>NC_091454.1:174526218-175175326 GCF_027789765.1 Dendropsophus ebraccatus | reverse complement strand
CAGGGGAATGCTGGGGCCTTTCATGGAAGTTATTGGGGAATTTCCTGCGTTTTAGCCCCAAACACAGAATGTAGTTTTGTAAACCTGTGTAGGTCATAGTTTGATCGAAGTATCAAAATCTTACTCCTTGGTGTGTTCCTAATATTCCATGCTTGCAGGAGATTGGTATATACCAATTGTACTAATGATATTATTGTAGTTTAGTACAATGGACTGGACAACTTAAATAGAATGGCAAGATAAATCACATGTTCTTATCAGACAGAGTGAATCCTAGCTAGTGTATAGTGAAATCTGTATTTCAACCTAAGAAGTAGCATATGATGTGACTCATACATATATCCTACCATTCAGCTTATATAACAAGCCATTCCACGGCCAGACATGGAACATCATATATTTATAAGAAATAAATACATAGAAAACATTAAATAAATTCAGGTTCCTGATTTTCATTTTTGATAGATTATGTAGGCCAACAATAAGTATTACAAAAGAAAATAACAGTTTTCAACCTTATGTGACTGCAATGGGAATACTACATGTCAATGCACTACATCAATAAAATCAATAAAAATAAAATCATATTTTATTAAAGAGAAACTAACAGCAGGTTAGAAAAATCTAACCCATTGTTACTTTCTTTTGGTGTGTGTGTGTGTGTGTGTGTGTGTGTGTGTGTGCATTTTAATGAAAGTATGTTAATTGGAGGGTTCAGTGCACTGGGGGTGGGGGATATATTACAGACCTTGGGGCACTGATCTGTCCAACTGCTTGCCCCTCTTCATCAGCTTGTCGATCATCACTGCACAGCACTGAATAAATTTTCTTGAGGGGGGCGAGTTGCTGCACCAAGTGCTGTGATCCTGCCCCCCAGTGCACCAAACCACCCAATTAATAAAACAATAAAATGGGAGAATTCATTCAAATGTACTAAGGTTAAACTGCTGTCTTCCCTAGTGTTCCAGGCCATATGGCAACAAAACAAGTGCATAATTAAAAACATCCTGCATCATTTATGCATTCACACAAATTCTGAAATATTTCTATGAAAGAGTTTTACTGTACCTATATACAGGGAAGAATCTTTCCGTCTTACATGGTCATCAATATATGAGACTCCAAGGGGTTGCACAGGGGTAGCACCAATTCCCAGAAGGACTTGTGCTCCGATAAGAAGCAAGTACATCATGTTGGTAGTAGCAGTATTCCTGCATATTATATCCGGATCAGGAACATCTTCATTAGAGGAGCCATTAACTAAGCAAAAATCTCTTCCTTCTGCTCCCCATCGAATCTCCCCAGATTCATATTCGTATTGGTGTGTTAGAAATTCAGGGAGTGCAGACAGAAAAGCCCCCAAGGCCATAACTATCCCTCCACATCCAATAAGGCGAGGTCTGTGTCCCCTGGCTCCAAAGTAACTAACAAAAAGTATAAGAGCCAAGTTCCCAATCTCAAAGCTGCTGGCAATGACTCCTACATCGGCACTCTGCAGGTTAAACCTTCGTTCCAAAGTTGTCAAAACACTAACCTAGAAAGAAAGAAAGAAATATGTTAGTGTGTCACCTTAATATACTCAACTCAGGAAATACAGCCATGAAATACTTTCTGTTTTATTAGATTGTGCTCTATAGCTGCCCTCCCTATTGTGATAGACCACAGGAAGTTGTAACCACAGTCAACCATTAAAAATCTACCTCCCTACTTCATTCTTAAAGGGATGTTCCCGTCTCAGGTAATATAGCTAAGCTTGTAGGACTCATCAAATTAAATATTTTTGCAAATACATTCATTTAGTAACCTTGTCTCCTTCCTCTCCATTGTTGATGACTTGTTGTCTAGGTTATGACCACCACTCTGCTCTAAAAGCACTGGTCTGGCTGGTAAATTTATGTATATTATACAGTCTATACACCCTTGGAGGATTTAATTAATAGCATGCCTGTTGTACGCATGGCTTGCCTAATGGGCCAGCAGGGGGCGTGGCAAGGTGAGGAGGAGGCATTACCTCATCCTGCACCTGATTTATCATGATTTGAGCCTACTAGCAAGCATAAGTCACAGTGGAAATCTACACCTGCTCTGGAGCAGGAGTAGATTTCTGTGCCAATTATGTGGCAGCCACAGATCCATCGGGTTTACTAAGAAGCATGTGCCTCTTAGTAAATCCGACGTGGGTAATGGGGGCAGAGATTTATTTAAAACCTTCGTACAGATATGTAGGTCTTCATAAATTCCCCCTTATATGTATGTCAGCCTGACCACTGGTTTTAGAGAGGATTGGTGGCCGGTAACCTAGACAACGAGCTGTCAACAATGGGAGGAAATGAGCGGAGGAGACACGTTTGCTAAATCATTCTACTTGCAAATATGTTTACCTTGACAAGTCCTACAGTTATTTAAGCTGAGATCTGAATACCCTTTTAACTACAGGCACTGTAAAATAAAAACATTTCTTCCCTTTTATTAACCTTACAGCAAATGGAGAAAACAGAGATTCTCTAGGTCCGCAGAATTTATTATTTTGCTCAGGATTTATGTATAGGCAGTGCACCTCTACATAAATCTGTGTACTGTCAGCGCTGCAGGAACATTTTTAAGCCTGACGCAAAAAACACCGGATTTAATAAATGTTCCCCATAGTACACACTCCGACTGTTAACCCTAGCGGCGCCACAAAAACTGACATGTCTGAATGCACGGATGCACGCTCCATTGTGTGCAGTGGGGAGTTCTGATGCGAGGGCGCACGGATGCGCCCGCATCAGAAATCAGCTGTGCTAAGGATCATCCAGCCGGTACTACAGTACCGGCCGGGATGATCTTTTCTAAGGCCTGCCGTTCCTGCCGCGTCTGAACATAGCCTTATCCAGTAGTGATAAAATAGCAAATGATAGTAAGGGTATGTTCACACACAGCAAAAAGTACCAAAATATGAATGATGTGTGAAAGGTAAAAAACACCTACCTACCTGTAAACAAGCCCTTAGGCTTATCTAATTTACTTGTATAGAATTTAGTGTATATAGATGATTAAACTATAAAGAATTATAGCACAGTCACAATTGTATACATTCAATAAAGAGATATTTGCTACTTTTATTAATGTTGCAGATCTTTTTTTTTTTTTTGGAAGGAACTAAATACATTCACATTGGACTTTTTCTGCAATTCCTGTCAGACTTTTAGCTAATACAGTATGCAACCTTTAAAAAAAGCCTGTCTGTAAAATTTCTGCCCCTGGACACCTTGAGGAGAAGTAACCTCCTGGAAAAATACATCAAAGGTTAGATTTTGCTGAGATTTTTTTTTTTACTTGTATATTAGGGAATCTGCCATTTTTTCCCTAACATACTTATATTATAATAAGTCCTTTTATGTATTAATAATTTAGTAATTTTGGTACCAGGACAGCAGCCACCAGTGAGACTGAGTCCCCTGCAACTGCTCTTCCTGGCACTGTCAGCAGAACACAGTATAGGTGCCATTTATATGTGTCACTGGAGAGAGGAGGGGAGCACAATGACCTTGATGGTGCCAGGGAAAGCATCCACAAGAAAATAAAATCCTACTATTTAATACATAAGTTCCTGATATACAACTGTACTTTCGTTAAAGAAAGAAATGACACAATGAAAAAGCATATTGTCACATTGTTATTGTAGATTTATATGTAGGCCATATACTGTTTGGAGAATAACCGAGAAACAATCAGAGTAATTGCAGGTACCGCAGTGTTTTTACATACAGTAAATGGTGCAATACTGCAATGAAATGACGCAGCACCCCAATGAAACTGCAATGTGTGAACACAGTCTTAAGGGGGAAGCAGATTTTCAATTAGTTTTGTGAGCCAAAGCCATACATATTTCAAGCAGGAAGGATAATTATAAGTACTTCTGTAGTGTCTACAAATCTATGTGACACTGCTGGGTTCTCCTTAAGTTCAGTTTGCACTGAAGGTACAGTATTATGTATTGTGCTACCTATGCTTCAGTAACAAATCTGCACTATTACAGTTTGGCCACAAGATGCCACTAGAGAGTGCTATTCTATATTTCTGCCAGCACATTTAAGTCTATGGGGGTTAATGTTAATTATGTATTGTGTTACATAATGCTTGTAAGAGATGTCCTCAGCTTGATGGCTTCAACCAATTGGCCATCGAGTTACCAAAAACTCTCCCCACTAATAGGGCATTAGCCCAGCTTTAGCCCTGAAGTAGGGGGTGGTGTTCAGTGCTGGGTTGGCCTCACTTAGTTTGTTCCTGATTAGTCTACTACTGCTGTGCCAAAGATAAAGCTTCATACAGAGCCTGGCCCTCGTGGCCAACTGCCTGACCCTGTCAAGGGCCACTTTCAGAATTGTCTTTTACAGTTTCCTGTATCCTGCAACTATGGCCTCCTAAACCCTATAGGAACAATTATCACTAAAAGGGAATGTATTTGTTTACATCTGAGGTGACTAGCTCTCTACAAGTTTGTCTTTAGCTTCACAGGACTATCCACAACGTGTTGGTTAAGTTGCAATTAAAGCTGAAGTACCCCGCCGAACCTCGCCCGATCTCCTTAGGTAATCTTGAGGGGACACCAGGGACTACACCTACACATTTAGGCTATGTTCACACTATGTAAAAGTACGGCGTAAAAGATGGCAACAACAGCCGTACTTTATGCAGTGTGAAACATTGCCTACATTTCTATGGGATCCTGGCCGGAGCGTATACACATCGTATACGCTCCGTCCGGGATCCCGTGCGGACCCGCAAATAACTGACATGTCAATATTCTGCGGCTGCAATTCAATGAATTGCGGCCGTAGGAAACCCTGTCAGTTCACACAATGAAGCGAGCGGCTCTGGCTGCTTACTTCATTGTGTGCTGTGGGAGTTTCTGACGCCGTCGCGCGTTGATGCGCCTGCATCAGAACTCTGTGGCCTGAAAGATCATCCAGCCAGGACTTAAGTGCTGGCCGGTATGATGCGGGCAGAGACTGGCCGTTCCGTGACACGGCCGCGTCACAGAACGACCGGTCTCTTCCGGTGTGTGAACATGGTCTTAAATGGCATGTGTTGGGACCCAGGAAGGGCATGTACCATTCTGAGCCCCATGACAAGTGCCCTTGAAAGCTCCACTTAGCACCCCTAGGTTACCACACTTTCTTTATTATCTCCATTCCTTTCAAATCAATATCTGGCTTTGGTTGAAAAAATTTAATAAAAAACTGGCATAAAAAAGCTGTGTGTAAACCTCCCTCAATGTGTCTTCTTAACAATATACACCAATCTGTAAAAAGTTGAAGGAGAAGTCCAGCCAAAATTTGTTTTTTTATATGTTATTACTTATGGAAAGTTATACAATTTTCTAATGTACATTAATTATGGGAAATGTTCATATACTGCTATTTCCCTTAAATAAGTGTATCAGGAAGTGTTAGAATTCTCTCAAAAGCAGTGACGTCACGACGAATGGTGTAATTCCTATGGAGTGTCCAGCAGGGGGCGCTCTATATATAGAAGTCAATGAGTACCATTGACTTCTATATATAGTGCGCCCCCTGCTGGACACTCCATTGGAATTACAATGGATGTGTGTATGTAATGTAATGTTATGTACTGTACTTTGCGATTTAATACATTTATGGAATACTCTGGGGAGCAAGTGTACTTGCTCCCCAAAGTATCCCATAAATGTATTCAATAAATACATTTGCTGGGCACCGAGCAGGGAGGGAGACAAGTGCCATCTACCTCCCCCCTGCCTACTCGGTGCTGGGCACATATACAAAGTACTACTCCCCCATTATCTTCAAATAATGGGGGAGTAGTACCTGTGCTATCTATCGCTGCCCGCGCCGCCATTCACAGACGTGCCGCTCTTCATGCCCCCTCCTCCTCCACTCACCCTCCTCCTCCTGGCTTCAAACACTATGGTGCCGCTGACTCCCCGCCGCTTCTCCGACGCCCGTGCCGCTCCTCACACTATCCAGCCGGCCGCCGATCTCTGCTCCTGCATGCCGGCCGTGTCAGCCCTCACCCACCCCGGCCTGGGACACCAGGGAGCACCGGATAGTGTGAGGAACAGCACGGGTGGCGGGGAGTCAGTGGCACGGGCGGCGGGGAGTCAGCCGTGCGGGCGGGTGGGAGTCAGCGGCACCATAGTGTTTGAAGCCGGGAGGAGGAGGGGGAGCGGAGGAGGAGGGGGCATGAAGAGCGGCACTTCTGTGAGCGGCGGCGCGGGTGGCGAGATAGCACAGGTACTACTCCCCCATTATCTGCAGATAATGGGGGAGTAGTACTTTGTATATGTGCCCAGCAACGAGCAGGGAGGGGGGAGGTAGATGGCACTTCTCTCCCTCCCTGCTCAGTGCCCTGCAAATGTATTTATTAAATACATTTATGGGATACTTTGGGGAGCAAGGACACTTGCTCCCCAAAGTATTCCATAAATGTATTCAATCGCAAAGTACAGTACATAACCTTACATTACATACACACATCCATTGTAATTCCAATGGAGTGTCCAGCAGGGGCGCACTATATATAGAAGTCAATGGTACTCATTGACTTCTATATATAGAGCGCCCCCTGCTGGACACTCCATAGGAATTACACCATCCGTCGTGACGTCACTGCGTTTGAGAGAATTCTAACACTTCCTGATACACTAAATTAAGGGAAATAGCAGTATATGAGCATTTCCCATAATTAATGTACATTAGAAAATTGTATAACTTTCCATAAATAATAACATATAAAAAATAAATTTTGGCCGGACTTCTCCTTTAAGGGGCTTTCTATTCCAGGACTTTTTATTTATTGATAGCCTATCCTCAGGATAGTGTAGGTCATGAATATCTAATTAGTGGAGGTCTGACTGGTTAGTTATCTTTCAGAGCTTCAGTTTCTTCATATATATAGTAGAAATAAATGTAGGACGACAGTTATGTACATTGTCTAATAAATGTGTTGAATTGCTGCAGTTCAACTCCCACTGAAGTAAAAGAGAGCTGAGGTGCAGTAACCCAGCACGGCCACTATACAATGTACGGAGCTGTCTACTTTTGGCTTTGCTCACTGTGGTATTTTATGTGTTTTACAGAGGTGAGGCTTTTTTTTTGGTCACTCTGCTATGGTGTTTTTCCAGGGCAGTTTGGTGTTTTTGTGAAATCACAGTAGAGTATTTAGAGTTTTTTCAGAGAACTGTTGGAGTTTTTTCTTCCCTCTATAGGAGGTAAAAATGCCAGACAAAAGTCTTATACATAGGCATATTGGTGTATTTTCTGGCGTTTTTCCAATTATTCAATAGAAATTCTGGAATAACAATTAAAAAAATCACATGTATTAAAAAAAAATGGAGGGGTTAAAACTCCAGAGATAAAAATATTTACACTAATTTACGCTAAGATGAAAAAATGCCAGAAAAACTGCCAAAAATCCAGTTTTTCTTGCTTTTTGGTGGTTATTATTATTATTATATATTTTTTTTAATTGTTTGTGGTGTTTTTTCAGCTCTCAAAAATCTATCTGGGAAACCTTAAAGGGACACAATTGAATGTAATTGGGGTGAAGGCTACTCTCATTATCTGATGTCTTCCGGGAAAGTAAATTTTCTTTGGACAAGGTAGCCGGTTTTTCAGATTCAAAAATTTTGAGTCATGATTTCAACAACAACGCTATTGTCTATCTACACATATGAAGTAGATGGAGTCTATGTTCACATTTTGTAAGACACCCGGCCGGGTCACAGAACAGCTGAGGTCTCAGAAGATCATCCTGGCCGGTGCCTGAGCCGCGCGCTCCACTGTGGGAACTGACAGGGTTTTCTGCGGCCGCTATTCACTGAATAGCGGGAACAGAAAACTGACATGTCAGTTTCTCGCTGCGCCGCTAGGGATCCCAGCCCGAGTGTATACTATGGGGGAGATTTATGAAGGGGTGTAAATATACACCTGGTGTAAACTGCCCACAGCAACCAATCACAGCTCCTCTTATATTTTACCAGAGCTAAAAGCTGAGCTGTGATTGGCTGCTGTGGGCAGTTTACACCAGGTGTATATTTACACCCTTTCATATTTCTTCCCCTATGTGTATACATTCTCGCCGGGATTCCATAAAGGGCAGCACAATGTAAGGTTCTTATAAATCACGGCCGTTGTTTCAAATCGGCAACAACGGACTTGAATATGAACCTTACGTTGTGTGAACATAGCCTGATACTGCACACATATTACTGCAGAGTTACCATTTGAGCCTCATATAAATTAATGGAATCCATCAATGGATCCATCATGTTCTTAAAATAAAAAATATACTGCAAATAAATTCTTCTTAAGAACTGGATTAAAGCTGCAAGAAAAAAAAATGTGCTGAAAGAAATGTTATCCCATTGCTGCGAATGGCTTAACAAGCTCCCCAGTGTTCGCAGCATATAAAATATCAAGCAGATGTAAACTGTGATAGATCGGGAATCTACTCATTAAGGCAGATAAAAGGGGACATTAGAATTCAGCAGGGCTCCGAAACCTCAGCATCAATCTCCTGTCACTTCTTGTTTATTTGCCAGTATTACTCAGAAAATGATTGTGTGCTCTCAATCCTCACATCATTCATTACCATGCTACACCGGGGAGGGCTCCGCACAGCACACTGGACTGGGTAAGAGGGTTTGTTTTAACAAGTGCTCGCTTAGGGACACAAGCTTGGGACAATGTGCTGAATCATGTGCACTTCACTGCCACAGCATGAAGGACACTAGCATCTCCACACTGCAGAGGCGGCAGCGATGCTGGCAGAGGAGTGACTAGGTAAATAGCATTAGCTGCAGAGAGTCAGCTAGCACCGCATACACGCTGAAATCATCACATCCCAACTAGTAGAAGATAACACAGATATTATATTACACTAAGAGATCCCATAATAACTGGGTCACTCTTACGTTTTCTATATTTATAGAGGAAACTCTTTTTATATGACTTTGACATACAATCCATTCCACAGTCTTTATTAAAAGAAAATGCGCACATAAATTAGAAAAAATATGGGGATACTGGATGTCAGGATTGTGCAGTAACCTGGTGTGAACTGGGCCTGTTTTTACTTTTATGTGCCACACCCGCTTGCTTCTCAGCTTCCTGGCAATGCGGGAGTTAAACTGATCACTTGGAGACTTGATTTATGAAGCTGAGTATTTCTTTAGATTGATTGGTTTCTCTGCCTATCTGGAACCTGGAAGATCAGAGCGTCGGTCCTATGGGGATTCGGACCGGGCTCTTGGTGAGCATAAAAGAAAACTGAGGCAGTCTCCCAGTGCTGGCTATTAGGTTTCATGCCCTGGTCCCAGCTCCCCCAGTCTATTCCTGTGATCCCCGTCCTATCTCCCTCTGCTTGCTCGACTTTGTTATCTGACCTTTTTTGACTATCCGACTGCCCATTTGGTTCTGAACTTGCTTGTTTGACTATTCTATATTGTGTTTGTTTTCCTATCTCGTTCTGTGCGCACATATCTAGTACAAGGAACATCTTTGTGGTTGTCCACAGCCGCCTAGGGCTGTTTGAGGCAAGTAGGTAGGGACGGTTGGCATCAGGGCTCACTGTCGTGTCTTGTCCCTACCTCCCCTGTCCTGACACTGGATAGATACAGCAGGTTTACCCTCAAGAGCTTTATTAGAATGCTGTAGAAATCTTGTCCAAATTATGCTTAATCAAGTGACAAGTGGACGTTGAGTACTACCTGGACCTGATAGACATACACATATTACTTGATGAAACCCACTGCTTATAATATACATTGTTTTGCCTACTACTCGTAATCTCTTGTAATGAGATGGAGCAAGGAGCAAGTGTATGTTAATGGTTTTTTTTTTTGTTGTTTTTGCTTTCCACTGACTTTTTGTTTGTTCTTTTTCGATATATCTGAGACTCTGAGTAATGTCGGAAATATGTCATGATGCGCTGAATCAGTTAATTTTACAACTCAGATGTCATTTTACTATGCTTTTTGTTGTGCCTTACTATATGTGTTAAAATATTTTTTCTTGTTGTTAAAACCAAATAAAAATTATCTGATTAAAAAAGAAAACAATCCATTCCACAAAACCTGTGGGGTCCCTGAGCCAGTGACATAAGGAGATGTAGATGGTATAGGCAGTCGACAAATAGTCTGTACTTGTATTTTTACTTGTACAGATGCAAATAATAGTCATGATATGAAAATCTAGGGTTTGCTGCTCTCTATAAGGGGGCATTCACATGTCCGCAAATTCACGTACGCTGCAGACGGTGAACGAAGTGCTGTGGTGATTCGAAGAGTTTCCCCGCTGCCGGCATGATACTGATACATCATGTCGGGCAGTGAACAAATCCATGACATTCCTTCCCTGTTCGTAATGTCCGCAAATTTGCGGGCGTGTGAATCCCTTACTCTCTTTGGCTATGTTCACACATAGGGGGAGATTTATGAAAGGGTGTAAATATACACCTGGTGTAAACTGCCCACTGCAACCAATCATAGCTTCACTTTTGTTCTACCAGAGCTGAAAGCTGAGTTGTGATTGGTTGCTGTGGGCAGTTTACACCAGGTGTATACTTACACCCTTTCATAAATCTCCCCCATAGTATTTCCTTCAGTCTTTTTTTTTAATCAAAACCAGGAGTAGATAAAAAAACACAGAATCTGTGCAAATCCTTCCATTAACATTTTCCCCATAAGTTCCACTGATTTTGGTTGAAACTAACGGAAATACTATGTGTGAACTTAGCCTTTATGCATAAAAAAAGGAAGAACTGGAATGGAAGGGGGGGCTATATAGGGAAAAGCTTCCACACTTCTTTTACTAAAATCCATCATAGCAAGTCGATCAATGCTTATTGAATAGGTGATTCCCACATGCTGGTTTACACTGCTTGGGGGAGAATCAGATAAGCTGAGAAACATGCTGATTTGTCAAGTTATCGAGGGCATGTTTAAGGTTATGTTCACACACACAGTAATATAAAAGAAAAATACAGTTGTAATTTTGAGGTTAAAATATGGCCATATTTTCAATATAAGGCTATGTTCACACAACATATATTTTGGTAAACCACAGCCGTTATATAACGGTCTTGATTATTACGAAAATATATGTGCTTTTGTTGCCTATGGGATCCCGGACGGAGGATATACACATAGTATATGCTTCGCCGGGATCTCTCACTGCCCCGCAAACAACTGACAAGACATGTCAGTGCACACTGCGACTCCAGCCGCTCGCTCCATAGCATGCAGTGGAGAGTTCTGACACAGGCGCGCACGGATATGCCCGCATTAGAACTATGTAGCCATAAAGATCATCCGATCATCTGATCTTTTCAGAGAACGGCCGTTCCGTGATGTGGCTGGGTCACGGAACGGCCGGTCTCATACGTTGCGTGAACATGGCCTAATAATGCCCTCCACTGCAGTCAATAGGAAATTGTCCAGTAGTGTACACACCATATAGAATAATGGCCGTGATTCCTGACTGTCCAAATAATGAATATGCTCTTTATATACCACCCGTTATTGCCATTTCAATCTGCTCACACACAATTTTCACTCTCAATTACCGTGTATTTAGCTTTTATTTTACTGTATGTGATCAGCTGAACTAACATTCATATAAATGTTTCTACCGATCTGCCTATGTAATTGCACCTATAGGCTTTACGAGTAATGTCAGCAATAAGATCTAATAGGTTATTATGTTTATGAACCTATAAGACATAGACCCTAATGGAAAGGAATTGCTTACTATGTTAGCTCCAAATATGAATATCTGCTGGACCCCTGGTCTTGTTATTATATCAGAGCTCTGAAGACTGTCATAATATCGCATTTACCATTGAAACTTTAGTATTCACTATGGCTAAAGCACTGCCTACTTTTACACTGACAGCTAGAAATGTCTGCCATTAAAGCACCCATAGAGCATAAGCCTAAGAATTTATTTTTTTTGTATAATGTAACAGATAGGAAGTCGGACATGCACATGAAAAAAAATTGTGTCATTTTAATCCAAAAACAGCAAAGCTTAATATTCCCTGCCATAGGGTTTAGTGTTATGTCTCCTTAAACCCATAACATTTTATAAATGAAGAGTTGACTTTTACAATGTGATCAAATGAACAATAATAAAAAGTGAAATGATGGAGTAAAAAGTGGTCCGTAGTCTTCTTTTCAGCAACAACACGCTCTTATATGTCCATTTACGAGCCTGTAGTTACAATTCGGGCCTTGTAGATAAGCTCATTACAAAGGACAGAGGCCGCACACACTTTTCTCTCCTATTTCATTCTATTCTGCGGTAAATGACAGCACTGTCATCACAGCAGCTAAGTGGGGATAATTGGTTCCCACTAAACAGAGTGGCTTATATTTTAAATGCTGGCAAAAGTATAGAGAAAATAAAGTACAAAAAGAGCTTGTTTCCATTATCTACATGGGAGTAGTACGTTCTATATCAGTTGAGACCAAAGTCCACTTGTTCCATATCTAGCACAGGAAACAAACAAGAACTTTTTTTTGCAATTCTTCACCATGTCATATCTAAGGGGAGTCTCGCCATACCTGGTATAGAGAGGATTTGTGATTATGGTTAGATAGATTTACTTCTTTAAGGATTGTTTAGGGTGCCTATAGAAACCACATGGGGGGAATTTTCATGTACCAGTTTTATTAAAAGAGATTTGGAGCCCTCTTAGGCCTTACTGCAATTTGGGTAACTCTAATTGAGAGTTGCATGAACAGCATTGCACCACAAGCTACACTGGTGTGTCAGACCAACCCTGCACAGAAAGTACCTTGCCACTGTTTGCTGCCTTTGATAGGAACAAAGCTACAGTATATTTCTTTGAGGCTTGGGGTACTAAGTAATTTTTGCAGCAAAAGGGGTCAAGTGACCAAAGATTGCACTGTGTAAATTAAGCTGTGCACTCATACAGTACCTCCCAAGTGTCCCTCTCTTGGAGGGACAGTCCCTACTTTTGACCCATGTCCCTCTATCCCTCTTTGCTTATTACATGTCCCTCTTTTTGATCTAGAAATGAGATTGGCATTAATAAACATTCTATGTTGCTCTAGACAGTGTTTGGTGTCTTACTTTATAACTGACCCAAAACTGCATATTATTCCATCATGTGGTGCAAGTTGGATCCTAAAAATTGTTATACTCGGATGACTCAAGAGACATTATGGTCCTTTTCCCACATCATTTCACACATGCAGACTCAACGAGTTCTATGCCCCCATACAAACATCTGTAGGTGAGAGCCCCCCAAAAATGATTAAGTCATTGTGGGCCCGTGTCACCTATTTGAACCAGTGGGTCCTTGCAAATGCCAACAGTTACTTAAACACCTTTGTAATCCTGTCTAGAGATGATAGAACAGGGCCGAAGTTCAGGTTCGTACAAACCCGAACCATCGGCATTTGACTCCCCCTGCCTTCTCGTTCCGTGGGGAAGGTGGAGACAGCTTGAGTACTACGTGGAAAACAGGGATACAGCCTATTACCTAGGCTTTATCCCTGTTTTCCAGGCGGTACTCGAAATGCCGATGTCCACAGTTGCAACCCTTAATTAAAAAGTATAGAAATGTCTGTAAAATTGAACCACAGTTTCCTCTTTGGCCATCCAAAAAGTTGGGAGGTATGGGTGCACTGTAACCTAAAAGTGGTCATGACAATGACAAGAGTTGCAGTAAAAAGTTTTGCTCAGGCGGGGCCTGGGTGTTCAAACCTCCAATTGATCACTAAAAAAGTCCACAAAGCTGGGCTGGGTGAAACCCTGGGTGAAGCCGCCATCAGGGCAAGCTTTGGTTGTTTAACTCCTCTCTGATTCTAATTTGTTGTGTAGCTTGATGGTCCTATTACACGGAGCGATAATTCGACCAATCGATCGTTTAACGATTTTGAAGTAACAATGTGTTTTTTATAACGATCAGCGTTTAGACAGAACGATAGATAGTTTTAAAAATCGTTATTGCGATTGTTTTAAGATCGCTTACGCCCATCTCACACATAGGGTAAAACGTTAAAAGACTGTTCACACGAAGCAATCTGCGATTTTTTTGCGACCGACCAACTGCGATTTGAGAACTTCAAAGATCAAAATGAACGATTTCTCGCTCGTCATTTGATCGTTTGCTGTGTTTACACGAGCCAATTATCGCCTAAATGCGATCGTTAACGCAAAAATTCGAACGATAATCGTTCCGTGTAAAAGCACCATTAGACATTTACTGTAGTAGATGTGACACACATTGTGCTGCATGTACCAACATTGCCTCAAAGACGTGAAGAAGAGTAAAAGTTCAGCTTCCCTCCAATAGCTAACATCTTAAAAAAAAAAAAGTGGAAATTATTCACTAACCTTTTTTAATGAGGACAGTGGTTTTATGTTTGTTTGTTTAGTACTAAGCTAACAATGGGATGGGATTTAATATTATAGAATTTTACTGGCCTCGGGGGGAACTTACTGGCAACGCTGCTCCTAGTAGAAGTAAGCTCTCAGTAATGACACCATACAACAATGTGGAATGAAACAGCTGTTCTGTATCACATCATCTAAATGAAATTGACCTTAAGAAGCCTTGTAATGGTTTCTACATGACACTTTGTTACATGCTTGTGGGTTCTTATGTACTAATAATGACAATTGCCCCCTTATAAGAGCACTCTACTTCCCACTAGATTCTCCTGCTGCGAAGCTCTTTTGTAATCATCATCTAATGTGATGCAAAACTCATCACTTAAACAGTGGCATCTGTCTGAAGAGTCAGTCAAATGTGAAAATACCAGTAAATACCATGGAGAAAGGGTTCCATTTGGCAACATTTACTGATGTGTAAGCTGCAGTGTTTGCATTATCATGGACAATTACACCTACCTACCTACACAACCAAAAGGCTCCTATGTGCAACATTACAATATACAGTATATAAAAATACGAGTCAACATTGCTATCCTTTTTGCAGTTTCCAATGTATCAAGAACAACTTAGCGTGAAAGGTTATATTCGCACATAGGGGGAGATTTATCAAACATGGTGTAAAGTGAAACTGGCTCAGTTGCCCCTAGCAACCAATCAGATTCCACCTTTCATTTTCCAAAGAGTCTGTGAGGAATGAAAGGTGGAATCTGATTGGTTGCTAGGGGCAAGTGAGCCAGTTTCACTTTACACTATGTTTGATAAATCTCCCCCATAGTATTTTCGTCAGTCTGTTTTTAACCAAAACCAGGAGTGGAAATGACAGAGCAAAATTATAATGGAAAAATTTGCACAGTTTGGCTAGGTTCACACTATGTAAAAATGACGTCCGTCTAATGGCCATCATATTTTTTTTTTCACATTGAGGGCCGTTGTTATAAAAGATGGCTGTCATGTTTACATAGTGTGAACCTAGCCAAACTGTGAAAATTTTTCCATTATTATTTTTCCCTCCCAATTCCACTTCTGGTTTTGGTTAAAAAAAGACTGACCAAAAGACTAACCAAAATACTGTTTGTAAACATAGCCGAAGTCTACTGCATAAGCTTTAAAGGGGTTTTGTAAACTATTCCTGCATCTTTATGTGTGGCCATTCAGTGCTAGTGAAGTCTTCTCAATTCCAGTCCTCATGGCCCACCAACAAGTCATGTTTTGAGGATATTCCATACAAAGAGAGCCTCTGATAATACCTGATGCACCGATGAGTATAATTATATCACATGTGAAATACTAAGCAAGTCCTCCAAACATGACATGTTGGTGGCCATAAGGAATGGAACTGAGAAGCACTGCTTAAGACCATCACTTTAAAATGGTATTGGATGCATACCGGGCACAAAAGGCTCCTCCTATTAATATAGTTAAATCTCAGCATTGTCTTTTTATGTAAAGAAAGACACAATGTCATCTATAAGGTCGGGCAATGCAGTGTCATCCATAAATGCACATGGGCCCCTGGTCTTTGCTGCTATATTCATTCTCGATGGGAGTTGCCAAAAGTAGTTTGCTATCTTCGGTGGCTCTATAGACCAGAAATTTAGCAGCATGCATGCACTTGTTACTGTACCCCTAAATATTAATATTTTAACTCCAATTATATATGTTTTGTGCCCATCTGAAATTCTAGGCAGATTATCACCTAGCCATTGACACTATCTGGAGTAAAATTAATATTTCTTAAAATATACATGTATTTACTACGCATCCTCGTAATGTTGATAGAAGATGGGCATACAAAGGCAGATAGTGACATACTGCAAATCAAATATAGACATAATTAATCCATCCATAAAATTTACAGGTGTTGCTATCAATTCTGCACCTAAATAAATTGAAGAGTCATTTACTGTAGATGCAGAACAATAGCATATGAATTTGTCAGCCTTGCTGAATCATCCACAGTTTGCAGTCTAGTCTATTTGTTGAATAATTTCCAAAACATTAATAAGGAACAAGCCACACTGACACCATCTGTGTTGTGAATCCGTAACAAAACGACATTTCCAGAAGGTTTAATTAATCAATGAATTAGCAGCCTTGTGTACTCAGGTTATGTTCACACATGATGTTTATATCGCGTTCATGATGCCTTTTTGTCACAATTTCTACGCCACTTTGCTGTGAATTGCGCAATCGGGAAAAAATACTGCAGGTTTTGCTATTTTAGTGGAATTTGCTGCAAAATAACAATAAAATTGCAGCAAAAATACATCGTTAACGCCAAATAAAAGTGTGCACATACCCTTACTACACAAGGCTGTTAAAGAAGAAGTCTAGTGTGGCGACAAATATTCACTTTGGACACGGGGTGGGGGAACGCAATAAAGGACTTATGTTTATCGCTCCCAGTTCCCGCACTGCACCATGTCTAGAGATGAGCGAACCGGGTTCGGGTTCGAGTCCATCCGAACCTGATCGTTCGGCATTCGATTAGCGGTGGCTGCTGAACTTGGATAAAGCTCTAAAGTTGTCTGGAAAACATGGATACAGCCAATAACTATATCCATGATTTCCACATAGCCTTAGGGCTTTATCCAACTTCAGCAGCCACCTCTAATCAAATGCCGATAGTTGGGGTTCGGATGCACTCGAGCATGCTCCAGGTTCGCTCATCTCTACCCAGGTCCCATTCCAGGAGCACCCGCTGGCACTCTCCAGCTTTCCCCTCTTCTATGTCACGACCCAGCTGATAGATGCCCCGCTCAGCCATGCAATGACTGGGGCGGGACATTGCTGTAGTCACTGATTGGCTGATGGGGCATCCATAAGCCAAGTCAGACATTTTCTATGTGACGTTATCAGAACTATCAGAAATATCAGAAGCTTCTGGCACAGTGTTTAGTGGACACGAGGAGAGGTAAGTAGCTGTTTCTTATCATGTTCCCCCCTGCAGTATTTTAAATAAAAAATAAAAAAACGCTGGACTTCTTCATTCATTGGCTAATCAAACCTTCTGGAATTGTTGTTTTGTTACTGTTTCATAACACAGATGGTGTCAGTGTGGCTTGTTCCTTATTAATGTTTTGGAAATTTTTTAACAAATAGACTCGACTGCGGATGATTCAGCGAGGCTGACAAATTTATATGGCATTATTCTGCAATGAATTGAATGCTACACCAACATGTGTGGTCCACAGTCTGCAAACCGCAGACTGCACTCTTCACCTCTTAGGCTATGTTCACACTGCGTATGTTTCCGGACGTAGTGCGAACCGCGAATATACTCACGTAGTTTTGAGGTTGATGCGTTCGCTTGAAAGTATACGATATACGGCTGCACAGTGCACACTACGTATGAGCTTACGGCCGGATCGTATACAGCGCCGTTAAAAATGAACAAGACCATTGTTTGAGGACGGAAATGTTGAAACTCACGGCCGTGGATTTCCATGCGGTCCCATACGGAGTACTTATTTCAGCCAAATTGAACTTGTTTTTTCAATCCAAAAGGTTCTGGGCGAAGATTTCCAAGTAAATGACCTGCCTCAAATCGCTTTGAATCAAGCTAGGGAAGCATAACTGTACTACGGGCGTATGTTCGCGGTTCATACGCATCCGGACGCATGTCGATTTTTCCCACGCCCGTAGTTTCAGCCGCACATGTACTGCAGCGTATGAAATGCAGCCAGACTCATACGCAGTGTGAACATAGCCTTATGGAACTCTTGGAATCATAATTTATTATGATGCAGGGAGCTTCAAAACAGCTAAAGTTCTATTCTGCTGAACTGATACGGCTGTGTCAATATAGGAGCGAAGAGGTTTAACTGTTTGGAACTCCAGGCATCATAATAAATTATGATGCCAAGAGTTTCATGGGATAAGAGTGCAGTCCGTGGTATGCAGTTAGCTTGCAGACTGTATATCACAGACATGTGCATAACGCCTTAGGCTACAGACATGACTACACACCTTGGAGTTTCTGCTCGATGACAATTAAATGATTAATTACTGCAATGAAGTGATGCAACGCTGCAATGAAATGATCAATTACTGGAATGAAATTATGCATTTACATTGGATTTTCATTGCGTTATGTTACTGCATGTGTAAACAGAGTCTAACAAACACAAGACAAAACAAGATTGTCTAATCATTTTACCTGAGACTCTACTCCGTAACATGTTCATTCTGCTTCTGGCTATGAGGCTGAGTGAAAAGGTAATAGCTGAAAATGGTAACTCCTGATGATCCATATTGTTTGTTTGTTTTTCCCATCTAAGTAGTTTGTGATCAATAAAAAAATGTAATAATGCACAATGGGGATCTGAACTACATGACCTTGAAGTGTACAAGATATACAATATGTAAGAGACTTCTACTGTATATTGCCACGGCATTGATCTCCTCCAATGACTGCGCTAATCGTGGCAGTGATCGGAGTTCACATCCATGATAAAGCTCACTATTCTAGCTTCTGACTACTGGCCTGTGTACTTGTCTAATCCCTTGCCTACCAAGTGTGTTTACATGTGTTTTCCTAGCTTCTGACTATTGGACTTTGTACCCATTCAACCATCTGCCTTGTCAATTGTGTCTATATGTATTCTGGCTTCTCACCTGGATTAGAATAAATGTTACATAGGATACGCTGGTGTTTCTAGTGACATCTACAGATGTATTTTTGGTTGCTTGTGGTCCTTCAATTAAATAATGGAGAGAGTTCCTGTCTGTAATATCAGAAAACCTCCCTAAGACTTACAGTTCTTGGTACACGGCACGTGACCTGCTCTGGCTCAGCATGCTAATAGCAAGGATCTGTTCTGCATGTCGCCTTACTGCATAGTCCTTTAAAGGAAATGTGAGAGAGAATGCAGGTTGTGCTCTGCGCTGAGACCTGGGATCATTACAGCACCAGCTAAAAACCGTCGGCGTGTTCAGCTTGCTGCAATAATTTATCACTGCGCTCCAGGATGATTGCTTATAGATTATTTGTGAGAACAAGCAAAACAAATCGTGTAATATTTGCAAAATATAAACATAAACATGAAATTACTTTCCATCCTACTCGGTTATATAATGCTTTGTCTCTATTGAATGTGGCTGCCCATAAATCAGGGTGAATTTTCTGAAAGGGTACTTGTAGCAGACGTCTGGTCCCCTATAGATGCATGTGCACCCCGCTAATCTCAGGGGGGGGGGGTATTTTTGTGAATAAGCCAAACTGCAGGAGGCCCCACCCACTTTTTAGTGAATAACAATTTAAAAAATATAAGGGTAAATAAATTACCCCTATAATTTTTTTATGGATTTTTTTTTTAACTCCAATATAATTTTCCATAGAAGCACTTATAGGAAAATTTCCTAAGGCTTCGTTCACACAGCATAAATTTGGTCCAGTTTGTAGGAATTTGGATTAAACACACAGTGTTAGTCTGATGTTTTGCAACACATAAAAATATCACACACCAAACAAGGAGTGTTTCACTATAAACTTTGAAGTAACATCTGGACGCATAGAAGAATACAACATAAATACACTGTTGAAAATACCATAAAAACACAGTGTGTGAAATCAGCCTCATACCATTCTTCAGCTTAGGATCTATGCTCTCAGTGATACTTCATCTAATGTAATATGACACACTTCTGTATTTTTTTCTTTTCAGAAAAGGCTCTCAATACCACTATATGAAATTGGAGACTTAAAAGGTTGTACTGAATGGGCCCTAAAGACTTCTATTACCATATCATGCACCTCAGAGTTTGCATGGGTACGACCGTCTGCATGAGTTACAACTATACACAAAGGTAACTTGATAAATTTGATATTTATTTTTATCAATCATAAACTGAAAGTGCTGATAGAGAAGTTAGAGAGCATTGGACTTAATCCCTGGATAGTTCAGTGGATTTGTGGTTGGCTGAAGGATAGATATCAGAGTATGGTTGGTAATGGTGTGTATTCTGAGTAGAGACTGTTACAAGTGGTGTGCCACAAGGGTCTGTTCTGGGTCCTATTTTTTTTAATATGTTTGTAAGTGACATAGGAGAAAGTTTGGTAGGTAAGGTTTGTCTGTTTGCTAACAACACAAAAGTGTGCAATAGGGTTGATATTCCTGGAGGTGTCAGTAATATGAAAATGATTTAGCTTTGCTAGATAAGTGGTCCAAACAGTGGAAACTGCAGCTCAATGTTTCCAAATGTAAAATAATGCACTTAAGATGGAAGAATCTTTTATCCGAGCATCATATCGGCAGTACTGTGTTGGCAAAGACTTCAGAAGAGAAGGATTTAGGGGTAGTGATTTCCGACAGCCTTAAAATGAGTCACCAGTGCAACCAGGCAGTAGGAAAAGAAAATCGTATGCTGGGCTGTATAGATAGAGGTATAACCAGTAGCAATAGGGAGATTGTGATCCTGCTGCATAGAGCTCTAGTGAGACCACATCTAGAATACTGTGTCCAGTTCTGGAGACCTCACCTAAAAAAGTACATTGAAAAAATAGAAAGGGTCCAAAGATGGGCTACCAAAATGTTGGAGGGTGTGAGGCATAAAACATCAGAAAATATGTAAGGATCTAAATCGTTATAGTCTGGAGGAAAGAAGGGAAAATAGGGGCATGATCAAAACCTTTAAATATGTTAAAGGACAAAATAAGTTTTAAAAGGGAGAGCAGGAGGCCATAATCTGAGGTTAGTTGGGGGAAAGGTCAGAAATAACACAAAAAAATATTATTTACTGAAAGAGTAGTAGATGCTGAAACAAACTTCCACCAGATGTGGTTGGTAAATCTACAGTAATTGAATGTAAACCTGCCTGGTATAAACATATACAGTATCTATCCTAAGATAATAAATACTAATACGGCAAACTAGATGGGCCAGCTGGTCTTTTTCTGCTTACAATCTTCATATTTTTTTCTAATTAAGGTTCTGCTCACATCTGCTTTGGTGGATGTTACAGGTGCCTACATTGTAACCTTAACAGAACCCAATATAAATAGAGTCTTTCTGCCCCCATTGGTATGGTCCCTGAACATATCCTCCAGGCTTGACTGATGTCCCACTAGGCTGTGCTATCTCCCCTTTTCGTACTGTATCTCGTATACACCAGGGGTAGAAGAGAATGGTACATGTGCAGTGATATGAGATATACTGGCTTCATCTTAATTTGTGTAGTGAATGAAACCATTAAATTTGCACTGCTGGTGCACAGGGCAACCTGAAGATGACATTACACAGACTGGGGGATCCATAAAGCCTCAAGGGGTGTTTAAGAATAGAAGTGGATGATTCCTGTCTTAAAAGTTGATTTTTTTTTTAGCTTGTACTGCATTTGATAATGTATAATGGGGAACCTTTGGACACAAAGGCACCTCATATGTTTTGGGGGTTTGAACTAGCTAACAGGTTATCCAGGAGATTTAAGTCATAAAAGTTCTACATGGATGCATGTATAAGATATGCAAAGATATAAAAATAATCCTGCATTTTTTTCTTCCTTTTATCTCCACATTATTAGGAGGCCAGTGGGTCGATGGACGGTGCAGATCATGTGATGGATGGATGACACCTGATGTAAAACAGAACCAGAAGACTACATTGGAGGTGATGTGACTGGTTTCTGCAGCTTAAAAAGAGTAGGGAACTTCTAATAAGAGTAAATTGGTGGTCAATTAATCAGTGTGCCTTAGGAAGTTTATAGCCAAGAAGTTGGAAAACCTTTTAGACTATGACCACACTAGATTTACTTCAGAAAATTCAATGACTGAAACCTAGAGAAAGGAGAGCTTAAGCCATGCCTCTAACCCACCTTATCCTTGTTCACAAATGCTAAATCCTACCTAATCTAGTGTCACTGTGCATTGAAAAAGTATTTTAAAAAAAAGTATCTGTACTAAAACTGTGCTCTGGTCTCTTTATTTTTAGGACTGGAGGCATATAGAATTTCTCCTCACATAGAGTCTGAATGGTCCAGTGCTGAAGTGCTCTGTAGAGTATGATCAAACTGTAAGCACACTGAATACAACAGAGCTAAAGTTAGTTATCCAAAGGCAAGTGAACACTGTCAATCACTGACGGGTGCTGTCTTTGAGCTGGAGCTCATAAATGTTGCTGCCAACTGAGCGCACACTCATTCTTAACCAAGGCATCTCAAGATAAAACTACAATAGTCTCCCTGTGGGTCTATGTTCTGCTATGCTCAAAGAGAGACAGAAGCCAAGATTTCACAATCTGTCGAGATACCAATAGATAGCAACTAATCTGATCGCCACCAATCACATTTTTTGTCTCAGATAAATTTAGAAATCTGGGCCAGAGACTCTTTAAAATAATAAAGTTAAAGGGGTATTCCCCCAAGAGCTAAAAAAATGAAATGCTCCAAAACCTAGATGGCCTTACTCAACAAGTCCCTCTGAGTATTTTGAGCCGTCTCCCATCTTTCTAGCTGCTGCCGTTCCTGAGTTACAAATTTTTCTAAAAGGCGGTTGGTTGTGGGCCAGGGGGCTGTGTGCTGCGGGTGAGTGCTGCCGGGAGGCTCTGAGCATAGGGGGTGAGCTCTGGGCTGGGGGTGACCGGGTGGCTGCTGTTAGAGAGGGAGACAGTCACAGCTGCGCTGATCACTGTCTCCCTCTGTAACAGCAGCCACCCCATCAGTGTTCTCAGTCACTTCACTGTGCTGGGACTGAGGACACATGATGCCGACACGGAGGGTGGGGGCCAGGAGCAGGGAGCGTGTCGGAGTGGACTGAGGTTTGATGATTCTATGCAATCTGTGGAGGTGAATGCAGCTGGATAACAGCAAAACTGTGCAGAATCCATAATAACTTTATATTGGAAAGATGGAAAGCTACGGGTGGGCAGCGTATTAATGCAAAAATAATTTTGGGGGGAATACCCCTTTAAAGTCCCCTAGCCCTGCTCCCATGGCAAATGTGGTAGATCCTTTCATAGTTTTCCTTTGCAGTTTGCCACAAGCAGGTGCAACAAAATCACTGGTGTTGAGCGAGTCAAACGCCCGAGGCGTACGCCAGGGAGAAGGCACAAATTGGGCACGGCAGGGAAGCAGAGCCTCCTCCTGAGCCTCATTTAACATGATCCAAATCTACACCTGCTAAAAGCTGGGTGCAGGTTTGGGTGTACGGCCAACCTGATTCACTAAGAGAAGGAAGGCAGGGCCTAATTTTTGACCAGCGTACGATTAAGTCAGTCTTGATAAATTTCCTTTATCAATTTTCCTTTAACATTGCCGAACGCAAACATTTTGACAGGTTCGCTCAACACTAATCACTGGCCTGAGCGAACTGGCTCATGCATTGTGTTCAGGCTCAATTACCTCTGCAGTTACAAATACAATGAACGGAACAGCAGGGCGGGCTGCCTTTGTTCTTGCCTGTGCTGAAGCACTCACAACAGGGGTCACAAAGTTATTGGTAGAGTAGGGTGCTGGTGGGACCCTGCACTATCATTGTATTCAACTGCAACTGCTTCCTAAGAACGTATATTAAAATCCTAACATGTGGCAGACTTCTTGGGACACTGGAGCTGTACCTGAATCTAGGTCCTATCAGGTCTATGGTTGGATGTTTGCTGAAAGTTCTGTTTCAAGCATCTAAATGAAATTCTTTCTGTAATATAAGCAAAGATTTATGCCAACCCCCCATCTAGATGAGACAATCTCAGACGTTTCTGTAGATCATGCTGCATGTGAATTTACACTAATAGGTAGCATACACATGGTAATAAGTATCTGATTATTATTATTATTATTATTATTATTTATTTTTTTTTTTTGGTATGTAAACTTTTTAATGTAAGAATTCTAATGAGTAGAATGTTTCATATCCTGTATGTGCATAGTCTTGTTATAGTCTCCAGTGATTATTCATACCAAGAGAGAAATTTAAATTGTTAGATGTGAAAATCTCTGTATGGTCAGCAATAAGCAGCTTTCTATATTTACTACTGCACGCAATATTATTCTTATTCATCAATAAATGAATGATAATGAGAAACAATGTTTTACAAAAGTTCAGATGCTGAGACCTCAACAATCTTGAAAATGAATATGTTAAGGTGGGTTCATACTGAGGAATTCTCGCAGATAATGTCCACGGAATTCCGCAGTATGTCTGCGCGCACGGCCGCTTGCCTTTCCGCCGGCTCTATAGACACTTTTCTATGGGCTGCCGTATTCCGCTCTCCGCCGAAAGAAGTGACATGTCACTTCTTTCGGCAGATAGCGGAATACGCCAGCCCATAGTATGGAGTCTATGGAGCCGGCGGAAAGGCGTGCGGACAGCCGACGTAATTCCACTGAGTTTATCCACGAGAATTCCGTAGTGTGAACCTACCATAACAGTGCTGAGCTCTGCCTCAGAGAACGGTGAAAACAGTGTATGGCTTCGCAGAAAGTCCACTGGCTTTCTATGGACTTTATGTGAATCCATACACTGCATGCAGTTGCAAGCAGATACAACCAGGCCCAGCAATCAGATGAGCTCTGCTGCCCATTTGTTATAGCTAATGTGGGTGGGAGACATCTCAGTGAGTGGAACCCCCACCTTTTAAAACTTATGACATATCACTATGACATGTTAGAAGCTTATTAAAACTTTAGGTACTCTTTAAAGCTAAACTGGTACACCACGTGAAGGTAAATTTAGCAAACTTGCCCTCCTTCTCCTGAAATGCCCACTCTTTCCCTCTCATTGCTGACTGTCTAGGTTACAGACCACTACTATGCTCTAAAAGAAGAGGTCTGTCTGATGTATATAGCTATAATGTATAAGTATAAAAATATAGGGGAGATTTATCAAACATGGTGTAAAGTGAAACTGGCTCAGTTGCCCCTAGCAATCAATCGGATTCCACCTTTCATTCCTTACAGACACTTTGGAAAATGAAAGGTGGAATCTGATTGGTTGCTAGGGGCAACTGAGCCAGTTTCACTTTACACCATGTTTGATAAATATAATATATCATTTATACTGATTATATATATATATATATATAATATATATATATATATATATATATATATACAGTTGTACCTTGGTTTAAGAGCGTTTTGGTTTAAGAGCTCACAGTTTTTCAAAATTGTGACTTGGTTTAAGAGCATTGCTTTGGTTTAAGACAGCGGTGGGGAATACCCGGCCTGCGCTCCGCATCCAACCCCTGAGACCTCCCGATGCGGCCCGCGGCTCCACTGTGATGTGCGCGCCGCTCTGGTGGGGCAGGAGCCGGCATTCACAGCATCTTCCTGTGTCTGTGACACAGAAGGGTGCTGTGAGTGCTGTCCCCTTCCCCACCAGAGCGGTGCACGTCTTCCTTGTCCTGCAGGCCACGCGCAATGATGTCATTTCATGGTGCGCCGCCTGCAGGAGAAGACGGGCATGGGCTAGAGGGGAGAGAAGAGGACCTGGGCAGCGTGGGAGCGGAGGAAAGGTGAGTGGGATGTTTATTTTTTTTATTTGGGACAGGCACTGGAGGGTTAACTAGGCTACCAGGGACATGACTGGGGGGGTTAACTAGGCTACCAGGGACATCTCTGGGGGGGATAACTAGACTACAAGGGGCATGACTTGGGGGTTAACTAGACTACAAGGGGCATCACTGGGGGTTAACTACAATAGCAGGGGCACTAGGGGGACAATACTTTCCCTTGCCCCGGGTGCTGCAAACCCACACTACTAACCGCCGCGCACAGTATGCGGCCCTCGAATGATTTTATTAATTCCCGACTAGCCCTCGACATGGAAAAGGTTGTAATCTGACCCAGGAAGTCTCCCTCACCTTCCAAATCATGGCAGATCCATGGGGCTTGCATCAGGGGACAGGACTGGGGAGGTAATCTCTCCATAGCTGTAACCCTTCTCTCCTCTGACAGAGAGCACTGCATGTATATGCCCACATATGCCCTGCTTATTCCTTCATACTCCCTGCAGCGCTGGTCTTTAGACCCTATAAAGGAAATAAGAGGGCCTTCTCTGCAGTTACATAGATAAAACATATGTTCTCTTCCAGTGAAAACTCTTGACACTATAATTGCGCTCACAAATCAATAATAGCTTATCAGTGGAATAACCAGGGAAAAAGGGGAAAAATCCAGTACTACATACTGAACCTTATAGACAATGAAGGACTTTAGGGTGTAATGTCATTGCCACATATGGGAACACTGGATGAGTTTCTGGTGTCTAATACACCTCTGTACAATTTTTCTCTTGGGTCCATTCCAGTCTCTAACATAAGTGCATGTCAGTAATGTATTTTAAATCTCTGTTATATACTTTGCAGGGTGCTGTGTGTCTGATAGTAGCTGCTATTCTAACAGACACAAATACACATGTCAACACCGTAAAAATATGACCTTATATCAAGGGCCCATGGAGTCTGCACATAACCGGCCTCTTTCTTACGACCACTAAAATAGTCTACACTATTCTAGCACACTAGTAAAACTGCAAGGCAAGCACAACTCGCAAAACAATTTTTAGTTCTTAAATTTTATTGTGCTTCAACAGCAAGTGTTACTTTACTGCTAGTGTGAACCAGGCCCAATCTAGATCCCCGTATAGATATTTCCTTTAACTGCCTTTATATTCAATGTACTTTGTCTATTTCATGGGCCAATAAAGCTAAACCACTAGTTAGCTTGCAGGAAAGTTTCTGGTTCTTGTCAGATCTAAAGAAATTGGAATGGACGTTTCTGATCAGGAGCAGAATTTGAAAATTAGATTTGCAATGTTTTCATCTTTCACACAAGGGAAATTGCACTTTTCCCATCTGGTCTTGTCCCCTGGTGAAACAGTCATGTGATATGTTAGAAATGAATGGTATGACAAACATGGAGATATATGATAGCCTACAGATATATGCGCACATGGTGTATATACAAATATATATAAAAGGGCCAGCACATTAAATATTTACACAGGTCCATGAATCATTAATATATTTGGAGCTGTATGTAACTATCCCATGATGGTTTTTACAGCACTTTGTATAGTTACTCATGCAATTCAATTCACATTACAGCGAAAGCTTTCTTAAAATAGAATATAGTGGCTCGATTACTATATATCGGTAGCCTACCTAACTCTCAAAGTCAGTCTGTAGCTTGATGTAAAGAAGTCTAAAGTAGCAACAAAAATGCTATGCATATTCTGTAGTTCCTAATAGCCATGTGTTGTCTCTAAAACCTTATGTACACATCACTTGTTGATGTATGCAATGGCTATGGTATGAATATTAGGCACATGCTGAGCACATTCTGATCATATCACCTTACCGATGGTGGATATAGAAGAAAGCATTCCCCAACCCGCGCAATGCCACTACATTCACGTAAGTGTAAGCACTACATGTATAATATTATTTCAACCCTATTTATAGATATAGTAGCAGAGGCGTCACAAGCCATTCAGAACGCGGTGCGGGGGCGGGGGGGGGGGGGGTTGGGGACAAAATTGTCTTATGTCACCCAATGCAATATATTAATATGTTCTGCACGGGTTGTGCAGACTGTATTAGGGATTACAGTACAGTTATATTCAGCACAATCCATGTCTTGTTTGATTTGTTTTACTTGCTTTTGTTTTTTTCTTCTTTGTCTGACCCAAAACTCCATGAGGCCTCTTTCAGTCATGACTCTCAATGGCTGGCCACCAGACATCTTTGACCCAAACAGCCTTACTTTCCCAGCACCCTCCTAACCATTTCTCACCCAAGACTACAGGCACTGGTGCACAGATCTGTCTCCCAGATGCCAAAGTTACTATTACAGCATCTGAGGCGTTAACAGACCAGGCTGAGGGGTAACTTCAATGCCAGTCATTGATGATGGGAATCAGTTGATAATAGCAACCAGCACCTGCTGTGTAAAGAGCGGGCTAAGCTCCTGAGCCTGCTCCATGCTTCCCCAGTGCACATCTGCCATATACATGTACAGTGGATGTTGGCAAGAATAGGTACACTGATAAATATTTACGCACATTTACACACAAATATGCACACACTGCACTCCCAACATGGCAGATCTTATTACACCCATGTCTAGACAGCCTAGACAGCCAGGGAGGGGGTCATGACTTTAGATAAGAAGGTACAATGATGTAGAGGAGGGGGCATGACGCAGACAGCCCAGCAGTGACAGCTTTATGTTCATGATGTGCTGTTTGACCTCTGCAGACTGTGCTTGAGTCCTTCCCGCCCCACTCCTAGCTGATC
Organism: Dendropsophus ebraccatus; assembly: GCF_027789765.1. Taxonomy (NCBI): domain Eukaryota; kingdom Metazoa; phylum Chordata; class Amphibia; order Anura; family Hylidae; genus Dendropsophus; species Dendropsophus ebraccatus. Next base: position 175,146,645 of record NC_091454.1, on the reverse strand, counting down.
TGATAGCTGAAAGAAGATTTACAAATACTGTGGAGGATATTTAAAATCTCACATAGACAAGTATATGCTAAATAGATCTCACAACTCTTGAGCAAAGAGATGTCCCTTCAAGTCAGTTCTCGCTCAGTCAAGGAGCCTTAGAACATTGACTGGAGATTTTATGCCAAGCCAAAGAGTCTCTCCAAAAGGAAAGATTTCCCATCTGCAGACAGCTGTTTTGGGGTTTTTGCCCATCATCAATGCAAAGCAGGGTGTTGGCTGACTAGTGAGAGGACAAGTAAAATGTTTTGATCTGTTGGGGTCTCACTGCTTAGAATTCCACCACAAGTGGGGAAAAGCTTGTAGTAACATGATTAACTTTCCCTCTGTCCATCTCCATGCTGGACAAAAATGGCTACAAGCTCAGGAGTAAAAGGTGCTACCATGTGTTTCTCCCTGTTCATTCTCCATCTAATCAAAACCTTTGACATGGCCCTGTGACATGTCAAAAGTTTTACAAAATTACAGTACAATTTAAGGCTATGTTCAAACTACGGATGAGACCGCCCGTTTCAGAGCTTCCCATAGCCCACAGTGAAGCGAGCGGCCAGAGCCGCTCGCTTCACTGTGTGAACTGACAGGTCCTGCTGCGGACGGAATTCATTGAATTCCGTCCGCAAATAATGGACCTGTCAGTTGTTTGCGGTGCCGCATGGGAACCGGACAGAGCATATACAATGTGTGTACGCTCCGGAAGGGATCCCATAGCAAACAATGCTATGTTCCACCCCGCAAATCTACGGCTGTAGTTCTGCGGCGATAACTACGGCCGTAGATTTACGTAGTGTGAACATAGCCTAAGGATGTAGGGAACTTGGTCACATGACCTTCCTTCAGATAGCTTCTATCATAAGTTAGATCTGAAGGAGAAGTCTCCCAGGTTTAAAAATTTTCCTTGTCAGAATCAATAACTGCAAGCAAAAGTCCAACCCTCTTTCCTCAGAGGGCTGGATTGTTCTAGTTAGTCCTGGCTTGACCAGAAAAGTGCATCCAATCTTGTCTTTTACGACCCTTGAAAAGGTTTAGGCCTTAAAAGTTTAATTTTCCACGTAAAGTGTCAATGTTTTAGTAAGAAAAAACTTTTGACATGTCATAGTGAAATGTCAAAAGTTTTTTTGATCCAGGCCTTAGTGTTCAGACCTGTACTGATCATGAGAACGAGTTGGGAAAATACTGCACTAAGCATGGTCCTCTCCCTGTCCTTTCCTGGCTCTTTGTCATGTGATCAGTCCGGCTCATTTTGCTGACACAGAGCAGGGAGTATCGCAGCGCAGTCCTTTTCCCACTCAACCATTACGATCAGACCCGGACCGATCAAAACTTTTGACATGTTTCTATGACAATAAAAAAAAGGGAAATTTTGGCAGCACATCTATGACTCTGTTCACACTGCAGATTGCAAGCTGCTTGTGGCTTAAGTACAAACAAAACAAAAGGTGCAACAGTAACCCACAGGTGCAAGGGCTCACCGTATATACTCCTCCTAGCGTACACATGGTAAACACCTGCTCTGTAGATATTAAAAATTAAAATATATATATATTTTTTTAGAAAAGTGAGGATCTTAGCAAACTATTTGATCAAACAGAGTGTACCATGTCGCCACGTTAAGTGTCCTTGAGACATGGTCCCTACTCTAGCATTTTGACTCTAGCTTGTGTGCTAGCCGGTGGTGCTGGCTGGGACTTTTTGGGGGGGCACTTTGGGTCTGGCCCTGTGACATGGGGGTTGCAGGGCCATTCCATGGCCTCCCTTCCCTGCATGTGCACGCTTTGCGGGGGTGGCGGTCACTGACCGACACGGTGTGGAGTTAGCATAGGGACCTGTGTGAACCAGGAGTCCTGCACGTTGATACACGGGGCGATATGGCTTGATCAATTCGTATTCAAACATCTTGAAGTTGGTTTTTTAAAATAGGCTTAGCAGCATTAGTATCAGCCATAGGTGTCATGTGCAGCCGCTTCTCTCTCTCCATGTCGGATTTTCACACTAGCAATGGCCTCTCCTCGGCTGAATTAGACTAAAACTGGGAGATAGGAACCAAGTGATCTCTTTTATAGCAGCCTTGGGACATGGGTGGAGTGCAAGCCAACAGGAGGAAGCCACACACCCTACATTCAACAGAAAAAAAAAGAAATTTTGGCAGCACATCTATGACTCTGTCCACACTGCAGGTTGCATGCTGCTTGTGGCTTAAGTACAGACAAAACAAAAGGTGCAACAGCAACCCACAGGTTCAAGGGCCTACCATATATACTCCTCCCAGCGTACACATGGTAAACACCTGCTCTGTAGATAGTTGCTGTTGCACCTTTTGTTTTGTCTGTACTTAAGCCACAAGCAGCATGCAACCTGCAGTGTGAACAGAGTCATAGATGTGCTGCCAAAATTTCCCTTTTTTTTCTGTTGAATGTGGGGGGTGTGGCCACCTCCTGTTGGCTTGCACTCCACCCATGTCCCAAGGCTGCTATAAAAGAGATTATTTGGTTCCTATCTGCCCAGTTGTAGGCTTATTCAGACCAGCAGAGGCCACTGCTAGTGTGAAAATGCTAGAGTAGGGACCATGTCTCGAGTACGCCTTAACGTGGCGACATGGTACACTATGATCAAATAGTTTGCTAAGATCCTCACATTTCTAAGCAGGTGTTCAGAGCAGGTGTTTACCGTGTGTATGCTGGGAAAAGTATAAACGGTGAGCCCTTGCACCAGTGGGTTGTTGTTGCCCCTTCTGTTTTGTATGTTTCTATGACATGTCAAAGGTTTTTTTTTAATGGTGACAGTGACACTTTAACATCTATTACAAGCAAGTAGTCAAAGACTTGTAAAAATCCCTTTCTTTTTGCTATCTTTACCAAAGACAGATCTGGGTCAAGACCATATCTGGGTCAGCACCTTACAAAGCTTTAGGAAGTTTTACCCAAGTTTCTAGTCCACTCTGAAAGGCCATTTAGGTGATTCAAGGACTCTACTGCAACACTCATCTCTTAGTGTCTGGTGGCTTCTACTAAGATATCATTCCGCACCTAACCTGTGGGGGTCCTCTACAGCAGAGTTCAACCTTATTATGTTGCACATAGCCTGTATAAGTCAAATGCTATCTGTATGATTTGGAATGTGGAAGGAAACCAGAGTACCCCTGCAGGAAACACAGGAAACTCTTAGCAGATGTCTTTTGTAGACCAGTGTTCTCCAGTGTCAAAGACTTTCCACCTTCTGCTAAAAGGTGCATGGATGCACAGGAGAGATCAACAGGGTCAGGGAGCCACAAAGCCACACGTGACACCAAAGAGACTATGTCTAAGGGACCACTAACCTCAGACCCTGACTACTCCTCCTCCTATCCTTCACCCCGTAGGTACTACAGTGGAACCTACATAGAGAAAAAGTATAACGGAAATATGTGCACCTAGTCTATGTCTTTGGCCAACTATGTTTTGGCCTACAAATACTGATATAACATACTGCCATGTGAAAGTTTTCCCAATTTGGAGTTCCAAAGCTTTATTACAAATCAAAGTTTCTGTCTCCAAACAGACTTGTTCAACTTTCGTTTTGTTTTTTTGTTTTTATGCCACAGTGCAGGGATATAAGGGCGCTAAATGTTGCTATTGAAAAAAAAAAAAATACTGATAAGGATATGATGTTCTTTGAACAAAACAGGACATGCCCTTCTCAATGGTTTTAAATAATTTGGAAGCTTTTTTATCTGTTCGGGATGTCCCTGCACTCAGAAGGTCAGTCAAGCCTGGCAGAAGGGGAGAAAGACGTGGCAAGCTTGACTGAAAGCCGCCACATCTACTCCCCTGTTAGCATACAGCATTAGTTTTTTTTCACAGACTGCGGCACTGCAGGCAGCATAGGAGAAGAAAGTAAGGAGGCGGGTGTTCTAGTGCAATACTGGAGCAGCATGTGGGGCTCTAGGGACCTGACAGGTTTCTTTAACGCATTTTGTGCTGTAGAATACTGGCTGTGAAGTTTGAACTGCCTGGGACTACTTTTTAAGTTGAATTAGGGGTAGTCCTCTGTACCACGACAAACTGCTGTTTATACTGTAGTTTCTTCTCCTAATTAGCTAGTGAATGCAATAAATATATTATATATATATATATATATATATATATATATATATATATATATGGGTTCAAAACACAGAAGCTGCAAGTCTTTCTATTGAAGATTCAATCTTTGTATGTTCCACTTCTGGTTTGGGCTAAAAATACTGAAACTGTCATGTGAAAGTGGCCTTAACCTACTTTCCCACAATGTATAAAAGTCATGGAAAGATTTGTACCTTGTGTAATGTTTTGGACCCACTGCTGGTTTTAGACCAAGTCACATACTGTAGAGTAAAACTAACCTAAGTCTTGTTACACAGTAAAGGCCAATCTACTCCAAATATTAAAATCTTTAGACAACTGAAGTATTAAGATACTGTAGGCTTTCATGTACACCCAGATATTCTAACCTTATAGTTAGGCTGGGTTTATTTATTAAGCCCATACCTGAATTACAGGCTTCCTTGTATCAATACCACAGCTATAGATAAATTACCTTGTCGCAATCCAACAAAAAAAAGTCTGACTCCTTTCTAACAAACTTCACAATGAGGCCGAAGATTTATTGTGCAATTACTAAACTGGCCATTTAGCTACCGTAAGCGATTCTTCTCACTTGGCAAAATTTTGCAGATCATAAAGGGAGCCCTTAAATGCATTCCTCTTAACACTTTCTTTTTTTTCTTTCTTTTTTTTTTTTTTGCATCGGTCTTCAACTAAAGAAGCAATACAAGATATTAAAAGAGGGATTAACACTGTATGGGCAATGGCTGCTCAGCAAAGAGCTACTCCTAAGTGTTTTATGTGTCTACTGTACCTTACACCGTGTATCCTTTAGGTTGGGTTCACACTACGTATATTTCAGTCAGTATATTTCAGTCAGTATTGCAACCAAAATCAGGAGTGGATTAAAAACACAGAAAGGATCTGTTCACACAATGGTGAAACTGAGTGGATGGCCGCCATATAACAGTAAATAACTGCCATTATTTCAATATAACAGCCGTTGTTCTAAAATAACAGCAAATATTTGCCATTAAATGGCGGCCATTAGTTTTATAGGGTCAACATGACTGCAGCCTTTCACTCCAGACTATTTAGGACCACTGCTACAATAGGGTTATATGTGAATTACGATCAAAGTAATATATATATTTTTCAGGTAGTCTTAACATGACAGTCCAATAAAGATGGAGCAAGCTGTAGCCCCTGCTGTATACACATCCTGACAGGCTAACTTGGCAGATATCTGATATCTGCAGGCGACATATGTGTGATACTTTCTCCTGACTTTATACTCATAAATGCCTACTCCTGTCCTATTCCTGATCAACTAAAAGTTTCATTAGATTCATCAATAATTTGAGACACAGACCTAAAGATTTCCTGCCGAACAGAAGCAAAAGAAATGATATCAACCATACATGCGTTGAGGACAATTCCAGCCTTCTAATGATGGTAACCTTCACATTTCGGCATTGACCTATATACTTAATTATCTTGGTAAACTCTATGACTGCAGCGTAATGACTGGTGACTAAAATAGTATTATCTCATAAGGAAAAAGAGATTTCCGTCATATAGTAACCACTGACATTTGGATTACAGCTGTCGCCAAGACATGTGGTCAGATCAGTAGGACTATCCCTCTGTCTATGGCAGGTTTAGTCAGACAGGTACACAGGCAGGTATTTAATGGGACAATTAGATGAGGTCACAAAAGAAACAACATTTACAAAGTTCTTAGGTATCAGGGGACATCTGACCCAGAAAAATCTACATCTTGAGTGACAATATCCTTGCAGCATCCTTAACAGCAGCAAGTCTGTTAATCCTTCCAAGTTACTGCATAGAGATCAGTCCAATGCAGTAAGGGACATGTCCTATGTCTGCCTATATCTCTGTACTATATCAGCGTGTACTTCACTGGCATCAGCACTGGAGAACTGACAATCTTTATGCCTCAACCACAGCAGTAGCAGCTGCTGGTGCAGTTCTTCATCTTCTCCTAAGAAGTGGAACTTAGAATCCACTTCTATGCAGCAACTTCATGGCCTGTTTAATGTGCTGCCGACTGGTATGAAAAAAAAAAAAAAGTGAAAGGCTAGAGACCTGGCATTAAATAAAGGCATACAATGGTGAACTCAATACAAATAAGCAGGAAACAAGTTCAGCCAAAGAGCACACATTGTACAAGCGCTGCAGAATCTGTTGGCGCTATATAAATAAATATTATTATTATTATTATTATTATTATTATTATTATTATTTACATGTCTGTCTATCCATTGCATTGCATAATCCCAGCATCCTATGAATATTCCATTGTATTCAGCCTATGCCCTGTGCTGCTCCCTCTTCTCCACCTTGCAGGTTTGACAAGCAGTTAATGACAGCCAATAAGAGATATGAATGTCTTCCAGGGTTCCCTACGCTGCATAGCCATCTGCAGATACTTCCACATAAACTGCAAGTAACTCCCATTGCCTATTGCAGTGGATGCTGGCAGCCAACCCATCCTTATGCGTCTCTTTTTTAAGACTGAGTAATAGTTGCTTGACCCAAGTCACCCTGTCCTTATGCAGCACTCAGAAACCTGAAGACAGAGGATTAGGTGTACACAGTGATCACATCATGCACAGGCTTATATGCATCAGGTACTGTACAGGTGCTGCTGCTACTCACCAGGTAAGCTCCTACAGTGCCCTGTGCCAGCATCAGGGCACACTCAGACACTAGGAAGATCTTGATATTTAAGAAGCAAGATGCCTTCTTTTTCTTCTTTTTCCCCTGAGCCTCATCTCCTTGCACATCAGCTGTCCTTGCAGTGGAGCTCCTGGTCTTTTTAGCCTGCATTCTCCCTGCTGTGATGATGACCTCTTCTTCTCTTTTGCCTGAATGCCTTGGATAAGAAGCAGCCTGGCACAAGCCTCTGGTGTCTCCTTGGTTTTAATGGTCTGAAGCTGCTGCTGTTGCTGCTGCTGCTGCTGCTCCACTCTCCTCCTCCCTCTTTGCAATCACAAGAGCTTAGAAAGAGCCAACCCCAGTGCCTAGTTGTTCCGCAGCTTCCCTCTCCTGAGCAAAGGAAGCAAGTGAGGGGACCGGCAGCAGCAGACTGGGATAGAGAGAGAGCTTTCCCTCACCTCATAACATACACACTCTAGTCCTAGGCAAATGGCTGCAGGCCACACTTGCCTGCTCCTATTATTAACTGACAGCGCTCGCTGCTGACCTCTAGTGGGCGTCATGCTTCCCAATGTAGCATCTTTCCCGAGATGGTTAGAATTCCAAGAGAATATGCTACAAACTATCGGCACTGTTTTGTATACAAATTGTAAATATTACGGATAGAGAACACATTGGGGGAGATTTATCGAAGGGTGTAAAATTTAGACTGGTGCAAACTGGCCACAGCAACCAATCACAGCTCAGCTTCCAGCTTCTTTATTTATTTACTTCAATTTATAGAGTAAATAAATATTTACATATTTTACAATGGAACATTTTTAAAAAGAATGTGATTACTTTTCTGTCTGGAAACTTAAAAAATGGAAAGATGTGAATCTTCTGTTTCATTTATTTATTTATTTATTTTTCTTTTCTATATAGCGCTGACATATTCTGTAGCGCTGTTCAAAGATTGCTAAAATTCTCATCAGTTTATCATAATATAATGCTAAGAAACCTATAGCATTATATTTATATGTCAGAATTAAATCCAGGAACTAAGTACCCGAGTCACCGTGCTGCCCCTTCTACCTTGTTTCTTAATATCCAGATTTAAAACAGAAATCAACCAAATTGCACATTTTACCAGTAAGTTCCCCCTTTCTTTAAAATGTTAACACTGATCCTTATGTTTAACTGCGTGTTAGTAACCGAGTAATTGATTCTCTCGCTAACTCTAAGCAGGAAAAACAGTGAAGCGTGTATTTTCTTATAGCAACTGGAGTCTTCTAATGATCTAGACAGGTTACGGATACAAAGGGTATAGCAAACATGTAGTAAGGGTCGCCAGGTTCAGAACTGAGTAATAATCCAAAAAAGTAGGACAAAGGGGGCAAGGGGGCACAATGCATTTATGAACAATGAAGTGGTGTAAGAAATGGACCTTAGGAAATATATATATTTAATAGGCCATATTGGGTATATTTTATATGGTATTCATTTAAGATGGAGAACTACAGATGTAGCCATGATCTCTGACACAACAATTGTATCAGCGAGCTATGTTAAGTCAATTAGTTTAGGTAAACGCGTCATTGTGATCAAGTTGACACAAGCTACATCTGTATATTGTTGTATTTTTCCCCAAACATGCTGCTATATATCCCTTGTTTGCCCAGATTCTTGCATCAGATGGTCACTTGGTTTTCACATGTTAAGTGTTTATATATGCAAGATATCATTGTGATACCAATTGGCAAATTGTGATCAAAAGGTTCTGGGACAACGAAGAAGAGACGGGTCGTCTCTGAGAATAGGGGGAAACAATGGTGCTTGATCAGTATGTAAAGAGAGTCAAACGTGGCTCAGGAGGACAGGAGGAAGAGGAGACCAGACCTGGATTGTTATCTTTCTGCTCTTTTATATCTTTGTACAACTCTTGTGATTTACTTTACACTGCAATTTTTGCAGCCATGCATACAGTATGGTATACATTACCACTCACTTCACCAGGCTGGGTGTGAGGGCACAAATATGTTGTTGGACAATACATCTGTATATACACAAACATACAGACTTACCATGACTTAGTCCATTGTGTTTTCTTGGAGCTACTTTTCATTAAGGCCCTATTTCATGAAGCAATTATCAGCATATTTGGCCGATTATCGGCCATTAAGCCAATAATTGCTTTGTGTAATAAAAGGCAAAGATCAGCCAACATGCACGATGCTGATCGTTGTCTTTCAGATCCATGGTTATCTAGGGCAGGGAAAGGTTATGGGAGGTTTATAAGAGGTCACATAATGGATCAAACATGCAAGTTATGATGGGCAGGATTCAGAGGACTATCTCAAAAGCATTATTCCACAGCAATCACCTGCTTGAAGAGGCTGCAATACTCATGTACAGTAAGGGTACTATTACTCGGAACGATAATCAGCCAAATCGGCCCTATCCAAGCAATTTATGTTCTGTATAATAAACATAATGATCAGCCGATGATCGTTGTCATCGCCTGATAGTTGATATAGGTTTGGACCTATAATTGTCGGCCACCGACCGTGCACCGCTACTTGTAATAGCGGTGTGCGTCCGGTGGCTGACAATTAGCAAAGTAAATACATTACCTATCCATGGTCCAGGGCTCCTCCTGTGCTGTGCTTCTCCCCAGGTCCCACACGCTGCAGCTTCAGAGCGTCCTATCTTAGCTGACTGCCGCTCAGCCAATCACAGACCGGGACCTCCATGGCCAGTGATTGGCTGAGCGGCCTGTCAGTTAAGACAGGACACTCTGAAGCTGCAGCCCGTGGGACCCGGAGAGAAGCGGACCGCAGGAGGAGCCCTGGACCATGGATAGGTAATGTATGCCAATTTAGCAAGGGCTGCAAGGGCATTGGTAACGATGTCCATGCAGGCCATGTAATAAGCCCAGTAAACGAGCGCCAATCTAGCAGATTGGCGCTCGCTTACAGCTAATATGGGGCTCCCATCGGCCCATGTAATACTACCCTAAGTGCCACAGCCTCTTCAGTGTTTACTACTGCTTGGCCTTGCAATTACCTAATTATCAATCGCAAGGAACCACAGCGTTGTCCAGTTAAAGTAAGTAGGACTATACTATAATTGATTGAACAACCACTACTAAAAATACAGCCAGTGCATAGAAGAGCAGGAGTAAACATTAAAGGGAAACTGACAGTATAGATATGCATATATCCGTGTTGCCAGTTTCTATTTATTTATTGAACAAGCATTAAGTAGGTACCTTCCTCTTTTTGTGTGATCTGGTGTTTTGGGGAAAAAGTGACCTTTATTTCAGGCTGACATTGTCACAGAGATGGGTCCGTGACACTGTCTATGCCGCCTCGATTTCCGCCCACTGCTGTGTCTTCAGGCAAACCCTGCCTCCTCTTAAATGATTGACAGCTGTCTCTTGCTGTAATCATGCACAGCTAGAGATGAGCCAATCAAGAGGGGACAGCTTGAAAACACAGCATCGGGTGTAGTACAGGGCAGGCACAGACATTGTCACAGACCACCCTCTGTGACACTGTCAGCCCAAAATGAAGATTTTATTTCTAAAATTGACAGATCACACAAAGAAGAGGAAGATACCTACAGGAAACTGATGCTTGCATGAGTACCACAGCCTCCTTAAAGGGAACCGATCACTGCAAAAATGCCTGAGAAGCTATACAGTACATACAGTGTAATGAAGCCCCCTGCAAATGTGCAACTGATACCTATGTGTTTTACATATATCCCCACAAACAAAGTTTGAAACTGTCCTGAGCCATGTGCAAATTACCCTAAACTAATTATGTGGGAGTTCTTCAGCGCAGAACGTGGTGGTTACAGATGGTATGCTCCAATTTTCTGCAATCACTCCTCTCTGGGAGCATTGGTGCTTAGGGATGGCCTCTTGGTGATGTGCAGCAGGCTCCGGCATTGAGAATCGCACCCAGAGGGGCCGTCCCTGTACACCTACGCTTCCAGAGAGGCGGGATTACAGCGTACTCGAGTCCACCATCCGTGACCAGTTCAGTGCTGAGGAACGTCCACATGACTAGTTGGGAGTAATTTGCATAAGGTACCGGTCATTTACAAACCTCATTTTCGGGGGGTTATTTGCAAAGCTCATAGGGGTCAGTTAAAAACAATGCAGGGGGCATCATTACATTGTATGTATAGCCTCTGGACATTTTGACAGTAATTGGTTCCCTTTAAGCAGTTGATCAGTAGAGATGATCGAACATCAGGGTTTTGCATGTTCGATCGAACTCAGGACCGGGAATCAAATGCTGAAGGTTCGAGAACGTCCGAGTTCGATCGAACCTGCAAAATCCCTATATTCGATCATCTCTATTGATCAGCGGGTTTTCTGGGAGTCAGCCCTTCATTGATGGCTTATTCAGCAGCTCAGGCTTAAAGGGGTTATCCAGCGCTACAAAAACATGGCCACTTTCTTCCAGAGACAGCCTCAATCTTCTCTCCAGCTTGGGCGGGGTTTTGCTGCTCGGTTCCACTGAAGTGAATGGAGCTTAATTGCAAACCGCACCTGAACTGGAGACAAGAGTCGTGTTATCTCTGAAAGTAAGTGGCCATGTGTTTGTAGTGCTGGATCGCCCCTTTAATGCTAAAACTATAATAGCGCCCTCAGCTAAATGTGCAATTTATACTACTGGTCTCTAAATATAGGACACATAGACCTTTTAGACCCTTTTAGATCTGAGATTCAGGGTGTGACAGCAGTCTGTTTACCCTCTATAGTTGTGTTTCGGGCAGAAACAACAGGGTACCAGCAGGGAATAAAATTATATAGCTGGCAATAACGGCAAGCTAAATAAATTGGTTATAAACTAGTCCGGCAGCTGTATGCAGTGTTTATGGGCCACCTGGCCTGTCTCATTGCAGATCCCAGAGTAACAGCCAGGAGCAGGGACAAGTAGCAGTCAGGCTCTGGACAGTATTGACATTTCTTTCTATAAATAAGCAGCTTATAATTTAAAATCTCTTTAACTGTATGGAGGTGCTATAGTGATTTGCATGTGCACATCCAGTCAAGGGTACATGATTTAGCTTTTATGTTTCAGTGAACATTCACACTTCCGTATATACGGTCTGTATTAATTGTTTTTAGGGTTTTGGTTGTAACTGCAGCTCAGCTCCTATTCACTGGAACAGAACCCGAGCTGCAGTTACAGGTCATCACTAGAGATGAGCAAGGACCAAAATACTGCTCATTACTTGAGTTGAGTATTTTTCAATGGAGTAATGAACATTATTGAAAAAAATGAGAAACTCGAATATTTAACCAGGTGCCCCCTACTCAACCAAGCAGAAGGTACCTGGTTTAAGTAAAAGTGACAATATGGCCTCCAGGGTGTTAAGTTAACCTGCTGGGGGCCAAACTGTGCTCTGTGGATGGGGAGGGGAGCGGGGAAAGTATACTTACCACTCGTGTCTTATATCTATTTGCCACTCAGCTGGGCTGTGATAGTGAAGACAGATAGATAACCAGAGTGATAAGTATACTTTCCCCACTATCCCCTTCCAATGGGGTTTAAAGTGTACTTGTCAAAATCGGACCTGCCAGATCCGCGGCATGATTCTCCACTAATCCGAAGGTTGTTCGCTCAGCAGCCTTTCAACAAGCTTCTTGTTAATGAGCACCCAAGCAGCATGCAGTACTCATCTAAATATTTTCAAGTAGCTCAATACTAGCAAATACTATATTTGATAGAGCGCACTCGATCATGTCTAGTCACCAAAACTACACAGTGAATGGAAGCAAACCCCATTAAGGCTATGTTTACACAACATTTTCACAGCTCGGTTTAAAATGACACCCATCTTTTTGAGTCTAAAATTATGGACGTCATTTAGCTGTCTGGCCTCCCCTCAGTGCAATCACGGCTGTTGGTACATTATACTAGTTTAGTTGGACTAATTTCCCTTTGGGTGTGTCTTTAATTGAAAAGTCCATTGAATTTAATAGTTAAAACAGAGAAAGGTCAGTGAAAAAACAACTGTGAACAACTTAAAAACAACGTCCGGTGTTTGCAAAAGACGTCCGAAAATAATTGTCATGATCATTATTATGATGTTCGCGCAGACAACGTCCATTATTTAATGCATTGTGTGCATTGGATATTCATCATCCCATTGACTTCAATGCATTGCATTGAAGTCAATTAAATTGCAGTAAGGCTGGGTTCACACTACGTATATTTCAGTCAGTATATTTCAGTCAGTATTGTGGTCCTCATATTGCAACCAAAACCAGGAGTGGATTAAAAACACAGAAAGGATCTGTTGACACAATGGTGAAATTGAGTGGATGGCCGCCATATAACAGTAAATAACTGCCATTATTTCAATATAACAGCTGTTGTTCTAAAATAACAGCAAATATTTGCCATTAAATGGCGGCCATCCACTCAATTTCAACATTTTGTGAACAGATTCTTTCTGTGTTTTTAATCCACTCCTGGTTTTGGTTGCAATACTGACTGAAATATACTAACTAAAATATATACATATACTGACTGAAATATACGTAGTGTGAACGCAGCCTAATAATAGATGTCTTTTTAAATTGCAAAAGCGTCTGTCTTTTCTCTTTTTTTTTAACGTTGTGTGAACATAGCCTAAGATATAATTTTTTTGTAAATAATGGACTCGGATTGCAATGGCATCAGCGTCTGTTCTTTAGTGTAGGGGCGAAATTGCAGTGAAGTCAATGCATTGCCGATGTAATGTTAACACCAATTCTTTAGAATGGGGGTTACAATAATGTACCTGCCTATTATTTCCGGGCACTGTTCAGTGAAATAATAGCTGTTCACGTGGCCACACATTACATTGAAGTGAATGGTTACTTGATTTGTGGGTGCCCACAAATCAATGTTAAAAAAAAAAAAAGTTCTTGCATCCGATGCAAAGGTATCGGCTGCAGGAACATCCCAAATGCAGCCCGCTGGCTGGCAGTTTAGCTATGCTATGCAATGGACGCTGTTAAATGTAGCGTGAACATAGCCTAACTGTGCAGTGTGGGTACTGATAGATATTAGCCCTGATTTACTATTGCCTTTATAACTGTAAACTATTCTGAACTGTACTATTTTATGTTCTCATTGTACCAAAGTTACCTGTCCACAAGAATTGTGTGCCAAATTTGAACCAGATTGATAAATTACTAAGGTAAAGCAATGTCAGACAGAGGAAGAAAATAGGGGGGGGGATAACAAAGGGACACTGTATTACATGAACATTTGTGTGTAAATCATTACAGACTATTAGATTATTGAACATCCCGCAGTATCATTAAAGTGCTGAATAGCTACTGTACCTTAGATGAGCTGTTTGATATCATTGTTTCTTAAGGATTCCCGTGTTTGATATGGACTATTGGTTGATGTATTTTCCGTGCTCGTGTCATTTGTCATAGTCGGGCTGGATCAAGGTTAGCAGAGGCTACCATCACATTTTTCTGTACTATTTGATATGTTAACCTTCAATTCTGGCTGACCAATTTCATCCCACCAGGATCAGCCTCTAATATAGATGCCCTTTATTGAGAGATAAAGAGTTCCTGCCTCAGTAATAGGTGTTTTTAAAATAATTTTTATGTAAATGTATTTAGCATAAATGATTACTGAGCAAACATTATTATTATTTTTTCGGTTATTTTCTGAAATTATATTAAAGGGAATTTTAATATTAAAGGAATTTTTTTCTTTTTATAGAGGAGAATTATTTTTTCTTGCTTATCCATTTCCAGGTGTGTATTTTTCATATGCATAAGTGGGTTTGAAAGCTATAAAGTTTATTCTCATTTAGCCTCTTAGTAAATCTGGTGGGACCTGCGTCTGCTGTGGTCCGCTTAGTAAATCTGGCAGAGTGAATGGGGACAGGGCCTAATGTTAGACAGGTGCACAAGTACGTTAGTCTTAATAAATGTGCCCCTATGTTTTTTAAAATCGTCTCTGAACATATACAGTGTATGTAAGACACCAATTTGCTGATTTTTGAAGAATCCTCTCAGGCACTTGCATATTTTGCTATGTTATAAGCCCAACATAAAAACCAAAAGAAAAAACTATGTATGCAAGACCAATAAATATATAAGTACTTTATTTTTTATTGTTATTAGAATATCAGAGAAAAATTATTTCAATTAAAAATACATAACAGGGGGGCTGGAGCTAATACAAATCCCCATAAAGACGGTGGATTAACTAGGTTCTTGTACATAAGATATGGTATCACAAAATAGATAATAGTAGAAAAAGGGGGAACCTATATATACACACATATATACTGGGCACTGGGTTGGTACTACATACAAAATATAACTCACAGTGAGCACATAGAAAAAAATAAATACCATCCACATATAGTAAATATTACCCATACGTGTCCTTAGTATACGAGTCCACCTCACCATACAACCGACGCGCGTTTCGCGTGTTGCTTTATCACCCTCGATAAAGCAACACACGAAACGCGCGTCGGGTGTATGGTGAGGTGGACTCGTATACTAAGGACACGTATGGGTAATATTTACTATATGTGGATGGTAATAATCCTATGAAGCAAAAAAGACCTTATGTGTAATAATAAACTGAAATCAATACAGATAGAATATGAAAGTTCAAAATTTTATTGGCTAAAAAATTAACAACAATAGCAGTAAAAAGTTCAAAAACCACACATGGAAAACAGCACCACAGGTATGGGCAGGTCCGGGTAACCTGATAATGCAGGCTGCAACACGCTGTGAGTTATTGGGAGATAGTCAAATAACCATGCACTAATACTATATATGACCAGGATAAACGGCTCTAAAGCCTATACAATAACCTAAGTAGACCATCCATGGCAAAGTGACTAAGTGCTAAAGTGCATAAAGCAAGGTGCAGAGCATACCCATCTGCAGTTCACTGCCCGTCCTGGATGCCGCCAAACCCCGACGTACGTTTCGTCTCCTTCATCATGTGTGTATCCATTTTGGATGTATATGTGGATGGTATTTATTTTTTTCTATGTGCTCACTGTGAGTTTTTATTTTGTATGTAGTACCAACCCAGTGCCCAGTATATATGTGTATATATAGGTTCCCCCTTTTTCTACTGTTATCTATTTTGTGATACCATATCTTATGTACAAGAACCTAGTTAATCCACCGTCTTTATGGGGATTTGTATTAGCTCCAGCCCCCCTGTTATGTATTTTTAATTGAAATAATTTTTCTCTGATATTCTAATAACAATAAAAAATAAAGTACTTATATATTTATTGGTCTTGCATTCATAGTTTTTTCTTTTGGTTTTTATGTTGGACAGTTTTGGGTGCGCATAGACCGCACTATTCGGGCCTTATATAGGATTATATGTTATACCCACAGAATCCCCAACCGATTGCCAACACATAGGCCAACATATATCATATGTTCCCTCCACCTGTCATGTGCAGACCACAGCATATGGCCCTCCTCTTATAATAGAAGTATTGAGCTTTTTAGGAATAAAACAGCTTAGGATGATGATGCTGATGATGATGACTTCTATACCTTTTTCTTTTTTTAAAGATCTAATGGCAGAACGAAGGTGGCAGTGCCGTAGAAGGGCAGCTGTTTGGCCCACTGCGGATGAAAGTCGGGAGTTGGGACCATCTAGTAAGTGTAAACATTTGCATGTATACAGTATATAGGCTATGTTCACACAATGTAACAGGACTTGCAGCCGGTGTCGGACTGGGGTACCTTGGGCCCCACCAGAGAATATTTTATTCTAGGGGCCCACCCTACATACACCAGATATACCCAGCGCCAAACCTTTCACATTACTATAGTGACTTTGCACAGTGCTGTGTATGTGACCGGCAATTCTCGCTCACTGTTACTAACTGATTAGACACTCCAGGGATGGGGACCTGGACAGCCGAAGGCTGTCTAGGCATGTTGGGAGTTGCAGTTTTGCAAAAGCTGGAAGGCTGAATGTTCCCCATCCCTGTTCTATTCTATAGGAGTTGTCCAGGCATGATGGGAGTTGTAGTTTTGCCACAGCTGGAAGACGGAAGGTTCCTCATCAATGTTCTAGTGTATAGGAGCTGTTCAGGCATGATGGGAGTTGAAGTTTTGCAATTGATGTAGGGTCGAAGGTTCTCCATCCCTGCTCTATGCGAAAAGCACAGCCGTCCACTTAAGTTTCTTAAAAGGTGAATTTCAATAAAACTAACTGGGGGATTATATGTCATCCTGAAGCTGCTAAACAGGGATACAGACCTCCTGCTCAGGGGCGCACCAATGGGTAGGGCCCACAGGGGGATTCCCATGCTTCCCTGTGGGCCAGTCCGAGCCTGATTGCAGCGCAGACCGAGTGCGTTACACACCACCTTTGCTTGGAGGGAGAAGAGGAGAACCGCCGATACGGGGGAGCGTGTGGCAGGTCTTTGTTTTTATTTATTTATTTATTTATTTGTTTTGGATAGGTCACTCAACACCACCGAGGACAGACCCTCCCACACCGCCACCACTAAAAAGCCCAGCCCCTCTGACCCCATCGCCAGCAAGGACCCGATCTCCCCAGAGGATGCCTCCACCATCGAGCTTGTCTTCAAATGGTAGGTAAAATAACATGTGGTACAGATTGAATTTCTTTCTAGAAAACATCGGCTAATTTGCTATTTTTTAGCTCCGACCCTCGGGGACTGTCCGGGACGTTTTTCCCCAGAGCCAACGGAAGCAAGGCCCTTGTCAGCAAGCGGTAAGAACCTTCCCCTAATCCTCCAAACTCCTCTAGCATAGGGTAACGGCAGAAACTTGAGAAAAACTACAGGATGGGAATTATCGCTTTTCATCACCTGTATAAGTTTTCTAATCATCACATAATTCTTTTCTACCTCAACAGTAATAGAGACCCTCAACCAGCTGTCGGAGGAGACACACAACCTCTCTAGGGGGGCATATGGGGCAATGCGCACCTTAAGTGATGTGCAGCTGGGGTTGAGAAATCTGAAGGGCCAGATCAACAAGTTGCGCCAAAGACATTGATGTCTTTTTTTTTTCTTTCAGTTTATTTCTGTTTTTTTTTGTTATTTGTTTTCCTAATTTTATAATTTAAACTTGTAATTATTTAGATCTCTATGCAGTGTTTGTATTGATTTCTTCCATTCGTTTTTGAATACACTATGCTCAAAGGCAGACACTTCAGCTCAGCCTTCCAAGGACAAGGTAGCAGGCAGGCACTTCAGCACAGCCTTCCAAAAATTAGAACCATTAAGCAAGCCGTGTAAAAATGAGGTTGAAGCCCATCAGGTGAGCCCTGGAAAAATGAGGTTGAAGCCCAACTGGTGAGCCCTGGAAAAAATAGGTTGAAGCCCATTAGGTGAGCCCTGGAAAAATTAGGTTGAGGGCCATGAGGTGAGCCCTGGAAAAATTATATGGAGGCCCATCAGTTGAGCCCTGGAAAAATTAGAAAGGGGGGGCTTGAGTTGAGCCCCCGAAAACATTGCTCATAGTAGTCCCAAAAGGATTTTCCTTTTGAAAATAAATTTGGGGATCTTAAAGCGAGCCCCCAGAAAAATTGGGTCTAGTAGGCCATACAGGTGCAGTCAGGGGTTAAGGAGGAAGTAGGAGGTTGAGAAGAAGTAGGAGGTAATGTGATAGGGAAGTACACAAGGGACTTCACTGTTGGCTGCTTTGCTGTGGTGGACAATAGGTCTATAGGTCTAGACTATAGGTCTATCCAGTTGTTGTTCATCTTCACAAGCGTCAGGCAGTCAGCACTGTCCATGGAGATCCGGCTGCGTTCAAACACCCCCGGCTGCAATGAAGACCCTCTCTGACAGCACACTGGCAGCAGGGCAGGCCAGCACCTCCAAAGCATATAGAGACAGCTCCAGCCATGTGTCTAGCTTGTTCACCCATGCCTTTACTGAGCTTCTGGAACAGTATGTAACACATGCCTTTTACTGGGCTACTGGAACAATATGTATCAGGTGCCTTTTACTGGGCTACTGGAACAATATGCATGAGGTGCCTATTACTGGGCTACTGAAACAATATGCAGGAGGTGCCTATTACTGGGCTACTGGCACAATATGCATGAGGTGCCTATTACTGGGCTACTGGCACAATATGCATGAGGTGTCTATTACTGGGCTACTGGCACAATATGCATGAGGTGCCTATTACTGGGCTACTGAAACAATATGCATGAGGTGCCTATTACTAAACTACTGACACAATATGCATGATGTGCCCATCACTGGGCTACTGGCACAATATGCATGAGGTACCTATTACTGGGCTACTGGCACAATAAGAATGAGGTGCCTATTACTGGGCTACTGACACAATATGCATGAGGTGCCTATTACTGGGCTACTGGCACAATAAGAATGAGGTGCCTATTACTGGGCTACTGGCACAATATGCATGAGGTGTCTATTACTGGGCTACTGGCACAATATGCATGAGGTGCCTATTACTGGGCTACTGACACAATATGCATGAGGTGCCTATTACTAAACTACTGACACAATATGCATGAGGTGCCTATTACTGGGCTACTGACACAATATGCATGAGGTGCCTATTACTAAGCTACTGACACAATATGTATGAGGTGCCCATTACTGGGCTACTGGCACAATATGCATGAGGTGCCTATTACTGGGCTACTGGCACAATAAGAATGAGGTGCCTATTACTGGGCTACTGACACAATATGCATGAGGTGCCTATTACTGGGCTACTGACACAATATGCATGAGGTGTCTATTACTGGGCTACTGACACAATATGCAGGAGGTGCCTATTACTGGGCTACTGACACAATATGTATGAGGTGCCTATTACTGGGCTACTGGCACAATATGCATGAGGTACCTATTACTGGGCTACTGACACAATATGTATGAGGTGCCCATTAGTGGGCTACTGACACAATATACATGAGATGCCTTTTACTGGGCTACTGACACAATATGCATGAGGTGCCTATTACTGGGCTACTAGCACAATAAGCATGAGGTGCCCATTACTGGGCTACTAGCACAATATGCATGAGGAGCCTATTACTAAGCTATGACACAATATGCATGAGATGCCTATTACTGGGCTACTGGCACAATATGCATGAGGTGCCTATTACTGGGCTACTGGCACAATATGCATGAGGTGCCTATTACTGGGCTACTGGCACAATATGCATGAGGTGCCTATTACTGGGCTACTGACACAATATGCATGAGGTGCCTATTACTAAACTACTGACACAATATGCATGAGGTGCCTATTACTGGGCTACTGGCACAATATGCATGAGGTGCCTATTACTGGGCTACTGACACAATATGTATGAGGTGCCCATTACTGGGCTACTGGCACAATATGCATGAGGTACCTATTACTGGGCTACTGGCACAATAAGAATGAGGTGTCTATTACTGGGCTACTGACACAATATGCATGAGGTGCCTATTACTGGGCTACTGACACAATATGTATGAGGTGCCTATTACTGGGCTACTAGCACAATATGCATGAGGTGCCTATTACTAAGCTACTGGCACAATATGCATTAGGTGCCTATTACTAAGCTACTGGCACAATATGTATGAGGTGCCTATTACTGGGCTACTGGCACAACATGCATGAGGTGCCTATTACTGGGCTACTGGCACAATATGCATGAGGTGCCTATTACTAAGCTACTGGCACAATATGCATGAGGTGCCTATTACTAAGCTACTGACACAATATGCATGAGGTGCCTATTACTAAGCTACTGGCACAATATGCATGAGGTGCCTATTACTAAGCTACTGACACAATATGCATGAGGTGCCTATTACTGGGCTACTGACACAATATGCATGAGGTGCCTATTACTTGGCTACTGGCACAATATGCATGAGGTGCCTATTACTAAGCTACTGACACAATATGCATGAGGTGCCTATTACTGGGCTACTGGCACAATATGCATGAGGTGCCTATTACTCTGCTACTGGCACAATATGCATGAGGTGCCTATTACTGGGCTACTGGCACAATATGCATGAGGTGCCTATTACTGGGCTACTGACACAATATGCATGAGGTGCCTATTACTAAGCTACTGACACAATATGCATGAGGTGCCTATTACTGGGCTACTGGCACAATATGCATGAGGTGCCTATTACTTGGCTACTGGCACAATATGAATGAGGTGCCTATTACTGGGCTACTGACACAATATGCATGAGGTGCCTATTACTGGGCTACTGACACAATATGCATGAAGTGCCTATTACTGGGCTACTGGCACAATATGTATGAGGTGCCTATTACTGGGCTACTGACACAATATGCATGAGGTGCCTATTACTGGGCTACTGGCACAATATGTATGAGGTGCCTATTACTGGGCTACTGACACAATATGCATGAGGTGCCTATTACTGGGCTACTGACACAATATGCATGAGGTGCCTATTACTAAGCTACTGACACAATATGTATGAGGTGCCCATTAGTGGGCTACTGACACAATATGCATGAGGTGCCTATTACTGGGCTACTGACACAATATGCATGAGGTGCCTATTACTGGGCTACTGGCACAATATGCATGAAGTGCCTATTACTAAGCTACTGACACAATATGCATGAGGTGCCTATTACTGGGCTACTGACACAATATGCATGAGGTGCCTATTACTGGGCTACTGGCACAATATGCATGAAGTGCCTATTACTGGGCTACTGGCACAATATGTATGAGGTGCCTATTACTGGGCTACTGACACAATATGCATGAGGTGCCTATTACTAAGCTACTGACACAATATGTATGAGGTGCCCATTAGTCGGCTACTGACACAATATGCATGAGGTGCCTATTACTGGGCTACTGGCACAATATGCATGAAGTGCCTATTACTGGGCTACTGGCACAATATGTATGAGGTGCCTATTACTGGGCTACTGACACAATATGCATGAGGTGCCTATTACTGGGCTACTGGCACAATATGTATGAGGTGCCTATTACTGGGCTACTGACACAATATGCATGAGGTGCCTATTACTGGGCTACTGACACAATATGCATGAGGTGCCTATTACTGGGCTACTGACACAATATGCATGAGGTGCCTATTACTAAACTACTGACACAATATGCATGAGGTGCCTATTACTGGGCTACAGGCACAATATGCATGAGGTCCCTATTACTGGGCTACTGGCACAATATGCATGAAGTGCCTATTACTAAGCTACTGACACAATATGCATGAGGTGCCTATTACTGGGCTACTGACACAATATGCATGAGGTGCCTATTACTGGGCTACTGGCACAATATGCATGAAGTGCCTATTACTGGGCTACTGGCACAATATGTATGAGGTGCCTATTACTGGGCTACTGACACAATATGCATGAGGTGCCTATTACTAAGCTACTGACACAATATGTATGAGGTGCCCATTAGTGGGCTACTGACACAATATGCATGAGATGCCTATTACTGGGCTACTGGCACAATATGTATGAGGTGCCTATTACTGGGCTACTGACACAATATGCATGAGGTGCCTATTACTGGGCTACTGGCACAATATGCATGAGGTGCCTATTACTGGGCTACTGACACAATATGCATGAGGTGCCTATTACTGGGCTACAGGCACAATATGCATGAGGTGCCTATTACTGGGCTACTGGCACAATATGCATGAGGTACCTATTACTGGGCTACTGGCACAATATGCATGAGGTGCCTATTACTGGGCTACTTGCACAATATGCATGAGGTGCCGATTACTAAGCTACTGGCACAATATGCATGAGGTGCCTATTACTAAGCTACTGGCACAATATGCATGAGGTGCCTATTACTGGGCTACTGACACAATATGCATGAGGTGCCTATTACTGGGCTACTGACACAATATGCATGAGGTGCCTATTACTAGGCTACTGGCACAATATGCATGAGGTGCCTATTACTGGGCTACAGGCACAATATGCATGAAGTGCCTATTACTGGGCTACTGCTACTGCTATTATCATATATGT
The DNA here is from genome assembly GCF_027789765.1 of Dendropsophus ebraccatus. Taxonomy (NCBI): domain Eukaryota; kingdom Metazoa; phylum Chordata; class Amphibia; order Anura; family Hylidae; genus Dendropsophus; species Dendropsophus ebraccatus. Next base: position 175,123,803 of record NC_091454.1, on the reverse strand, counting down.
TTTAGCACTGAGAAGTTGAAGGTTGAAAGCACATCTGCTGTTGAGAGGCGGAAGTCAAGTATTAAATATTCGAGGTCACGTGGTTCAGCCATCCAATGAGGGTAGACACAGTTTTCGTGCTGTGTGCGTACTCCTAGGGTCCCTCACGGCCTCCCTGCATGGTGATTGGATTAAAAAAAAAGTGTGACGGGAGGGTTTTTGAATGTCTGCCGCGTATTCGGCACACTACTCGATTGAATTTGAATTTTTCGAATACCACAATATTCGATCAAATACCATCTCGATCGAATCGTATTTGCTCATCTCTACAAAAGAAGACTGGGACATGTGTATAGTTCAGAAGCAATCATGCACACAGCCCAAACGGTGGATAAACAGGTGTCCTCTTTGTATGTTGCTTCAGGGTGGGGTATTGTAGAATACAGCCCCAGAGAAAAAATTGTGGAATCCCTTCACAAAGAGAATGGTCATCCTGCTGAAACAATTGAAATGTTTTAAAGGCTCCTTTAAAATGGAAATCCAGTACAGAGTGCAGTAAAGGATGCTGGTTGTTCCCAGTATGCAGTTTTTAAAATTTGGTATCAGAATACAAAACTCTCAGTAATATACTTTGTAAATTAAAAAAAAACAAATTACTACAAAACAAAGGAAAAACAACTGGATGAAAACAGGAGTTAATGTTTGTGAAAGAAATGAGTACTCTACAAGATTGGTCACACCTGGGTAGTGATAGAAGACCTGTCCTTATATATTTAATCAATTAAAAAAGGCACAACCCAAAAATACAGTGCAGACCTATTAAAAAGATACTGTAACACATCATCCAGTATACCATGAAATATTATAAATTTAATCTACGTTATAACCAATAACAAATATCAAAATAACCATATTGCTACTGTCACAACAACACATCACTCCAACTGACTTCAACCCGAGTAGTATTAAAATCTTATAGATGCTGTGTCAACTTCAAAGCAGTGAAGGTTCTCCCAGGTTCTGTTTAAATGAACAGTAGAGTACATGCTAGAGTTCTAGAGTAGATTAACACATTTCAGCGAACTTTGTCACCCTATCATAGGCATAGTTCATTGTTCTGCTGAAAGTGTTCTTCTATCATAGAGTAAACAGCTGCCACAATATGATAAACTTTTAAACATTTATCCACAGGTACCAGAAGATTCAGGAGGTGTCAAAAGAAAACAGTCCATAAATAGAAAAGGTTAATCAATCAGCAAGGTACAACAAAAATCTACCAATCTTTTTTCACTGCTCAGTATCCAATTTTTGCTTTCTTTTGCCTACTGCCTTTCAGTTTCTCTCAGGCCACAGTGTTGCTTGAACTGGTCTTCTGCTCCTATAGTCTGTCTGTGCTGAGTAGTGATGAGCGAAAGTCCCATAATCGGTTTGTTTAATGTTCGCCAAACATTCACGAACGAATAACGAACGTAGAAGCGTATGTTTCAGTCTAGAGTTACGCACATGCGTACAGATTATCAAGTGCAAAGCGTAAAATACGTAATAGTGGAGCAATTATGCGGTGAGTAGCAGTAGCGTATCTTTTTTTCGCCTGTGCGTATATATGCAATGACATGCATACATGTATCACGCAATACACACAAGGAATGCTAGGCTGCAGCAGCCAGCTAAGCAAGTCAAGATGTCCCAGCAAGCCTTGGAGAAGTCAAATAATATTGGGAACATAATGGACAGGGTGGACTATCATCTGCGTCATGGTCCCGTGCAGAATCCAAACATTCGTAAAATATATATATATATATTATATATATACACACACACACTACCGTTCAAAAGTTTGGGGTCACCCAAACAATTTTGTGTTTTCCATGAAAAGTCACACTTATTCACCACCATACATTGTGAAATGAATAAAAAATAGAGTGAAGACATTGACAAGGTTAGAAATAATAATTTGTATTTGAAATAACATTGTTTTTACATCAAACTTTGCTTTCGCCAAAGAATCCTCCTTTTGCAGCAATTACAGCATTGCACACCTTTGGCATTCTAGCTATTAATCTGTTGAGGTAAGCTGGAGAAATTGCACCCCACGCTTCTAGAAGCACCTCCCACAAGTTGGATTGGTTGGATGGGCACTTCTGGCGTACCATACGGTCAAGCTGCTCCCACAACAGCTCAATGGGTATCAGATCTGGTGACTGCGCTGGCCACTCCATTACCGATAGAATACTAGCTGCCTGCTTCTGCTGTAAATAGTTCTTGCACAATTTGGAGGTGTGTTTAGGGTCATTGTCCTGTTGTAGGATGAAATTGGTTCCAATCAAGCGCTGTCCACTGGGTATATAAACAAAACACAACAATCACTGAACTCAGGGAGAACAGTGAAAAATTCCAATGGAGTACATACTCATTTACGAGTCTTCATTGATTGTCCCATACAAAATTTAAATATGCAAATTTTTTGCATATTTAAATTTTGTATGGGACAATCAATGGAGACTCGTAAATGAGTACTCCATTGGAATTTTTCACTGTTCTCCCTGAGTTCAGTGATTGTTGTGTTTTGTTGGTCTATTTATCATTGCCCCAGTAGCCAGACTCCTGCTCCACACTGACGAGGGGCAAATACCCCGAAACTGCAGTCTGTGGATGGGTGCCTAGCCTTGGTAACCCTTGTCTTATGTCGTTATATTCGCCACAGAGTGAGACTTTGACTCACAGGGGCCACGCTGTTGTTTCCCTATTTAGGTCCTAAAGCTCGCAACAGAGTGAGGACCTGAGGGACTACGTATCAGGGTGGTTTGGTGCTCTCCCCACTAGGAGGCACCCCTTGGCAATGGGCTTCCTTCTCTGGAGAGAGGGATATCTGGCTATTCCCATGTTTTGAGACTTGTAACTGAGGCTCCACGGACCCCTTTTTTGCATATATATATATATATATATATATATATATATATGTATGTATATAGCGTTCAAACAGGTTCTACGGCACCAGGATAATGAGGGCTGGGTGCCTGCTATCAATGCTTGATCAAAGGCGATAGCAATATAAAGTCCAAAAATATAGCGGCGCGTCCAATGCGGTGAATTAAGTGTTTATTAGCTCAAAGGAAAAATGCAGCAATGTTTCAGTTCATACCATATGAACCTTTTTCAAGCCATAGTGAAAAAGGTTCATATCTGAACTGAAACGTTGCTGCATTTTTCCTTTGAATAGTGGTACCTTGGTTTAAGAGTAACTTGGATTAAGAGCGTTTGGCAAGAAGAGCTCACAGTTTTTCAGAATTGTGACTTGTTGTTAGATCATTGCTTTGGTTTTAGAGCTCCCTGTACTGGGTGGGAGGAGGAGTGGCGGAGGGGCATGGTCTGCATAGCAAGGTCTACAGCACTGTACTCTGACCCAGGAAGTCTCCCTCACCTTTTAAATCAAAGCAGGTCCAATTCAGGTTTGGATGCCATCAGGCGACAGGACTGTGGAGGTAATCTCTTCATAGCTGTAACCCTTCTCTCCCTGGATAGAGAGTGCTGCTATACTGTGCTCAACCTACACCCTGCTCATTCCTTCCTGCTCCCTGCAGTCTCTGTCAAACCTTGTGTTTCCCATCCTCTCTATTCCTGCTATAATATGCCTGCACTTACACTGAGCTATACACACTGCTGTAAAGAAAAGTTTCTGCCTCTGTCCTCCTGCACAGCTCTTTGATTCTCACTTCCTGATTGGTCCATGCTGAACACACGCCCCTTCCCCATTGATGTCATGTGACCAAACAGACCTCTGAAAGCCGCCCTGCTTCTGTATTCTACCTTGTTTTACTACGCTATTGCATTTTGGGGATCTAGAGCTCCATCCTGTATCTACAAATTGCTGTTGTTCTTTCATTCTTATGCACTTACTATAAATAAAACACCACATGCTGCTATAAATTGCAGTAACTTTTAATATGACATATCCAACTTTGTAAAGGTTTGTTTCATTTGTTTTACCTGTTATTCAGAATTTAAAAAATCATTATTTTGGGGGTGTGGAACCAATTTTCTTCATTTCAATGATTTATTGTGGGAAAATTTGCTTTGCTTTAAGAGTGATTTGCATTACAAGTGCAGTCCTGGTAATCCAATGCACCACTGTATATTGGTTAAAATTATTCATGGCCTGCACTGCACTGGAAGTCTAAGCCTCGGACTCGGTCAGCTCTCCCTCCCTACACTGACTAACTACCACTGAATATTGCTACCTAACTAAATTCAGATGCTGTCCCTGCTTGTTTCATTCTTCCTACCCAAGAACACAAGAATCAGGAAAGTGTGAGAAAATTCTTCTCAGCATCGCATTTTTAATAGCATTTACGCAACTTATGCAATGACGCTAATTGCACAGCCAATCACAGTAATACCAGTAGTGAACATGGCTACTACACTACCTGATCTGCCCTTCCTTCCCCACACGTTCATTGGCTCTTTCAAATTGGTGGGAATATGTTCCTTGTCGGAAGCCAGGCGCGCACTGCATAGATGAGTCCGATGCCCATAGAGGATGAATGGAGCCATTATTTTCTATGGGCGTCGGACTAATCTCTGCAGTGCGCACCGGGCTTCCGGCAAGGAGCCGGACTTGGCGAGGTGGGGTAAGTATCCGGGGCTCTGGCAGGGGTCAGGCGGCCTTCACCCCAGCACGGGGTGTGACAGGTTCCCTATAAACAAATTATTTGTGATTGGCAAACATGGACACTTAGCGTCATGTTTATACAAACATACTAACATTTATGAACATGTTCGCTCATAACTAGTGCTGAGAAATGAAAGTTTTGTGTTTGGATGTTGGAGTTTAGTTGACTTTGACTGCGCACCCCCTGTTCTTCAGAATAATTCTTGACATGACCACAAGATCCTCTTTATTCCTTCTTTCACACTGTTCTCCATATACTATATAGTTGTTAATTTTTGAGATACTGACTGTGGCTCATCTAGCAGTGATAACCATGCCTCCTTAGATATCACTCAGATCTTTCGATTTTTCCAGTTGAAAATGAATTCACACTGAAACTGATCCACATAAAACTTGTTCACTTGATTTTATGCAGCATCCTTGGGTCATGCATCTAATATAGGGTGGATGGACGGACAGGTGTCTTTAATAAAATAGTCATTCAATGCATTTTGCATTGGTGTGTCTATGTAGCATCTTATGTCTCATGGAAAATAGATAGTGTTCTATTTAGAGACCAGATACAAAACATGATTAGTACATATCAGCATCAAATCTGCCTGTTCTCTGCGATGACGGATTTCAACAGTGCAGCACTTCACAGTCTCCAAAAACTTCTAGTAAGAAGAGTCAACTAGATGAGATCAATGTTTTCTCATATGACAGTGACATTCTAATGACTTTTAAAAGCTGTAATTGGGTAAAGACTCTCCTCCCCCCAAGGCCAAGGTCTGAACCTTTAAGCACTGAGTGGCATCTCTTTGACCTTAAGTGAGTGCCATGCAGCCGGCCCTTTCTGTTTATTCAAGTGGAAGGTGAGCAATTAGCCGGTCTGCGTCCAATAATCTCTGTTTAGCCAACTGTGAATTGATTAATTACTATTATTTGCTGTGTTTCCTCATCCATGGCTCCTAATTATATAAGGGATTTAGACACGCTGTAAAAAGATGTTTTGCTTCAATAAAACACTTAAATATATCTCTTTCCAAATGATCATTTTCCCATAGTCATTCTTAATTTACTGCTTGGGTAATTGAAAAATGTTGCCTTTTATTTTACCATTTATATTTTATCTACAACCAGACTTCAAAAAAGAAAAGATTTCTTATCGAAACTGTAGGAAAATGGTAAAAAAGTTTCAAATATATTTATTTGTAAGGAAAACATAAAAATATATAACTGGATATATTTCTATAATTTTACAATTTCAACAGGGATTGAATAAAAACACTACATAAACATTAGAGGAGGAGCAATGTCTTTATTTATAACCCAAATTAAGAATTGGGGCTTTTCAGGAGAACACATTGAGGACCTATCCCTGAAAGAAATGTGATTTGTAGTAGTTCCAACCCCCAAGGACTAACCAGGGCAATACACTTAAAACTGTCCTCAGAAAAAGCCATCAACTTGTGACTGGTAAGGATTTTAATTCTCAAGACTTGCAGTATTGAGGAAAATGAGTGAATCTGTTTCACATACAGATGTGTCCATCCTTAACTTTCCTTTAGTTTCGAATTTCTCTTGATACAAATGCAATATTATGACGATAGCAAATACTGTCTTTTGACAGTATTTTGGACATTATGGGCAGTACTGTCTTTGGACATTATTTTTTTCTAGCTTTGGACAGTTTCTGTAATGGACAGAGGTGGAAGCAGAGAGCACTATGTGAGACACTGTCACAGCAGCAGCAATTCGCATTGTAATCCCTGGCCGCCCTGGCTCATCACCCGCCCCGGCCTCACATTACCTCCTGCCCGGCAGCTCCCTGATTCCTCCACCTCCTCCCTCGTCTCTCTCTGGGCCGGCATCCGCTGGCTCTGCTTAATGTTAAAGGGAAAGTGCATTCCTGATTGGTTTGCACCCAAACACCCTGGTTTGGACCTGCACCTGTCCTGCCTTTGCTTTGTTGGAGCTACTGCATGCTTTCCTAAGTGTGTGGTCCCAGCTGTCAGTGTTTCCTACTCGTGGCCCTTGCCGCCTGTTATTCCCACTATCTGTCCTGTCGCCTGTGGTTCCTACTATCTGTCCTGCAGCCTGTGGTATCAGCTGTGTGTCCTGCTGCATTCCTTCCTGCCTACGTGTCTACCTCACCTGCCTCCACTAGCAAGCCAAGCCAGGGGTAGCGACTAGGGGGTCGCTTGTCGCAGCAAGTCCATCCTAGTGAAGACCAGTGGCCCCTTAGACTCCGCTTCCTAGTACGGCTTAAGTCATTACTAGTCGTGGTACAGCGGATCTGAGACTCTAGTCGTTACAGATTGGAAAAAATACAGCACTTCCTATAGGACATACAACAGCTGATAAGTACTGAAACACTTAATATTTCTAAACAGAAGTAAATTGCAAACCAGTTTATTTGAAATAATAATTAAAAAAAATCTACGTAATACCAGCTTATCTCTGGCCAAATACGTACCAAAAAAGTACATGTCAGCCCAGGCTTAAGCATATACATCTCATGACACAATATTGATAGTTATTTCTTGCCATTTTCACATATTTTTGGTTATGTTGAGCCCTGATAGGTCCCTAATAATTCTAAAACATAACTTTTACTGATATACTAAAAAGCACAAAGAAATTCCAAACTTAAACCTTGTGAAAAAACCTCCACCTTATAAAAACCAGGCATATGGAGCCCCATATACGTGTTAACGCATGCCACATATAAATACATACATGAATACACACAACCATATAAACAGTAAAAACCGAAGTGTGTAGCGTGTATCCACCTGTAAGGCTTGAAATCACGGTATAGATAATAAGACCGTCTAAATTTGGGAGCACCTGACCCTAAGGGTCCCTATTGGGTGCACCACAACTAGCCCTACTCGCTCAGGGACTGTCGGAGTTATCGCCCTAGAAAGGGCGGCCCCTGCCCCGTACTAATACTACACCTCTATCCCTATATTACCCCTACCTAAGCTCCCAACACCGTGTTTCATACAGATAATCATCAGGGGAGTATAACACCACAGAAGGGTAGGGAACAGCAAATATCATGTACCGCTAATCACATAAAGATAATGCGGCGGTACTTAGAACACTAGCGTCCTGAGAGTGCTCAGAGACGCTCACTCACGTGGACCTCGGGTCGTCCATTGCATGCAGGGCTAAAGCGTATGGCTTGCAACTTGCCCTGTTTCTCGTGGAGATTTAAAGACCCGGCTTCAACTGCGCTCCGTCTAAGCACCTCCCCATTTCCGGTAAGTGGAACGCAGTGTGCGCTCCATTCGTCCGGCTCACAGACAGAGGTAAAGAGATACCGCGCAGGCGCCGATCGGTGACCATCATCCAGTCGTCACCAAGTTAAACATACTAAGGAGTTATATTGACAGGTAAAAAACGTTAGATATAGAACACTTGAGCAAAACATAATCACTAGACAATTCGTAACCGTGAGGATTATTAAAGCAAACAATATAAATATATTTACATATTTACATATATACATAAGCAAATGGGCAGAGGCAGGGAAGGAGTACATCGGGGGGCATAATCATAGGTAGCATGAATATGTGAGCTGTTCGTTTAATCCTTGCGGGGACACGGTTTTCATGCGGAAAATCCACTCCGTTTCCCGTTGTAAAATTAGCCTGTCCCAATTACCTCCTCGTATAGGAGGCTTTACAAGTTCAACACCTTGGAACCGCAAGCACGATGCTTGTCCACCATGCATCATATTTACATGCCGTGATATAGGTTTATCCGCTTTAACCTGAATGTCTCTTAGGTGTTCCCCAATTCTCCGGCGGAACTCTCTAATGGTCTTGCCTATGTATTCGAGACCACATTGGCACGTCACTTTATATACCAGTCCCTTGGTTCTGCAGTTCATGAAATCTCTCATATCATATTCCTTTTCAGTTACATTGCTTACCACTTTCTTACTGACATTTATATATGGGCATGCTATGCAACCACTACATTTAAAGGTGCCACAGATCTTTCTGCTCAACCAAGTATCTTGTGGTATTGGGGCAATATAGTGACTTTTTACCAACCTGTCACGTAAGCTGCGACCCTTTCTAAATGTGATCTGAGGTCTGTCACCAATACGGTGCTGTATATCAGAATCCAACCGTAAAATATCCCAATGCTTTTCAAGGATTTTTCTTACATCGCTTGAGGCCACATCATAAGTCCCCACTAATCTAGTTATTTCTGTAGGGGACTCATCCCCCTTTGCTTTAGGAATAAGAAGGTCCTCCCTTTTTTTAGTTCTTATTGATTGATAGGCCGTTCTAAGAACATTGCCCGGATAGCCTCTTTGTAAGAACCTCTCACGCATGATGGTAGTCTGCTTGTGATACTCAGATGGATCAGAGCAATTACGTTTGACTCGCAAGTATTGGCCCCTCGGTATCCCTGCTTTAAGTGACCTCGGGTGATGACTGTCCCATGCTAACAAGGAGTTCGTAGCCGTAGGTTTACGATAGATAGTAGTTTCTATCCCTTCATTTGGCGACCTCCGTATCAGTATGTCTAGGGAAGCCAATTTGAATTGATCAATTTCATACGTGAACCTTAACCCCAGATGATTTTGGTTAAGGGCCCCTACAAACATCACAAAGTCCTCCTTACGTCCGTTCCATATGACCAGGACGTCATCAATATATCGCGTCCATAGGGCTATGTGCTGGGTATAGGATGACATTTCTTCACCAAATACGACCGTTTCCTCCCACCAGCCCAGATAGAGGTTAGCAAAGGTAGGGGCACAGGGACTCCCCATTGCCACCCCTCTGAGCTGGTGGAAGATTTTACGGTCGTAGAGGAAAAAATTACGACCTTTACGACCGTAAAATCTTCCACCAGCTCAGAGGGGTGGCAATGGGGAGTCCCTGTGCCCCTACCTTTGCTAACCTCTATCTGGGCTGGTGGGAGGAAACGGTCGTATTTGGTAAAGAAATGTCATCCTATACCCAGCACATAGCCCTATGGACGCGATATATTGATGACGTCCTGGTCATATGGAACGGACGTAAGGAGGACTTTGTGATGTTTGTAGGGGCCCTTAACCAAAATCATCTGGGGTTAAGGTTCACGTATGAAATTGATCAATGCAAATTGGCTTTCCTAGACATACTGATACGGAGGTCGCCAAATGAAGGGATAGAAACTACTATCTATCGTAAACCTACGGCTACGAACTCCTTGTTAGCATGGGACAGTCATCACCCAAGGTCACTTAAAGCAGGGATACCGAGGGGCCAATACTTGCGAGTCAAACGTAATTGCTCTGATCCATCTGAGTATCACAAGCAGACTACCATCATGCGTGAGAGGTTCTTACAAAGAGGCTATCCGGACAATGTTCTTAGAACGGCCTATCAATCAATAAGAACTAAAAAAAGGGAGGACCTTCTTATTCCTAAAGCAAAGGGGGATGAGTCCCCTACAGAAATAACTAGATTAGTGGGGACTTATGATGTGGCCTCAAGCGATGTAAGAAAAATCCTTGAAAAGCATTGGGATATTTTACGGTTGGATTCTGATATACAGCACCGTATTGGTGACAGACCTCAGATCACATTTAGAAAGGGTCGCAGCTTACGTGACAGGTTGGTAAAAAGTCACTATATTGCCCCAATACCACAAGATACTTGGTTGAGCAGAAAGATCTGTGGCACCTTTAAATGTAGTGGTTGCATAGCATGCCCATATATAAATGTCAGTAAGAAAGTGGTAAGCAATGTAACTGAAAAGGAATATGATATGAGAGATTTCATGAACTGCAGAACCAAGGGACTGGTATATAAAGTGACGTGCCAATGTGGTCTCGAATACATAGGCAAGACCATTAGAGAGTTCCGCCGGAGAATTGGGGAACACCTAAGAGACATTCAGGTTAAAGCGGATAAACCTATATCACGGCATGTAAATATGATGCATGGTGGACAAGCATCGTGCTTGCGGTTCCAAGGTGTTGAACTTGTAAAGCCTCCTATACGAGGAGGTAATTGGGACAGGCTAATTTTACAACGGGAAACGGAGTGGATTTTCCGCATGAAAACCGTGTCCCCGCAAGGATTAAACGAACAGCTCACATATTCATGCTACCTATGATTATGCCCCCCGATGTACTCCTCCCCTGCCTCTGCCCATTTGCTTATGTATATATGTAAATATGTAAATATATTTATATTGTTTGCTTTAATAATCCTCACGGTTACGAATTGTCTAGTGATTATGTTTTGCTCAAGTGTTCTATATCTAACGTTTTTTACCTGTCAATATAACTCCTTAGTATGTTTAACTTGGTGACGACTGGATGATGGTCACCGATCGGCGCCTGCGCGGTATCTCTTTACCTCTGTCTGTGAGCCGGACGAATGGAGCGCACACTGCGTTCCACTTACCGGAAATGGGGAGGTGCTTAGACGGAGCGCAGTTGAAGCCGGGTCTTTAAATCTCCACGAGAAACAGGGCAAGTTGCAAGCCATACGCTTTAGCCCTGCATGCAATGGACGACCCGAGGTCCACGTGAGTGAGCGTCTCTGAGCACTCTCAGGACGCTAGTGTTCTAAGTACCGCCGCATTATCTTTATGTGATTAGCGGTACATGATATTTGCTGTTCCCTACCCTTCTGTGGTGTTATACTCCCCTGATGATTATCTGTATGAAACACGGTGTTGGGAGCTTAGGTAGGGGTAATATAGGGATAGAGGTGTAGTATTAGTACGGGGCAGGGGCCGCCCTTTCTAGGGCGATAACTCCGACAGTCCCTGAGCGAGTAGGGCTAGTTGTGGTGCACCCAATAGGGACCCTTAGGGTCAGGTGCTCCCAAATTTAGACGGTCTTATTATCTATACCGTGATTTCAAGCCTTACAGGTGGATACACGCTACACACTTCGGTTTTTACTGTTTATATGGTTGTGTGTATTCATGTATGTATTTATATGTGGCATGCGTTAACACGTATATGGGGCTCCATATGCCTGGTTTTTATAAGGTGGAGGTTTTTTCACAAGGTTTAAGTTTGGAATTTCTTTGTGCTTTTTAGTATATCAGTAAAAGTTATGTTTTAGAATTATTAGGGACCTATCTGTGCTTATTATTGATTTGTGTTTGGTCTGGTATTCCCAGTCCCTTATTAGGACTGTTCAGTGATTATTTATGTTGAGCCCTGAGAAAAGATAAGGAAGAAGCATCTGTATAGACAAGCCACTGTGCCCATGCTAATAGCCTCTCCTAAGTAGGGATAGTCCGAACCTGCCGAGGTTGGGGTTCGTATGAACCCGAACACTCGGCAGCAGACTCCCGCTGTCTGCCCGCTACGTGGAGCGGGCGGATACAGCGGTATTAACGCCTGGAAAACTGGGATACAGCCTATGGCTGTGGCTGTATCCCAGTTTTCCAGGCGGTCCCCCCGCTGAATCACGGAGCAGGCAGACAGCGGGAATCATTACCGAGGGTTCGGGTTCGTACGAACCCGAACCGAACTCGGTTCGGACCATCCCTACTCCTAAGGATGGGCCATCAATGCATTATCACAAAATATTTCTTTAACCTTCTTGCTTTGGATATATGTATTAACCCCTTAACGACATCGGGCGTAAACTTACGCCCTCGCGCCCTGGTACTTGGCGCATCAGGGCGTAAATTTACGCCCGATGTTTCCCCGATCGCTGCGTGTTCGCACACAGCGATCGGGGAAGATGGCCTGCTATAAATCATAGCAGGCCATCATAGCTTCTCAGCACGAGGGGTGGTTAACACCCCCCGTGCTTACGATCGCCGCTATAGGCTGATCAATTCAGATCAGCCAATAGCGGCGATCGGAACCTTTCCGGGTTATCGGTGACTCGATGACCCGGAAAAAACTGGCGGTCGGTGCTGTCCGAGGACGGCACCGACCGCCATTACTGTAAAAAGTAATGGTGGTCACCGTGCCACCGGCCCGATCGCCGTGAACGGCCAGCCGGCCGTTCACGGCGATCGGGCCGGTGGCACGGCGATCAGACTCCCACAAAATAATAAATACCTGCCCTGGACCCCTCAGCTAGGTAGCGGAGGGGTCCAGAGCAGGTATTTGTACATTACTCACCTGTCCCGGGGTCCTGATCGGCGTCTTCCGGGTTCGCGGCGTCCTCCGTCATTCCGTTCGGTCTTCGGGTCTTTCCGGCGGTCCCCGTCGTCTTCTTTCGGCTATTTTTGGCTCCAGCCTCGTCATTTTCCGGATTTGGCGCTCTGCTGCCCTCTAGCGGCTGATATGTGTAATACACTTATCAGCAGCTACAGGGATGTTCAGAATGTAGAAAAAGTTGTTTTTTTTTTCCAAATTTTTTTTTTCTATTTTCCGCACCCTATCGCCGCTGAGTGTTGATCAGCATCGCACAAAAGTGCGCTGCTAATCAGCAACTCCTCCTTTTTGGCGTAGAGTGTTTTTTTTCTATATTCTACTGCCACGGTCTGCTGATAAGTGCCGCACATAAGTGCGGCATTTATCAGCAACTCCTTTGTTGGCGTAGGTTTTTTTTTTTATACTTACTGTAAAAAGAACACGTAAAAAACACTACATTACACCAAACTACATTGAATAAAGTTTGGGACTACACCACTACATACCCCATATACCAATCCCCATATAAAGATGGCCCCCAGGGTGTTTTCGGCGTCAGAGGGATACGCTATTATTGCCTCCGACACCGAAACAGCCAGTGAGGATGAATGGGGTGATCCTTCTTTCCTCCATTCATCATCATCATCATCATCATCCAGTGACAAGTCTGGGGATACCGTAGCGTACGCTGCCCCCCAGACACGTCTTTTCCGCCAGTACCGTCCCAATAAGAGATGACGGTATGGCGTGAAATTCTACAAACTCTGTGAGAGTACCTCAGGGTACACTTACAGATATAGGGTACATGCACACTGCGGAATGGCGAAGGATAACCCTTTGTGCATTCCGCAGCTGGCACCCGCCGGCGGACTGATGCGGGCGCATGTCTCTACCCGTGTCATAGACTCCATTATATGCACGGGCGGATTCCGTCGTCCATCCAAAGAATGAATACGTTGGATGGAGAGCGGAATCCGCCCGTGCATAGAATGGAGTCTATGACACGGACGGAGACGTGCGCCTGCATCAGTCAGCCGGCGGGTGCCAACTGCGGAATGCACGAAGGGTTATCTGTCGCGATTCCGCAGTGTGCACGTACCCTTAGAGTGTATGTAGGAAGGGACACCCGAATGCAGCCCCCAGATGCCCCCTCCCTCCCCCCCCATCCTCGGAACAAGTGGAAAGATCGTCCGGGAACTGATCTTCCCACTGCTGGATAAAGGTCACCACCTGTATGGGGATAACTTTTATACCAGCACCCCCTCTTCCGGTCCCTCGCTGCCCTGTAGCTTGCGGCACGATCCGAAAATATCAGAAGCAGTAATAAAGCCCTAATATTTAGCAGCCATGGGGCGGACCCTGCGCTTCTGGAAATGAAGGACCCCGTATCGCACCAGGACAACATTTTCCAGGTGACGTCCCCCACACTGGAAAACAGGAGACCCCAGAAGAAGTGCAGAGTGTGGCGTAACAGGGGGATCAGGAAGGACACCATTTTCCAGTGTGACACCTGTCCTGATCACCCCGGCCTCTGCATGCAGGATCGCTCCAAGGCGCACCACACGTCATTGGGGTTCTACATTATCTAATTATTGTCCCTTATTCCTATTTCAGGAGTCACGTTGATCCGGGGATTATTCTGATCGCCATTATGGAGTCGGGAAGGAATTTTTCCCCTGTGATGAGGCTACTGTCGTCTGCCTTATGAGGGTTTTTTGCCTTCCTCTGGATCAACACAGATTGAGTTTGATGGACACCTGTCATTTTCAACCTTATAAACTAATAATTGGCCTAATACCCCCAAATAAATTAGAATGGTCCCTTTTCCCCAGCTAAGTAGGTATGGCCGCCATTCCCATTAGAGGATGCTATGATGCAATTACAAAGCCTCTGTGCGGCCAGGGCAGTAGAAACCCCCCCACAAGTGACCCCATTCTGGAAACTACACCCCATACGGAATCTAACAAGGGGGGCAGCGGGGATATGGCCCCCTGGTGACGGCCACATTTGGGACGTGAAAATGAAAAAAATGGTATTTTTTATTTTCTCTGCACATGTTCTACGTAAGTGACTGTCACCAGTGGGGTCCATATCCTCACTGCACCCCTTGTTAGATTCCTTATGGGGTGTAGTTTCCAGAATGGGGTCACTTGTCGGGGGTTTCTACTGTCTTGGCAGAACAGGAGCTTTGTAATTGCGACATGGCCTCCATCCTCCATTCCAGCCTCTAAATGGCGCTCTTTGGTGGCTTGCCCTGTGCCCATATGGCACATTATGCCCACATATGGGGTATTTTCGTACTCAGGGGAAACTACCCTACACGTTTTGTGTTCATTTTCTTTTTTAACCCCTTGTGGAAATGGAAAAAATCAAGGCTAGACCAACATTTAGTGTAATTTTTGTAAAATTTTTACTCTAAATCATTAATCTTGTCATGATTTTTTCATTTTTACACGGGGCTAAAAGATAAAAAAAACAACAATAAATGTGTAGAGCAATTTCCCCTGAGTACGGAAATACCCCACTTGTGGACATAAAGCGCCATGCGGGTGCAGGGTAAGCCTCCGAAGGGAAGGAGCACCATTTTGTTTTTGAAGGCTGGATTTGGATGGAATGGATTTCGAGGGGCCATGTTGCATTCAAAAGGCCTCTGTGTTGCCATGACAGTTGAAACCCCCCACAAGTGACCCCATTATGGAAACTACACCCCTCAAGGAATGTAACAAGGGGTGTAGTGAGCATATGGACCCCACTGGTGACGGGCACAAATGTGGAACAATGTGGCGTGAAAATGAAATATTACATTTTTTACACTATAATGTTGGTTTAGCCTTGAATTTATCATTTTCACAAGGGGTTAAAAGAGAAAAAAACACACAATATGTGTAGAGCAATTTCCCCCGAGTCCGTAAATACCCCACATGTGGACATAAAGCGCCATGTGGGCGCAGGGCAAGCCTCCAAAGGGAAGGAGCGCCATTTGGATTTTGGAGGTTGGATTTGGCTAGAATGGATGATGAACGCCATGTCGCATTTACAGAGCCCTCGTGCTGCCAAAACACTGGAAACCCCCCACAAGTGACCCCATTCTGGAAACTGCACCCCTCAAGGAATCTAACAAGGGGTGCAGTGAGGATATGGACCCCTTGATGACGGGCACATTTGTGCCATGAAAGTGAAAAAATGAAATTTTTTACTTTTACGTCACATTGTTCCACATTTGTGCCCGTCACCAGTGGGGTCCATATGCTCACTGTGCCCCTTGTTAGATTCCTTGAGGGGTGTAGTTTCCAGAATGGGGTCACTTGTGGGGGGTTTCCAGTGTCTTGGCAGCACGAGGGCTCTGTAAATGCGACATGGCCCTTGAAATCCATTCCAGTGAAATCCAGCTTCCGAAAGCCAATTGGCGCTCCTTCCCTTTGGAGGCTCATCCTGTGCCCGCTTGGCACTTTATCGCCACATGTGGGGTATTTCCGTACTCGGGAGAAACTGCGCTACACATTTTGTGTCTTTTTTTTCCTCTTATCCCTTTAAGAAAATGAAAAATTGAAGGCTAGAACAACGTTTTAGTGTAAAAAATATTTTTTTCTTTTTTTACGCCATATTGTTCGGAAAATCTGTGAAGCACCTGTGGGGTCCAAATGCTCACCGCACCCCTTGTTACATTCCTTGAGGGGTGTAGTTTTCTAAATGGTGTCCCTTTAGGGGTGTTTTTTAGGTTTTGCCACCCCAGAGCCTCTGCTAACCTGAAGTGGTACAGTCAGAAATAACCAAATATAACGGAGGCGTTGAAATTCACTAGGCGCTCCTTTGTATCTGAGGCTTGTTGTTGCGTCAAATAGCGCAATAGGGCCACATATGGGGTATTTCTATAAACTGCAGAAACGGGGAAATAATTATTGGGGTGCATTTCTCTGGTAATAGGTTTATAACTATGAAAAATATTGGATTACAATAAAATCTCTGCACAGAAAATTAAAATTTTCAAATTTCTTACACACTTAGCTTTTATTTCTGTGACTCCCCTAAAGGGTTAAAACACTTTCTGGATATGCTTTTGCAGAGTGTGGGGGGTGCAGTTTCTGAAATGGGGTGCTTTGTGGGGCTTTCTAACATACAGGCCCCTCAAATACACTTTAAACCTAAACAGGTCCCTAAAAATATCTGATTTTGAAATTTTACTGAAAATTTGGAAATTTGCTGCTAATGTTTTAAGCTTCCTATTGTCTAAAAAAAATGAAAGATCGTTTAATAAATGCTGCCAACATAAAGTAGACATGTTGATAATGCTATTTAATATATAATTTATGTCGTATAACCACTTTCTGTATACGCAAAAAAGTTTCAAAGTTGGAAAAATGCATTTTTTCACATTTTTTCACATTATTTGGGGTTTTTTCATAAAGATTCGTTATGAGTATCGACTCCAATTTACCAGAAATGTAAAGTACAATATGTCACGAGAAAACAATCTCAGAATCAGGCGGATAGGTAAAAGCATCCCGAAGTTATTAATGAATAAAGTGACACTGGTCATATTCATAAAATTTGTCTCTGTCATTAAGGCCATTTCAGGCTCTGTCATTAAGGGGTTAAGGGAAACCTTTCATCTTAAAAAGCCTTTGATGTGTTTTTCATTCATTCATCCAACCTCCTCCCCCTCAGTCTGGCGGAATGCATTTCTGGCTAAAAAATATTATTTACACTGATATTATTGTATTCCAGAGTTATATCTCGAATAGCAGTCTCATCAAACTAAACTCTTTTCCCAGAATCACCATCTACAAATTGATGGACTAAAGCATAAACTGCACAACCATATTCCTGTATATATGGCAGAAGATTTAATCCTTTGACGTTTCATCTTCCATTGAAAAAAATAACTTGATTTAGAAAACCTATTTTTACTAATAAGTAGACTAATTTACTATTGCTGGTTAATGGGGTATTCTGAAGAGGAAAAAATATTTTCTAACCTACTGGTGCCAGAAAGTTATTCTGATTTGTAAATTAACTATTTAAAAAAATGCAAGCCTTTCAGTACTTTCCAGCTGCTGCATGCCCTGGTTAAAAGTTGTATATTTCTTTTCAGTCAGACATGATGTTCCCATCTCTGTGTGAGGAATTGTCTAGAGAAGGAGAGGTTTACTGTGGAGGTTTAGACAGAGATGGCAGCAAGGGGCACTGTTTCAGACAGGAAAGAACTATAAGGGAGGTATACAATAGCTACTGAAAAGCTAAAAATAAATAAATAAATAATAATAATAATAAATAATTTTCTGGCACCAGCTGATTCTAAAATAAATTCTCTGAAATATCCCTTTAACCCCTTCGGGACCAGGCTAATTTTTGTTTTTTGCGTTTTCATTTTTTCCTCCTTGTGCTTAAAAGGCCATAGCACTTGCATTTTTACACCTACAGACCCACCTGAGCCCTTATTTTCTGCGTCACTAATTGTTCTTTGCAATGACAGGCTGAACTTTTGCATAAATTATGCTGCAAAACCAGAAAAAAATTATATGCGCAGTGAAATTTAAAAAAAAAACACAATTCTTTTTCTTTGGGGGGATTGTGTTTTTAAGCCGTGTGTCCTATGGAAAAACTGACATGTTTCATATGTTCCTCAAGTTGTTACGATTAAAACGATATGTAACATGTATAACTTTTCTTTTATCTGATGGCCTGTAAAAAATTTAAACCATTGTTAACAAATATATGTTCCTTAAAATCGCTCCATTCCCAGGCTTATAGCGCTTTTATCCTTTGGTCTATGGGGCTGTGTGAGGTGTCATTTTTTGCGCCATGATGTGTTCTTTCTATTGGTACCTTGATTGCGCATATGCGACTTTTTGATCGCTTTTTATTACAATTTTTCTGGATTTTATGCGACCAAAAATGCGCAATTTTGCACTTTGGGATATTTTTGCGCTGGCGCCGTTTACCGTGAGAGATCAGGAATGTGATTAATTAATAGTTTGGGGGATTACGCACGTGGCGATAGCAAACATGTTTATTTATTTATTTATTTACTTTTATTTATAACCTGGGAAAAGGGGGGTGATTCAGACTTTTATAAGGGGAAGGGGCTTTTTATTGATAACAACACTTTATTTATTTTTTTTACACACATACTAGTAGCCCCCCTGGGGGACTTCTAGTATATACACTTTGATCTCTCATTGAGATCTTGGCTGTATACTTATACAGCAAAGATCAATGAGATTGGCACTCGTTTGCTTTCGGCTGCTGCAGCCGAAAACAAACAAGTGCCGAGCCGGGGACGGTGCCATCTTGGAGCGGTCCCCGGCCGGCTTCAGTAACGGAGATCGCTCCTCCGGGACAAAGTCCCGGAGGAGCGATCTCCCCCACTAGACACCAGGGAACGTCTGAATCCGGTAATCGGAGGCAGCTGTCATCTTTGACAGCTGCCTCCGATTATCTAATTAGCCGGCACGGCGATCGGACCGTGCCTGCGAATAGCCACGATGCCGGGCTACATGAGGCACCCTGGATCGCGGCGGTTCAGAGCGGGGTCGCCGCGCAGCCCCGCTCTGAATGCCCGCACCCGCACGAGGACGTACAGTTACGTCCTCGTGCGGGAAAGGGTTAAATAAAAACTAAAAGCATCTCTAAATGCCTTATACACAAAACTACATTATAGCTCATAACAGTGCCCATAGACAGTAATAGTACCTCAGTAAGTTTTTACAAAGGTTTGTTCTTTATATGAATCTGTGAACACTAATACAATTTTAATTGGGATGCTACATTAAGGATGTATGGGTCTCCATGTGAGACTTTGCATACTGTTTGTTTTGCACTCCTTTATCCTTTTGATTTGTCTTCACATTACATTTGGAGCAGGCTGTGAAGCCAGCTGGTACTGCTGAGAAGCCTCCATCACGGCATTCCGTATACTGGACCTTGGAAAGATCATTTTTTTTGTAAAATTTGTAGGTATTCCATGTTACTGACCTTCTCCAAAGTTGTAATCTAATGTCTGTAATATATATATATATATATATAAAAAAAAAAAAAAAAAAAATCAATTCCGTTCTTCATTTTATTATTTATTCTTACAGTTTCAAGTAACAGAAAACACATAAAACAAATTACCTGCATCCATCTCAGGCATCAGTAATCTATAGGCATGCATATTAAATACATGGTATACAAACAATCAGCATTCATTTGGTTTACTGAAGCGTTGGGACTTGGGCCGATCAGGTCAATAATCCATTTAGACTCTTGGTCTGTTAATACTCATAAAACTTGAATATGACGTGAAGTCCCTGAGGTGAAAGAAATCTTAGACGCATGCCTAAGTACATTTTACACTCCTGTATAGGATCTTTATCGCTTGGCCAGAGTGAAGAGCAACTACAGTAAAAAGACCATTTCCTGCTCTGGAGGACTTGTCCTGCTTTACACAGACAACTAATTCATTTGAATAGACACTGTGTAATGCGTCTTTTGTCCTGTGGTGGTGCTGCAGGGAAACTGAACACTAAGGGGGACATTTATGAAGACTGGTGTATGAGTACGCTGGTCATAAATAAACCTCCACCCACGTTTTCCCAGCCGAAAAATTGGCGCACTTAGAGACACACGCCTCTAAGTAAACCTGGCTGGCCCTGCACCCTGCCCCAGACTCTGTGCAACAAGTCTACACCTGCCTCCTCCCGCCTTGTCAATTCCCCTCCGCCCATTGGGTGAGCGCGGGATATGGGTAGGCGTATGCCAGGGAGAAGGGGTAAATCTGTGCATTCTCCTTGGCGTACACCTAGGACGCAGGCTTTGTAAATGTCTCCCTAAGTGCTTATACTGTATATAACATATAACACAAAACTTATGGCCAGGTAAGTGATGTAGTGGGTTCCCTGCCCGCCATCATGTATCAATGTTATGCCGGGAGCAGGGAAAGTGTTTGGAGCTTCGGAGCACTGTAATGAAACAGCCATTACATGCAATGCTGGGGATCTGCATATTTTGACATGGCGCTCCAAAGCAAACCTAGACTAGACAGACTGCAAGTAAACCAGATATATCAGTGTGGCACATGCTTTTTGATAAATCTGTTGCCACATAGGACTTTCTACTCTAAGGGTATGTGCACAATGAGGAAAACATGTGAAAGACTCGAGGCGGATTCCACCGCTCGTCCCCCCAAGCTCCCGATTTACTCTCTGCCTGTGCCATAGACTCCCCTCTATGGTCAGGCAGATTCCGTCGTCCACCCAAAGAATGAATGTTTACGGCCAACTATTACTTTGCTTAATTTTTGTCCGAATTTTTAACCCAATTTTGGAGCACTTGTGTGCACAGTCCCCCTTTTTTGACCAGGTGAAACATTTTCGATTGGTACATTTGATGCATTGTTTCTAAATGATGGAATGGCAGTAATAAAAAACATTGAGGGTATATTCGTCCACTGCCGAGTTGTACTGGATGTACTAAGGATTTACCACAGATTGATTAATTAACTTGGATTGAGAAGTCAAATTACAGCACATCTGCAAACTTTCCATAGCATGTGAACATGTCTTAATGCTCGGGGCCTATTTTTCAAATTTAACCTGTCTCTCTTTATGTTCTGATAACTCTGCGGTGCTTTTAATTATCACAGTAATTCTGAGATTGTTTTTTTTCTGACATATTCCTTTTTATGTTAGTCATATACTTTGGTTCATACACTCAGTAGTTTTTTATAAAAAAAAAAACAGAAGATTTGCGCAAAAATTACAAAAAATTACATTTCTTTATATTCAAAATTCTTTTTTTCTGAGAAATATAGTTATGCCACATGAACTAATTATTACTGCAACATCTACAACATGTCTACTTTATGGTGACGTCATTTGGTGAACGTCCCTTTACTTGTTAGGATGTTGAAGGGCTTCAAAGTTTTGCAGTGATTTTTCAAATTTTCAGGAAAATTTCAAATTCCGATTTTATTAGGGACCAGTTTAGTTCTGAAGTGGATTTGTGGGGCCTGTATGTTAGTTACCCCCATGAATCCCTCCACTGTAAAAAGTTGTTTCATAGAAATTTAATCAAGTTGAAGGGGAAATAAAAAATTTTCTTTTTTTTTGGCAGATATTCCATTTTAATCCATTTTTTCCTCGTAACACAGCAAATGCTAACTGAGAAATGGAACTCAATATTTATTCCCTGTACTCTCTGTCCGGGAGAGAGGGGTTACAGCTATGAAGAGATTATCTCCACAGTCCTGTCCCCTGATGCAAGCCCCAGCCTAAAGTGGATCTGCTATGATTTGGAAGGTGAGGGAGACTTCCTGGGTCAGAGTACAGTGCTGTAGACCCCGCTATGCAGACCATGCCCCTCCTCCACTCACTCACGCTCCCACCCAGTACAGGGAGCTCTTAAACCAAAGCAATGCTCTTAAACCAAGTCACAATTAAAAAAAAACTGTGAGCTCTTAAACCAAAACGCTCTTAAACCAAGTTACTCTTAAACCTAGGTACCACTGGAAATCTATAATGCATTACAGCACATGTGCTGTAATGCATTATATAGTGAATGAGTGTTACACACTGACTGCTTATTCGAACGATCAGGTCCGAACCCGGACGCACCGAGTAGAAGCACCGTCTCTCTTCCCCCCCCCCCCCCTCCAGAGTTGCGCGGTGCTCGGGGGTGCGGGAGCACAGGGACAGGACGGAAGGAGAGGACCATAGGGAGGGGGCCGCAGATGGTGACAGAAGGGGGGAGCATGTCAGCAGTGGCGGCAGGAGGAGGAGGCAATGTGCCGCAGCCTCCTTCCGCCGTTTGATCGAGAGGCAGAGAATCTCCCCATAGGCCGTTCCGACTGCAGCGTCTATGGGTTTAACTTCCAGGGGGAGCAGGGCTCCTCTCCGGGCAGTGGTGGCGGAGGAGGCTGTGTGCGGCAGCCTCCTCCCGCTGCCAGATCTCACCTTGGGACAGTGGGGAGAGGAAGGGAAAGCATGACGTCCAGGGATATCATGATGCAGTCTGGCACTGCTTTTCATGACGTCCCTGGACGTCATATTGGGGGAAGAGATTAAACATAAATGGATGTAAATAAAAGTTTAAATTTAGGAAGGAACTGTAACAAAAAGGCTGAATGTAAGCGGATTTGCAGATAGAAATGACAAACAGAAAATATGTACCAGCACCTGAACTTAAAAATACAAGGTTACGGTGGGTTTAATAGAAGAATCGTGAAGTGTGGAGTATTAGATGGAACTCATATTCAATGATGATTCACCAATCTGCTTTGGTCAAGGAGATGCTAGGACTTTGTTTGGTGATGTTCTAATGAAACATATAAAGATGACAACTGAGGAAAATAATCACATTGTCCACTCATTTATTTATAAAATGGAATTGGCACACAAGGATAAAGGACCAGGCCATCAATCACATGACAATCATTATGTCAGCAGGGCACAGATTGACATAGAAACTTTGGACACTTTTCTCATTTCAATCAATAGAAAATAGATTTACCGATGAAGACGTCAGTTTTCAGGATGATAATGCATCTTGCCGCAGAGCCAAAGTTTTTCTTCAAGAAAAGCAGATGAGCTCAGTAACATGGTGTGCACACAAATCCATTGTTACTGAAAAAGGGGGCTATGACAAAGCTTCCAAGCTGATCTCTCATCTGCTCTTCAAGAAACTGAACCTAGCTTGATGTAAAATATTGTTTATTAGAGATGAGCACAGCTTGAGCCTGCTCAAGTCCGTCTGAACCCAGAGGTCTCATTTGAGGTGCATTTGATTGCCACTGGCTGAAAAAGTTGTATGCCTACCTAGGGAGTCCTGAAAAACATGGATACAGCCATAGGGTGTATCCATGTTTTCCAGGACTTCCTAGGGGGGGCATGCAACTTCTCTAGCTACCGGGAGTCAAACGCTAAGCGTTTTGCCAAACCCAAACAGTTCCTCAAGTCTGCTTAACACAATTCATTATCAATAGACTGCCGTCATTTCACACTAAAATAACATTGCAGGAACATAGTCTAAGAGTAATGTTACTAAATCTATCAGCTTTTAACTCCTCCAATGCTTTTGCGGGATATCAATGGGTTTCTACGGCAGTTGAGGGTCTGGCAAAGGCCTTGGGTCTTTCATCTTAATATACTTATTATATATACCTAACAGGAAAAAAGTATCTATGCCGGAGATCCTGGAGCCAGGCTGAAGTCCCATAGAGGCAATCAAGAGCTGGGGAGGCACAGGGAGATGTGAGTTGTGATAGTTTGCTATGTTCCCCTCTGCCCCTGCCGTTTACATTTTTTTTACATGGCCGTATTTCTCCTTTAATGTTATGGCGGATTGCTGGATATATCTTTTACAAACTCCTCTGTAGAGATGCAGTTGTAAAAGACATAAATGAAATGCTGAAGAATCCCAAGACTACTCTACTATGCTCGGGAAATTAGTGCAACACAATGGCAATGAAAATTCCTTCAAACATAATGATTTCATGTTCTTTGCACCTTCAGCCATAAAGATGGATGACTTCAGATAGTCTAAAAATAAACATGCACAAAATTGGAATCGTCCTTTCAATAATATCTTCCAGCTCACTTCATTTTTTTTTTCTTGAAACGTGCTCAGTGATCACAAGGTATTAAAAAATTATCAGTAGAGAAGAGAAATTATTTTTTTGCTTTGAACTTCTTCCTAGCAATTTCAAAAGATAATGAGCAATGGACATGACATCAAACACTGGTTACATAAGAATCATAACATGAGGAAATGTGGAAGGAACATAGATGTATAGAGGGAATAAACTTGAGAAATACCCATGCCTAGTCTTGGATGTACTAGATGTCCTCATTTATACAATGAGTTATTCTTAGTAAATATAGCTTGACATTCCTTGTGAAATCCATGGCCCCCTCCTCCTTCCATTGTCATACCCACATACTGTAGATCTAGGAAGCTTTGTGAAGTTGTTTGTCGTAGTCTTCTCTCTGCTTCAGTCATCCCTGTACGTAAAAGCGTACAGAAAACACTATGGCTAGAGGTGATTCTCCTTTCCTAATCTAACAAATAGGGTCAATGTGTCAAAAATCAATATTTCTTTATCTGGCTGAGCTGCTATTGTAGGAAGAGTTACAAAACAAGAGCTTTATCCACCAACTAACTATATATAGATTTGACAGGCCTTAGGGACTGAAGGAGCCATTGCTATAGTTACTGTCTTTTATTTCACCTTGCATAAAAGATAATGTACAGAGCAAGTCATTATTTTGATATCTTCTAGACATCTCTGGTACATCAATAGACTACCATCCAGCCAGGCTATGTTCAATTAGATATTTTTCCCGGTAGATTTGTTGTAGAAATGTCTGCGTCTGAGGCCTGTTCCACGCATGTGGTGCATCAGGGTTTTTTACACAGCAAGTATATGGATTTCTGTAAGTCCAATTCCAAAATAATTTTGAATAAATTTCTATAAGAAATCTACCATATGTAAATCTACTTGGAAAATACATGGCTGCTCTCCGTCGCTCTGCCGCTTCCTGGTGCCTATTCAGCCAATCACTGGCCGCAGCAATGTCCTGTCTCAGTCTCAGGGCCTATGTGTTGCAATAACCAGGAAGCAGCAATGATCAGGGGAACCAGAAGCGTCAGAATGGCAGCTGGATTGTTCACATTACCATATGACATTTTTATGGACAATCCCTTTAATCTCCAAGCAGATACTTCTGAACCAAAAACGAAGAAAAATTCAAGAGGGCACTCACCATTTGTTCTTTATTGTAGTATATTCAGATGAACATCAATGCCATGTAATTGGCAGAGGCATAAGTGCAAGATAAATGATGAGTTACAGCTGTAATATCAAGGCTGTAACTCATTATTCACCTTGCACTGGTAACTCCGCCAACTACAAGGCATTGATGTTCATCTGAATATACCACAATAAAGTATAAACGGTGAGTGCACTCTTAAAATTTTCTTTGTTTTCGGTTTTGACTGCTATATAGGGGAGTGAGCACCCCGTTGTCCAAACTGACCCGGCAAGTACCTAATCAGTAGTGCTGGCCTCTGTTTCTTTGAATGAGATTTCTGAGCCAAACATTCAATCTTAAACTTATTTTTGCACTACTGATCATGTCACTAAACTTACTAATGATCATCCACAAAATTAGCTTTATGATAAGGCTGGGTTCACACTACGTTTTTGCAATCAGTTTTTTTTATTTGTAAAAAAAAATCAGATGAAAAACTGATCTGCAACTGTGTGCATCTGTTTTGCTCCATTTTTCCATTGACTTCCATTATAACAAAAACTGATCAAAACGAATCCTTTTTATTCTACCTTCACAAAAATATAGTCAACCTAATTTTTGTGTCTGTTAAAAAAAAACATCTATTTTGATCCTTTTTTTTATATAATGGAAATCAATGAAAAAATGCATCAAAATGGATGCACACAGTTGCATCCGTTTTTTTCATCCGTTTTTCATCCGTTTTTTGCAAATAACTGATGAAAAAAAAAACGCATTGCAAAAACGTAGTGTGAACCCTGCCTAACCTTCCTATGATCAGCCAATAGATTGTAACAGTAATTACCAGTAAGCCATGAGAGAATTCAAGAGCCCTTATGCAAAAAATGTACATGGGAACCAGTTATGTAGGATCTGATTCGCTGAAAGTGAGGGATTTGTCAAACAGTTCCTTTCCAGTAACTCTTCAATGATGTGCTAATTTATATTGGATTGTAGTATGCCACTAGTTATGACCCCAAACTCCCCTGTACATGCAAGTAAGGGACCTCTTACATACCACAATCCTTGGCCATCTGCAGTTGCACTGATCAGTGAGATTGGCGCACCTTTTGCAGTGCCTTTACAAAGCGGGATAAAGCTAGGCGCTAGGCTGGGCCAGACAAACAATTACTGCATCGTTTGTCTGTCCATTAACATTTATTGTTATCGGCTGTTTACACATGTGGCTGTTAAAGCACAAAAAATCCGATCAGCCTTTGATCAGTCACCACCTAATTGCTGTCACTTTTACATGGGCCGATTAGTGTCAGAATCAGCTTTTCTAGGAATGCTGAATGTTGCTCTGTACACACTCCTCCTTATAGTCCTCCTGATAACCCTTAGCATTGTATGTGATAATAACCCTTAGCATTGTATGTGTGTTGTAGAAGGCTGTCTCGCTCATCCACTTTCTGGCTGCTTCTCTGCCTTACATATCCTATCACAGCTGCAGGGCTTATGCAGTTCAGTCTGTCTCTCTGCAGGCCTCCTAAAGCAGTGACATACAGCGATCCTCTGCAGCGTACTCAGTTTCTCAGTAGGTCATCAATCTTTCTGCTGGCCTTATGATGTCCTGTCACTGTCATGTCACCCATCTGAATGTCAGCCTCTTTGCAGGTCTCACAGTGCTCTGTCACCACTATGGTCTATTGCAGCTTACCAGGCTCTCTGTTACTTCTCATCCTCCATCTCTCAGTTACTCATCAGGCTCATGTGCTGAAAAGGCCTTCTCCTGCTATACCAAGTGGCAGCAGCTCGCCCTGACTCACACATGTACACCACACATGCACACTGCTAGCACTGCTTTACATGTAATTATTAAAGGGCTGTGCTGCACCTTAAAGCGTTACTGTCATTTCAGGGTAATTTTTCTGAAAACAATAAATATCTATAGTACAACTGATTTTAAGAAACTCTGTAATAGGTTTTATATACCTAAAGAGTTTTCTTCTGTACTGAAAAAGACGTTATCTTCTATTACACAAGACGATTATCGTCCGCAACGGCTAATATCAGCCAATAATCATTTAGTGCCTTAAAGCAGATATCCCATTGTCTTCTGAACTTCACGTCACTTACACACTGCAGTACATATGGGGTTAAGCAGAAGGTAGTCTCCTCCTGCACCTCTGTATTTAACCATAAGGGCTCCTAATGGACCATTATAGGTAAAAACAGTGGACTGTCATAGCAAGTAGCCATTGGCACTGTTCTCTGTCAGTCTCTCTTGTGGCTGCAGCCAGGATTCTGCATCTGGCCACAAGAGATTTTTTTTTTTATTGGCCACATCACAGAGCATACACTGTATATATATATTTATTTTTTTATTTTTTTTTTGCTATGGGGCCCTGTGAGTCCTAGCTACGCCCCTGGTCACTGGTCATCGCATGTGGACACTGCTGACAGGAAGCAAAAGTGGAGCCACCAGGAGAAAGGAAGGGGTTTGCTTTTCCTCCCCCTAATAACCCTTTCATTATTTAGCTAATTTCTAAGCAGACTTTCTGTTGGCAAAATCTGGATAAAGTTAGTGACCTGTTCATGTATGTGGACAATAATTTGACTATTCATAGTCTTTGTGTACCATGTGAATTTTCAAACAATGACGTGCAGTCATTTTATTGTGTGAATTTGTCCCATTCTTCAGTAATAAGCACACATGTAACTATTACTTACACTGAGTTATTCGAATAAATGATAAGATTCATTGTATCTCATTATTTGTACTTGTTGGAGTTTAGTATGCTAGAAATTACCTCCCAGATTCCGTTCTGAGGAACAATGAATCATTAGGCGCTGAAGAGACGTTGTGCATTTTATTTAGCTAAAAATTAAATTGCTGGTTATCAGCAAAGTTTGGTAAATTAAAAAAAAAAAAAAAAAAAAAAAAAAAAAAATCAGTTGCTATAGAAACATTGTGAAATGATTAAGTGTATGTTTTGACAATTATGGAAAGTTAAATTAGTGTAAATAAACTGCAGACATATTTCTCGAACTGCTAATTTATGTAATTTAAACATAGGTGCTGGAAGATTTGCAAATTGGGTTTTCTCATAAAACCTCCATGATAGAGTCATCTGAGGATGAGCCAGTGATATTTATGAGATTTTTGTTGTGACCTACAACCCCCAATGAAGAGGTTACATATGTCATTGTTTTGACACAAGGAAGTGCCTGTTCAGTCAGTCAGTCAGTGACAACAATGGTGACCCATCACAGCCAGTGGTGAGCAGAGGGGACCTGACACTATTGATATGGCAGTGGCAGGGTATCGGGTGAGTATACAGATTTTTTTTTTTTTTTATTTCAGCCAGGTCAAATTTAATTATGCTTAAAATCTAAAGTCTATTGACTGTTGCCCAATGTTTGCTGTCTGTTGTCCATTATTCATAGATAGCCAAGGGGTTGGACCAAGCTGCACCAAATTTGGCACCTAGAAACTTTTGCATAGGAGCGCTGATTAAATTAGATTTTTTTCGTCCGTGTTCCTGATGGGAAAAGTGGCTGCCTCCTCTTAGTTGTGCACTCCACCTATCATACCCTGGGGGTTATTTTTGCCAATGTTAGTTGGATCCTGAATGCCCCCATTTAGTGTAGGTCCATCCCGGGCATAAGGCCACCTTATTGTGGTGGGATAGTACACACTATTTGCAAATGGTATACCAAGAGTCTCATTGTTTTTATAGAGATTTTCTTTAGCAATAAGAAGAGGCTGCTTTTAGTGATTTTTATATCCGTATTGGGTTTTTGTCTTGCCATTAGCAGTGAGCTGTCGCATTTTTTGTGTTTTCTAGTTTTAACAATAACACATGCGTCACTTCATAGTGACAGTTGTAGTTGAAATAGCGGAGCTCAGTTGAGGTCCTGAGGTGTCTATATGTTATGAACCAGGAGTGGAAAAAAATGCACCCTCAGGCTACATTCACACATCCGTAGGGCTATCTGTAGACGCAGACCCGTAGCTATGGACATCACTACGGATGTGCTCAGTAGCTGTCCGCAATGCACTGACCAATTTATAAGTGAATGGGGATCCAGCACAAATACCACACGTATCTCGGCCCTGTAACACATATAGGTTGTAGACTGTCTGCAATTGTGGATCCACACTTGTGGACAGCTTTTATAGACACCTTAGAATAAGCAGTTTTTAAGTCCAGCTATTTCTCTTCATCCGGTCTACATAAACATGTGTAACCTAAAAAGGCTCTGTTCTACAGGCTCCATTCACATTACTGTACGTGCGGAATCTGTTCCACAGTCTGCAGACACATTATTGGAGGTGTGCCATCTATCCCACAGGCAGTAGCCACACAATTTTTGTCACAATGAACCCTATAATATTCTGAGAGATAACCTAATTCTGTGTGTGTGGAACATTAGATCTTTCTTCTCCTTTCTTTTTCTTTTTTTTATTTTTTACTTATCAAATGGTTACAAATAGAAGAAACTAAAGAAGAAACTAAACAACTAGATATATCAAATTCATCATGACATTTCATAAATTCACAACCAACCCCCCCCCCCCAAAAAAAAAAAAAAAAAAATACACAAAATTATTTTCATTATAATGTATTTTTATAAATTGTGACACAACTTTCCCAATTGCCTATACAGTACTTGGTACCCTAGCTGATATCCACTAGTACTAATTTAGCATACTTCAGATACTTTTTCAAGGAACCTTTAAACTAAAGGTATCACCCAGTATTGCCAATTGAGGAACCTTGAGCAACACTGCCCTCACCTTTTGCTCACTTTATAAAACTTCCAAAAGTCAGTCAATTTACAACAACTCCAAAAGTTATGTATGAATCCGGTTGCATTTTCTCTGCATCAAGGACATTTACCATGTGATCATTTCTTAGTCCTGCAAAAACAGTGTATAAAACAACTGGTGCAGGATATTAAACTGTATGATCCTATGATTGCCAGATACAGACATTCCTATAATATTTTTATATATTGTTGGCCACTCTTGCCCTGGATTAGCCCCCAGCTCTTCCTGCCTCTTTGTTTGAATGGTAAAAGTTAGGCTAGTCTCCCTCAGTAGATATGAATACAGAACAAAAAAACCCTTTCTTTTAACCTCATGGGCTCTGATCTTCTCTGTTAGAGGAACCGATTCTACAAACCTTGCTTGATCTCACAATCGCGCCCAGAGCCTTTCCTAACATACCATATTCGAGCCAAGCCTTGCTGGAAACATTAAACTCAAACCTGACTGTTTTATATTTTTTTCTATAGACACACTTCACCATACTTCCTCAAATTGCAGAATCCCTACATTCCACGGACTTAAGTGTTCCCATCTTCTCTATAAAGGTCAAATTATAACTGCCCCATAGTGTTGAAAAACCATGAAAAGCCTTCTATCCCAGTAACTTTTTCAGTTCCTTGCAAGCTGTCACTAATACTTTCACCAAGATCCAATCCCTCTATATCCCAGCCTGAAGTACTCCTGCCCAGACCTAAGATCATTTGACCCTTTAAAATTTTGCAGAAATGAACCACAACCATTTTGCAGAAACTAACAAGTCATTAGGTTATTAGTGGCTCCACTGAACTGAACTTTTATAGATATTTAATATAACAGTGCATACCCATATAGCATTCCTTCTATATGGGGCTTATAAAGGTTTGGTTTCCACCAGTGAACAATAGAAAGAACATTCTAAGGTCAAGTTCACACAATGTATTTTTTTTTTAATTAAACAACGCCGTTGTTACAGACCGTTGTTTAATCGCATTAACCCCTATTGAATGCTGGCCGTAGTGTATACACTATGGCTGCACATAACTGCCATGTCTATTTTGTGCAGCCACACAAAGAGGCAGCACAAAATAGACTATGCACACAATGTAAAGTGTACGGCTCCCAGCTGTACTTTACATTGTGCTCTATTGCTAATTGAAGTGCGAGCACACCCGAATGTGCCCGCATTTCAATTAAGTTGAAGTGAAGTTCATCCGGTGATACTGCAGTATTGGCCGGGTTGAACATTTCAGACAGTGGCCGTTTTGTGACCACTTTCAATAGGGCATGATACCATGATTTTGGAGGAAGATGGACGCCAGTGACAAGATTTGATCCTTTACATCTGTAAGAGCCAGTGCACTAAGATGACCCTAAAAAAGGACAAGGATTGTGGTGGGTATAAAGCTAAAAAACAAAAAAAAACAAAAAAAACACAAATGGACAAGTCAAGAGGACATTGATGCTAAATAGAACAGGGTGGAGCATAACAACATCTAGCATGTTACCTCTCAACTCTGTATCTGAGTGAAGCAGGGCATTTAGAGCTCTGTAACAGAAAAAAAGAGAGCTAATTCCTATATGTGTGATGTTAACACATAATTCTTTACCAATTTAGATTAAAAATGAAACAATAGATACTGTATACATTAAGTAGTGGGTTAATGGGGTTAAATGAAAAAATGGTATAGTAGTTATTAATGCAGAACAGAGTACTCTTAGACAAAGAGCAGATCATTCACATTATTATCTCAATGGTTCCAAACTTGAAACATTCTGTATAAATTTGAATTTCATTAGAAAAGAATTTAATAGAATGTGTAACAGGCAAAGTACAAATGGACATATAATCACTTAGAAGAAAAGATTTGCCTAATGCTAAATGGAAAAAAAATGGCAATAAAGTTCTCATCAAATTCACAATACTCTTTTGTTATTGCCTGCACATTACCTCATTGCAGTCATTTCTTGCGAGTGTTTTTTTGCAGGTGCTTACTATTATGATGCATAGCTTATATGATCTACTTAAAGGGTTTTCCAAGGAAATGGATTACTGACCTTATCGTCTACCCTAGAAATAAAACAATGAAAGAGCTCATATTTACCCTCCTTGCTCCCCAGCTGCTGGTCTCAGCTGCAGTGGTGTAGTGTGGGTGGTGGTGGGGTGCATGGGGGTAGTAGCCCTGGGGGCTAAATCCTTCCTCCAAGAATGTAAAGTAAGTGGCCATCTGTACATCACCACTACTGTACAGGGGCAGACAGAAGTAAATCCCTGCTCCTGTACATACAGTACATGTCACCAGAGTTGCCCAGTCTGTCTCAGCATACACTGCAGGAGATGGAAGAGGACCCAGACTCAGTGCTGGAATAGAGGAAAGATGAGTGGGATCTATATATTATTTTATTTGGTAAAGACTATGGGGATTTTTTTTTTTTTTTTTTTGGGGGGGGGAGGGGTTAGGTACAATAAAAGGGTTCCCTTGGGGAGGGAGGGGTCTTGGTCAGGCAGCAGGGTTTAATTACAAAACTAGGGGCATCAGGGGTATAAATTTAAAACTAGGCGCATTCTGGTAATGTGAAGGTTAACTACAATACTATGGTCATTGGGGGTGGGGGGGGGGTGGAGAGTTTACTACAATACTAGGCCCGTCCTGAGGGGGTGGGTTAAGCACAATACTAAGGGCATCCTGGTGGAGGGGTTAACTACATTACTAGCAATAATAGGGGCATCACTTGGGTGGGGTTTACATACAAAACTAGGGTCATCCTGGGATAAAGGGGCAGTACTTTGCCATGCCCTGGGTACTGCCAACCCACTTTCTGCCACTACTCAGCTGTGGTCTCTTTCTCAAAGGTCAGATGACGTTATGTTCCCCTGTTCTGTTCCGTGATTGGTCAAGCAAGAAGCAGAACATCACTGAAAGCTGGCAAAATGGGAGTGCAGCAAAGACTAGAAGAACAGAAGAAGCAGTGGATGGATGGGGGCAGGGAGTATTTATCTTTGATGTTTGTTTTGATGCAAAGTGAGGCAGTAAGGGGGGGGGGTTACATCTGGTAGACTTCTGCCAGATTAATGGTTCTTATTCTGTATTACAAATACAAAGTATGATTTAGGTCTCCAATTCTGCTTCTTCCAGATTAGAGGTCAAAGTAGTACATGCCCACTCAGCCAATCATTAGCCAAGGTGGGACACCACCTTGAAGAAAGAAGCATCAGGGGTCCATAAGGAGCAGAACAGGAACTGCAGCAGGGGCTCTCAAAAAACAAAAATAGTAAAAAAACAAACAAATATTGTGATTAACTGGCCACTGTTCATGTTAAAGAGGGCCTGTCACCCCCCTTGCCGGGGTGACAGGCTCCTGACCCCCTGTTAGATCCCTCTATACTCACGTGATGCTGGGTCCCGCTTCCTGAGCCGGTCGGGTCACGGAGATATCAGCACCCGAAGCCCGGCACACGCGCTGAGAGATGAGTCCGATGCCCATAGAGAATGACGGAGCATCGGACTCCCCATTCATTCTCTATGGGCATCTTCGGGTGCTGATATCTCCGTGACCCGACCGGCTCAGGAATCGGGACCCAGCGGGATCACGCGAGTATAGGGGGATCTAACAGGGGGTCGGGAGCCTGTCACCCTGGCACGGGGGGGTGACAGGTGTCCTTTAAGGAAGCACACTGTTGATCTCTTTCTCTACGCTACAATCCACTTACGTGGAGAAAATGGTAGGGTAAGAAAAATGGGCTGTAGTAGAATTGCA
Organism: Dendropsophus ebraccatus; assembly: GCF_027789765.1. NCBI lineage: Eukaryota > Metazoa > Chordata > Amphibia > Anura > Hylidae > Dendropsophus > Dendropsophus ebraccatus. The sequence continues at coordinate 175,089,761 of NC_091454.1, read as the reverse complement.
GTGTTAGTCTACAATAAAGGGTTTGCCTTTTGGAGGTAGGTAGTGGCAAATTAAGAAGACTATAGGCCTTGGGATGCTCCATAACCCTGGTCCTCTTCTTTCCCACTGACTTGCTGTGTGTTTAGTTAAAGAAGATATCAGTTCAGTATAATAATTCACACGTGGTAGAAGTAGTAGTGGCACTCTTATTGGTTTTGCACTGGGACCTAGAAGATTCAGTGCATTCTCCCATACTCATTGTTCATTTATACTAATTGTGTATTCTAATCCCAATTATTTGAATGCCATATATTTCCTGACATGGTCTGTATTAGCATGTTCTCTTCTGTTATTTGTCATTGTGAACTCGTGTTACCTTTGGGAGAAGCATTTAGTTTAAACTAGATTGCAATAGATAAATAATCAATTAAATGGAAGCAAGCAAGCCAAGAACAGCGCGGCATAACTGGTAAAAATAACCGTAAGGGAAATACAAAGGTTTCACGGTACGCTTTCAGATTAAACAGAAGTGCATTGATTGGCTTTGTCAATCTTGGTGGACTTTAGAAAGTGATTAATGAAGAGCTGAATTTATGGGAAGGAAGGGTTCAATTCCTGCTTAAATGGAATCAATCAAGAAATATTGAATAGTACATTGCATTGATTCTTGCTGAACTGTACCTCTACATATGGTAATCAAACAATAACATTCACATTTTACCACAGTTATGGAAATACATTTTGTCTTTTGTTCCTCTTTTCTACACTGAACTGCATTAATAACACCTACTCAGTAAATGTTGGGCCAACCTTTTTGTACTATCACAGCTAACAGACATTATGGAACAGATTCCACAAGGTTCAGGAGAGCCTCTATACCCAACTCAGATCTTACACCTTTTTTTAGAATATCCCAATAAGTTCAATAAGCTTACAATCTGATAAGTTTGGAGGCAATGGAAGAGTGGTGCTCCAATGACTGCTTAGTGATCTGAGCCTGACGATATGCAGCATTGTACTATTAAAAGATGTCATTGTGGTCAAGGAAAAACTCCTTAAGATATTGATACGCCAGGGTATGCCAGGAATATACTCTCCAGACCATGACACCACTAAAACGAAAACTTTTTGAAAGCCAATAGTGCACCCATAGGATATGACATTGTGCTGTTTACTCCAGGTACCTGGCCATTGGTACAGCAGGAAAAAGAACTCACCTTTTTGTCACAGGTCCAAGGTCAATTGACATTTTTTGTTTACAAACCTTCTGGCACAAGCTAACATGAAAATATTTTTTCTCTTTGGAATACCCCTTTAAACTACTAGGTCCAATTTATTTTTCAGTGGCACTGACCTGCAATACTAATATATGGGAGATATGGGAGCACATTTATCAAAAATGTGCCCCTGGCATATGCCACAAAAAAAAGGAATCTTACCTTCTCCATGGCGTATGCCAGCTGTAGGCCTCCCTAGCCTGAAGGGTGGGCAGTTGAGCGCAGAAAAGCAGGGAGGAGGTGTGGCCTCCTCCTGTTCCTAATTTATCATGGTTTATGCCTGCCAACAGGCATAAACCATGCAGAAATCTGCAGGTCCCGTTGGCTTTACTAAGAGGTCTATGCCTGTTAGTAAATCTGTCCGAGGAAATGGCCTTGGGGCTTTTTTTCAGACTATGTGGGAGTATGCCAGTTTTGATTAATGTCCCCGATAGTGTATATATACAGTAAAATATATATAAATATGCAAACTATATCTATATATACCAGCCAGACCACTGTTTTAGAGCAGAGTGATGGTCTGTAACCTAGACAACAGACTTTCAACAATGGGATAGAAAAAACAGTATTTCAGGAGGAGGCTAGTTTGATAAATGAATGTATTTGTTGAGTCCTCCAAGTATAACTATTTTAGTTGGGATAAGACTACCCCTTTAAGAATTGTCACTTTGATTACACAGTGATTAGTTAAATGTAGGAACCTAGATGAATTCTGCATTTTTAATGACTTCTGATGTCTTGTACGCCTCCTGAGGATTTCTCGGAGATTGGCTGGAGCTTGCTACTCACTTACTTTTGCAGTCCTGTTAGCTTTGATCTAAGAGTCTAAACTGCCAAGTACACAGGTCAGACATCTGCTTTGAAAATAAGGCAGCATTTAACAAGTCTCTATAGTTTCAGTAGTGAAAGTATGATTTCTGTGACAGTATTGTTCACTTGAATATCCTGCAGAACCGCCCTAGGAAGAAAGAAAAAGACGGAGAGACTGTATTATGCTCTAGCCCTTTTATGTTTTCTAACTCCTCAAGGATTCTTAACTCTTTCCCTGCAAGGAGCTCTGACTGACCCTATAACTATAAGGCCTTATTCACATGTTCAATGTTTTTCCCGATCCGCAAATAGGTCTGCTATTTTTACTCTGTGATCCATGCAATGTGGTCCATAATTGCATCCGTATCCATGTCTGCATCCACTAAAATGTTGAACTGGCCAAAAAAAATAATAAATTACTAGTTTGCTTTGATTTGATCCGCGTTTTTCATAGATCCATTATGTCATCCAAAAAACAGATTCTATACTTGTATTGGCTAATCAGTGCCATGATCACATCCGAGTTATGAAATGTATTTATTCCAGGAACAGATCGCAGTGCAGATAGCGGCACAGATCGTCTGAATAAACTCTAAAATTTTTCATGTTTGTGGATCTGGAATTTCACGGAACATGTGAATGCAGATTAACTATACGGTACTGTTGTCATGAGCTTAGTTCAATCTGAGGAGACATTTGCATTTAGTTTGCATATTGACCCATTTTTTTTTAGGCTGGGTTCACACTAACGTTTTTCTTATTTGCTAATGGATCCGTCCATATTAATTGAATGGATAAGCAAAAAACTGATGATCAGAATGATGCAAATTGATTGCATTTTGGCTTTGTCCATCAGTTAGCATCAGTCAGCATTAGAGACGAGCGAATATACAGTCCCTATCTGTATTCCGCTCATCGGGCTACGGCACTTTGCTTCATCCTAACTGTATATTTGCTCATCTCTAGTCAGCATCTGTTTGCATATCAGTTTATTTTTTTTCTTTGGTTTCTCACTTTTTCTGCGCATGCTCAGTGAAATAACTGAGGAAAACTGTTAACTTGCAAACGGATTCAAACAATTAGATCAGTCCTTGTATAATGTAAAAAAAAAAAAAAAACAGAAGTGCGCTTTCCGTTTGTGTTCAGTTTTTTCAAACGGAGGGAAAAAAGCTGCATGCAGGATTTTTTTTCTGTTCACAAAAACGAAACCCTGACGGAATACATGCAAACGGAGCACAAATATGAGAAAAGGAGCAGAATAAAAATACATTGAAATAAATGGAGTGTTGGACGGATACATCAGATTCTGTTTATGTTGTTTAAAAATGGAACAGCTTAATGGAACTGTGGCGGAGAGAAAAACGTCAGTGTGAACCCTGCCTTATTTGTCTTCTTCAGTTTTTTTCTCCTATATTATAAATAAATTAATATGTATTTGGGTTGATGGACTTTATAAGACATTGGCCCTAAAGAAGTGTATAAGTTAGAATTCTAGAATAAGCACTCAATGAAATTGTTTAGTGTCATGATTTACAGTAATAATGAAACAAAGCGCTTCATTATCCCTGCAATCCGCTCATCAGCCTGTTGCCTTATAACTCACTGCTGAGGCATGCCTCTCCTCCCCGCATGCTGGGAAAAGCTGGATCCAGTCCTGTAAAGCTTCTCCCAGTTTCCAAGGACTAGATCCAGCTTTTCCTAAAACCCAGGGAGGAGCGACACTGAGTTAAATGGAAGCAGGCTGATCAGGAAATTTCAGAAATAATGAAGCGGTTTGCTTCATTATTTCTGTAAATTCACTCATCTCTAGTCATGATGTCATTACATTGGATTATAAGAGATGAGCTAATCACATTCACCAGCACCGGTTTAACAATAATTTCAAAACAATAGATTTCCATGGCCTAAACAAATAAAATATTGTTGTATGAAGCTTTTTTTGCCTCTTTATATCAGTTTGTGTTTTTAATGGAAACCCATACCATTTTCATTTACTTGGCTTAAAAACTCCTAAATAAGAAACGCTTCTTTACCAGGTCTTTATATAAGACATAGGAGGGATTTGATGCCCCTATCCCACTGCCAAATAGATATGAGGCCTTTATAGAAGACATACAGTAGGAGGGATTTGATGCCCCTATCCCACTGCCATAAAGATATGAGGCCTTTATAGAAGACATGGAGGATCTGATGCCCCTATCCCACTGCCATATAGATACGAGGCCTTTATAGAACATATAGGAGGATCTGATGCCCTTATCCATGTAGATATTATTAGATAATATTTGATCCCTACTGCTCCTGTGGGATGCAAATTACCTCGGCTCTACAACCAGAGGTGGAAAAAAAAACATAGCATAAAAATGCTTTTTAAATTATACTACATAGAAAATTTTGGTTTATCGATCCACCTTTGTGGTACAAAATGTAGCCTGCCATGAAATTGTAATGTAATTCCACTCCACTCCATAAGGAACAAAAAAGCTCTTATAGTAGCTGAAGTACAAAACCAACAGCAGCAGGTGTATTTTAATATATATATATATATATATATATATATATATATATATATATATATTTGTAATACTTTCATGATTTGCTGACATTATATGCACATTGGCTTTTTATGTAACCATGTAGTATATTCTTATATTAAATAATTGATATGAGTAAGAGAAGAAGGGCCAAGGAGAAGGGCTACACAGCACTTTCTAACATCCAGTCCTAGACATACAGTACACATGTTCTAGTGGTAGAGAATACATACTGTATAAAGTAAGAATAGCCACAGAAGTCTATACCCTTTACGTATTATTAAAATGTTAAAATGACCCTATAGAATGTCTACTACTATAAAAAAAAAGGTAAACATTTTCAAGCTACAGATGATATAAGATGTGGCTTACATGGCAGTCTGCTCCATTTCTTGATACTCCAGGTATCTTTTTGAGACATCTCTGAATATCACCCATCTTTGGCTACAATATGCAGACTACTGTTGAACTTTGTAAAAGTCAATTTTAATATGTAATCTGGGCCATTATAAATGTGTGCAGAGTCACATCATGACTCATGGCTATTTTTCTCTTCAGTGACACAACGCAGCACGTCATCCCAGAGTCTGCCACCAATTGTGTATAAAAATAGTATGTGATAATCTCCTGGGGAAATCTGTGCAGTTATATGTGTGAATAAAAGTCAACAGTCTATCAGGCATAAAACATTGCATATAAAAAAGAAATGTCATTTTCCAAGTATTTGCAAAATGCATAGACTTTATTTAACCTTGGTTCAGTGCTGTACAGATTCTTTAACTGTGACAGAGATAAGCTCCTGTGAGGCAGCTCAACTGAATGCCAAGTAAGGGAGTTAGTCATTTTGTTACAGTAAAAGAAAGATATTACTGAAACAAGCTGGTTCTAAATGAATGTAAAACAAAGGTTCAAGTAATAAGATTGTAATATTGCCATAAACAGAAAATGAATAGGGATGGTAATCTCCCCACTGGAGTGACTTCCTTATGTGTTCATGACTGACAATACATAGAGGGATTGTGGTTTCAAGTTACTGTCTGTGGATTTTCTGTATAGTCATTGGAGGCACCACCTTAATAATAGTAATTTATACACAATAGTCCCAATGGACAAACAAAAGAAAATCTCCTAAAATATATCTTCATATAAATTCAATTCATTAATTCTATTGGTATAATGTAAATGGGACCCTTATAAACCATGTTACATTAAAAAAATAAAAGGGCACAAAAATTCTCTTTAAATAAGCAACATTATTAATGAATCTAAAAACACATAAACACTATTATTAGAGATAGCGCAGGGCTGTTTCTAAGACATTTTGGCAAAGCAAATAAAAAAAAAAAAAAAAAAAAAGTGGGGGTGCAATTGGTCACCACTGAGTGAGGTTGTGGTGGTGGGGTGACCTGCCACCAATCAGCTCCCTGGGAATCCCTTTTCTTTACATGTTCGCGCTCTAGCAGAAGATTGGTTTTGCTTTGCAGCGGTGGGGACATGGAGGGCTGGAATCTCAATGAGTCTGGTGGGGGGAAATTGCTACTGGTGCCCCCTAGCTGTCGGCACCCCATGTGGGCGCCTGCCTTGCACAATGTAAAAAATAGCTCTAGGGAAGTGTGCTTTTTTTTTTATTCTCACACAACCATTCCTGTGCATAGCTTTTAAAAACATCCCCTTGCCTGCAGTACCCCTGGGCTGGGGTGATATTTATTGTATGACCGGGGAAAGGGGTGGGTATAGAGGCCTCCGGTCACTTACCTCCCCGGTTCCAGCGCCGGCTCCTGGATTGCTCTGCCCCGTTCTCCTGTCCCGCTTCGGCTTCCTGGTCTGCAGCTTGAGACGTGATGTCTCAAGGCTGTTCAGCCATTCAGCGGCTGAGGCGGGACTCCGCTACGACCCCCGGCCGTACAATTAAAATAACCCCAGCCCGGAGTACCTCTTTAAGTCATGGTTTCTAAAGTAGAAGTTGATAACAAACATGTTTCTCCGAACATATGTCAGGGACTTATATAATTTTTTTTTCTCTAAAAAAGGGCTAGGGCTTATTTTCGGGGTAGGTTTTATTTTTATTTTTTTACTGCAGAAAGCAGTAAGATTTTTGCACTACAAGTCCATGATTCTTCTCTTTCTTTTCTTTTTGACGTCATGTTGTGTGGGGGTAAAAATGTACTGTTACCCTATACACTATTCCATTTAGAGATGGGCAAGTCTATTCCCAGATTCGTAGATTTGTCCTGAATCTGCAGACTTGGGAGGCAGCAGGTGAGCAGATTCTACTCTGCAATGGCGGAAGGTAGAAGAGTTGGTTACTACAGTATACCTATTCTCTGTCTTTGTGATGTCAGTGACATCACGGGACATAATCTAGGGCAGTAGGCGCTGAATGTAACTATGGCCTATTTTCGGGGTAGGGCTTGTTTTTGTCTCCATAACTTTTTGATGCATGTTTTGCTTTTCTGTCTAATGTTATACTAACACCTTTATTCACCTCCTAGAAAAAAATGCTAGTTTTTAAAGCCATCTTCTATGTGCACTTTTGAAATTCAAAAGTTAGGAATCTGTCTATGCTATTTTATGGATATTAAGTAAATTAATAAAGGAAAAATTAATAAAATCTTTTAATCCTGAAGACTTTAAATAATCAACCCTCAAAATTAAAATAAAAAAATCCTTCTTTAACCCTATAAGCAATGCTTATACTGGTTTAATATTCATACAAGCCTTGGCGCATACAGTTAAATGGGTTTTATGGACACAGGTGATTTATGGGCTATCCTCAGGATACGCCATCAGTTACTAATTGGTGGGGTGCCAATCAGCGATTAATGGCCTCTCCTGATGATAGGCTATGAATCTTTTTGCCCAGAAAACCCCTTTAATATTTTCAAGTCCCAGTAGTCAAACACCAGGTAGATTGTAAGTTCTTGTGCACAGGTGTCTCTTTAGTTTAATTGTTACACATATGTTTTAAATATGTTTTTTTTTTATTTCTATTTACCCTTATGAAGAGCTATATGTCTCTTTATTACTAAAGACGATTGTTATTATTTGGTCATGAAATAAGACTAAATAAATAATACAAAAAATGTATATACAGTATAACAAAATCAGAAAAGAACAGGTTACACCAATACGTTTACAACCCAGATGGCTTAAAATTAAAGTGGGTAATCCAATCGTTTCAGCTATACACAGCATATATGTCATAGATTGATTGTTTATTGCATTGCAATAGACAGCTTCATCACTCACTTAACACAGGAATTAAAAAAAGCCATCAATAACATAAGATGGGTAGCTGTAATACTGGGTTACAGACGATGCAAGAGTCACCAAATATAGGATATAAATCTAAGTCCGTGAAATAAATCGGCCTCGTGACAGCAGAGATGCTACAGAATCCCTATACATTAAAGCAATGATTCTGGCAGGGTCATGCTGAGGGAAGTCAATAAGTCTCTTTGAAGAAGTTTCTAATGGCTGAAATGTCACTGTATTCTGAGGGAAATTAGTGACAGCCCTTTAAACACAAAGTACTTGAAGGGTCTAACTCGGTAAGAGTCAAAGCATAAAGTGTGCATTCAAATCAATAAATACATTCTTGATATGAAGCTCTGAGCAGAATTGCTCATGTCTATAAATCTCCTTTTTTTTTTTTTTCATGAAAATGGACGTGGTAAAATGAATGATGTTTACCTGGAAGGACAATACTATCAGAATGAACTACAGTTTTTAAAATGGGAAAAAAATGAACTTGCACGGAAAGTAAACCTCTGCAATGTAGACATATTCAGCACACACTAGGCTGGTAGGAAACCATTACAGAATAGATGTAAGCTCCATGAAAAACTGTGATTGTAGTGATAGCCTGTAATAACATCATAATTACCAAGTCTATCTTTATCAGGCGATGTTGCCACAATGTATTTTTCTTGACACTTGAGTGCAAATGATGGGCGTTATTTGGACTCAAATGGCCAAAAAGAACATAGCCTCAAACTGCTCTATGGACATTTACTGCTTTGCGGTCTTTTTGGACTTTCTGCCAACTCTTGTTTAGGGCAGCTTCACAAGTAGCAAATTTCATTGGGTTTAACGCAGTGAGTTCCACAGCGAAATACATTGCGATTCCCGCTACTGTGAGTTTGAATGGACTTAAATACTTGCAGTGGAATTTTTATTCAGCTGCGAGTATGTAAATGTCGGCCATCTTAGCCAGCTGCCACCCGGAACACACCTGGTATGTGCTCTGGTTGCATCTAATGCTACGTTTACACAGAACGATAATTCGCCCGATTGTACGAGTAACGATGTCGGAGTAACGTTTTTTTTTTCATAACGATCAGCGTTTAGACGGTATGATATATCGTACGGAAAATTTGTTTTGCGATCGCTTAAGCCTATCTCACACATTGGTTAAATCGGCGAACGACTGTTCCCACAGAACGATCTGCGGATTTTTTACGACGATCAACGACGATTTGAGAACATGTTGCAAGATCAAAATGAACAATTTCTCGCTTGTCGTTTGATCGTTCGCTGCGTTTACACGTACGATTATCGTTCGAATTCAATCGTTATCTTGCGAATTCGCACGATAATCGTTCCGTGTAAGCATAAGGCTTCCAGTTCCCATAGGTTCCGCTTGGCCAATCAGTGCACGGCCCCTCTGCAGTCACTGATTGGATGGGCGGGATCTTCGGGAGTCGGGAGCCTCGGATGCAGCCAGAGCTCATACCAGGTAAAGCATGTTCAAGGTGGCAGCTGGTTAAGATGGCCTTACTTAACATGCTCTCAGCTGCAAGTATGTAACCCCATTCAAACTCACAGTAGCAGGAATCGCATTTCTAAAATGAGTTTGGGCCCTGTTTAGCCAGCCTGCTGCACCAGCTCCCCTCCATTGCTGTTACCTCATTTTGTCTCATTCGGCACAACAAAGGATGCTATCCTACAGAGAGGTTACCGGGGTCTTCCAAGGTCAGGTAAAAAAAAAAAAAAAAAATGTTGCAGAGGCATATAATATAGCTTACCTGTTTTACCCAGTTCTGAAACCTGTTGTATGCCAGCCACGGCATTATCGATGCCTATAGAAACATGACTCCCAAAAGTCTGACTACTACAAAGAGTTTGTGACTTTTGTGCTTGTCCCACTTGAAGGGGTTTTCTCAAGATTAAAAGGTAGTCTTTATCCATCGGATAGGGGATAGCTTAGATTGGGGGGTCTGAAAAATATCCTCCAAATGAATAGTAGGAATAAATGGGGCTGCGCACACGTATGATCAGTACTCCTTTCATTCTCCATGCACACTGCACCTCCATTCATTCGGATCAGCAGCCAGACTCTCACTGCAAGTTATTTTCTATCCTTTGGGGATATCTTTTTATCATGGCATCATGAGCATCTAATTCCAATCATTACATTTTGTAGGTACAGTATGCATGGATGAAAGATATATAAGGCCATATATAAGGCAGGTATGTTACCACTTCTAATAGCAACGTATGGTGTTGGGGGCTGATGAGTTTTAGGATGTTTATTTTTTTATGTGAAAAGTTTGATATTCACATAGTTGTGGTAGATAAATTGAGGAAGGGCAGGACTATTAATACTGTAGGTGCCAAAACAATAAAACTAATGGACCCTGACAGGTCTCCTATTGCAGAAAAAGAGAGATGTTCAGTGCGAACGACAAACATTTTGCTGTTACAGTAATCAAGAATAATAATATTAATGAACAGTATAGAGTATATGATCTGGTAAAAACCTTTGTGACCAGCAAAATACTAAGGCAGTATATTCTACCTAGAAAGTGCTGATGAAGCACAATATTTTAACGCTCCTAGACATTTGTCAGATTCCCATTTTGTAAATAGATCCTGCAGTGTGAAAGTAAAAGCTGAGACTGCTTCTTATTATATAGTAAAACACGGCAATAATTCTTAGTGTCAGCTGCGAACGCTCACGTCTTAAGCAGTGTAATTAATGTCTGGTGGCTGATTATAGTCTACAGCAAACTACAAATTTTTAATAATAAGGGTTTGTCGCATTTACATTTGAAATAGATATTTACTGCTGCATTGTTAATGCTGAATGAATATACTCCTGTAATATTTAGCTACATATTATAGAAAAAAAGGGCTACAGGATGCACTTTATACACTGAATAGAATTATTGCATTGGATTCATTTTTTATTTGAATTGCTTATGCCTTAGTTTTTTGGGGGGGGTTTGGGGTGGATTTTTTTACACAGTTTATTAAAGGGGGTTAACCAAGAAGCAAAAAAAAGTCTTATCTGTTCTGTTACCACTTCCACCATTTCTTCACTTCCACCATTGGCAAATCTTGGAAGTACATCTTCCAAGACAAGAGGGTGCGGATACCAACAATCATTGTAGGCGAAACCAATGTCCAATAATTGCACAATGGTGCCTCAACATCTGTGGCTATTGGATATCACATGCACTTGTGATTTCACTTACACTTGATAATCATGGCCGCAAACCTGGAGCAACATTTCTTGACAATAAATGCCTAAAGGGTACCCGGCACTGGGGTAATAATGAGGGTGTCTGCATTAGCCATTTTACTTGTTAACACTAAGCCATATTTGTAATGTAAGCCATCTATCAGACAGCTCCACTACTAGAATCCACCGTAGGTCAAATAATATTAAAACTTAACATTTATTTGGTTAAAACTAAAAGAGGTACAAGCCTCAAAAAAATCACAGATAACCGATACTAAATGAAAAAGAGACACACACACACACACACAGGTGCTATACAGAGTATGTAGAGGTGTACGTGGTGTCTATAGATGTATTAAGTAGATGGAATGAGACGTAGGAGAAGTGTGCCCTGTTCTCATAGGGTATAGTCTTTCCCTACCTTTTGGGGTGCCCACCTCCTTAATAGGGTGGCCCCAACCACGTAGACGGTCCCTACTCTATTTAAGTGCCCAGGAGAAAAAACGGACATAAACGGACAAACAGAGAAGGGAAAATACTGTGTCAAAGATACCAAAACACAAAATATATACACACCTAGCAATGATTAGTGCTATATACAAAAATGCTATACATAAAGAATAATAAGAGATATGTGGATGTCATGTCTGTTGTACCACAATTGCGCTCTTGATACAGTAAAAAAAAAAAAACTGCTACTGTTCCAACGCGTTTTCCCTGAGAAGAGATGCCCCAGGTTCATCAGGGAACATTACATAAATAATGCCAAGGTAGAGCACTATAGGCATATATGGTAAGTGGGTGCTCGAGATTCAAGGCAGTACCCCAAATTATACAGACAGATAGTAGTAGGATAAACAGATATACTATCAGCCGGTATGTAGTGTATATGTCACAACACCTGTATCACAAAAATACACAAATATATATATATATATATATATATATATATATATATCATTAAGCGTAAAGGTGAGCTTAACCACACCAAATGTCCTGGACGGCTCAGTGGGTCATAATAGACCCTGTGTCAGTTGAGAGCCCGACGGTCATAATAGACCTCCTGTGTGGTCGCTAGCATGACCACACTGCAAATCAATAAGGTGAGCATATCGCATGGGTCCGCATAGATAGGCAGATCACTTAGCTTTTTGTAGTATATGGACAGATGGCATCTGATTAAAGATGAGACTTCAGTGGGTCACATTGCACAATACGAAGGATGAAACCTCCAAGTGACCGACTGTAGGTTGATCCACCTAACTCACCTTATTGATTTGCAGTGTGGTCATGCTAGCGACCACACAGGAGGTCTATTATGGCCGTCGGGCTCTCAACTGACACAGGGTCTATTATGACCCACTGAGCCATCCAGGACATTTGGTATGGTTAAGCTCACCTTTACGCTTAATGATATATATATTTGTGTATTTTTGTGATATAGTACAGGTGTTGTGACATATACACTACATACCGGCTGATAGTATATCTGTTTATCCTACTACTATCTGTCTGTATAATTTGGGGTACTGCCTCTAATCTCGAGCACCCACTTACCATATATGCCTATAGTGCTCTACCTTGGCATTATTTATGTAATGCTCCCTGATGAACCTGGGGCATCTCTTCTCAGGGGAAACGCGTTGGAACAGTAGCAGTTTTTTTTTTTTTACTGTATCAAGAGCGCAATTGTGGTATAACAGACATGACATCCACATATCTCTTATTAATCTTTATGTATAGCATTTTTGTATATAGCACTAATCTTTGCTAGGTGTGTATATATTTTGTGTTTTGGTATCTTTGACACAGTATTTTCCCTTCTCTGTTTGTCAGTTTATTATTTTTGTCCTGGCCACTGTCTACGTGGTTGGGGCCACCCTATTAAAGGGGTTGTCCGGCGATAAAAAATTATTCACAGAATAACACACATTACAAAGTTATACAACTTTGTAATGTATGTTATGTCTGTGAATGGCCCCCTTCCCCGTGTCCCACCCCCCCACCCCCACCGGTGTACCCGGAAGTGTGGTGCGCTATACATACCTGTCACGTGCCGACCACGGTCTCCGATCCTCAGCAGTGACGTCTTCTTCGGGCGGCCAGCGGATCTTCCCGAGTGCTGGCCGCCCTCTGCAGCGTCATCCGAAGCTCAGCCGCGATTGGCTGAGCATAACTGTGCTCAGCCAATCGCAGCTGAGCGGCTGATGACCTACACGGGTGGGGGGTGGGGGGTGGGGGGACACGGGGAAGGGGGCCATTCACAGACATAACATACATTACAAAGTTGTATAACTTTGTAATGTGTGTTATTCTGTGAATAATTTTTTATCGCCGGACAACCCCTTTAAGGAGGTGGGCACCCCATAAGGTAGGGAAAGACTATACCCTATGAGAACAGGGCACACTTCCCCTACGTCTCATTCCATCTATTTAATATATCTATCGACACCACGTACACCTCTACATACTCTGTATAGCACCTGTGTGTCTCTTTTTCATTTAGTATCGGTTATCTGTGATTTTTTTGAGGCTTGTACCTCTTTTAGTTTTAACCAAATAAATGTTAAGTTTTAATATTATTTGACCTACGGTGGATTTTCCTCCTCGGTGATATTTACGCGACAAATTTCCACTGGGTCACCCCTATTCAGGGTTCACAGACCCCTATTGTTTTCTGTGTTTTGGACTGCCTTAGCTCCACTACTAGGCCTGTAAAGTAAAAAAAAAAAGAGGATTTGAAATTAGAAAAAGAACACAAACACTCCCCCCTTCCCCCACACACTCCCCTTGTTGACTATTTTGTATATCATTGACATAGAGAGGAAAAGAAGAAAAGAGAAGAGAGGGAGAAGCAGAAAACCCATCATTGAAGTTTTCTGCTCCTCTACAGTAAGTAGAGTATTTCTTTTACTAAACCAAACACTCCCCCAATGTGTGCATCTGTACATCTGTTGCAGAGATCACATATTTAATGGACATGTTGTCCCATGATGTGCTAACACACAGTGTGCTAAAAAAGTCACATAAAAGCAAAAGTTTATCAAAAGGGCAGTATTTTTTCCTAATGAGGCACATTGAACTGTACGGTAAATATCATTTCATGGGTTTAAAATTGTCACTTCCTTTTTTTAACAGTTTATTTGACATTTTTTTTTTTTGTGGTGCATAGTTTAAGTCACAAAAAAACCAAAATACAAAAGTAATAAAGCAAAATAAATAAAAAAAATTGTAAAAAAAAAAAAAAAGCTAACAAATTAAATTACAGACTTTTTTGGTCTAAAAAATAGCTGTTTAGTCAACCTCATTGCTGGGAATGCTTTATAGGGACTAAGTATTTATTTTCCCATAGCTTTAGTTTGGCATTGGCTGTACACTGTAGCGAAATTTGGGTAGGGACAGGGGGGGCCGCCGCTCCCGAGCCCACCAAGGCTGGGGGCCCACTAGGGCTGGGCGAAAAATAATTTCGGGCTGCACGTGAGCAGGCGCGTGAGCAGTCCTAAGAAGCCAAGCCGGGGGGGGGGGGGGGGGGGGGGGGGGGGTTGCGGTGTTGGGCCGGCGGGTAAGGCAGTGTGGGGCGCGACACAAGCTGGAGAGAGGGGAGCGGAGGCTAGATGTTGGGTGAGCAGGCTGCAGAGGTGCGGTGCTGGCTGCCTCCAGCTGCCTAACAGCGCCGCCGCTGACCTGCCCCCCCCCCCCCCACGTCTATGGAGAAGGTGATCACGTCGCTGCGGGTCATGGAGCTGTACAGCGGGATTAGTGCAGACCCTCGATCCCACTGTACAGCTCCAGGACCCTCAGCGACGTGATCACCTTCTCCTGTAGTCCCTGCGGCTGCCTCCAGAGACCGGAGAGCTCCATGTCTGGCCGGGAGGAGAACGTGTGTGCAGAGGTGAGAGGAGGAGGAGGTGTATGTGCCCTCCTGCTCCATTTACCCCCAGATGCCCCATTCCCCCTCAGTGTCACCCCAGTCCCCTTAGCCCCCCTGAGTGTCTCCCCAGTCCCCCTCAGCGTCACCCCAGTCCCCCTCAGTGTCCTCCCAGTCACCTTAGTGTCCCCTCAGTCTCCCCAGTCCCCCTCAGTGTCTCCTTAGTCACCTTAGTGTCCCCCTCTGTCTCCCCAGTCCCCCTCAGTGTCTCTCAAGTCCCCCTCAGTGTCTCCCCAGTCCCCCTCAGCGTCACCCCAGTCCCCCTCAGTGTCCCCACAGTCGCCCTCAGTGTCTCCCCAGTCACCTTAGTGTCCCCCCAGTTCCCCTCAGCACAGTGCCCCCCTCAGTGTCTCCCCAGCCCCCCTCAGTGTCTCCCCAGCCCCCCTCGGTGCCACTCCAGTCACCTCAGTGTCCCCCCAGTCACCTCAGTTTCCCCTTAGTGCCACCCAGTCCCCTCAGTGTCTCCCCAGTCCCCCTCAGTGTCTCCCCAGTCCCCCTTAGTGTCTCCCCAGTCCCCCTCAGTGTCTCCCCAGTCACCCTAGTGTCTCCCCAGTCACCTTAGTGTACCCCCAGTCCCCCTCAGCAGTGTCCCCCTCAATGTCTCCCCAGCCCCCCTCAGTGTCTCCCCAGCCCCCCTCAGTGTCTCCCCAGTCACCTTAGTGTACCCCCAGTCCCCCTCAGCACAGTGTCCCCCTCAGTGTCTCCCCAGCCCCCCTCAGTGTCCCCCCAGTCCCACTTGATGCCACCCCAGTCACCTCAGTGTCCCCCCAGTCACCTCAGTGTCCCCCCAGTCCCCTCAGTGTCTCCACAGTCCCCTCAGTGTCTCCACAGTCCCCTCAGTGTCTCCCCAGTTCCCGTCAGTGTCCCCCAGTCATCTCAGTGTCCCCCCAGTCACCTCAGTGTCTCCCCAGTCACCTCAGTGTCTCCCCAGTCCCCCTCAGTGTCCCCCCAGTCCCCCTCAGCGTCCCCCCAGTCACCTTCGTGTCTCCCCAGTCCCCTCAGTGTCTAACCAGTCCCTTCAGTGTCCCCCCAGTCCCTTCAAAGTCTCCCCAGTCCCCCTCAGTGTCCCCCCAGTCCCTTCAGTGTCTCCCCAGTCCCCCTCAGTGTCTCCCGAGTCTCCCTCAGTAACCCCTCTTCTATACCTGTACTACTACACCCCTTATCCACTACACCTTCACTACTAAACCCTTCATATCTACCTGTACTACTACTAAACCCCTTATCCACTAGACCTCCACTACTACACCCCTTATCCACTAGACCGTATATGCACACAGAGTAATTCTGTCAGAAAATTTTGTGTGGCATCTGCCACTCATCCCCGTGCACTCCTGCTTCACTCCCCACCGGCTCCATAGGCTCTAATATATGCTCCGGCAGATTCCGCTGTCCGCCTAAAGAATTGACATGTGTGGTATTACAATTTGGCCCTGTTCTCGTCAGTGGAAGTGAGTTGCAATACCACACACAAACTGAGGACAGGGGTGGTGCTGTTTCTGGAACAAAGCAACTATGGTTCTCTAATCTTGCATAACCCCTTTAAATTTTACATGGCCATATATGTGAAAAGTAGAAAGCCTTTTACACTGCTCTCAATTCCTATTCTCTATGAGTAATGTAGTAGAATATTCCCTTTATTATTTGGAAAGCAGTGTCATCTGCTGAGGTTCCCTATGGATTACTTAATCGGTTGGGGGCCCACTCAGACTTGCTCGCCCCCCCTAGACTGAACCCCTAGCTACGCCCCTGGCTGTACATATATAATAAGATGCTTTACTCTTAAATCTAATCCTTGAACTTTAAGAACTGGAGGTGCAATAAATAGATGTGTTTAAATAAAGCCGTGCAGGATGAGAAAGCAACTGGTGTGTTGTGAAAGTGATTTATGGGAGAACGCTAGCATGAGTCTGCAGTATGGGTGATGTATCCAAGCCAAGGAAAGTATTTAATTCCTGGCCCTACAACAACAATGACTTCATCAGGAGAGGCATACAGTACACTGCCTACTGCTAAAATGCAATATCCAGAAGCTATTAACAGAAGCACTAAATATATACTGCATGAATACACGCCACTTCTAAAAACTGAATATTCTAAGACTGTCTGGACAAGGTAATGAAATAAGCCTTGGGAAGGTGTAAAAATACCCAGGTATTTATATATCATTTTTCAAGGTAGGTTTTATGGCAAAAGATGGATATCCTTCATTCTTGTAGGTTAACATCTCAGGTGGAGGATGGAAAACACATGCATTGTGGCAAAGCACCTTTTATAACCTGGAAATTACATGAAGCCTGTGGATAACCCTTAAAATGATAAGTGAATACCTGATCTGGAAATATAATATCAAGGCACAGAATACATAACATAATACATTATACATAATATACAATGTATCATAATTTTAAATAACATTTCTTTATACAGTACTAGCATATTCTGTACCTTACAATTAAGAGGAAACTTATATAGGTAAAATCACATATTACATTATAAAAAAAATATAATTAATCAAATAATAACAGAGACGCTCTGTTTTTAAAAGCTTACAATTTATATAAGACAATTGGGGCAAGAGGTATTAGAAGTTGTTCTGTAGAATCTCCATATTCTAACAGGAGTACACACACATCTATAGTAACTCAGTATGTGTAGATATGAAGTGGGGGCTACTGCTGAATGAAGGTATCAAGCACTGAGGATGAAACTGTAATCTAACATCCAGCCAACCTGTCAAAATTAAGACTACATATTAACCTTGTAATACAACTGTAAACATTAAAGATAAGCAAACTTTCCAAAAGGTCGGTTAGGCAGGTTCGCAAAGTCTTTGCGTTCGGGTTCGTCTGAATGGAATGTTAAACGAAAAGAACTAAAGCAGCTAAACAGTTACAGCTACGATACTGGGAGTATAGGGGCTCTTTTTTCGCAAAGGACACGTACAAAATGCACAGCAAAAAAAAAAAAACGCACAAAAAAAAGCATAGTTTTTAATAACCATGTGAACAAACTCAGAGTATTAGGCTATGTTCACACGTTGTAAGAGACCGGCCATTCCGTACTGCAGTACCGGCCTGATGATTTTTACCGCCGATGAATTTGGATGCGGCCGCATCCGTGTGTGCCTGCACCCGAATTCCCCTCTGCTCACAATGGAGCGTGTGGTCGGAGCCGCACGCTTCATTGTGTGAACTGACAGGGCTCTCTGCGGCCAATATTTATTGAATAGTGGCTGCAGAAAACTGACATGTCAGTTTCTTGCGGTGCTGCTAGGGATCCTGGCCGGAGTGTGGGGTAGATTTATCAAAGTGTGTAAAATTTGGACTGGTGCAAACTGCCCACAGCAACCAATCACAGCTCAGCTTACAGCTCTGGTGAAAGAAAATAGGAGCTGTGATTGGTTGCTGTGGCCAGTTTGCACCAGTCTAAATTTTACACCCTTTGATAAATCTCCCTATCTATAGGGAGATTGTAGTACATATGAACAGACAATTCTCTGATAACCACAGGCATTGTAGAAGGATTTATTGCTGGATCTTCAGGGCTGATGGTTATGACCCACAGATTTCAGCCACCATGAGCCTCTGCACATCCATTACTACCCCTTTTTATGTTACATAATATGTAACCAATAAAATGAACACTTAAGGCGACATGTATCAACACAAAAAGGCAATATTTTATTCGCAAATGGCAGTTTTGCCAATAAAATATTCGCAAATCGCCACTTTCCGCCGGGTACGCCGGGGGGGGGGGGGGGGGGGGAGGGGGTGTGGAGGGGGCGGAACGGGCGATTTATCATTTTTTAAACTAAAAGATACGCCGAAAACCTACTCCACCTTTCAGGTGGCGTAGGTTTTCAGCTGTGAGCACAGACGTGCTCTACATAAATCTCTGTAGCACCGGAGATACAGGGACATTTATAGGTCCGGCGTAAAACACGTCGGACTTAATAAATGTCCCCCTAAGGGTGTAAAACACATTAGCTCGTGTTTAACTTCTTATTGAGCAAATGTAACGCACAGGACCGGTGCCCCAGATGTTTTAGTACCCTAGCAACGCCCCTTGTGAAAGCAGTAACAGCACTCTTGTTGACTTAGTAGGGCCTAGAACAGTCAGTCAATGGTGGTGCAGTAGGAGCAGTGGTAAATCACTTGCGTACAATCATGGGTATTGTACTGCCAAAGATGGTTTGATTTAAGGACTGACAGGTAAATCAAAAGGATTAATATCACCCAGGAGAGCTGTGGACAGTGGTGGACACTGTGTACAGACACACAAAGTGACTGCAAAAATTCCCAAGCGGAGGCGCGAGCCCTCCCATAGAAATGCGGTCTTACACTGAAGCAGGCGGAATTCCGCCCCATTTGCTCAGTGGGAACATCTCTCTCAATACCATAGAAGTGGGCACATGGTCAGTTACAATTGATTGGAATAGGCAATCAATCATTTAAATTAGGGTTCCCCAACTCCAGCTCTCAAGGACCACTAGCGGTTCAGGATTTGATAATATCCCATACAAAGAACACCTGTGATAATACCTAATACACTGACTATAATTATATGACCTGTGAAATAGTAAGGAAATCCTCAAAACATGAACTGTTGGTGGTTCTTGAGGACTGAATTTGGGGAAACACTGATTTAAAGATAGATATGCAGTAGATAGACTGCAAAGGCAACTATAATATATACATTCACCCCCTTACATATTAACATATCTCCTAAATCCCCAATATCAGCCACAAGATATCAAGCATTATTAAAGGCTGATCTCTTGGTTGGTACATTAACCAGTTCATTGACCTTAAGTTAAACTTTTAAAGATATTGTACCAGCAAATAAAATTCTACACAGTCTAGTCCATGACAGCAGTTCAGATGTTAAAGCTCATTTTATACCCATTTATTATACAGAGACACAAAAGGCCTCTATATTTAGTTTGCTTACGTTTTTCAGGCTGCTGTCTAGACTGAACAGGAAATTCAATTGTAAAAATACATTCATATTTCTATCTTTTTTCATACCATACATATTCTCACCACATTTTTCCTGTAATAATTTAACCTTATATTAAGATAGGTAGTAGGAAAAGTATTTTAAGAATATATTAAAGGGGTGGTTCATTGCCCCCCAATTTTTTTGTATGGGCTGACGCTGGCATAAAAAGAACAAAAGTTATACAAACCTGCCCTGATCCCTCCACACCCATTCTAACGGTGCCCCCAGCCCCATATGAGCAGCATTTTGTGCTGCACCCATATGCTGCCTTACCTCTATATACATATATATTTTTATACATCCTGTACATTCACCTGGCTAATAACTGACTGGTGTAATCCTTTGAGTGCTTGTTACCAGAGTCTTCACTGATTCTCCCTGGAGGTGACAGAACAGGCCTAGAAAGTTCTCCCATAGAAGTGAATAGAGTCAGCTCCGGCCCATGCTGTAAAGCATATCTATAAATGCTGTTTAGAACATCACAGGTGAGATGGCAATAATACAGTAATATACTATTTAACTAAATCTAAAAGTGAATGTACCATTAGGTACATTGCTTTGTGTTTTTTTATGTGAACAGACTTGCGTCGGCCTGGAAATGCCAGTGCTGCAAATCCTTTTTTTGAACTACCACCTGGTTCCTGCGCACGGCGCTGGTCTATTCCTCGGCATTGGCTCGGCATGAAGCACTGGGGGGCCCTGGCCCCCAGTATGACAAAACTCCCTCCCCTTTATTATGCTGATCCATTAGGGGGAGAACATCACACTGTGTGTCGGCGGGCCTGTCCCCAGTGCTTCATGCCGGGCTGTACTTGGGAATAGACCAGTGCCGTGCATGGGGACTGGGCGGCAGTTTAAAAAAGGACAGAGGCACCAGCATCCCTGGGCCGGACCCATTTTGTTCATGTAAAAAAACAAAAAATGATGTACCTAGTGGCACATTCGCTTTAAATTAAAGAAAAATAATAATTAAAAATGTGATATATTCCCTTTAATTCTGATACAGCTATAAGGGATCTTGCAGGACACAGAAGCTTTGCTTTCACGATTATCTGCTGGATGGCCCTCCAACCTTAAGGCAAATGTATGAGCACATATGCTGGTAGAAGTTTTTCATATTCTCCTCTGGTAATCTGCCGCCTTATTCTGTAGGTATGGCCATTTTTCGATATATAAATCAGCATGTCTGGTGCACTGGTGTGTCAGCATGATGGGAGGAGAAGGCTGGGCCCGCCCCCAGTGCACAAGACATGCTGATTAATCTATAGTGAAAAACGGCCATAACTACAGAACAGAGCCACAGATCTCCAGAAGACAGGCACCACTGGAATCAGATCGGTGAGTATGAAAAACTTCTACCAGCAAATATACTGGTACATTTGCTTTAACTGTAAGGAAAAAAAAAAATCAGATTGGGCTTTCAACATTTTTTTGCCTCATAAAAATGTGTAAAACATTAAAAAGCCCACATTCCTTTTAATCTGTACAATAAAGTTATGTTTTCTAAAAATAAATGCAATATTTAACAGTGTTAGAAATATATATTTTTTTTTATTTTACTTTTTTTAACCAATAAAATAGCAAACAATGTAAATAAATTAAATTCTAGACATCAAATAGCTACATAGACCTACAAAAATATATATATAGCTGATAGAATGCTAAAACAATACAGTTCTTGATCAGACCCAGTGTAGCTAAAAACAACTTAGTGCTGAAGGGGTTCGTGGCAATCATTGGCAAATGTGTGCTACTACCTAAGTTGGGCATCTTAAAGGGGTTCTCTGGAGACTGTTTAAATTTTTTATTTTTTTTTTTTGCTAAAAGAATGCTTTAAAGGAGTACTCCAGTGAAAATACACAGTATTTCTTTCAAATCAACTGATTTCAGAAAGTTATATAGATTTGTAATTTACTTCTATTTAAAAATCTCCAGTCTTCCAGTACTAATCAGCTGCTGTATGTGCTGCAAGAAGTGGTGTATTCTTTCCAGTCTGACACAGTGCTCTCTGCTGCCACTTCTGTCCATGTCAGGAACTGTCCAGAGAAGTAGCAAAGCTCCATAGAAAACCTCTCCTGTTCTGTCAGTTCATGTCAGGAACTGTCCAGCACTGTGACAACAGGGGGGACCATGTTAGACTGGAAATAATACACCTCTTCCTCCAGGACATAAAGCAGCTGATATATACTGGAATGCTTGAGGCATTCATTCCCAGTAAGTTTATATTGTCTTCATAACTTTGGTGCCTATTCTCTAGTATAGTTCGGATTAAAATTATCACATTGAAAATGCTGTCTAATCTGTGGGTATCATATTAAAGAGCAGGAGGAGCAAGGAGAATCGAAGTATAGTTTTATAAGTGACAATCCTACTCAGCAATCAACAGACTTTTTTACTAGTGATGTATACGTTCACAAGTTCCAATATGTTCGAAAAAGATTGTTATAACCATTCCGAACATTAACCAAATTGCTTGTGAGCAGCGAATACGAACAACAAGGCTAGGTTCACACTGAGTCTTTGCAATGCGTTTTTTGCAAAAAAAAAACAGATGAAAAACGGAAGAAAAAAACTGATGCATTTGTGTGCATCCGTTTTGATCTGTTTTTCCTTTGACTTCCATTGTAAAAAAAACGGATTAAAACGGATCAGTTTTTTTCTTAAGGGACACAAAAGTAGTGTCAGCTACGTTTTTGTGTCCATAAAAAAAACGGATCCGTTTGGAAGTGGAAGTCAATGGAAAAACACAAATGCATCCTTTTTTTCATCCGTTTTTTGCAAAAAAAATAGCCTAAGCGTCATGTTTGTACGAACATACGAACTTTTACAAACATGTTTGCTCATCACTACTCTCTGTCACTACTGTCAATCACTGAATAGGACCACCCTCGTGATGATGTGGCCCATAATGAGCAGAAGTTCACATTATATAGCAGTAAGCTCTTCTCTTTTCTTCTTTTTTCATTTATTTTTAATTCCTCAACAAAAATCAGAAATAGGCAGCCATTTCTTTACACTTACCCATCAGGTTCTACCCAATTCCTATTATTTTCTCCGGTGCTACTAATGCAGAAACTGCGGGACTTTGTACGTCTGTGTGCTCCTATGGGAAAGACTTTTAGCATTATAAAAAGTATGTGCTTCGATTGCTTAACTAGACAAAATACTACTTTTCATGGACATGCTATATTCTGACAGAACCACTGACGAAATACCTCTCTGGCATGTTTTGAAGCCCAAAGGACTGTCTATTAAGTAGCTAAGGTAGATTGTGCAGCCACCCTGAAGGAATGGGGTCCTCATTTTGTAGTCTAGGTGACCTCTAGCCCCAGGATCCCATCACATACTTGGTATAAGAACAATTGTAGGACAAAAGAGATTGATGTAAAAGCAAGGACAGAGGGTGATTGAAACTAATGAGTGAAATAGAGAAATGCAGGACTAATGCTTCCCAATCTGACAGCAAGAAATAACATTTCCTCAGTTACAGCTGTCATTTCATACTGTGTCAGCGCTGCAAGATCGCTCAGTATCTCATATTACTAGGCAGTGCTCAAGCTGCCTTTTCTCTCTGCTTTAATGGGATTATACACCATTACCATTTCATGCATAGTATGGTTGTTGGATACAGAATTTTCCTATGGAGACTGATATGTCCCTGATATGTACGAGACAAATCAAAAACTAAAAGCAATTTTTAAATGACATGATAACTGGAAAAAAGAGAAGCTGGCAACATGCAACACATGCACATTGCCTTTTGCATGGTCCGAGCACCCAGAGTGCAAAGCTTGACCTTTAGTCGAGTGGCAGCCACTAAAGCAGAAAATAGACCCTTTATTGTGTAATTGCACCATCGCAGTGTTTCTTTAGGCAAAGGAAGTAAAACCTGAGGAAATTCACCGTGGATTTTGACTTTATAGGGACATAGTACCATGAATCAACAAAAATTTTATGAGTAGAAAGTTTAAAGTTAAAAAATTAGGTGTAACCCACAAAGTGAACTTAAAGAGAACCAATCACTATGATTTTGCTGCTAAAGCTACTAGCAGCACCTTAAAGATGCAATAAAACTCTCCCTTACCATGTCTTCTCTGTAGTCTGTAGTAACGTTATATGCTGAAATTCTGTCTTTTATTTTGGCACGTTAGGCAGGAAACTAGTCATCTGTGCTGTGACTAGTCATGGCTCTCTGCCTGTTAGCACACTATGCAGAGGTCATTGACAGGAAAATGGCCTGTTAGAAGATGCTTTTCCTGTCATTCACCTCCACAGACTCCTAGACTGTCTACTCCTAGGCATACCACAGATACAGCCCTGCTAACAAAAGAAATATTATACAGTACTTAAACCACCATGGCCATAATCAAAGTTTTGCAATATTCTAATATTTACCACCACTAGAGCATGTCTGCTCTCTCGCTGCATGCCATACTGGTCCTGGGTGTAGTGCTGTCCACAGACGCCCTCAATCTTGCCAAGATTGCTTCCTTCCGGCCACCATTGCAATGCCGCCTCTGTCTAGGATTTAAAGGGTCAGCGTCTGCATCCTGCAGGCTAAAGGGTGAAGACCAAGAGGACGCTTAGACTCTGGTCTAGATTCCTGGTGGGGGCCACAGACAAACCAGTTCAGTGGCCTGCTGTCTCTTACACCAAGGAGATGATGCTGGAAATTTTAGTCCTGAGAAAGAGCAACAAAGCACCCCTTGGGGGAAGGGGGGAGGGGGGTCCTTGAAGATTGCACCAAACTGCCTAATTTACATACTGTAAATTATCCTTATTCTCAGCATTTGTGTGCTATGAATACATAACAGAAGGTTAGAGTCTTTTAACCTGCTGTTACTCTTATTATTATTATTATTATTATTATTATCTCCACCACATTGTTTTGTCTCATGCCTATGATTTGTGTATGGTCTATGAAGAATGAAATGAGCTGGAGATGAACATATGTCTTATCACCTGATAAATCTCAGATCATATAATTGGTAGTCAGATTAATATCTTTATAATGTCATAAAGACATCATAGAGGAAGTTCTCTGCCTGAAGCCCCCCATTATGAGCCAGACAGGTGGGTTACTGTTGGGCAGCCATTCATCGGAATGACTGCCTTGTAATTACTACATTTCTTCATGGCTGTGGCTTTCCCAATTAAATCATCGCCTGATAACTGCAAAGTGAAATATACACCTTTAAGGGATTCCAAATGTTAAAAATAAGGCAGTTTTACTCTGATAATGAGAAGAATTCAGGATGATTAGGGGAACAGAAAAGAATCTATTGTGTACTTACTATACACACCGGCATAAAAGTAAGGTATCATTAGTCAGCCATATGGACTTTTAAGCACCTGAACTTTTCCTCATCCTCCCACAGATATTTTATCAGTTGTCACATTTCTGGAAATATCATTTTACTAATTCCGCTCATTTTGCGTTGCAGATTCTTGAGGGAATTGTGACATACTTAACATCTGCTACTTACTGTATAAGAGAAACCATTAATGCATACCTATCAGCGTTTTTTTCTACATATATAACAAATACATTTGTTTTATGTAAACTAAATGAAATCAAAGCAGGTCAGATCATCCAGAGCTTGAAAAAAATTAAAATTCTTGTAAATGGAAATACAGATCCATCTGTACGGATCTCATTGACATGCAGAAAACCATGGTAGTTTGAAGAAGTAATTTTCTGCAATATACACAAACTATCCAATGTCTATGGGCAACTTGCAACCCTCCCTCTATGACAGATGTCAGACAAAATATATAAATTGCCTATTTTTTTTTTTTATATCTGCCTTTGTTAGCTGGACTTTTAGAGGTAGGAGGATTATATATTGTAATCGCTTACCACCTACGTTGACATCAAATACACTTCTATGCCTCTTGCATAAATTGTGGTCATTTGTGGCACATTAGTTTGCAATTTTTAACATGTCGGACTAAAAGTTAAAGGGGTTATCTGCCATAAACACATAATCAGGGATACTGGTGGAAAACTTCTCCGCAACTGCTGGTTCCTGGGCTGTCTGCTCTCAGCTGCTGCCAGTGTTCCACAACATACATTGATACATTGATGTGCTATTCTTACAGGATGCCACTCAGCATAGAGTATAGAATCTATGCTGAGCGGTCATTTCCAGTGAGACCTGCACATCAGTAGATGATATCATTTAGGCTGGGTTCACACCCCACCGTACTGCGTATGCGGGACGTGCTAAAGACGTCGGTACGCCGCCGACGTGGAACGCATGCCCCAGATGACGTCAGCGGAGTGCAGGTCTTTCAATCCCTCTGGGCGTGATTACTGCGCTCGCAACCACCCAGGACCGTGACTACATACGCCCACCTTGACTACTTACACCTAATTACCATACAGCGTGGGACTTCAGAAATGTAAGATTACGATGAAAACAAGAAGGGCATGGAGGGTACAGTTTGGTGGCCATGTTTTTGTAGCACTGGATGACCCCTTTAAGCTTGAGTCTCTCATAGTGACTATAATGTGGTGTGTGGTTGTGAACCACGTGGCTATGTGCGCTTAAAAACAACACATTTTTAAAGTAAGAGTTGTGTTAAGATGAAAACCGTCTGACTGGATGCAGTTCAGTTACTCATGAAAAGAAGAAAAACTTTTGGAAGTGGTGTAGGATTTTATTTTTACTATAGAAACTTGCTGTACTTTCTCAATTGTTTTTTTATGTTTCATTAATGTTTGGTCAAGTTAATTATCCTTACATGCTATAGTACAGTGCCAGATCTAATCAATTCACGAATATTGATTTTAAAACATTTTACTTTCAGCAGAAAAGCGAAGAAAAGTTCTACTTCTACAAGAAACACAAATTCTAGTAATGAATTTTTTAGCAATTATGATGCCACTGGGAAATGTTCTGAGCTCAAGGCATGATTGAAGTATTTCATATTTGCAAACTTTTTTGCTAATTATCTTCATTCTAATTTGGCTTTGGCAGATTCGCCATTGCTCAGCTTGCTCAAAAACTTTTGTACCAATCAAGTTTTGTAAGCTGAGAACTGGAGATTACCATTCTCCCTTCATCACAGGTTTGTTTTAAGTTTCAGACTGTGAAAAACATTTACATGGAAACTCTTACCAGCCAGTCACCAAATTATACATTATTGACACATTTTTAGTAAGAATAACAGAGGGACAAAAGCACAAAAGTAGTTCTATTATGGAAAATCCAAATATTACTAAAACAGACCTGTCAGCAGGCCTAAGGACAAAGCATGCTGAGAGTTTTTCTTTTACAAGCTTGAAAGGTTGCCAGATATAATCTACTGAGGCTACAAAACTTCTGCCAGTCATGACTCTCTGCAGAGGCACTGCACAAATATCCTTGGGTAATGTCACCTGTAAATAGGGCTACTCAAAATATGTGACCCTTGAAGTAAATTTTAATGCCCACTGTGCCCCTTAAATGGGTTTGGGTTTTCAAGACTTGGATGCTTTCTTCCAGAAATAGCAGCATTTGTCTTCAGTTTGGTTGTGGGTTTTGCAGCACAGTGCCATTGAAATGAATGGAGCTCACACAACCTGAGAAAAGGGGCGGTGCCATTTTTGCAAGAAAGTAGCAGGGGTTTTTTTGTTTTGTTTTTTTCAATCCTGGATAACCCTTTTAAATGGAATCTATCAGCTTTATATCATGCTTAGAGTTTGAAAATGTTTTTCAAGGTCAGCATGTATGTATTACCTCTACATCTTTCCCAATTTGGCTTCCAGCACTGAGCCTTGTATGTCAATCACACAGGGCAAGGAGGGGCAGGAAGAAGATGACTGCTCTGCTGTGCCCTCCTCTCCCAGATCCCACTCCATAGACTTAAATTATGCGCCGGTCACAGAGGGATTGAGCCAGGAGAGAGCAGATTTCTCCTTGCAGATCAGTCGTAGTCTGAACACTCAGATTCCTGATCAAAACTTTTAACATATCTCTGTGACATGTCAAAAGTTTTTTCTAATGACAGGTATGCTTTTTTTTTAAAGTAAGAAATTATTTTATAACTTTAAATGTACTGGCCTATCATGTATTTGGGTCCCGTTCACACAATGGAGCCGCACTCTCCATTGGGTGAACTGACATGTCTGTGCGGCCACTATTCAATGAATAGCGGCTGCACAAAACTGACATCTCTGTTTTTCATGCGGCCGGTTGGAATCCCGGCCGGAGTATATACTATGGGGGACATGTATGAAAAGGCATAAATGCCTTTTTTAGGTGCAGATGGGGGAGATCGTCGCAAAAATATTTGCAAATGATATTTTTGCGAATATTTTTTTTTTGCATCCGCCCATCTGCGCCACCTTCGCTAGTTGGGTGTAGAGGAGGCATCTGCGTGGCCGCATTGATCATTGAATACGGCATTGAATACTGAAACCTATGCCAGCTCTGAGCTGGCGTAGATTACAAAATTTTCGCCCAGACGGGTTCCGTGCGATCGGGATTTATGTAGAGGCAATGTGCCCTTACATAAATCCCCTGAGCTCCAGAGCTGCGGGGACATTTGTAAGCCCGGTGAAAAAAACGCTGGACTTCATAAATGCCCCCCTATGTGTATACACTCCGGCCAGGATTCCCTCTAACTTCGATGGCAATGTATCTTTTGTATTTAACACGGACATTGTTGCACATCGGCAACAATGGCCATGATTAATACAAAAGATACGTTGTGTGAACATAGCCTTAAAGTGTAACTGTCATTTCAAACAACTTTGCAGTTGGTAGTAGGTAGTTAGTTAGTAGGTTTTAATTAGTCAAAAGAGCTTCCCTCTGTACTTATTAGGCTGCTTTGCCACCTTTCCCACCCCTTCTCCCTGGCATATGCCTGCAGTATCCCCCACTCCCCTAATGGGGGGGGGGGGGCGCAGCAAGGCAGGGAGGAGGCATGGCCTTCACCCGCCCTGATGATTTTTGTGTGCACCTCTTAGTAAATCCATCCGGGAAAAAGGGGACAAGGCTTTTTTTAACACCAGCATGTGAGTTTGCTGTTCTTCATAAATGTCCCCCTATGGGTCCACCATAAGTACATAGTGGTATATGTCAGAAAAACTCTTTGAAAGTATTTCAGTGTATAGCTCTAACATACAAGCAAAGCAGGGTGTGAATAGGCCTTATATGTAAGTCATACAAAATCAAAGCACATTCTGAATCCATCCAGTTAAATAACAAAAAATGCTCACCAAACTGTTGACCAAACATGCATCCATTCAGAGATTTTAATAGTAATGGTTGAGGGTATAAGTCAACTTGGCACACGAAATAGGATAAAGAGGACTTGTAATAAAGCTGTTTATGTTCTACTATTTGTTTTCTGATGATTAATCTTCGTTAAAAGCTAGTAGATACGTGCTGAAAAGTCAGCTATACATGAGGCATACAGAATGAATTGTTGGAAGGCTCTCTAGCGGAGACAGGGCTGATAAGGAGACAATTAAAGCCATTTAAAGTTGACAGGGCACTAGGACCAGATGAATAATTACATTCTAAATTTGTCAAAGAAAATGTTGCAAGCAATGATAGATAAAGGGTTTAGTTAGAGATCAGTGACAGCTGGATGCTCCATCAAAAGGTGAGATCCAAAGAACTAGAACTAATGAACTTCCTCCATGTTCTAATCTTTTCTCAGAGTCTTACAGCACAGATTGGCTTCTCTGGCTTTAAAGCTGCTAGTTCCAATGTTATGGATTACAGGTTAGTGTCACTTATAGACTTCAGCAGCAATTACAGCTGAGATTCTTGTGCAGAGAACTGACATGACCCAGGACTCATGACAACATTAGATGATCGACATCAGGTCAGCAATACTGATGGAGATTGGTATTGATCAGCTGTTCGCAGAAACTATTGGGCACTAGTTATACTGAACTGAGCAGTTAAAGGGAAACTAACAGCAGGTTTACACACATAGACCGGCTGTTTTGCTGGTATAGTGCCATTGATGCTAATTTTACGGTCACCTGGCCTAATAAAAAAAAAAAAAAACTCAGTTTCAACAGTTTCCCATTCTTAGATTTGGATATGTGAACATCGACTTAAGATGCGTTTACACTGAACAATCACATTTGAGCGATAATCGGCTCATGTAAACACAGTGAACGATCACAGGCCGAGCGATAAATCATTTATCGTGATCTTTCAACAAGTTCTCAAATCGACGTTGGTCGTTCACTGAAGATTCGTAGATCGCTTAGTGTAAACAGTCTTTCACCGATTCACCCTATGTGTGAGATGGGCTTAAGAGATCTTAAAACGATTGCAATAAAGATTTTTTTCGAACGATATATCGTTGCGTCTAAATGCTCATAGTTATAAAAAAAACACATCATTACTTCTAAATCCTTAATCGTTTAATTGGGTGAATTATCGCGATGTGTAAACGAACCATTAGCTTCTGGAGTCTGGCCATCTGATTGGAATACCAGGTGCACTGATGAGACCCCACCCCCTCTATGAGGATGGAAAATGTAACCAGCATTAGAAAATAGTTTCAGTGATTGGATAAACACAGATTTCAATGCAGATGCACAAGGCATAAGCAAGAACTACTTGATTATAAATGTGATAATAGTCTGTGCTAAACTATATAAGCAAAAAGAAAATAAATCTTGGAGTGCTTCTTTACAAAGACATTTTAGAGGAGAATTATCAAACATGATGTAAAGTGAAACTGGCTCAGTTGCCCCTAGCAACCAATCACATTCCACTTTCCATTCTTCACAGACACTTTGGAAAATGAAAGGTGGAATCTGATTGGTTGCTAGGGGCAACTGAGCCAGCTTCACTTTACATTATGTTTGATAAATCTCCCCTTAAGAGTCCTATTAGACAAAGCTATTTTTAGCAATTACCGATAAATGATTAACGATAATAATGATAAATGAGCTGAAATCATTCACCATAACACACAGAAAGATAGTTGTACTGATTGTTACCGAGATCATTTCAACGATCATTTATTCCTTATGATCCCAGCAAAAGAACTAATGATGTGTACATTTAGCGAATGATTAGCAAACAATTAGCGAACAATTAACGGTTTTAGGGCAATCAACGATACATGAACGATTTTTCAATCGTTTCTGCATACACATGGAACAATATTCATTTAAATCATTAAATCATTCAAATATTATAGCGATTTTCCACACAATAATCGTCCCATATAATAGGACCCCTAGAATTTAATCAATAAGATAAGTTTAAAACCCCCAAATACAAACAGCAGGTGGGCTTGAACCCTGGCCATTCTAGCAGTTTTATTTTCTGGCTCTAAAACCAGTTGAGAGGTCTCTTGGCTGTGTGTTGAGCAAACTTTAAATGCTCTTGAGCATGATTTTTGTATAGCGATGGAGTCTTGTGTGGTGAGCGTGCATACAGGCAATGAGTGTTGAGTGTATTACTTGTTTTCTTTGAAAATATTTTACCTGCTGATTCCAGACCTTTCTGTAGCTCTCCACATGGATTGTTAGCTCTTGGACAACTCTAATGCCTAAAAAGGGTTACACAAGGTCATAGCTAGTGATGAGTGAGTACTAAAATGCTCGGTTGCTCGTTACTTGAGACAAATATCTCCCGATACTCGAGTGCTCGTTTTGAGTAACGAACCCCATTAAAGTCAATGGGAGACTCGAGCATTTTTGCAAGGGACCCAAGTTCGGTAGTGGGAAGGTCGTTTGAAAACCTGTCAACCTCAGAAAATGATGGAAATACAAAGGAAATGGACAGGAAACAGCAGGGGCAGCATGTATGCATGCCTCTGAGGCTGCCTAATGGCACCATTATGTCTAACATCCTGATTAAAATAGAGGTAGGCATATGGACCATCCAAAAACTCAGCCTGACACAGCATGGCAGTGAGAACACAGGGAACCATTAAAACAGAGGTAGCATATCATGAACCAGCCAAAAATTCAGCCTGACAAAGCATGGCGGTGAGGACAGAGTGAGCATGGTAGAAGCGGTAGCCAGTCAGCCTTCCAAAAATTATACCAGACCTAGCATGGCAGTGAGCACACAGAGAACCATTAGAAGTGAGTAAAGAAACAAGTGAGCCTTCCCAAAATTGGGCCAGACACTGCATGGCATTGGGCACACAGAGAACTCCCGGGAGCAGCAGTAGCCAACATGGAGGCCAGGCAGGAGCAACAGTAACCAACATGGAGGCCAGGCAGGAGCAACAGTAGTCAACATGGAGGCCAGGCAGGATCAGCAGTAGCCAACATGGAGGCAAGGGCAGGCACAGCAGTAGTCAACATGGATGCCAGTGAAGGCCCAGCAGTAGTCAACATGGATGCCAGTTAAGGCCCAGCAGTAGCCAACATGGAGGCTAGGGCAGGCACACCAGTAGTTAACATGGATGCCAGTAAAGGCCCAGCAGTAGCCAACATGGAGGCTTTATTTTCAATTTGACTTTGACTGTAGCAGTTGGAGTAACATTCCCTGCACCTCTCCCCCCACCGCTGTTTTGATTTTCAATTTGACTCTGACTGTAGTGATGTGGCTCTGGCATCCTGGTTTTAATTCCTTGAGGATCTGGCATCTCATGCAAAGGGATCATCACTTGAGGTCTTGCCGTACAAAAGTATGTGCTGCCCAACAACTAGAATTGTTATTTGTTTCTTTAGGCTGGGTTCACACTACGTATATTTCAGTCAGTATTGTGGTCCTCATATTGCAACCAAAACCAGGAGTGGATTAAAAACACAGAAAGGCTCTGTCCACACAATGTTGAAATTGAGTGGATGGCCGCCATATAACAGTAAATAACTGCCATTATTTCAATATAACAGCCGTTGTTTTAAAATACCAGCAAATATTTGCCATTAAATGGCGGCCATCCACTCAATTTCAACATTGTGTGAACAGAGCCTTTCTGTGTTTTCAATCCACTCCTGGTTTTGGTTGCAATATGAGGACCACAATACTGACTGAAATATACGTAGTGTGAACCCAGCCTTAGTTTGAGCAGGGTCTGATTTTTTTTTTCTCCCTTTTCCTCTTTTGTTTTATCATTTTATGCCAGCAGACAGACATAGGTCTGTATACAGACACACACTTAGGAACAGAATACTGACAAAGTATACCCCTCGGTTTAAAAATGTTAAGAAATTCTTAAAAGAGTGAGAGAGACAAACACAGAATTAGACAGCAAAGTTTGCATTGTTCATTGTAGCACTATTTAGGAATAAAAGAAACACATGTTTGTGCATTTTTGAAGATCCTTCTCATATTTCATTTGAAAAGATGGGCAAGGTCAGCTTCCTTCATTTTATTTCCTCTGTTTTTGAAAGGCAATTTTCTGCCATGTTCTGCCCCTTCACAGCCAGAGGAGTATGCATCTCCTTACAGTGCAAGGATCTGCAGGCCCCTGTGGCAGGGAATGGGCAGACAAAACCAATAATCCACTCTTAGGTTACAAACCCACTTGCCGGATCTGCAGTGAGTCTCCTTGCTGCGTTTTTGCAGCGAGACTCGCTGCAGATCCTGGCCCTATACTTTCAATAGCAGAGAAACTCGCAGCAGGGATGTACATCCCTGCTGCGATTTTGTCTGCAGCCCGCCCCATTAACCCCCCGGCCGCCGGACATTATACATTACCGGGTCCCCGTTCCTGCTTTCTTCGGGGCTCCCGGTGTCTTCACGGCCCGCCCGGCCAATCAGTGAGCTGCGGCGGGGCAGCGCACTGATTGGCCGGGCGGAACGTGCCGGGAGCCGCCGAAGCAAGCAGGAGCAGGGACCTGGTAATGTATATCCTGCCCGCCCCCCTGCAGCCCCGATCGCCCCGCAGCCCCCGGCCGCACGATCGCCCCGCAGCCCCCGACCGCACGATCGCCTGCAGCCCCCAGCCCCCGGCCGCACGATCGCCCCCAGCCCCGCAGCCCCCGGCCGCACGATCGCCTGCAGCCCCCCAGCCCCCGGCCGCACGATCGCCCGCAGTTCCGCAGCCCCCGGCCGCATGATCGCCCGCAGCCCCCAGCCCTGCAGCCCCCGGCTGCACGATCGCCCGCTGGGGGCGATCGTGCGTCCGGGGGCTGCGATGCTGGGGGCGATCGTGAGGTCGGGGGCTGCAGGGCTGGGGGCGATCGTGCAGCCGGGGGCTGCAGGCGATAGTGCGGTCGGGGGCTGCGGGGCTGGGGGCGATCGTGCGGCCGGGGGCTGGGGGCGATATACATTACCTGATCCCGGCTCCTGCTTGCTTCAGCGGCTCCCGGCACGTTCCGCCCGGGCAATCAGTGCGCTGCCCCGCCGCAGCGCACTGATTGGCCGGGCGGGCCGTGAAGACACCGGGAGCCCCGAAGCAAGCAGGAACGGGGACCCGGTAATGTATAATGTCCGGCTGCCGGGGGGTTAATGGGGCGGGCTGCAGACAAAATCGCAGCAGGGATGTACATCCCTGCTGCGAGTTTCTCTGCTATTGAAAGTATAGGGCCAGGATCTGCAGCGAGTCTCGCTGCAAAAACGCAGCAAGGAGACTCGCTGCAGATCCGGCAAGTGGGTTTGTAACCTTAAGGAGAAAGATATTGCTGCAACCTTTGGACAATTTTCAGAGTTGTATATTACTGAGCTTCATCTTTCCAGAATGAGCAAAACATTGGGCAGTCTTTGTTACGATTTTGTAATAAGTTTGTAATAAATGTGTTCAGACTCAGGGAAGGGTCCAGAAAAGAGTTCCTGGGAGCATGGTGGTTGTGGATCTGTATCCCTTCTTTCCCTGGAGGGGCCAGGCTGTGGGGAAGGAGGCTGAGCTGCTGGAGCAAGGGTTCCACTCCCTTGGGTAGTGTGGGTGGACTGCGTGGAAGACTGGGTGGTGGATAAGTTACTGGACACATTATCCCCTATCCACATGATCACCTGTTCACACTGCTGAGGTTTCAATATCGGTCTACCACGAGACCCCGTGAGTCTGTGGGATACAATCCAGTAGTGGCTGCACCTATACACACTCTTTTAAACCACCTTTACTCTGTGCAAGCAGTTGTGAACTCAGATAGACCTTGTGTATGAAATACAGAAATCAGGAAAAATACTTGGGGTCCCACTAGTTTTGGGGGTCTGTTGGATACAATCCAGTAGTGGCTGCACCTATACACACGCTGTGATACCCCCACAATATTCCTTTCCCACAATATCTTCTCAGTAGTTTGTAGTACACCACAACAACAGCAGCTTGCTTCTTCTCTCTCTCTCTCTCTCTCTCTACACACTGCGTGGTGCGGTCTTGTGACCGCTCCTTTTAACCCCTTAAGGGCGGGGCCCATTTTCGTTTTTGCGTTTTCGGTTTTTCCTCCTTGTGTTTAAAAGGCCATAGCGCTCGCATTTTTCCACCTACAGACCCACATGAGCCCTTATTTTTTGCGTCACTAATTGTACTTTGTAATGACAGGCTGAATTTTTGCATTTGGTACACTACGAAACCATAAAAAAATTCAAAGTGTGGTGAAATTGAAAAAAAAAAACCATTTCTTTTATTTAAGGGAACTGTGTTTTTACGCCATTCGCCCTGGGGTAAAACTGACTTGTTATGCATGTTCCTTAAGTCGTTACGATTAAAACGATATATAAACATGTATAACTTATATTGTATCTGATGGCCTAAAAAAATTCAAACCATTGTTAACAAATATACATTCCTTAAAATCACTCCATTCCCAGGCTTATAGCGCTTTTATCCTTTGGTCTATGGGGCTGTGTCAGGTGTCATTTTTTGCGCCATGATGTGTTCTTTCTATCGGTACCTTGATTGCGCATATACGACTTTTTGATCGCTTTCTATTACATTTTTTCTGGATTTGATGCGAACAAAAATGCGCAATTTTGCACTTTGGTATTTTTTGGCGCTGACGCCGTTTACCGTGCGAGATCAGGAAAGTGATGAATTAATAGTTCGGGCGATTACGCACGAACGATTTTGGGCGATACCAAACATGTTTATTTATTTGTTTACTTTTATTTAAAACCTGGGAAAAGGGGGGTGATTCAGACTTTTATTAGGGGAGGGGGCTTTTTACTATAAACAACACTTTCTTTTTTTTTTACACTTATACTAGAAGCCCCCCTAGGGTACTTCTAGTATATATACTTTGATCTCTCATTGAGATCTTTGCTGTATAGATATACAGCAAAGATCAATGAGATAGGCACTCATTTACAAGTAAACGAGTGCCGAGCCGGGGACAGCGCCATCTTAGACGAGTCCCCGGCCGGCATCAGTAACGGAGATCGATCCTCCGGGACAACGTCCCGGAGGAGCGATCTCCCCCACTAGACACCAGGGAAGGGTTGCCTCTGGTAATCAGAGGCAGCTGTCAACTTTGACAGCTGCCTCCGATTAGCTAATTAGCGGGCACGGCGATCAGACCGTGCCCGCTAATAGCGGCGGTCCCGGGCTACATGCGGCACCCGGGACAGCGGCGCTTCAAAGCGGGGTCGCCGCGTGGCCTGCTTTGAAGTGCTAATGCGGACATATGACGTACGGGTACGTCATATGTCCTTAAGAGGTTAAAGCAATACCGACGTCACACAGGGGGTGGGCTAGTACAAGATCCCTGCTGATTGGATGTGTTCCAGGCATCATGGGAAAGCGCTTTACCCGCCCGGAACACTTCCTGCTTACTAGAATGGCGGCTGCCATTTTAGAAAGCAAGAAAAAAAAATCGGAGTTGATTTCCAAAAGTCCGAATCCGATCGGACTCAGATTTTTGGAAAAATCCGAACCGGATCCCATACCTGGCAAACCGTTTCACTCACCTCTAATTGTTACCACCATCTGGTGAGAATTTTATATCATTATCACCTTTACTTAGAAAATTGGTAACTCAATACGTATTTCAGTCGCTATATGTGTAAAAAAAAAAAAGTGCATATTTACTTTAATGTACTTTAAGCTATGTGCATTCTGTGTGAAGCTATACTGACAACTGCAGAAGTAAAAAAAAAAAAAAGTTAAATTCATTAGGCGGCAGATGACAACAGACCAAAAATGATAAAAACCTAGTGTCAGAAACAAGTTAAAATGTCAAGATTCATTTGAAGCAAACAATTGACAAGAAAGCTGTCAGAGAAGAATGATAAAGTGAGTGTTAGTTTTAGGGATCAGAATCAGATCTCAGCACAAATGAAAAAATAGTGGTTGATAGTGGCAAGTGTAAAAATTGACAATGTCGGATATCAGTGTTACAAATGTGACATTAAGTGACACTGACAAATTACAGAGATTATCAATAAAGTTGGGTAGTTGTTCAGTCATTTATCTTCACACTTTACTGGTTAGTGTAAGACAGCTGATGATGATTCACTGCAACCACACCGTATAATGCTCGTGTTCCTTTAGTATTTTCTGAATTCATTCATCTTGTTAGTTGCAGCTTGGAATACATTTTTATAGTTCAATTGAAAACCCTGAATGTTTAGTTATGACTACCAGTATGAGGATATCCCTTGTGGCGTATACAAAGGATTATTGCAATAAATATTTGATTGATGAAGAACATGTCTGTGACCCTTACTTATTAGGTTGTATGATAAGTGGACAGGAGAGCACTTCTGAGTATTTCTATTACCCTTACTGACTAAATCGCAGGCATTAACAAAATATCAGTTGATATGCCTTACCAACAAAAAACGGCATTATAGTGAATGTGTGCAACAAAGGATTGGTATTGAATAGAAGATGCACATAGTTTCCCTTTAAGAGATTCTGTAAGTATCAGCAGGTGTGTGCAAACGAACCTGTTGATATTTCCCTGTAGTTCCCTACCCCCTCTTTCCAGGGCTGCTCCTCTTATCTTTGTAGGCTCTGTTGTTTTTGAGTAATTTAATCCAAAGAAATATAAAGGAGATCATTTGGTGTGCTGGGGGTGTTCCTTGGCCCCCAGTGCACCGTTTGCCCTGCTGCCTCTTAAGTATGCATAACAGGCAAGTATTTTCAATAACAGCGCACTAACTGCAGGAACACAGTATGAACAGGACCTTTTTGTGGCACCTTTTCGTTATGTCCATCAGGATCGCTTCTCCAGTAGGCCATTAGAAAAATCTATTCTCCAGTGGCCAGAAGAAAACCACTGCAGATAACGCTTGCTTTGGTGGACTTGGCTTGAATTTACACAGTATTACAGGGTTATCCAATAAACTGTGTAATACTACTGTATACTTTTTGTGGAGTGGCCACTACAGGAGAAATATGTAGTAACCCAAAGCTTTTGCAAAAATATCACATTGCGCATGGTCTTCACAAATTTTGCCATAGTTTTATCAATACAATGAAACCTCTCCAAAAAGACCACCCAAATCTAGGTCAGATTTTTTTTATGTGATGCATTATCATCTATATATACTTTGAGAGTACTGCCTTCTAGAAGACCAAAAACTGCAGTTTTGTATGGTTGCATTAGAGAAGTTCCACTGTACAGTATGTTTGCATATAATGTACCGTGTTTCCCCGAAAATAAAAAAAACCCTCCTAAAATAAGACACCCCAATTTCTTTACCCTCTAGCTTAAAGTAAGAACCCCCTACTCTGAACTAAGGCAACCAACCCCCCCCCCCCTGTCCTCCACACTTCCCGACGCAACACACCTCTGCACACTTGATGCACATCCCGCCACACGCCCTGGGGTGAATATTTCGGGGGGTCCGAGGAGGACGTCTTATTTCTCTTCCCCCGGCCGTGGAAAATAGACATCCTCCAAAAATAAGACATAGTGCACTTAGTGCACTGTCCTATTTTCGGGGAAACACGGTAGGTATGAAACATGCACCGGGTTACAGATCCTTTAACCCCTATACGACCCAGGGCGTATAGTTACGCCATGGAAGTCTGTCCCCAGACGACCTAGGGCGTAACTGTACGCCCTGGGTGTTTCTCCCGCTATGAAGCGTGCTCCGGAGCGGAGCGCGCTTCATAGCAGGTGGGGGCCGGCTGCAATCAGCAGCCAGGACCTCACCGGTAATGACACGCTGCAGCGATCGCGATCATTAACTCCTTAAACGCCGCGATCGCGGCGTTTAAGTGTAAGTGACAGGGGGAGTCCCCTGTCACTTACCGATCGGGTCCCGATCGGTAAAACGGGCCGCCGGAGGTCTCTCACCTGCCTCCGTGCGGTTTGATCGGCGATCTGCTACACTGAGCCTGCACAGGCAGGCTCAATGAGCAGATCGCCGATAACACTGATCAATGCTATGCCTATGGCATAGCAATCATCAGTGTAGAAATCAAACTAATCTATGTAAAAGTCCCCCAAAGGGACTTCAAATGTGTAAAAAAAAAAAGTTAAAAACACTAACACACTACCCCAAAACCCCTCCCCCAATAAAAGTTGAAATCACCCCCCTTTCCCATTATATAAATAAAACATATAAAATTAAATAAACAAATAAACATATAATATACCGTAGCGTGCGTAATTGTCCGATCTATTAAAATATAACAAGCGTCATTGCGAACAGTAAACCGCGTACACGAAAAGAGGGAAAAAAGTGCTCGGATTACCGATTTTATGTTACATTATATATAAAAAAAAATTAATAAAAAGTGATCAAAACGTCCGATCTTCACAAATATGGTATTAATAAAAACTAGAGATCATGGCGGAAAAAATGACACCCCATACAGCCCCGTAGGTGAAAAAATAAAACCGTTATAAGCGTCACAATAGTCCCATTTTATTTATAATTAATTGCCAAAAAAAAGGATTTCATTTAAAAAAAATATATAACATTAGAGAATCTGCGTAAACCTGCATATGGTTGTGTTCGGACTGACCTATAGAATAATAGTGTCATGTCGCTGTTACCATATAGTGCATTACGTAGACACAGGAACCCCCCAAACATTACCATATTGCATTCTTTTTTACGATTTCACCTATTTATATCTTCATAAATAATATATTTGGAATTCCATCATACATGTTATGGTAAAATGAAAGACGCCATTACAAAGTACAACTATTCCTGTAACAAATAAGCACTTACATGGCCTTGTAGATAGAAAACTGAGAGTGCTAGAGCTCTTAGAAAAGGAGGAGGGAAAAACGGAAACACTAAGATCAAAATTTGCGCGGTCCACTGGGTCATTTTGGGCCTGGTCCTCAAAGGGTTAAAGTGTCACTGTCGTGAAATTTTTTTTTTTGCAGAAATCTATAGTCCAGGCGATTTTAAGAAACTTTGTAATTGGGTTTATTAGCCGAAAAATGCATTTTTATCATGAAAAAGCCGTTTGAAGCTCTCCCCCCTGTCTTCATTGTTCTCCTATGGAGAGAGCTAAATAAAAGACCAAAACAGGACAACAAAGAGTTAATCTACAAACACCTCACCCGTTATCTCTTTTGACCATCACCAGTGACCTGTCTGAGCTCAGATTACAGCTGTCACCCAGCTCCGTGCCTGTAATCCTCTGTTATCTGCTTTCTGCTGCCGGCTAAGTCCCTCCTTCCTCCTCCCCCCTCCCCTCTCCCTAGAGCAGACAGGGGACGACTCCTGCAACAAGTCACAATTTTCAGATTTTTTTGTAGTGGATGAAAAAGAGGAAGGAGGGGGGGACCTGGGAAAAGGCTTTTTACATGCAGATAATGACATATTTGGCAAAAAACAAGAAAAAGAATCTGAGGATAAATAATCTATGCACATCCAAAAGTATACACAAAAGATTTTATTGTACAAAAATAAGAGAAAACACACAGAAAAAAAAGGCTGTATACAGCAATAAAACCTAACTCTAAGGGGGGAGAATACAATATATCACCCCACCAAACGGGATCCTCCACATGAACAAATGTAACATGCCTAAACATCAAGCATCCCTCCCATATATACATGAAATATGGGGTACATCATACAAAAGTTGACAATGAACCAGCACAATATATCAAATAATATATACAAAAAATTAAATATATGCAATGATGTACAAACCGAAATTTAGAAATGAGAGGAGATGAGAGTGACCCCGGTACTGACCCTACCCCACGCGTTCCGTCAGCACAATGCTGACTTCATCAGGGGACTGTGTTGCAACTCACAAAGTAGATTATTTTATACCCAACAAATAATGAATGTACCAATAATCAGCCAGGTATGGCAGTACTCACAGGTGGAACATCAACATCGCCGTGACCGGCGTCCAACATGGCCCCCATACCGGAAGTAAGAATCAGTATAATGTATTAGCCGGAACTTGCTTCTGTCATGTGATACGTTCACATCACGTGACACCATATACGTCACACGTCATACGTTATGCGTTCTACGTCATGTGTCATGCATAATGCGTCAAGCGTCATCACTCTCTTGTCCGTAGTCCGTCCCAAACCCTCACATGACCCAGTGATGTCACCCCATCACATGACAAGAGTACGTGGAACTCTTTTATATTTTATCATATTCTATCACATCCAAGCGAATAGATATAAATACAGCACAAAATATAAATAAATACACAGCACATGATAATGGATATAGACACAGCACAAGATATAAATATAGCAATCTATGATGACAATAGTAGATTACAGACATACAATTAGCATACAATGGTTCGCGATTATATATAAACTCCAAAAATAAATGTATAAAAATAGGATAAAAATCGTATTTTTTGATACCCTAAATATGGGCATAATCATTATAAAACACACAATTATAATGCCCAATAAAGTATTACTAGCCCCATAATAGCATAATAACCATTATAGTCATAGATGTTAATCAGTGCCCCTATATTCAATCACATCACACATTCATACATGTAAACATAACCAAATTACTCATACCAATATTAACAGACCAAAAATAACCATCAGTGAGTCCCCAACTACCTGTAACTAATCCATATTAACTAATCCATATT
Organism: Dendropsophus ebraccatus; assembly: GCF_027789765.1. Lineage (NCBI taxonomy): Eukaryota > Metazoa > Chordata > Amphibia > Anura > Hylidae > Dendropsophus > Dendropsophus ebraccatus. Next base: position 175,047,893 of record NC_091454.1, on the reverse strand, counting down.
ACATGTATGAATGTGTGATGTGATTGAATATAGGGGCACTGATTAACATCTATGACTATAATGGTTATTATGCTATTATGGGGCTAGTAATACTTTATTGGGCATTATAATTGTGTGTTTTATAATGATTATGCCCATATTTAGGGTATCAAAAAATACGATTTTTATCCTATTTTTATACATTTTTGGAGTTTATATATAATCGCGAACCATTGTATGCTAATTGTATGTCTGTAATCTACTATTGTCATCATAGATTGCTATATTTATATCTTGTGCTGTGTCTATATCCATTATCATGTGCTGTGTATTTATTTATATTTTGTGCTGTATTTATATCTATTCGCTTGAATGTGATAGAATACGATAAAATATAAAAGAGTTCCACGTACTCTTGTCATGTGATGGGGTGACATCACTGGGTCATGTGAGGGTTTGGGACGGACTACGGACAAGAGAGTGATGACGCTTGACGCATTATGCATGACACATGACGTAGAACGCAAAACGTATGACGTGTGACGTATATGGTGTCACGTGATGTGAACGTATCACATGACAGAAGCAAGTTCCGGCTAATACATTATACTGATTCTCACTTCCGGTATGGGGGCCATGTTGGACGCCGGTCACGGCGATGTTGATGTTCCACCTGTGAGTACTTCCATAACTGGCTGATTATTGGTACATTCATTATTTGTTGGGTATAAAATAATCTACTTTGTGAGTTGCAACACAGTCCCCTGATAAAGTCAGCATTGTGCTGACGGAACGCGTGGGGTAGGGTCAGTACCGGGGTCACTCTCATCTCCTCTCATTTCTAAATTTCGGTTTGTACATCATTGCATATATTTCATTTTTTGTATATATTATTTGATATATTGTGCTGGTTCATTGTCAACTTTTGTATGATGTACCCCATATTTCATGTATATATGGGAGGGATGCTTGATGTTTAGGCATGTTACATTTGTTCATGTGGAGGATCCCGTTTGGTGGGGTGATATATTGTATTCTCCCCCCTTAGAGTTAGGTTTTATTGCTGTATACAGCCTTTCTTTTTTTCTGTGTGTTTTCTCTTATTTTTGTACAATAAAATCTTTTGTGTATACTTTTGGATGTGCATAGATTATTTATCCTCAGATTCTTTTTCTTGTTTTTTGCCTAATATAATTTGCTGAGGTAGTCTGCACTCCACATAACAGTTTATGATGTAGTGTGCGCTCACACCCTACTTTTGTGAGATAATGACATATTTGGCTAATAAACCCAATTACAAAGTTTCTTAAAATCGCCTGGACTATTGATTTCTGCAAAAAAAAAAAAAAAAAATACGACAGTGACTCTTTAACTTATTTATATTATTGAATCAAACCTGTGTATGGCCAACTTCAGCGGGGTTATCCATGAATTTTATATTCATGGCCTGCCTTTGGGATAGGCCATTAATATTGACATTGAGCCACAGTTGCAGCACATATACAATGAACAGGGACAGAAGTAGGTGGCTCAGTGCCAGAAGCAGATGCCCCTTTTCATTGTGTGGGGAACATGTAGGAATACTGTGTCTCAGCTCACACTGAAGTGAATGGGAGCTGAGCTGCAATAACAACAACAACACATCAAACAGGGGCATCTGGTCAGACACTGATGGTCTATCTTGAGGATAAACCCACTTTATCTATAGAAAGATAATCACTTTTAGATCTTCTATGTGAAGGATGCTAATAATCCACAGCCCTCTTTGGACCCCCTGTGAGTATGTCATGGGGGATAAAATATTAAAACTTGATCCTTTTAAGTGGATTTAAGCTTAAGATTTAATATGCAGCCATAAAAAAGAAATAGTATAACTCTAATTGGAAATGAATGCTAGAGAATAAAAGGTTGATTGAATAAAAACTTATTTCGAAACCCTTTACTCATAATTACAAGAGTTCTTTCCAATTTCCGATTTAATTGCTTTTACATTTGCATGCTTTCAGAAGACAATAATTACTATTAACAACCAAAATGTTGATTTAATACTTATCCATGCATGGTTTTAATTTATACGCTCCCAAGGAGAATGATTTCCCTTTTGGTCCAAGCTTAATGCATTTTCCTTAACTGCTTTAAACCGCTTCAAGACTGACAGAACCATTGCCAAAGAGACACAACTACCTATTGTCCTTACGGATGATGTATTATGTGCAATTTAATGAGATGCTTTATATGTCACTCTAGCACTATATAGAGGTTAAGGCGGCAATGAGTTTTGTGTGGTGTATTTATCTCAAACAATAGATGAAAAAACAGGGTGGCAACAGTAGGCAAAATTTGTCATCTCTTGAAGGCAATATATGTGATAAGATTGCTTGTGGACATGTTTTATCCATTGTGCAATTTCCTAGAATAGTACATCTAGAGACATGAGTAAAGGTGATGGGTCCCATAGCAAAGATTAAAGTGGGGCCTCCTTCTAGCATTTGTTAACAATACTCTACTATGTTTGAAAGAATGGAGGAGACGATATCCCTGCTCAGATTCTTATGGACTTAAAATAAAGGATGCAGCCAACCTGGACTGGGTCTTCTGTGTTCGGAGTCCCATAGTGGTCGACATCTACATTATATACAACTTTGAGAACAACAAATGTTAAGCCCTAAGGAGAAATTGATAAAGTAAGTGATTGATTCTATTAAATTAAATTAGACTGAAACTTTGACCTTCCATTTAGATCTTTAAGGCCATATTATACGGCACAATCTAAAGTAGGAAGCAAGCGCCAACCTGTCAGGTCAGCGTTTGCTTCTTCCTCGTTCCCTGCTTGCTGCCTGTGCTACTGTATTTTACACACAGACGGCAAGCGGAGAACAGCGAAAGGGTTTGCAGGGAGCAGCGGGAGGGCTGCCCGGACGATCTTTAGGTAGTCCAGGTGTCCCATTGAAGTCAGTGTTGGTCTGCTGCCACCGCTCCTATTACACGGTGGCTGTTCGTGGGCTTTTAAAACACGCTATTACGATTAATGTCCAGAATGGCCAATAATCTGCCAAGTGCGGATGATAATCGTTTGTGTAATATAGATATCCTACTCACTACTAAGTATCCGGTTCTTCTTTTGCTTTTCTGCTCTGATATACACCTGTTTTTTTTTTTCTAAATATCAATAACATCTCATAATATATCCCAAATAATATAATATTCCTTACTTAAAGGTTGAATTTGATTTGGTCAATAATCCAGTTACTCTTTAAGGTTGTTGATACTTTCAAAAGTCTACTATAAACAATGTATAAAAGAATGAGTATTTCTCACGTCTTATATCCTTACATCTTATAATAGATATCCTTTTAGCTTGATAAGCCACTGATCCGATAGGAGTGCAAATCTGTTCAATTTACACTGAGGACACCCATTAATGGCAGCCATTGAAAAGTTAAATGCTCTTAGCATTACTATAATTTAAAGTGTAACTATCATTTCTTGCTGGCGGCAGGAAATTCTTTTAAAACCCTGCCGCGAGCAGGTATGTTCAGGCGATCGCTGAGGATGGATTCCATCTGGCAGTGCCGTTCACTGCATTGTGGGTGTATACAATCAACGTCAATGCTGGATGAATTCCCTCCTCGGCACATGGCCAAACAGCATGGCTCAATGTAGCCTGAGCCTTGAGCTAGGAGAGAAGTGCTCATCAAGTGCTTCTTCCAGCTAGTTCTAGGGTCAATAGGGGGCTGAAACCCTAGACCTGAGTTTTTGACTTGTTTCTGACATTTCAAAAGTTTTGTTAAATGACAGTAACACTTAAAGTTTTAAAGAGCTAAATTCAGACAACATAAATAATTCCTCTCACGACTTTTCCTTGATAAGTTACTGTGAATATCTACAAAACGCAATTTTTTTTTGGCTCAGTAGCAAAAATACAAGTTTATTGTTCAGAATAATCATTAGTTGGAAGATATTTTGTGTCTTTTCAGAAAATACTAAAAATATTCACTGATTTATATAGGCCAAGATCCTCCATAGGCCCATCTGCCTAAAGGGCTATATCTTATCAGATCATTTCCATGGCAACAGCTGTGGGATTAAAAATGAATAAAGGTTTAGGAATGGTTGCTTGAATTGCGTGGTAGCCGAATTGAGGATTATTGAACACAGTGTTACTTAGGAAATGTAATGTTTGCAAATTATAGAGGATTTAAATCACCATTATTAGATTTTGCAGGCTTGCAGCCACAGATCAAAGGTGGCCTTTAAATGAGGAATATTTTCCAGTTTAATTAATTTTATGTATTACTCACACAATTATACTGCTGCAAACAGCAAACTTGTACGAGTTATAGCACAATGATGAGACTGGTAAAACAGGGAAGAATTTGGCCTTCTAATCAAAGAGTAGGTTGATGTTAATTTATTGATACATCATTAACCCCTTATGGAAAGAGCCCAAAATTTTTAGTGTAGTGTTTTCGTTTTTCCTCCTTGTTATAACTCTTTTATATTTCCATCTACAGGGCCATATGAGGGTTTGTATTTTTCAGGAACAGGTGTACTTTGTAATGCCACCTTTCAATCTACCATAAAATGAATGACAAACCCCCAAAAATACCATTTCTGGGGGAAATGGGGGGGGGGAATACAATTCTGTCTGCATATTTTGGGAGGTTACATGTTTACGTAATGCACTTTACAGTAAAAAATGACTTGATAACATTATTTTATAGGTCAGTTTGATTACAGTGATATGCAGTTTATATAGCTTTTCTAATGTTTTACAGGTTTTTGAACAGTAAAACTTTTTTTTTTTGCAAATAGGTATGATTAACCCCTTAAGGTCAAAGCCAATTTTCGTTTTTGCACTTTTGCTTTTTCCATTTTATGTTTAAAAGGCCATAGCGCTTGCATTTTTTCACCTAGAGACTTATATGAGCACTTATTTTTTGTGAAACCAATTTTACTTTGCAATGACAGGCATTATTTTACCATAACATATGCTGCGAAACTGGAAAAAAAAATATTTGCGCCTTCAAATTGAAAAAAGAAAAAAAAAAATTTGTTTTGATTTCGGGGAGTTTTGTATTTACGCTGTTCGCCCTATGGTAAAACTGACTTGTTATGCATGTTCCTCAAGTTGTTAAGATTACAACGATATATAACATGTATAACTTTTATATTATCTGATGGCTTGTAAAAAATTCAAACCATTGTTAACAAATATATGTTCCTTAAAATTGCTCCATTCCCAGGCTTTATCCTTTGGTCTATGGCGCTGTGTGAGATGTCATTTTTTGCGCCATGATGTGTCCTTTCTAACGGTACCTTGATTGCGCATATACGACTTTTTAATCACTTTTTATTACATTTTTTCTGGATTTGATGTAACCAAAAATGCGCAATTTTGCACTTTGGAATTTTTTTGCGCTCACGCCGTTTACCGTGCAAGATCAGGAATGTGATTAATTAATAGTTCGGGCGATTAATGTGCGTAGCGATATCAAATATGTTTATTTATTTGTTTATTTATTAATTAATATTTATAAAATGGGAAAAGGGGGGTGATTTGGACTTTTATTAGGGGAGGGGATTTTTTATTAATAAAAACACCTTTTAACTTTTTTTTTTTACATCAACTAGAAGTCCCCCTGGGGGACTTGTATATCCACAGCAATGATCTCTCATAGAGATCAATGCTGTGTATATACACAGCAAAGATCGATTAGATCGGTGATAGATTGCTATGGCCTGCTGCAGGCTATAGCAATCTATTGCCGAGCCGGGATCAGCGTCATTCCGACGCTGAGTGCCAACCCGGCCAGAAGAACGGATCTCGATGCGATCGCGGGGGGGGGGGGGGGGGAGATCTGACCCACTAGACACCAGGGATGTTGTGCAGGAAGCACTTCAATGCAGCTGTCAGGTTTGACAGCTGCATTAAAGTGCTTAATTAGCCGGCGCAGCAATGGGACCCGCGCCGGCTAATAGAGGCACTGCCCGGCTGCATATGTCAGCCGGGATCAGCGCCGTTCACAGCGGGGTCTTTTTTATCTATTGGGCTGTATGGGGCAAGAAAATTTTGTGTGTAGATCAGACGTATTGATCACTTTTTAGTAATTTTTTTTAGATATAAAATGTAATAAAAAGAAAATCATCAATCCTGGTGTTTTTTACTGCTTTTTGTTTACGCCCCTCACCATGCAGGAATAATATTGTTTTATTTTAATAGATCGGACAATTACGCACGATACGGTATATAATATGTTTATTTGTTTTATTTATAAAATGAAAGGGGGATAATTTAAACTTTTATTGGGGGAGGGACTATGGCATGTTTTTTTAAAACTTTTTTTAATTTAATACTTTTTAGGTACCCCCAGTCACACTGTAGAGTCCTGAACAGACAGTGACAGGACCTGTAACTTTGTAAGGTTGCGACACAACATAGGTTAATCGCGGTGGCCCGTCATTAAAAGTGATAGGTCATTAACAGTGATAGCAGCCAGTCCCCACATGCTATGAAGTGAGCTTAACTCCTGAAAAATGACATTTAATTGACAGTTACAGCTTCAGTGACAGTTAAATAGTTTAAAAAATTACTGGCTGCTGACCGTGAATCTCCCTGTGTAATAGGTGAAGCGCGACTGATAGCTAATTACAGCAAAGGCTGCACAAACATCGCTAATGATGTCTTTGCAGCCTCACCACATGATTACTGAGCCATGTAATACAGCCCTAATTCATAGATCACAGTGGTAAGTAAATATGGCAATTCTGCTTACCTGTGTGATCTATGACTAAGGATATGTAGCCTGTTTTGTTCTAAAGTTACACTTCTTGCACAGAGCCATGCTAGCCCTCCACGCTGTATGGAACTATAATACATTACACAAATAAATCTATGGGCCCTACTGTGTCTCATAGCACTGATTTTATCATCCACTCAATCTGAATAAAAGCTAATAGAGGCAAATAGAGACCAAGGTCATGTTCACATTTAGTATAACACCGGCCGTTCTGTGACCCGGCCAGATAACAGAACGGCCAGTGTTACTAAAGGTCATCACAGATGGTATTGCAGTATCGGCCAGATGATCTTCACTACTGCTGAATTCGGATGGGGGCGCACCTGTCTAAGCCTGCATCCGAATTCACCGCTGCATACAATGGAGCGTGCGGCTCCAGGTCCATTGTTTGAACTGAAAGTTTCTCTGCGGCCGCTATTTAATGAACTGACTTGTCAGATTTTGTGTGGCCACTAGCGATCCCTGTTGGAGGGATACTATGTGTATGCACCCTGGACGTGATTCCATTGACAGCAGCACAATGTTTCATATTAATCACGGACGTTGTTGCAAATCGTCAACAACCGCCGTAATTAATATGAAACTTATGTAGTGTGAACATAGCCCTAAAGTGAAACATGAGTCCATATGGCTGTAGGGGCTTCATGTATCACTGTTTAGACTGGGTGAACACAACTATGTCATGTATTCTTCAGTTCGGAAAGAATAAACAGAGCCGCGGCACTCACCCGGTGTTTTCTTCTTTTTTCATTAAAGTATCAAACACATAAAATTTGTGCGGATCAGCACACAGATGAGGGAGGACATACAAAAGTGCAACAAGCCATCAAAGACTGTTTCATGCGCACGCACACTTCATGTTAAGCCGTAGACGCAGTACGCGTGTGCTCAAAATGGTCCATCGCTTGTTTCACTTGTGTTTGTCCTCCCTCACCTGTATGCTGATCCGCACAAATTTTGTGTTTGATACTTCAATAAAGAAAGAAGAGAATACCAGGTGAGTGCCGCTGCTCTGTTTATTCTTTCCGAGCTGAACTTTAATGCTCCAAGTCCCGTACGTGTTTTATGGTAGCTTAATTGCCGAGCAGTGTGAATAAGGTGGGCCGATTTTTTCTTCTTGTGTATGTCTATGCCATATATTCTATGGACAGATTGATAAACTAAGCATGATTAATACTATGGACACTCACCAAAGAAACCCCAGTAAGTGCAGTTTGCCTTCAACCACCAAGCATGAGTTAATTTTTATTTTTTTTCACTTCAGAGATTGCTCTTAGTAACTCAGCAAAATTAATATGGAGCACTGAGGCTATGACATTATTAGGTCACATTGAATTAATAATAATGGGATTGTAATTACTGTAGTTTGTCACTCCCTGATGAGAAGACAATGTTAACATTATCACAGGGAATTATTCAAACAAAAGTTGAAGAAAAAAGTTTTTGACATTTTAAAAAAAGATTCTTTTTGCCTTACAAAACGGTAGAAAATTCCAGGCACCTTCAGAGCCCTTGGTAACCAATACCTTTCTATCTGGTTATAATCATTTTGTTGCAACTTCAGATTCAGTTCACATCTGTACCATGCCCATGGACTTCTATCAGATCCAGGAGCCCTTGGTTTGCGTTCATTGAGTTTGTTTCATGGTGTCTGTTGATTTAATGGCCAGATTAGCTCTGCATCCCAGCTATTCCTAGAATAAAAGAAAGAAAGATGCTTGGACCTTAAAGCTAGTATGGGTATGCAGATGGATAAAAATTGGTATGTGAAATGAAAATGGATAAGTGAAAATCAACAAAATGAGAAGAATAGAAGCAGCTCACTAAAATCACAGGCAATGACAACCCTAAGTTACCCAAAAAAAAAATAAATAAAAATAATAATAAATAAATAAATAATAATAATAATAATAATAATAATAATAATAATAATAATAATAATAATAATAATAATAATAAAGATCTCATAGCATGGATCAATGCATCAGTGTAAAAACAGAGATACAAATATAACTACTAACAAACACAAATATTAGAAATAAAATCAGTAACACAGTTTAACCCCTTAACGACATCGGGCGTAAACTTACGCCCTCGCGCCCTGGTACTTAGCGCATCAGGGCGTAAATTTACGCCCGATGTTTCCCCGCTCGCTGCGTGTTCGCACACAGCGATCGGGGAAGATGGCCTGCTATAAATCATAGCAGGCCATCATAGCTTCTCTGCACGGGGGGTGGTTAACACCCCCCGTGCTTACGATCGCCGCTATAGGCTGATCAATTCAGATCAGCCAATAGCGGCGATCGGAACCTTTCCGGGTCATGGGTGACCCGGAAAAAAATGGCGGTCGGTGCTGTCCGAGGACGGCACCGACCGCCATTACTGTAAAAAGTAATGGTGGTCACCGTGCCACCGGCCCGATCGCCGTGAACGGCCGGCCGTTCACGGTGATCGGGCCGGTGGCACGGCGATCAGAGTCCAGCAAAATAATAAATACCTGCCCTGGACCCCTCAGCTAGGTAGCTGAGGGGTCCAGAGCAGGTATTTGTACATTACTCACCTGTCCCGGGGTCCTGATCGGCGTTTTCCGGGTTCGCGGCGTCCTCCGTCTTTCCGGCGCGTCTTCGGCTCTTTCCGGCGGTCCCCATCGGCTTCTTTCGGCTATTTTCGGCTCCAGCCTCGTGATTTTCCGGATTTTGAGCTCTGCTGCCCTCTAGCGGCTGATATGTGTAATACACTTATCAGCATCTACAGGGATGTTCAGAATGTAGAAAAAGTTTTGTTTTTTTTTCCAAATTTTTTGTTTTATATTTTCCGCACCCTATCGCCGCTGAGTGTTGATCAGCATCGCACGAAAGTGCGCTGCTAATCAGCAACTACTCCTTTTTGGCGTAGGGTGTTTTTTTTCCTATATTCTACTGCCACGGTCTGCTGATAAGTGCGGCATTTATCAGCAACTCCTTTGTTGGCGTAGGTTTTTTTTTATACTTACTGTAAAAAAACACGTAAAAAACACTACATTACACCACACTACATTGAATAAAGTTTGACACTACACTACTACATACCCCATATGCCAATCCCCGTATAAAGATGACCCCCAGGGTGTTTTCGGTGTCAGAGGGATACGTTATTATTGCCTCCGACACCGAAACAGCCAGTGAGGATGAATGGGGGGGATTCTTCTTTCCTCCATTCATCCTCATCATCCAGTGACATGTCTGGGGGGTAGCGTAGCGTACGCTGCCCCCCAGACACGTCTTTTCCGCCAGTACCGTCCCAATAAGAGATGACGGTATGGCGTGAAATTCTACAAACTCTGTGAGCGTACCTCTGGGTACACTTACAGATTTAGGGTACGTGCATACTGCGGAGTGGTGAAGGATAACCCTTCGTGCATTCCGCAGCTGGCACCCGCCGGCGGACTGATGCGGGCGCATGTCTCTATTCGTGTCATAGACTCCATTCTATGCACGGGCGGATTCCATCGTCCATCCAAAGAATGAATACGTTGGACGGAGAGCAGAATCCGCCCGTGCATAGAATGGAGTCTATGACATGTGTGGAGACGTGCGCCTGCATCAGTCAGCCGGCGAGTGCCAACTGCGGAATGCACAAAGGGTTATGTGTTGCGATTCCGCAGTGTGCACGTACCTTTAGAGTGTATGTAGGAAGGGACAACCGAATCCAGCCCCAGATGCCCCCTCCCCCCCCATCCTCGGAACAAGTGGGAAGATCGTCCGGGAACTGATCTTCCCACTGCTGGATAAAGGTTACCACCTGTACGGGGATAACTTTTATACCAGCACCCCCCTCTTCCGGTCCCTCGCTGCCCTGTAGCTTGCGGCACGATACGAAAATATCAGAAGTAGTAATAGAGTCCTAATATTTAGCAGCCATGGAGTGGACCCATTGCTTCTGGATGTGAGGGACCCCGTATCGCACCAGGACAACATTTTCCAGGTGACGTCCCCCACACTGGAGAAAGGGAGACCCCAGAAGAAGTGCAGAGTGTGGCGTAACAGGGGGATCAGGAAGGACACCATTTACCAGTGTGACACCTGTCCTGATCACCCCGGCCTCTGCATACTGGATCGCTTCAAGGCACACCACACATCATCGGAGTTCTACATTATCTAAATTCTGTCCCTTATTCCTATTTTAGGGGTCACGTTGATCCGGGGATTATTCTGATCGCCATTATGGAGTCAGGAAGGAATTTTTCCCCTGTGATGAGGCTACTGTCGTCTGCCTCACGAGGGTTTTTTGCTTTCCTCTGGATCAACACAGGTTGAATTTGATGGACACCTGTCATTTTCAACCTTATAGACCAATTATTTCTCCTAATACCCCCAAATAAATTAGAATTGTCCCTTTTGTCCCTAAGTAGGTATGGCCGCCATTCCCATTAGAGACTTGCCATGATGCAATTACAAGGCCTCTGTGCTGCCAGGACAGTAGAAACCCCCCACAAGTGACATCATTCTGGAAACTACACCCGATAAGGAATCTAACAAGGGGGGCAGCGGGGATATGGCCCCCTGGTGACGGCCACATTTGGGACGTGAAAATGAAAAAAATTGTATTTTTTATTTTCTCGGCACATGTTCTACGTTAGTGCCTGTCACCAGTGGGGTTCATATCCTCACTGCACCCCTTGTTAGGTTCCTTATGGGGTGTAGTTTCCAGAATGGGGTCACTTGTGGGGGGTTTCTACTGTCTTGGCAGAGCAGGAGCTTTGTAATTGCGACATGGCCTCCATCCTGCATTCCAGCCTCTAAATGGCGATCTGTCCCTTTGGTGGCGTGCCCTGTGCCCATATGGCACATTATGCCCACATGTGGGGTATTTTCGTACTCAGGGGAAACTACCCTACACGCTTTGTGTTCATTTTCTTTTTTAACCCCTTGTGGAAATGGAAAAAATCAAGGCTAGACCAACATTTAGTGTAATTTTTGAAAAATTTTTACTCTAAATCATTAATCTTGTCATGATTTTTTCATTTTCACAAGGGGCTAAAAGATAAAAAAAAAGACTAAATGTGTAGCGCAATTTCCCCTGAGTATGGAAATACCCCACATGTGGACATAAACCGCCGTGCGGGTGCAGGGTAAGCCTCCGAAGGGAAGGAGCGCCATTTGGTTTTTGAAGGCTAGATTTGGATGGAATGCATTTCGAGGGGCCATGTTGCATTCAAAAGGCCGCTGTGTTGCCAAGACAGTTGAAACCCCCCACAAGTGACCCCATTATGGAAACTACACCCCTCAAGGAATGTAACAAGGGGTGTAGTGAGCATATGGACCCCACTGGTGACGGGCACAAATGTGGAACAATGTGACGTGAAAATGAAAAATTACTTTTTTTACACTATAATGTTGGTTTAGCCTTGAATATATCATTTTCACAAGGGGTTAAAAGAGGGAAAAAAAACAAAATGTGTAGAGCAATTTCCCCCGAGTCCGAAAATACCCCACATGTGGACATAAAGCGCCATGTGGGCGCAGGGCAAGCCTCCGAAGGGAAGGAGCACCATTTGGATTTTGGAGGTTGGATTTGGCTAGAATGGATGATGAACGCCATGTCGCATTTACAGAGCCCTCGTGCTGCCAAAACACTGGAAACCCCCCACAAGTGACCCCATTCTGGAAACTGCACCCTTTCAGGGAATCTAACAAGGGGTGCACCGAGGATATGGACCCCTTGATGACGGGCACATTTGTGCCATGAAAGTGAAAAAATGAAATTTTTTACTTTTACGTCACATTGTTCCACATTTGTGCCCATCACCAGTGGGGTCCATATGCTCACTGCCCCCCTTGTTAGATTCCTTGAGGGGTGTAGTTTCCAGAATGGGGTCACTTGTGGGGGGTTTCCAGTGTCTTGGCAGCACGAGGGCTCTGTAAATACGACATGGCCCTTGAAATCCATTCCAGTGAAATTCAGCTTCCAAAAGCCAATTGGCGCTCCTTCCCTTTGGAGGCTCATCCTGCGCCCGCTTGGCACTTTATGTCCACATGTGGGATATTTCCGTACTCAGGAGAAACTGCGCTACACTTTTTGTGTCTTTTTTTTTCCTCTTATCCCTTTAAGAAAATGAAAAATTGAAGGCTAGAACAACGTTTTAGTGTAAAAAATTATTTTTTCTTTTTTCACGCCATATTGTTCGAAAAATCTGTGAAGCACCTGTGGGGTCCAAATGCTCACCGCACCCCTTTTTACATTCCTTGAGGGGTGTTGTTTTCTAAATGGTGTCCCTTTAGGGGTGTTTTTTAGGTTTTGGCACCCCAGAGCCTCTGCCAACCTGAAGTGGTACAGTCAGAAATGACCAAATATAACGGAGGCGTTGAAATTCACTAGGCGCTCCTTTGTATCTGAGGCTTGTGGTTGCGTCAAATAGCGCATTAGGGCCACATATGGGGTATTTCTATAAACTGCAGAAACGGGGCAATAATTATTGCGGTGCATTTCTCTGGTAATACGTTTATAATTATGAAAAATATTGGATTACAATACAATCTCTGCACAGAAAATTAAAATTTTCAAATTTCTTACACATTTAGCTTTTATTTCTGTGACTCCCCTAAAGGGTTAAAACACTTTCTGGATATGCTTTTGCAGAGTGTGGGGGGTGCAGTTTCTGAAATGGGGTGTTTTGTGGGGCTTTCTAACATACAGGCCCCTCAAATACACTTTAAACCTGAACAGGTCCCTAAAAATATCTGATTTTGAAATTTTACTGAAAATTTGGAAATTTGCTGCTAATGTTTTAAGCTTCCTATTGTCTAAAAAAAATGAAAGATCGTTTAATAAATGCCGCCAACATAAAGTAGACATGTTGCTTATGCTATTTAATATATAATTTATGTGGTATAACCACTTTCTGTATACGCAAAAAAGTTTCAAAGTTGGAAAAATGCAGTTTTTCAAATTTTTTCACATTATTTGGGTTTTTTTCATAAAGATTCGTTATGAGTATCGACTCCAATTTACCAGAAATGTAAAGTACAATATGTCATGAGAAAACCATCTCAGAATCAGCCGGATAGGTTAAAGCATCCCGAAGTTATTAATGAATAAAGTGACACTGGTCATATTCATAAAATTTGTCTCTGTCATTAAGGCCATTTCAGGCTCTGTCCTTAAGGGGTTAAAATGCAAAATGTAACCATAGGGCCTTTATGGTGTTATGCTAGTCACAGTCATTGTATTGGAATGTATTAAGTGCTGTAGAACTACAAGTCCCAGCTGGACTGTGCTGCAAAAAAAAAAAAAAAACTGGGATTACTGGAATTGCACTGTACTGTCACAAGTCTCAGCTGGACTACACTGCAATGAGAGTAGACCCACGTAGTACCACAAGTCTCAGCTGGAATACACTGTAGCGAGAGTAGAACCACACTAAACTGGGATTGCGCTGTAGTACCACAAGTCTCAGCTGGACTACATTGCAGCGAGAGTAGAACCACACTGATAAGAAATGAAACCACCCTGGGATTGCTGGCAGTAAATGGAGTGCTGGTGCTGGACTCCTGGTTAGTCCATGGACTCTCTGTTTATTAGCATAGGGGAGAGATGTTAAAGGAGAAATCCAGACAATATTGTGATATTGATGTTAAATAAAGATACAGTGCACGGCGGCACCTCTCACCCGTCCCTGGGCTTGGAGATGTTGTCGGGCCGGTTCAGTTCAGGTTAGGCTTAGTTTATGTTCATGGGGAGCAGCTGATCAGCAGCATGGCCTTGTTCTCAGATAGATGCAGGAAGCTGAGATGCTAAGTCTCTGGGTCCTAATGCCAGTGGGTTCTCAATCTGATCGTTGGTAGCAGGGCCCCTGGCTACATGCGGTGGATGTATAGATGAATAAAATGTATGCCAGTGCTGTGTATGTGCCAAACGTGTTTCAGAGCCACTCTTGGGTTCCTTCCTCAGTGGCTGAATTATGAAGTTGAGAACAAGGCCATGCTGCTGATCAGCTGGTGAGAGTGCTCCCCATGAACTTAAACTAAGCCCAACCTGAACTGAACCGGTCTGATGACATCTCCAAGCCCAGGGACGGGTGAGAGGTGCCGCCGTGCACTGTACCTTTATTTAACATCAATATCACAATATTGTCTGGATTTCTCCTTTAACATCTCTCCCCTATGCTAATAAACAGAGAGTCCATGGACTAACCAGGAGTCCAGCACCAGCACTCCATTTACTGCCAGCAATCCCAGGGTGGTTTCATTTCTTATCAGTGTGGTTCTACTCTCGCTGCAATGTAGTCCAGCTGAGACTTGTGGTACTACAGCGCAATCCCAGTTTAGTGTGGTTCTACTCTCGCTACAGTGTATTCCAGCTGAGACTTGTGGTACTACGTGGGTCTACTCTCATTGCAGTGTAGTCCAGCTGAGACTTGTGACAGTACAGTGCAATTCCAGTAATCCCAGTTTTTTTTTTTTTTTTGCAGCACAGTCCAGCTGGGACTTGTAGTTCTACAGCACTTAATACATTCCAATACAATGGCTGTGACCAGCATAACACCATAAAGGCCCTATGGTTACATTTTACATTTTAAACTGTTACTGATTTTATTTCTAATATCTCTAATATCTTGTGTTTGTTAGTAGTTATATTTGTATCTGTTTTTACACTGATGCATTGATCCATGCTATGAGATTTTTATTATTATTATTATTATTATTATTATTATTATTATTATTAAAATTGCATTTTATTTGGAATATCGAGTAGACATTAGGTATATTGCCTGGACATCCAGGCTTCTCTTTCTCTCTCTTTTTCTCTTTCTCTCTCTCTCTTTCTCTTTCTTTCTTTCTCTCTCTCTCTTTCTCTTTCTCTTTTTCTCTTTCTCTTTCTTTCTCTCTTTCTCTTTCTCTCTTTCTCTCTCTCTCTTTCTCTCTTTCTCTTTCTTTCTCTCTTTCTCTCTTTCTCTTTCTTTCTCTCTTTCTCTTTCTCTTTCTCTCTCTCTCTCTCTTTCTCTCTCTCTCTCTCTCTCTCTCTTTCTCTTTTGGTAACTTAGGGTTGTCATTGCCTGTGATTTTAGTGAGCTGCTTCTATTCTTCTCATTTCGTTGATTTTCACGTATCCATTTTCATTTCACATACCAATTTTTATCCATCTGCATACCCATACTAGCTTTGAGGTCCAGGCTTTTTTCTTTTATTCTTTGACATTTAGTGATTAGAGTAGTCACTGCCTAGTTGTGACCTCAGCCCCGGAGATTATAGTGAGCTGCACCCACCGCCTTTACTGTCCTAGCATCCCAGCTATTCTTGCCATCCAATGTAACAGAACCTCATTTGCCAAGTGGACGCTGAAATACTCAGTGGGGGAGATTTATCAAACATGGTGTACAGTAAAACTGGCTCAGTTGCCCCTAGCAACCAATCAGATTCCACCTTTCATTCCTCACAGACTCTTTGGAAATTGAAAGGTGGAATCTGATTGGTTGCTAGGGGCAACTGAGCCAGTTTCACTTTACAGCAGTTTGATAAATCTCCCCCAGAGTGTCTAAGTCAGTCTGTAACATCTGCACATCTATCATAGACTGTACTGTAGTATAAAGCTTGGTGTCATCTTCAAACATAGAAACAGTGCTGTTAATTACATTCTTAACCCTTAGAGGAGCCGGCCAATTTAAATTTTTGCTTTTCTGTTTTTTTCCTCCTTGTGCTTAAAAGGCCATAGCACTTGCATTTTTTCACCTAGAAACCCACATGAGCCCTTATTTTTGGCACCACTAATTGTACTTTGCAATGACAGGCTGAATTTTTATACACTGCAAAACCAGAAAAAAAATCAATGTGTGGTGTAATTGACAAAAAAAAAAAAAAAAAAAAAAAAAAGCATTCTTTTTTTATTGGGGGGGGGGGGGGGGGGGGGGTCTTTGTTTTTACACTGTTCCCCTTGGGGTAAAACTGTCTTGTTACATATGTTCCTCAAGTTGTTACGATTACAACGATATGTAACATGTATAACTTTTATTTTATTTGATGGTTTTTAAAAAAATTCAAACCATTTTTAACAAATATATCTTCCTTAAAATTGCTCGATTCCCAGGCTTTTAGCGCTTTTATCCTTTGGTCTGTGTGAGGTGTCATTTTTGCGCCATAATCTGCACATATGTGACTTTTTGATCGCTTTTTATTAAAAAAAAATTGGATTTGATGAGACCAAAATTGCGCAATTTTGCACTTTGGGAATTTTTGGCGCTTACGCCGTTTACCGTACAAGATCAGGAATGAAATAAATTAATAGTTTGGGCAATTACGCTTGCGGTGATACAAAACATGTTTTTTCATTTATTTTTATTAATAACATGGAAAAAGGGGGGTGATACAAACTTTTATTAGGGTTTTTTTTTTATTAATTATAAAACACTTTCCTTTTTTTTACACTTATACTAGAAGTTCCCCTGAGGGACTTCTAATATAGCCACATTGATCTCTTATTGAGATCAATGCAGTATAGTAATACTGCATAGATCAATGAGATAGGTGCTCTATTGCTTTTGGCTGCTGCAGCCGAAAGCAAAAGAATGCCATGCCTGGATCAGCGCCATTATGGCGCAGACCACGAACAGTGCCGGATGCAAGGATCGCCCCTGTGCTATCGCATGGCGGGGTTGCGATCTGCCCACTAGACCACCAGGGAATGGCTGAAATAAGTATTCAGATGCAGCTGTCAACTTTGACAGCTGCATCTGAATACTTAATTGGCCGGCACGGCGATTGGACTGTGCCCGCTAATAGCCATGGTCCAGAGCTATATAGCACCCTGGATCGCGGCGGTTCAGAGCGCGGCCAGCGCGCAGCCCCGTTCTGAACTCCTCTAGTGACCACTAGACATACAGGTACGCCCAGGGTCATTCAGGTGTTATTATAATTAATAAACAAGTTAACAGAAGGGGGCCCAGTACTGACCCTTTGGGGTACTTCACTTATTACCGGGGACCATTCGGAGTAGAAATTATTAACCACCACCACTGGCTGGGAAAAAAAAGAAAAGCCTTGTCAGTAAAATATTCACAGAAAGACCACAAAGTGACCTCGTCAGGTGCTTTTACATAACCTTATTTGTGTCCGCATTCGCAAACGAGTGACGATTAGCAAGATCGACGCCTATTAAATCATGCGGCCAGGCCACACAAATGATGGCTCTATCACTCATGGAGCCATTTAAATGCATTGTTATCAGATGTATATCTCTGATTAGAAATTTTTTTTAGCATACAGAAAAATTCACATCATGTCTTCTATCACCAATACTTCAGGTATAGTAAGCCGTGATCAGGCTGCCTGCACTGAAAGCTCTCTAAATACCTGCTGACCAGAGCTTCAGGAGGATAGAGACACTGCGCTGAGGATAGAGGAGCGTTGTAAGAGGTGAGTATGCTTTTGTTTTGTTTTTTTACTTAGTATTTTTAGTCAAAACCGGTAGTGGAAGCAACTAATTTAAAACAGATAGACATATACCCTTTTCTGTGTTTTGGACCCAGTATCAGTTTTAGCCAAAAACATTGACCAAATACTGGCCAGTCGAATCCAATCTGTACAGTATGACAGCCATTTATGTAGTGAAACTGTTACCTTACATTCAACTGATTTAGCTTCTGCCTGTATTACATCCTTTCACATCTGTTTACTGTTTTGCAGTAACATTTTGGCTATTAAAATGGCATTTAAAGCATAGGTAATAAGAGCAATAATGAGAATTTGTTGAAAAGCTGAAAAAAATTATGGTAATGCTAAAAGCTTTTCCAGGCAGAAAATGTAACCTTGTTGATGTGTGTTGAAAAAACCATTTAAAATAAACAGGCAATTTATCTGTTTCTTTATGCCTCAATCACATTTCTGATAAATATACTCAGGAACAGCAGAGAGACAATCATTTTAACCACAATTCTATTACCTTTTGTTCTGAATGCGGAGTGTTTTGCATAAGAGCTGGGATATTTATAGAAGTAGTAAAAACACTTCCTGTGCTGTCTACTATCAGACACTTCTTCTTTACACTTCGCACGTTTTAAGATTTATGTTCTTAGAAAATTAATGATTTATCAACTTCAAATTATATTGTAAGAAACAACGAAAACATATGTCCTCCATTTTAACCCCTTAAGGACAGAGCTTGAAATGGCCTTAATGACAGAGACAAATTTTATGAATATGACCTGTGTCACTTTATTCATTAATAACTTCGGGATGCTTTTACCTATCCGGCTGATTCTGAGATTGTTTTCTCGTGACATATTCTACTTCACATTTCTGGTAAATTGGAGTCGATACTCATAATGAATCTTTATGAAAAAAAAACAAATAATGTGAAAAAATGTGAAAAACTGCATTTTTCCAACTTTGAAACTTTTTTGCGTATACAGAAATTGGCTATACCACATAAATTATATATTAAATAGCATTAGCAACATGTCTACTTTATGTTGGCGGCATTTATTAAACGATTTTTCATTTTTTTTAGACGATAGGAAGCTTAAAACATTAGCAGCAAATTTCCAAATTTTCAGTAAAATTTCAAAATCAGATATTTTTAGGGACCTGTTCAGGTTTAAAGTGTATTTGAGGGGCCTGTATGTTAGAAAGCCCCACAAAGCACCCCATTTCAGAAACTGCACCCCCCACACTCTGCAAAAGCATATCCAGAAAGTGTTTTAACCCTTTAGGGGAGTCACAGAAATAAAAGCTAAGTGTGTAAGAAATTTGAAAATTTTAATTTTCTGTGCAGAGATTTTATTGTAATCCAATATTTTTCATAATTATAAACCTATTACCAGAGAAATGCACCCCAATAATTATTGCCCCGTTTCTGCAGTTTATAGAAATACCCAATATGTGGCCCTATTGCGCTATTTGACGCAACCACAAGCCTCAGATACAAAGGAGCGCCTAGTGAATTTCAATGCCTCCGTTATATTTGGTAATTTCTGACTGTACCACTTCAGGTTGGCAGAGGCTCTGGGGTGCCAAAACCTAAAAAACACCCCTAAAGGGACACCATTTAGAAAACTACACCCCTCAAGGAATGTAACAAGGGGTGCGGTGAGCATTTGGACCCCACAGGTGCTTCACAGATTTTCCGAACAATATGGCGTGAAAAAAGAAAAAAAAATTTTTTACACTAAAATGTAGTTCTAGCCTTCAATTTTTCATTTTCTTAAAGGGATAAGAGGAAAAAAAAGACACAAAATGTGTAGCGCAGTTTCTCCCGAGTACGGAAATACCCCACATGTGGCGATAAAGTGCCAAGGGGGCGCAGGAGGAGCCTCCAAAGGGAAGGAGCGCCAATTGGCTTTTGGAAGCTGAATTTCCCTGGAAAGGATTTCAAGGGCCATGTCGCATTTACAGAGCCCTCGTGCTGCCAAGACACTGGAAACCCCCCACAAGTGACCCTATTCTGGAAACTACACCCCTCAAGGAATCTAACAAGGGGCACAGTTAGCATATGGACCCCACTGGTGACGGGCACAAATGTGGAACAATGTGACGTAAAAGTAAAAAATTTAATTTTTTCACTTTCATGGCACAAATGTGCCCGTCATCAAGGGGTCCATATCCTCATTGCACCCCTTGTTAGATTCCCTGAGGGGTGCAGTTTCCAGAATGGGGTCACTTGTGGGGGGTTTCCAGTGTTTTGGCAGCACGAGGGCTCTGTAAATGCGACATGGCTTTCATCATCCATTCTAGCCAAATCCAACCTCCAAAATCCAAATGGCGCTCCTTCCCTTCGGAGGCTTGCCCTGCGCCCACATGGCGCTTTATGTCCACATGTGGGGTATTTACAGACTCGGGGGAAATTGCTCTACACATATTGTGTGTTTTTTTCTCTTTTAACCCCTTGTGAAAATGATAAATTCAAGGCTAAACCAACATTATAGTGTAAAAAATGTAATATTTCATTTTCACGCCACATTGTTCCATATTTGTGCCAGTCACCAGTGGGGTCCATATGCTCACTACACCCCTTGTTACATTCCCTGAGGGGTGCAGTTTCCATAATGGGGTCACTTGTGGGGGGTTTCAACTGTCTTGGCAACACAGAGGCCTTTTAAATGCAACATGGCCCCTCGAAATCCATTCCATTCAAATCCAGCCTTCAAAAACGAAATGGCGCTCCTTCCCTTCGGAGGCTTACCCTGCACCCGCATGGCGCTTTATGTCCACATGTGGGGTATTTCCGTACTCAGGGGAAATTGCTCTACACAATTATTGTTTTTATTAATCTTTTAGCCCCTTGTGAAAATGAAAAAATCATGACAAGATTAATGATTTAGAGTAAAAACTTTACAAAAATTACACTAAATGTTGGTCTAGCCTTGATTTTTTCCATTTCCACAAGGGGTTAAAAAAGAAAATGAACACAAAACGTGTAGGGTAGTTTCCCCTGAGTACGAAAATACCCCACATGTAGGCATAATGTGCCATATGGGCACAGGGCAAGCCACCAAAGGGACAGAGCGCCATTTAGAGGCTGGAATGGAGGATGGAGGCCATGTCGCAATTACAAAGCTCCTGTGCTGCCAGGACAGTAGAAACCCCCCACAAGTGACCCCATTCTGGAAACTACACCCCATAAGGTATCTAACAAGGGGTGCAGTGAGGATATGGACCCCACTGGTGACAGTCCCTTACGTAGAACATATGCAGAGAAAATAAAAAATACCATTTTTTTTCATTTTCACGTCCCAAATGTGGCCGTCACCAGGGGGCCATATCCCCGCTGCCCCCCTTTTTAGATTCCTTATGGGGTGTAGTTTCCAGAATGGGGTCACTTGTGGGGGGTTTCTACTGTCCTGGCCGCACAGAGGCTTTGTAATTGCATCATGGCATCCTCTAATGGGAATGGCGGCCATACCTATTTAGCTGGGGAAAAGGGACAATTTTAATTTATTTGGGGGTATTAGGCCAATTATTGGTTTATAAGGTTGGAAATGACAGGTGTCCATCAAACTCAACCTGTGTTGATCCAGAGGAAGGCAAAAAAACCCTCGTGAGGCAGACGACAGTAGCCTCATCACAGGAGAAAAATTCCTTCCCGACTCCATAATGGCGATCAGAATAATCCCTGGATCAACGTGACCCCTGAAATAGGAATAAGGGACAGAATTTAGATAATGTAAAACTCCGATGACGTGTAGTGCGCCTTGGAGCGATCCAGTATGCAGAGGCCGGGGGGATCAGGACAGGCGTCACACTGGAAAATGGCGTCCTTCCTGATCCCCCTGTTACGCCACACTCTGCACTTCTTCTGGGGTCTCCCGTTCTCCAGTGTGGGGGACGTCACCTGGAAAATGTTGTCCTGGTGCGATACGGGGTCCTTCATATCCAGAAGCGCTGGGGCCGCTATATGGCTACTAAATATTAGGGCGCTATTACTACTTCTGATATGTTCGGATCATGCCGCAAGCTACAGTAGCTCGGGCAGCGAGGGACCAGAAGAGGGGGTGCTGGTATAAAAGTTATCCCCGTACAGGTGGTGACTTTTATCCAGCAGTGGGAAGATCAGTTCCCGGATGATCTTCCCACTTGTTCCGAGGATGGGGGGGGGAGGGGGCATCTGGGGCTGGATTCGGGTGTCCCTTCCTACATACACTCTAAGGGTACGTGCACACTGCGGAATCGCGACAGATAACCCTTCGTGCATTCCGCAGTTGGCACCCGCCGGCGGACTGATGCAGGCGCACGTCTCCGTCCGTGTCATAGACTCCATTCTATGCACGGGCAGATTCCGCTCTCCGTCCAACGTATTCATTCTTTGGATGGACGACGGAATCCGCCTGTACATAACATGGAGTCTATGACATGGGTAGAGACATGCGCCCGCATCAGTCCGCCGGCGGGTGCCAGCTGCGGAATGCACAAAGGGTTATCCTTCGCCATTCCGCAGTGTGCACGTACCCTAAATCTGTAAGAGTACCCTGAGGTACGCTTACAGAGTTTGGAGAATTTCACGCCATACCATGATCTCTTATTGGGACGGTACTGGCGGAAAAGACGTGTCTGGGAGGCAGTGTACGCTACGCTACCCCCCAGACATGTCATTGGAGGATGAGGATGAATGGAGGAAAGAAGGATCCCCCCCATTCATCCTCACTGGCTGTTTCGGTGTCGGAGGCAATAATAACGTATCCCTCTGACGCCGAAAACACCCTGGGGGCCATCTTTATATGGGGACTAGTATATGGGGTATGTAGTGGTGTAGTGTCAAACTTTATTCAATGTAGTGTGGTGTAATGTAGTGTTTTTTACGTGTTTTTTTTACAGTAAGTATAAAAAAAAAACTTACGTCAACAAAGGAGTTGCTGATAAATGCCGCACTTATGTGCGGCACTTATCAGCAGACCGTGGCAGTAGAATATAGAAAAAAACCACCCTACGCCAAAAAGGAGGAGTTGCTGATTAGCAGCGCACTTTCGTGCGATGCTGATCAACACTCAGCGGCGATAGGGTGCGGAAAATAGAAAAAAAAAAATTGGGAAAAAAAAAAAAAAATTTTTCTACATTCTGAACATCCCTATAGTGGCTGATACGTGTATTACACATATCAGCCGCTAGAGGGCAGCAGAGCGCAAATTCCGGAAAATGACGAGGCTGGAGCCGAAAATAGCCGAGAGAAGACGACGGGGATCGCCGGAAAGACCCGAAGACCGAACGGAAAGATGGAGGACGCCGCGAACCCGGAAGACGCCGATCAGGAGCCCGGGACAGGTGAGTAATGTACAAATACCTGCTCTGGACCCCTCCGCTACCTAGCTGAGGGGTCCAGGGCAGGTATTTACTATTTTGTGGGACTCCGATCGCCGTGAACGGCCGCCCGGCCGTTCACGGCGATCGGGCCGGTGGCACGGCGATCACCATTACTTTTTACAGTAATGGCGGTCGGTGCCGTCCTCGGACAGCACCGACCGCCATTTTTTTCCGGGTCATCGGGTCGCCGATGACCCGGAAAGGTTCCGATCGCCGCTATTGGCTGATCTGAATTGATCAGCCTATAGCGGCGATCGTAAGCACGGGGGGTGTTAACCACCCCCCGTGCCGTGAAGCTACGATGGCCTGCTATGATTTATAGCAGGCCATCTTCCCCGACCGCTGTGTGTGAACACGCAGCGATCGGGGAAACATCGGGCGTAAATTTACACCCTGATGCGCCAAGTACCAGGGCGCGAGGGCGTAAGTTTACGCCCGATGTCGTTAAGGGGTTAAACATGAAAACTTTTAATGGGGTAAACATTAGACAGATGCCCTAGTAAAAAAAAGGAATCATTAACCACCACCACTGGCTGGAAAAAAAAGGCTTGCCACTAAAATATTCACAGAAAGACCACAAAGTGACCTCATCAGGTGCTGATTAGATTAGCGAGATCCACGGTTATTTACAAAGCCTTAACATGGTACAGTCAATCATGCGGCCAGGCCACACAAATGATCGCTCTATCACTCATGCAGCCAATTAAATGCATTGTTATCAGACGCACATCCCCTGTTTTAGAATTTTTTTTTTAACATACAGAAAAATTCACATCATGGGGGGATATTTATCAAAGGATGTAAAATTTAGACTGGTGCAAACTGGCCACAGCAACCAATCACAGTTCCTCTTTTCTTTCACCAGAGCTACAAGCTGAACTGTGATTGGTTGCTTTGGGCAGTTTGCACCAGTCTAAATTTTACACCCTTTAATAAATCTCCCCCCATGTCTTTTATCACCAGCACTTCAGGTGTAGTAAGCCGTGATCAGGCTGCCTGCACCGAAATCTCTCTGGATACCTGCTTACTAGAGCTTCACGAGGATAGAGACGCTGCTGGGGTTTCTTTGTTTTGTTTTTCATTACATGCGGCTGCAAAGCAGGGGTCCTATTCTAGATGGCTAATGCTACACAGAGGGGCCTATATATATATATATATATATATATATATATATATATATATATATATATATATATGGGGGGTGCTACACAAAGGGGCCTATTCTGTATAGGGTGGTGCTACACAGGGAAGCCTATCTATATATGGGGAATGCTACACAGAGGGGCATATTCTATATAGGGGATGCCACACAGAAGGGCCTATTTATATTTAGGGAGATTCTTCACAGAGGGGGCTATTCTAAATGGGGGATGCTATACAGAGAGGCCTATTCTATATGGGGGATGCTTCACAGAGAAACCTATTCTATATAGGGGGTGCTACACAGAGGGTGTCTATTGTATATGGGGGATACTACACTGAGGTGTTTTATTCTATATAGGGGATGCTACACAGAGGAAGTCTATTCCATATGGGAGATGTTACATGGAGGGGGCCTATAATATATGGGGTGATGTTAGACAGAGAGGGCCTATACCATATTGGGACTGAAAAGAGGGGCCTATATTGTATGGGGACCTTAATACTACATAGGGGCACAGAGCTTACCTAAGTACTATATAGGGCAACAGGGGACCTGTCTAAAGTCCGCAGAAATTCTGCAGTATGACCGCACGCACGACCGCACCCCTTACCGCCGGCTCCATAGACACCATTCTATGGGTCGGCGTATTCCGGATGACATGTCACTTCTTTCGGCGGATAGCAGAATACGCCGGCCCATAGAATGGTGTCTATAGAGCCGGCGGAAAGGTGCACGGACATACTGCGGAATTCCGCTGAGTTTATTCCGCGAGAATTCCTCAGTATGAACCCACCCTATGTGTTGGAGCAAGGACCCTAAAATGTTTCTCTGGCAGGTTCTGGAGAAAGGAATTTAGGCCAGGAGAAGATTTCAAGATGCCCCAGGCTGAACTGAGAAAAAAAGGAAATGTGAACAACTCTGATCAGAGAAGACACCATCTGTGAGTCAATACATGTAACTGCACTCTCTTATAGGGTCTGTAGTGGTAGTAACAATGATTATACCGTGCTTACCGTGTGCTGTTGTATGGAGTAAACCACCAATGCTGCAGTCGCTTTTGTTTATTTATCTACATAGACACCTGTGGATCGTGGTGGGACCGCAGGCAAGGGGTAATCTACACTGTTTCTGAGTGCTGCGTATTTTTCTAGATACTGTATATATACATAGTCCTTTCTTCTGTTTAAGCTGTTAGGGGCCACGTCCATTGTGAAAATCCAGTAAGCTTCTCTGTCAAAAAGTTTCCTTCTCCTCTTTTCTCCATGTACTGGAGATTTATATTGGGAGATCATTGAGCCTCCATGCCTGAGATAGTTCCAAGATTGACTTGATTTTAGAGCCTCTTAGCAGGCTTTGCAATGTGGATTGCAGTTTATATACCATTTGATTAAAAATGCTCTATTTTTAAAGATTTTGATCATTTTTAAGTCAATGTCCTCCTCTGTGGCCTTACATCTAACACGTGTGTTCCCATCCTTAATGGAAAGAGCAGGGCTTTTGCATCCATATCAGTCTCGTATTTACCTTGTTTTATGTTTATTGTACTTGCTTTTGTGCCATATTTACTTTAGTGCCGGGTGCTCTAAAAAAATAAAACGGTCATGTAGGTTACTTTACTAAAAACAGCAAACTTGTTCTACTTCACCTACGTGTGTTGTCCACATCTGATTTTATCTTCATGATAAAACCCCTTTAAGCACTCATTTACATGTGACCTTTATTTATTTTTAGGGTAAGGCTCCCTATTGTTTACATGTTCCTGAGTAATAACATCCCACTACATATTCATAATGCTTTCTTTATTCATCGGAGTCTGGCTATCTTATTTCACTACGGAGACGATAGTAAATTATCTTCCTTGTCTGTTTAATTGAGCATAAAGTTCAGGTTGCAGTCATCATTTGGGACATGGGTTCCTGAACAGATATTGCACATCCGCATTTCTATGAAACAAGTGATAAGGTCGGACAGAATATGATATATCTAGAGCAATTTACAAACCTACTCAGACAATAAGCGCAGTATTAGAGCAGTTACAATTGCCTTTGGGACTTAAGGCAAAACATTAAACAAAGCAGCATTTATCACAGTCCGCTGATACGAAACTAGTACATAATTTTTGATCTAGCTGACACATCCAATTACGCTTATGTTCCCTTATGTGCATGTTTTATACTGTAGATGTGATGCTGAGCATAATCTCTGACTGTACACAGTTCATTAGAAGGGAAAATCTGAACTTAGGTTTGTAAAAACTTCCTACTTATCTATAATGAAGAACATAAGATAACCATTATTCTACAATAATAATAATAATGGGGTACTCCAGAGATTACAGGATTTTTTTTTTATTAACATGTTGCTTTATAATAAAGTTATATTACTTTGTCATATAATTTCATAAAAAAAAATATACTTTTCATTTACCACTTCCATTGAATGGCAGTACTAAGGGGTAACACAGGCCTCTCTGCTGCCCCCAACAATTGTGTCAATCGGTGCAATGCAAGTGGTGATAGCTGTGGCTCCTTTATATCCTAATATACAGTACAGACACCCTGCTCTGTATATCACTGTGTGGCAGTGCTTGCAGTTACTGCTCCCACTCAGTCTGGATTGGATGTTGCCAGGTCCTTCAGCCCTCCTGTAAAACATTGCCTCTTCCACCTTTTATATGTGCAGTAAAAGGCTATGTTCACACAACGTATATTTTCGTAGAATCACGGCCGTTGTACAACGGCAAATGATTATTAAGAAAATATACGTTACCTCTCCTTCTATAGGATCCCGGCCTGAGCGTATACACAGGGTATACACTCTGGCCGGGATTCCTAGCGGCGGCGCAAACAACTGACATGTCAGTTTTCTGCGGCCGCTATTCAGTGAATAGTGGCAGCAGAAAATCCTGTCAGTGCACACTGTAAAGCGAGCGGATCTGGCCGCTCGCTCTATAGCATGCAGTGGAGTGTTCTGATGCGGACGTGCAGGGATGCTCCCGTCAGAACTCTGCGGCCCGAAAGATCATTTGGCTGGTACTGCAGTACCGGCCGGGATAACCTTTTCAGAGACCGGCCATTCCGCGACCCATCACGGAACGGCCAGTCTCTTACGTAGTGTGCACATGGCCTAATGATGAGTGAACATGTTTGTAAATGTTCAAATGTTCGTACAAACATGTCGCTAATTGTTCGTGTTCGCCGATCAATTTGTTACATGATCGGAATGGGTATAGCTATCATTTCTTAACATATTCAAACTTGCCAACGTACGCGACTGCCTAATTTACACATTGCACCTGATAATCTGTACGCATGTGCATAGACCGAAACACATGCTTCTACTGTTCGTACATTATTTGTTTGTGGATGTTTGGATGTTTAGCGAACACTAACCAATCACAATAATTTTTTTAAATGTTCGGGTTGGGATCCGAACTGAACATCGGATGTTCTCTTATCAGTGGTGTAGTATAGGGCTATGTCAGTCTCCACCAGCAGAAGATTATCACATACAATGTGGAGCTTCAGGAAACCCAAATCATCTATGTGATTATCCATCACAGTTCCCCAGCAGTGCAAAACCTATTAAGGGGCTGTTGAAGTTATCATGGCTGGGAATCACTGATCCTGACTGTATTGAATAATGGATTTGAGCACTGCAATTTTTAATACTTCAGGTTCGTCATAAAAAAGTTAAAGATAATGTCAGAACTCTGTTACCTGGTCAGCTCCCAGCCTATATGGAGCGATGCTCTGTACTTCTGAATACTGCAGGCTTGCCACCACACCCAGGGAGAGGTTCTGATAAAGGTTTCTGGAGTGACAGGTGTTCATCCAATAGCAGGGCTATGAGACCACACCAATCAGCTGCAGGGGCAGAGTCCCGACACTTTATTTAAATCTTCTGGAATATGTTAGCTTTGCCTGACTTCCTATACTCCATCAGTGCTTTCTCTATATTTAAAATTATACATCCACCCTTTGGTTTGTTTCCTTGACCTTGGCTTGTCTCTTGATTTGGTACTTTGCTACAGAATGTGTTTCTGACCTCAGCTCACAGTATTTTCTTGCGGCATATATGTACCTGTTTGTTTCTGACCCAGACTGCTTGACCATTCTCACCATCTGATGGCCCCTGCATGTAGCAGCATAGGGGACGTCACCCAGGTGGGGTCTGCCACCTAGAACAGCATGTAGGTAGGTATAGTGGGCTGGGATCAGTTAGGGCATACTGCTCCCCTACAAACGTGATATATATTTTGTCAGCTATATTGGCTGCTAAGAGCTGTAGATACTGTTGGATAGATGTAAGGGTATAATAGCACACTGCATCCTTTCCAGAGCTGCCAAGTGTCAAGGAGGCAGAGCCAAACTACTGACGGTCCATAGTTTGGCATGTTACTTCATTGTCCTCACCTTCCAGCTTCTAGTTGGTTGATGTACAAGTCTCTTAATGTCAATCACAAAGGTGCTGGGAAGTGAGGAAGAGAGGGGGCATGCTAGGGTGTGGCACTTAAGCAGCTCAGCCCCTCTTCCTTGACACTCGAATGAGTAATAAAAATGTGAGTTTATAAGACTGGCAAAGATCAGCCCCAAAAAAGACACAATTTACCTTTATACTCTAACAGCTATCCAACAGTGTCTGCAGCTCTTACCAGCAAATCCAGCTGACAGATTCCCCATTTTGTATGCTGTTAAATTTCTGCCACTTGTACGTTATTTTTTTCTAATAATGCAGCATAATGTTCTATATAAAATGTTCAGATGCAACATGACTGTTGGATACTAATTGAATATTCTTTGTCGCCATATAGCCCTAGCCTGAGGCTTGTCCATTCGAGTGTTTTAGCTCTCTCTATGCCTCATTAGGCAATTTTAAAAATTGTGGCCCATACAAATATATGACTATAATACAGAAAACCTTGTAACATGAATAATTCAGCAATTCTGGATAATGTTCTCATAACTTTGACCTCAATATTAGATGTTTAACGGTTGTCTCAGATGAACGTTACATTGCGTTCTAGTGACTCACATGGATACAATTTACATGACAATATCAGTTAACAATAAGCAAAGCAGTCTGCGCTATAGGCTCAAAAGAATCATTAAATAGAATGGAAAATTCATTATGATGCTATTACATGTTCTGACAAAACTGTAGTATTGACGTCATAAGCCAGGGCTTATTAACACTTGAAAAAACAATTCAGTTGTACATAGAACTCTCTCTATTGTATGCCATTGCCATAGATACAATATGCCAGCAGAGGACTATAGACACCGATATGTCAGGAGATGATGTCTCTTATAGACATACAGCCAGTGAATGAGACCCTAAGAGTATTAGTTGATGAAACCTGGAGTTAAAAAGATACCGTCATTATCTTCTCCCTAAGTTAAATGAATATGCAAGTCTGAAACTCCTTAATTCAAAAGTGACGATGAACTCTTTCTGGTTTTTAACCCCTTAGCGACCCATGACGTATCTGATACCTCATGGTGCCACTCGGGGTGTTCAGAGCGGGGTCCCGCCGGGACCGCGCTCTGAACGCCGCTGATCCCGGCTGACACGTGCAGCCGGGCAGTGCCTCTATTGGCCGGCGCAGGTCCCGTTGCCGCGCCGGCTAATTAAGCCTCTAAGTGCAGCTGTCAAACCTGACAGCTGCACTTAGAGGCACTGCGCCGCACGTCCCTGGTGTCTAGTGGGACGGATATCCCCCCCGCGATGCGATCGCGGGGGGGAGATCCGTTCTTCTGCCCGTGCCGGGACTCAGCGTCGGAATGACGCTGATCCCGGCTCGGCAATAGATTGCTATGGCCTGCAGCAGGCCATAGTAATCTATGACCGATCTAATCGATCTTTGCTGTGTATATACACAGCATTGATCTCTATGAGAGATCAGTGCTATGTATATACAAGCCCCCCAGGGGGGCTTCTAGTCCATGTAAAAAAAAAAGTATAAAAGTGTTTTTATTAATAAAAAATCCCCTCCCCTAATAAAAGTCCAAATCACCCCCCTTTTCCCATTTTATAAATATAAATTAATAAATAAATAAATAAACATATTTAGTATCGCCGCGCGCATAATAGCCCGAACTATTAATTAATCACATTCCTGATCTCGCACGTTAAACGGCGTCAGCGCAAAAAAATTCCAAAGTGCAAAATTGCGCATTTTTGGTCGCATCAAATCCAGAAAAAATTTAATAAAAAACGATCAAAAAGTCGTATATGCGCAATCAAGGTACCGATAGAAAGAACACATCATGGCGCAAAAACTGACACCTCACACAGCCCCATAGACCAAAGGATAAAAGAGCTATAAGCCTGGGAATGGAGCGATTTTAAGGAACGT
This sequence comes from Dendropsophus ebraccatus, assembly GCF_027789765.1. Taxonomy (NCBI): domain Eukaryota; kingdom Metazoa; phylum Chordata; class Amphibia; order Anura; family Hylidae; genus Dendropsophus; species Dendropsophus ebraccatus. The sequence continues at coordinate 175,016,849 of NC_091454.1, read as the reverse complement.
ATATTTGTTAACAATGGTTTGAATTTTTTACAGGCCATCCGATACAATATAAGTTATACATGTTATATATCATAGTAATCGTAACGACTTGAGGAACATGCATAACAAGTCAATTTTACCATAGGACGGACGGCGTAAATGCAAAACTCCCCGAAATCAAAACAAATTCGTTTTTTTTTTCAATTTGACAGCGCAAATGATTTTTTTCCGGTTCCGCAGCATATGTTATGGAAAAATAATGCCTGTCATTGCAAAGTACAATTGGTTTCGCAAAAAATAAGCGCTCATATACGTCTCTAGGTGAAAAAATGCAAGCGCTATGGACTTTTAAACTTAAAATGGAATAAGCAAAAGCGCAAAAACGAAAATAGGCTTTGACCTTAAGGGGTTAAAGGGCGCTACAAAAACTTGGCCACTTTCTTCCAAAGACAGCATGACTCTTGTCTCCAGATCAGGTGCGCTTAACCCGTTTAAGGTTGCCCAATGGATGATAGAAGGCACAAAAAAATTTCCGATGAAAGAGTTATCCCATCTCAATTATTAACCCCTTAAGGACAGAGCCTGAAATGGACAAATTTTATGAATATGACCAGTGTCACTTTATTCATTAATAACTTCGGGATGCTATTACCTATAGGGACGATTCTGAGATTGTTTTCTCGTGACATATTGTACTTTACATTTCTGGAAAAAAGGAGTCGATAATCATAACGAATCTTTATGAAAAACACCAAAATAATGTGAAAAATTGTGAAAAAATGCATTTTTCCAACTTTCAAACCTTTCTGCTTATACAGAAAATGGTTATGTCACATAAATTATATATTAAATAGCATTAGCAACATGTCTACTTTATGTTGGCGGCATTTATTAAACTATATTTCATTTTTTTAGACAATAGGAAGCTTAAAACATTAGCAGCAATTTTTCAAATTTTCTGTAAAATTTCAAAATCAGATATTTTTAGGGACCTGTTCAGGTTCAAAGTGTATTTGAGGGGCCTGTATGTTAGAAAGCCCCACAAAGCACCCCATTTCAGAAACTGCACCCCCCAAACTCTGCAAAAGCACATCCAGAACGTTTTTTAACCCTTTAGGGGAGTCAAAGAAATAAAAGCGAAGTGTGTAAGAAATTTGAAAATTTTTATTTTCTGTGCAGAGATTTTATTGTAATCCAATATTTTTCATAATGATAAACCTATTAGCAGAGAAATGCACCCCAATATTTATTGCCCCGTTTCTGCAGTTTATAGAAATACCCCATATGTGGTCCTATTGCGCTATTTGACGCAACCACAAGCCTCAGATATAAGGGAGCGCCTAGTGAATTTCAATGCCTCCGTTATATTTGGTCATTTTTGACTGTACCACTTCAGGTTGGCAGAGGCTCTGGGGTGCCAAAACCTAAAAAACACCCCTAAAGGGACACCATTTAGAAAACTGCACCCCTCAAGGAATGTAACAAGGGGTGCGGTAAGCATTTGGACCCCACAGGTGCTTCGCAGATAAAAGGAAAAAAAAAACACCAAACATGTAGCGCAGTTTCTCCCGAGTACAGAAATACCCCACATGTGGACATAAAGTGCCAAGCGGGCGCAGGACGGGCCTCCAAAGGGAAGGAGCGCCAATTGGCCTTTGCAAGCTGGATTTTACTGGAATGGATTTCAAGGGTCATGTCGCATTTACAGAGCCCTCGTGCTGCCAAAACACTGGAAACCCCCCACAAGTGACCCCATTCTGGAAACTACACTCCATAAGGAATCCAACAAGGGGTACAGTGAGCATATGGACCCCACTAGTGACGGGCACATAAGTGGAACATGTGCCGAGAAAATAAAAAATACAATTTTTTTAATTTTCACAGCCCAAATGTGGCCGTCACCAGGGGGCCATATCCCCACTGCCCCCCTCGTTAGATTCCTTATGGGTTGTAGTTTCCAGAATGGGGTCACTTGTGGGGGGTTTCTACTGTCCTGGCCGCACAGAGGCTTTGTAAGTGCATCATGGTATCCTCTAATGGGAATGGCGGCCATACCTATTTAGCTGGGGAAAAGGGACCATTCTAATTTATTTGGGGGTATTAGGCCAAATATTAGTTTATAAGGTTGAAAAGGACAGGTGTCCATCAAATTCAACCTGTGTTGATCCAGAGGAAGGCAAAAAACCCTCGTGAGGCAGACAACTGTAGCCTCATCACAGGAAAAAAGTTCCTTCCCGACTCCATAATGGCAATCAGAATAATCCCTGTATCAACGTGACCCCTGAAATAGGAATAAGGGACAGAATTTAGATAATGTAGAACCCCAATGACATGTGGTACGCCTTGAAGCGATCCAGTATGCAGAGGCCAGGGGGATCAGGACAGGTGTCACACTGGAAAATGGTGTCCTTCCTGTTCCCCCTTCCTTCCCCCTGTTACGCCACACTCTGCACTTCTTCTGGGGTCTCCCATTCTCCTGTGTGCGGGACGTCACATGGAAAATGTTGCCCTGGTGCGATACGGGGTCCTTCATATCCAGAAGCGCTGGGTCCGCTCCATGGCTGCTAAATATTAGGGCTCTATTACTGCTTCTGATATTTTCGGATCGTGCCGCAAGCTACAGTAGCTCTGGCAGCAACGGACCGGAAGAGGGGGTGCTGGTATAAAAGTTATCCCCGTACAGGTGGTAACCTTTATCCAGCAGTGGGAAGATCAGTTCCCGAATGATCTCCCCACTAACTCGGAGGATGGGGGGGGGCTGGATTTGGGTGTCCCTTCCTTCATACACTGTAATGGTACCTGCACACTGCGGAATGGCGAAGGATAACCCTTTGTGCATTCCGCAGCTGGCATCCGCCGGCGGACTGATGCGGGCGCTCGTCTCCGCCCGTGTCACACTCCATTCTATGCACGGGCGGATTCCGTTGTCCGGCCAAAGAATGAACACGTTCATTCGTTGGACAGAGGGCAGAATCTGCCCGTGCATAGAATGGAGTGTGACACGGGCGGATTCTGCCCTCTGTCCAACGAATGAACGTGTTCATTCTTTGGACGGACAACGGAATCCGCCCGTGCATAGAATGGAGTGTGACACGGGCGGAGACGCGCGCCTGCATCAGTCCGCCGGCGGGTGCCAGCTGTGGAATGCACAAAGGGTTATCCTTCGCCATTCCGCAGTGTGCACGTACCCTGGATCTGTAAGTGTACCCTGAGGTACGCTCACAGAGTTTGTAGAATTTCACGCCATACCGTCATCTCTTATTGGGACGGTACTGGCGGAAAAGACGTGTCTGGGGGGCAGCGTACGCTACGCTACCCCCCAGACACGTCACTGGATGATGAGGATGAATGGAGGAAAGAAGGATCCCCCCCATTCATCCTCACTGGCTGTTTCAGTGTCGGAGGCAATAATAGCGTATGCCTCTGACGCCGAAAACACCCTGGGGGCCATCTTTATACAAGGATTAATATATGGGGATTGGTATATGGGGTATGTAAATGTGTAGTGGTGTATTGTAAAACTTTATTCCATGTAGTGTGGTGTAGTGTAGTGGTTTTTTACGTGTTTTTTTGACAGTAAGAAAAAATATCCCTACGCCAAGAAAGGAGCTGCTGATAAATGCCGCACTTATGTGCGGCACTTATCAGCAGACAGTGGCGGTAGGATATAGGGGGGGAAAACGCCCCTACGCCAAAAAGGAGGAGTTGCTGATCAGCGGCGCACTTACGTGCGATGCTGATCAGCACTCAGCGGCGTTAGGGCGAAAAAAAAAAAAAAAAATCTTTTTAACCCAAAGCAACTGATCAGTGAATGATATTCACTGATCAGCCGCTAGGGGGCAGTAGAGCGACGCTGCCGGAGATTGCCGAGACCCGCCGAACCCGAGCGTTTCCGAAGATTTCCGACGCTGGACAACTGAACCCGGAAGTGAAGCGAAGAAGACGCGAGGACGGCGCGGACCGCAGATCTTCGCTCCGGACGGCCAGATCAGGTGAGTATGGTACACCTGCACCACACACACCTGTTCTGCACCCCTCAGCTACCTAGCTGAGGGGTGCAGAACCCGATTTAACAGTTTTTTTACACTTTGATTGCCGTGATGGGCCGGCCGGTACTGGCCGGCCTATCACGGCGATCGTGGAGGTGGCATCGGCGCCATCTTCCCCCAGTACACTAATGGCGATTGGTGCTATCTCGGACAGCACCAATCGCCATTGCTTTCCGGGTCACCAGCTGCTATATGCTGATCTGTATTTATCAGCATATAGCAGCGATCGTCAGCACGGGAGGGGTTAATCACCCCCCGTGACGACGAGCAGAGATGGCCTGCTATACATTATAGCAGGCCATCTTCCCCGACCGCTGTGTGTGAACACACAGCGATCGGGGAAACATCAGGCGTAAGTATACGCCCGTTTGCGTTAAAGCCCACCCTGCGGGGGCGTATACTTATGCCTGATGTCGTTAAGGGGTTATAATTAATCTCAAAGGACCCATCAAGTTATATTTTTTTGCAAATACATTTATCTAGCAAACTTGTCTCCTTCTCCTGATATGGTGCTCTTTCCCTCCTATTGTTGACAGCTTGTTGCCTAGGTTACTAGGTTACAGACCATCACTCTGCTCTAAAAGCAGCGGTCTGGCTGGGGGATATGTAGATATAGTATAAAATTAAATCAACCAAATCAACCAAAACTAATGTGCCCTAAAGGTAGGTAATATGGATGGTATCAATACTCGAACCAACTTGTAAGGGCCAAAAGCCCAAATCACATCCAATAACACCTACCATTGAGTAAAAATCTTATAGCTCCCCTAGCCTACCAGAGTGTATTGTACCTATATTTATATAGTCATAGTAGCTGCAGACTACTGACTAACTAGTAGTATTAGTACTATCTAACTGGGCTATGAGAGCAATGCACTTAAAATAAACCGCACAGCCCCACAGGGGAGCTATGTGATTTTAATGAGCACAACTTTATACGTATTATTTTCTATTTGAAGGCCATTAAAAGTTACGTTTTACTCAGTGGTAGGTGTTATTGGATGTGATTTGGGCTTTTGGCCCTTACAAGTTGGTTCGTGTAATCCAAATCCACTCTTAAACCAAAGCAAATTTTCCCATAAGAAATCATAGAAATGTAGACATTTGGTTCCACACCCCAAAAGTAATGATTTATTATTCTGAATAACATGTAAAACAAATGAAACAAACATTCAGAAACAGCAGAATATGTGATATTATAAGTTATTGTACAGTAATGGAGAGGATGGGAAACACAAGGGCTGACAGAGACTGCAGGGAGCATGAAGGAATGAGCAGGGCAGATGTGGGCACATACATGCAGCACTCTCTGTCCGGAGAGAGAGGGGTTACAGCTATGGAGAGATTACCTCCACTGTCCTGTCCTCTGATGTAAGCCCAAGCCTGAAGTGGATCTGCTATGATTTGGAAGGTGAAGGAGACTTCCAGGTTCAGAGTACAGGGCTGTAGACCCCGCTATGCAGACCATGCCCCTCCTCCACTCGCGCTCCCACCCAGCACAGGGAGCTTCTAAACCAAAGCAATGCTCTTAAACCAAGTCACAATTTTGAAAAACTGTGAGCTCTTAAACTGAAACGCTCTTAAACCAAGTTACTCTTAAACTAAGGTACCACTGTGTGTGTGTATATAATATATATATATATATTATATATATATATAAAGCTACTGTATAGACACATATACACCAGTCAGACCACTGTTTTAAAGCAGAATCGCGGTCTGGAACCTAGAAAACGGGGAGGAAAAGAGCAGCAAATCAGGAGAAGGAGGCAAGTTGGCAAAATGAATGTACTGTATTTGCAAAATACCCTACAGGACTATAGTCAAGATGAGAATATACCTTTAAGAAAGTATGGATGTGTCTAAGGCAAAGAAAACTCCTGGGTCTATTTGGCATGCAATACATAAGCCAGTCACAATGAGTGGCTCTATTTTTCCATGTGATTAGCTGAAACCAAAATCAATTTCCTGATCCATTCCAATAGTCATAGGTAATAAATTTCTGGGTCCTGATTACCCTGTACAGCAGAAAAGACGTTAAATCTTAGAATTGCTTGGACCTGTCCTCTGCATCATTGGGGAAGAAATAAAGAAATATCACCATCAATCCTTTTGCTGCCAGTACTACCCATCCTTTCTCTATCGACTTTGGTTCCCTGACCTGTCTGCCTGTCCCTGACTTTGCAGTAGCAGTAGTGTGGTGCAGTGTAGTGTCATGTTCCTGTACTTCACTTCACGCTGCCACCTTCATTAGCAAGTCGCACCAGGGATAGCGACCGTCTGGGTCGTCTACTGCAGCAAGTCCGGCCTGCCTTGTGGCAGGCTTTTCTGAAGACCAGTGGCCCCTTGGACTCCGCTCCCTGGTGTGGCCTACACCATCACTTGCGGAGATTCAGCAGATCCACTATACTCCAGCCGTTAAAGGAGATGGGTAGGTGAAGATGATGGTGCGAATCTCTGGTGATTGGGCACTTGCTGCTTATTTGCATATCTCAGGAATGTTAAACTTCTCCCCTCACAAGAACGTCAAATATACATGTCGTTTCAAAAAGATTTTTTTAAAACTCTTGAAAGTGGTGCAATCACAACACCTACTCCCTCCTACTATGCCATGACATAGTGCTGGTGAAATGAACTGGGCTGAACAGACTGGCACTGTACTAGGGGATGATTTACAGCACAACTACTACAGATGTATGAGCTTTGCAAGGTACAATGTCAGCAGAAATTAAAGAAACAGCAGCAGCAAAAGGGGTTACACTAACTGCACTCAGCAGTAGCTAAAACCCACCCCTCTTTCTGTTTTCTGTTCTGGGTCCCTCGGTTAGTAGAGACAGGATTCCCCTAACAGGCAGTGAACAGCAGAGTAAAGAGAAGCAAGAAACTGTGTGGCCAAAACTTAATATTTTTTTTTCCGGGGTAAGCAGCTACTTTTGGTAAATATTCAGTTTAAGAAAACATTTAGGAATCATGTAGAGGTACAGGAAGTTAATTGAATTGACAGTAAAAATTCTAAATATAAAAGTCTAAATATAGCTTTAAGCTCTACCTAGCACTATCATTATTTTTACTATAATAAACCATTTAACAGATTGCCTGTTTAATTAGCTTTCTTTCCTAATGATTAATTATCATGCGTAAAATCCTTTTCTTTATTTGGTACAACATTCGGACCTTATATAAATAAACCAAATCATAAGTAATGATCTTATTCCCTAGTGTGAACATAGGTAAGCAACTGTCAGGACAGAAAGCTGAAGAAAAGACACGGACAGTGGACCCTAGGCTCAGCCCCGTCCACTGTCCTTGCCTACTTGCCGCGATCTGGCCTAAGCGACAGTGAGCATCTGGGCAATGGTCCCTGGTCTAGATAAGTGTAACAAAAAACCAAGACACAAAGTACAAACACAAAAGAAGGGTCAATCAGTCCTGGTAACAACCAATGGGCAGTGCAGTACCAAAATGTAATCCAAAAGATAGGTCAAGAATAGTCAAAGTACGAGGCAGGGTCAGAGCAGTGAGATAAATAGCAGAGACAAGAGAAACAGGCAAGAGACAAGGCTCAATAACCGGCATGGAAAGAAGGTCAGGCACTCACTATATAGGAGATTTTGAGATCCGGTCCAGAGATTGATTGGACCGGACCTCTGATCACCTCCAACACACCTGGGCAATAAGCACTCTGACTGGCAGGATAATGCCAGTCAGCCTAATACAGCAGCAGCACAACTGTTTCCCACCACACACTAAGTGCAGTGACGTGACCCTGGTAACCAAGGATGCTGTTGGGTCTTCGCGACTTCACACAGTGACCGGGAACACTCCGGCAGCAGAACTTTGCCGGGGCAGATTTCTGACAGCACAGGACGACCCCACAGCAAGCACGGAGGACGGCATTGGATCTTTGTTAGGTTGCTGGGAATTTATATAAATAAAAAAAAAAGTGTATCTAGTACTCTTCTTATAAAATTGTTAGGAGAGTACTAATGAGTTTGAAGAAATTCCAGCCATCAAAATGATTACTTTCTCTAGAAGTATTTACCAAAGCAAACGTTCTCATTTCAAAATCTCAAATCTTCCATTTTAGACATAAAATTTAATTTAGTTATGGAAAACTCCCCGGAAGCAAGGAAGATCTCTTAGGTACTTGAGTCTAATGAAAGGCACTATGAAAAGTGAAATGAAGAGAAGTATTTCTAATATATGGGTAAAGTGCCTCAATGTGGACACCAGATTAAATATTTGAAAGGGCAATTAAAGGCTACAAAATTCAGGAAATTAATATCCTTGGAGAAATGGACTAAGCTGTTTTTGGGAGGTTATGTACCAATCTGATTATGCATTTAATATCCCACTGTAAAAGTAAATAACTTGTTACATGAATAAATGTCCAAACCATGATCTAGTAATGCAATTTCTTCTTCTGAGTTTGCCAATATCCTATGATAAAGCTATTTTAAAAAGATGATTTCATAATGGTGCATATAGCACCTAGACATCACTCCTGCGAGGAAGACCTGACATCTGTAGAAACTACCTGTGTGGGGATCTTGCTACTGGGGAAATTACATACATGGTGAGACCTGGCTTCTGGGGTTACTACCTATGGGGGGTGCTGGCTACTTAGGATATTACCTATTTGGAGGGCCTGACTATCATGGATACTGCCCACAGGGGGGACCTGGCTACTGGGCATACTACTTATGATGTGAAGACTGTCTACTAGAGAGACAACCTACAGGGGGGACCAGGCTATTGGGGATGCTACCTATGGAAGGGTCCTGTCTTATGGGACAAATCAGCTACAGGGGGTATCTACCCAGTGGGGAAGAATATCCACTGGGCAGACATACCTAAAGTGGGAAATTACTTACTGGGTGTACCTGGAGTGATCTACCTCTCCCCCAACCTACTTACCTAACTATATTTCTATGTGAGACACCAAAAGGTGTATTATTACTGTTTAGGGCACTTTGTGTGAGAAAAGGGAGTAGGAAGAAAGGGAAGTGTTTGTCTGGCATGTTCTGGAGAGATCATGGAAAGTCATGGTCTGAAGAAATGATTTGGACCAACACAACCATCCTTCCTATAAACAGAATTCAGCCAAGAGTTCCTGCTCTCCATAGGGAAGGGAAAGCCGCAGCCAGAGCGCTTTTGCTGCAGCTTATCTCTTTCTGAACAAAAGGGGCTATTATTTTCCATCCCAGCCAACACCCTATCACTACTCACTATCATTGAGCAGTGTGTTCGGCCGACTTAAAGCGTAACTGTCATGTTTTTTTTTATTGCAGAAATCAGTAGTATAAGCGATTTAAAAAAACTCTGTAATAGGTTTCATCAGCCAAAAAAGCCTCCTTCTGTACTCAAGAAGCAATCTCCCAGCCCCCCCCCCCCCCTGACTTCTTATCTGTGCATTATCAGGCAAACACGTCTTCATTACAGAGAAGCCAGTGAAGACGGGCTCTGCTCTCTCCATTGTAAGCCTATGAAGGTGGAGGGGCTGAGGGAGATGAGGGAGAAGGAAGAGGTGACATGAAGGTCAGCTGTTTGTAGACTCTCTGGGCACCTAAAACGCTAAATTCAGGTGTCAGAAAGGTCAGTGCTAATCTATAAACTTACTGAGAGAAGATTGCAGGGTGTTGTGCTTTGCAGAAATCCTCCGTGCTCAGTCACTCCTAACAGCCCCTCCCCTCTCCATAGCTACATAATGGAGACAGAAATCCTGCTTCATTTAATGTGAGGGGGGAGGCTGGGAAATTGCTTTTCAGTACAGAAGGAAACTCTTTTAGTACATAAAACCTATTACAGAGTTTCTTAAAATCGCTTATACTGTTGATATTTAATGTTTTCAGAAAAATGGCCCTGAAATGACAGTTACGCTTTAAGTCTAAAGTGTATGGGGAACTTAAGTCACTGGATATAACTGTACTGTAATCTCTTATAAGGTCTATATGGTCTGTAGTGGTAATGAAAGTGGTCATGCTATAGCAGTAGTATTTAGGCATTATGTAGGGTGTCATTGGTAATATCTTTCTGTGTATCGGGTATTTTCATTAATATCAGATATATTTAAAAGTAAGATAAATGTAAAATTGCCTAGAATCACTATTAGTGTATAGTACTAAGTTATAGTAACGGTTTCCCTGCATAAATAGATACCTCCTAACATGTATGTCTAAATATTGTATATTTGTATTGATACCAATTTCATACTCCCCTTTGGCTAAAAATACTCCTAAAGTATGTTTTGAGGAGTAATTTTACCTCTAATTGCCGCTACAACAGGGTTTACACTTGACTCCTGAGTCACTGAATATGAATACACCTATGTCTTATACTCACTTTCTTAAAATTTTGAGGAAGTTATTTATGTTGAGCAACATTTAGACTCATGTCTGAACTATCTATAGTTCACTATCTAACATGTTCATTAAAGGGGAACTCCAGATAGGAAAAACTTTTTTCCTATTAAAAGTACATTAAAAGTTATATAGATGTGTCTATACAATGTATTACTGTATCTGTGCGGTTCTGCCATACTGGTAGCTGATAGAAATCCAGGAAGTGAAGAAAATGGCCCCTGTGCCAATTCACATTGTCTCCTGCTCCTTCTGCTATCCCCCCTTAGGAGACAAATCTTCCATGCCTCTGTTTCACATTGTGTGTGTTTGCTGAGGACAGGCTGATGATGCAGGCAGGGGGCAGGGCGTGATGTCACAGGAGGCTTGGCTGGATCCCCCAATTCCCTGAGTGACTAACCATCTCTGACCGGCCAGAAGCAGATGCAGCACTAATTTTACTGATTGTGATGGGTGGGGGACCGGGATCAGCTGAGGGAAAGCATTGCATTCTGGGAACTGCTCAACCAGGTAGGACAGAAACACAATACAGAACAAAAAAACCCCCAAACAAATGGATTTTTGGTAGTTTCAAAACTGGGATAGACAGGTAAGGAATGCTATATGCTTCTGCAGAAGTTTCATTTTTTTAACCTCTGCCTGGAGTTTCCCTTTAATTCCGGCCACAGGTAGCATTTTTATAGATATTAAATTATCCCTTGATAACAGAAAAAGCAAAGAGCAGATTTCGGGAATGAAAAGAAGAAAACTTTATTTTTTAATAACCGCTCTGCTGTCACTTTTTAAGGGTCCACCTCTAATTCCGGGGTCATATTTTCCAATTTCACTGGTGTCACTGCTTTTATGAACCATCTACTTTGAGGCAGGGTGCTGAAATGTTGATTGACTTTCCTATGTGAAGCAGCAAAGCATAAAGTGTCCACTGTAAGGAAGGAACCTCTAGTTACAGATCTGTTTAGCTATTTCTACTAACGTATGGTAAGGAAAACATGTCCCCTTGACTAATATAACACGGTTTTGCAGGGGCCTATGTCTTTTACTTTCCACTTCATTCCTGACTAAATCATAAGCCTTTGTCTAAACATTTTGTCATATTTAAACTATGCCATGCAGCCAGACTTACAGCAGGCTTCCAGTATAATATTCACATGCTGGAATAACTCGCACCATTTGTTCAGACATTTCTCACCCAAGACAGCAGATATTTGGCAGTGATAACAAAGCAAGAAGGAAATTTTCTTAAACAAAACAAGAGAGAAGAATGAAAGAAAGTAGAGCAGGACAAGAGAGAAAAAAAGATTTTTTTTATAAATAATTTTTGGGCCAAAAAAGGAAAAGCATATTGAAGGGGTATTCCTATCACCTAAACTTTTCTTAGATCATGGGAAATGCAAAAGAAAGCAATTTTGCAAATGCTTTGCATTAATAAAATTGCTTTCTTTTGAAGTTTGGCCCCTTTCTCTCGCAGACATGTCAGATGGAGACACAGCAGTCCCAAGCTCACTCAGCTCAGCCCCGCTGTGTCCAATCTTCTTTTTATTTTGATGTCTACAGAGCTATTTGGGGGCTCATTTTTTGCACCTTGATCTGTAGATTTCCTCTTTACCATTTTGTCATAGATGGGACTTATGAGTTTTATCTCAGATGTGACGTGACGTGTTTTTCACCCACATTCACCATGTGGGACTCATAATACTTTCTAATGGCGCATGTTATTTTATACTCTAATATTTTCAGGAGTTGGGAGACTCCTTAGTGTACATGCCATAACCACTGTATCAACAAAGCCAAACAGATCCTGCTGTCTTTAATGAAGTAGTCAGGGTTTCTGCATGTGTCCGTCATTTGATAAGTAATGCTGGCAAAAAATTGCTACATGCAACATTTTGCAAGATCACATTATAATATAACTTTATTGTGTGCACGACAGCCTCTGCAGATCAATCGGTGGTTATTATAGTAGTCTAGTATAGTAGTATATTACTATTACTATAGTAATCACGGCTCATTCTGCAGAGGCTTCTAGACAGACAGCCTCCTTAGGGTCCTATTACACGGAGCGATTTTTAACGATTATCGACTAACGATAAATGATCGCAAACAAGATTGTTTATCGTTAACCTGAAATCGTTCACCATATTACACAGAATGATAGTCGCTAGAAACGATCGTTATTGCGATCATTTATTCCTTCTGATCTCAGGAAAACAATGGGCAATGTGCTATTACACTGAACGATTAGTGAAAAAGTGCGGAAGTTGAGCGAACGAACGTGGAATTACAGCGAACGATTAACGATAATTTTAGGTTCAGATCTAAATCAACGATCAACGACATACGAATGATTTTTCGATCGTTGCCTGCAATGCAATTACACAGAACGATTATCATTTAAATTCGAATGATTTAACAATTTTTCGCACGATAATCGTCCCGTGTAATAGGGCCCTTAGAGTACTGTATTCAATTCTACTAAGAAGATAAGTACATGGGAAAGGTTGCCTTGCTCTGTATCAGTAGTGCTGTGTGTGTGCAGCAGTGCTTACCCAGAAGTGAAAAAGCAGGGACCAGGACTTGGACAGCCCTGCAGTTACCAACACAACTTGGGTGACAGAAGAAAGGCCCATGTCACCCTTTACTAGTGCCACTCAACGTATTATAGTAAATACATAGATAAAAAATATCTGCATTTACTTTAATGGAGTTATAGTGATTGTAATTGAAGCTTTACTAAAGCAATTTATTTACTATATACATATATATTTTTGTTGTTACTTTCTGGACTACCCCTTTAACAGAGTAGCAGGGACATAGGGATTTTAGATTAGCAATGTTACGTCTATTCTTTGCACCATGGAAGGATAGAGAAGGGTCAGGTTCTGCTTGTCATTTCCAGAATTACGGAAATGGACAAGTGGAGGTTTGTGGAAAGTAATCATCTGAATGGATGTACCAAGTGTACAAATAAAGTCCTGATGACGGGAACGTCCTAGAAATGTGTTGCTTCCCAGAAATGTGTGTCTCACTGTATTTTTATGAAATTTCAATAAAGCAATTGTTTATTCACTGGCCTGTGTATAAGGATACATTGGAACAGGACATGGCACTGGAGGATTTGACTGAGTGTTCTGGGACTACAGTGTGGCTTCCTGCTCTCCTCAGTTAGGTGTAACAGGTTATTTACTGGTGTCTGCCTGCCCTTTGATCCCATTAGATGTGCTCTCCAAGTGTTTTATGTTTTGTTTCCTTTATATATGGGCCGTAAGATGACAATAATACTGATTTATGGCGTGAAAGGTTATTGACTGCTATAGCTCTGGCGGTTTTCCAAAACCACATTTTGTATACATTCCCATGTACTTTGCTTCTTTTTATACCTATAACCACAAAGTTTTTTCACAGTTTTGTTCGGAGCCGCAATTTCTTAATTGGTATGTATGGAGAATAAACCTCATACATCCCTCTTTACATGAAACACCCCGTGCAAATCTAAGGTAGTTTGGTAATTTGGTACACCAGCAAAATCATCGGCATAATCTACTAGTGACCAGTCCATCTGCAGAACATACTTGCATTTCACAGAGTACTACTGTTTTCTATACTGCATTGTATTCCACCTTGTTTCCTATGTAAGATAATGTTTCTGCTATGGTCTGCAATGAGTTCTTTAAAGGAAAACCCATCACACTTGACTGACCTCTTTACACAAATATCCTGTCACCCAGGATATGTAATATTATGTGCATATAGCATAAGCTGTAATACCTTTATGTAGAACATCTGTTGGTGCTAGAGTGGAAAAATTATCATTTATTACCAGGCCAAAGTGTAGTTAGAGGCATGGCCCAGGCACTGCGGTGTGCCAGGTCTTATTACATTTTCCCGTTCACTTTCCCTGCTTCTCCCTATTTGATGGACAGTTGTGGCTCTTGTCATCAATAGCAGCACATACATGGTCAGTTCACTATGCATGCTTCACAATTGACATGGAAAGACACTTCCATTAAGAAGAAAAAAGGATTAGAAAATTAAGTGAGGAGAGCTGCTGCAGCTAGGGGTGCTGCAGTGCCTGGGCCACTCCTCTATGACACCTCTATGGTAATAAAACACCATCTTTTCACTATAGTACTAGTGGAGGTGCTACATAAAGGTGCTGTTGTGCTTACTCTACCTTATGCTATAAGCATATTTGACCAAATACATATACACATCCTGGGTATCAGGTAGGAATTGCATACGTTGGTATTTGATATGGATTCATGCTGGTGCAAGACTCACCAATACATATCATTGGGTCCATGCAAATTGTTGATTGCTTACAGATTGATGTACTCAAGCATCCACAATGTGCAGCTCCATCTACCTCTTCTTTGCAGATTTACAAATATGGAGACAATAAGGATGCACTGCAGATGACTGCAGAGCGTGGATGATTTAGCAAAACGTGTAAAAAAAATTGTGGACAAAGATACCAGACAGAAAAAAATAATAAGAATGAGTGAAAAAGGCCTTACATTGTGCAAATGATGCCATTTCTAGTCACGTGCAGGAAGAACGCTCTGAACACACGAGAGCAGCAGTGGGACTGGAACTCCTTACATATCAGAGGTACCCACAAGTTTTTCAATTTTTTTGTCGCAAATTTTTTGTACCGGAAAACACCTTTAATTGGTTGAGACAACTTATTTCTACTTCCATGTCAAAATAAACACAGTGCAAACCATTTGCTGTCCCCATCAATGATTCAGTATCTCAGTTTCATGACAATCACCCTGTGTAATTGCGTTTATGATTCATAATTGATTTATCGCTCAGGTCCCATTGAAGCTCATTAACAATGCAGGTCAGAACATAAGAGCTCACATTATGCTGCCATTCTGCAGTAACATCACTGAGTATCATAATTTCATGGTTGCCTGGCACTACGCTGGCAAAGATAAAGCGATGTGCTCCCTTTGTATTTTCTTGCCTTTAGGGATTAGCTTTGCAGCAAAGCAGAATTTGTTTGTTTACAGACACAATCAAAGGCAGAAGTATTTTAACAGGAATAGATAAAGCTTCCAATGTGTGGGATCAAACGCATATCTAAAAAACCTCAAAGTGACAAACATATGAATATACCAACCAATATCTTTTGCTGCGTGCAGACTTTATACAGTATGTCACCATTAGGAACAGTGGAAAGGGAATCCATCCATGGTTAGAACGAGAGCCCTGAAAAGATTTTGTTACAGGGATTTTATCTACATCTCTGGGCATATAAATGTGCCTTATACAGTCCGTGTTTTAGCTCCATGTTCTTCTCAATTATTATTATTTTTTTTTAATGTATTCATCTGCAAATTAAAGGGTTTTATAGGATAAAAAAAAAATTTCTTCCAAAATGTCTGCCGTTACATGTGTCTGCCCCATTACCATGAATCTGACAGAGATGCAATAATAGCACAAATACTATAACCTGACACTAACCGTAGTAAAAGGTATTACTGTAGGGTCCCTTTAAATTTATGGTGAGATGTAAATATACCACAAGACAAATGGAAAAAAACAACACTTGGTATCAGAAACAAATAGTTACCATCAGTCAAATGAGAGTTCAATAAGCATTGTAATCCTCAGAGATGTAACAGGGAACCCCTGGACCTCAGTACAAAGTCTGTAAGAACCCCCCCCACACACACACACCCACACACCATGTATCATATATAATGCTGCTGCTTTCTTATGTGCAAAAGAACTTCTGTTACCATCTTAGCAGAGGGCATTAAATGTGCACTGTGACTTAGAAACTTTTGCATGTCTATGTGTCAAACGGTTTTCTTGATTAGTTGATTTCCTAGTGCCCTACCCATCCCTAGATAGCGTAAGAGCTCAGCATGTTCTTTCTCGCTCTGTGCGCTCTTCTGAGACAGACTTCTAAAGAAAGTCTGTGAGAACGCTTCCTGTCATCCTCAACTCTGTGTTCCCCTACCTTCCCTCATTCTCGTGGTCAGCGGTGGTGTAAAGTTAGGGCACAGATACTGTAAGCCACGGCAGTTTGACACAGGGCTGCAAGTTTAAAAGTTGTTTTTTAGGGAAATAACTGCATCAATTGCAGATCTTGGATTAAAAGCAGCTATTCGAAGGTACAAGTGGTTTGGGGGGGGGGACAGATTGTGGGTACAGAGTCACTTTAATGGCATCTGTTGGCTAAACCATAGTATGAACTCTGAGGCTATGTTCACATGTGGCAGATTCCCATTTCTGACTTAAAATTCAAGCATCAGAATAGGGTTATTTCTGCAGTATGTGATCTTTACAAACAACATCTAGATATATAGGACAGATTTCAGGCAAAGAAATCATCGCCAAGGAAATCTGGCACATGTGAATCTACCCTGAAGTATCTTCTCATTAGAGTCCTGGAAACAGTAAATGGAGCTAAGCTGTGTGATCAACAGCAGGACAACGTAAAGACCGCAATATCTCCTGAAAAGACAGCGTGAAGACCGCAATATCTGCTGAAAAGATGAAAAGACAGCGTAAAGACCACAATGTCTCCTGAAAAGGGACTTTATAGTCACAGTAAAAAAAAAATAAACTGCTGTCTCTGTTTACATGCAGCTTTTATCAGGGAGGCCGTGACAGGGGCATAAAGGGCTCTCTAGAGTCCTAAGAGGTAACATTTAATTTACACAGTGTAAAACAGAAAAATAAATGAGTGTTTTAAAGCAGTACCACTTCTGAAATATGTATGTTTTACAACCTTGCAGAAAAAGCCCATTCAGCAAATCAGTCAGGGTGGAAAAGAGGAATTATTGACAGCAAGAGCAAGCACCATTAGAATGGCATTGGCAAGAGATAGGTGGAAGTGCAGCTTTCTTGTGCCCCCTAGGCACGTTTAGGCTATGTTCACACACAATAAAATAACACCAAAATATGGCTGTAGTTATGAGTAAAAATAATGCAATAGGGAAAGAAACTGGTGGAAAAAAAAAAAGAAATGGATGTTTTTTGCAAAAGCGGGTGGTAAATAATGAGCATGAGCATATGTTGTTGCTCACTGCCGGACAGTTTCCCATTGACTTCAATAGAGCACATTATTATATTGAAAACACGTCTGGATTTTGCTTTTATTAATATTAGATCTATTTTCCACAATACCTCTTTAAATGTTTGCTTTCGTCCAGAAGTAGCACCACTTATGTGAATGTTGCTGAGCTGCGCTGAGCAAAGCTCCTGCACAGGAGTGGCACTGTTTCAGACGAAAGCAGCCATGTTTTTCTTTTTTAATATCATGCAATTGCTTTATTCAAAGACATCAAATATACTGCAGAAATGACAGCGTGGCTAACATTTTTTTTTTCCTATGAAGGTGGAATGTTGCTTTAAGGAATCCCTGGCATTTACTGCAGTGGGGATTACAGGTAAAACGGTAAAACTAATCAACTGTTGTGTGATTTGAAGAATTTAATAGAAAAATCTATAACGCCTCTCTATTCTGTCTGCTGAGGCATGAAATAAGTTGCCTTTCCTGCGATGCGCAATGGAAATGTCACATTCCCTTCTGCCGAAAAGTTTCACTTTAAAACTAGAACATTTAAGCCATTTGTTTGGCTATTTATTGTCTGAAGCTTAAACC
The DNA here is from genome assembly GCF_027789765.1 of Dendropsophus ebraccatus. NCBI lineage: Eukaryota > Metazoa > Chordata > Amphibia > Anura > Hylidae > Dendropsophus > Dendropsophus ebraccatus. Next base: position 174,998,841 of record NC_091454.1, on the reverse strand, counting down.
AAAAATAGTGTTTTGGTATTTATTAAGGCCCCTTTTGCATACCTTTACTATGTTTTTTTGGCCGTAAATTTCAAGCTTTTTATCCTATTTTTTATACAGGGATTTTTCCTGGAATTTTTAAAATAAAAATAACATAGTATTTGTATTGTATTTATTATTTTGCCATAAACTTGAATGTAACATCTTGCAGCACACTTCAAGGGAAACTACCAGAAGATTAGAAGCATCTAACCTTCTGTTTTGTCCCTTTAGCCCATAGGGCACTAAGGATGAATGAAAGTTTCTTACCTTGATCCCCTTTGCCATTTTCAGGAACTTTGTAGTTTATTAGATATGTAAAATCTGCAATCTGGTGCAATGGGATCCTCACCCGCTATAAAGCGAGTTCAGCTCCTAAGCTCGCTTTATAGCGCAGACCCACCCCCCTCCCCCGGCAGGGCATACATGTACGGTGGGGGCGTACATGTACGCCTGCCGTTGTTAAGGGGTTAAACCAACACTATAGTATTCATACTCTAGTACAGATAAAGGTGTGATGTGTCCTAAACAACCTCTTCAACAGAGCACTGTCCATGTAAGTTGTAAGGTGAATGGGCTCTATGTCTATGCCTCAATCCTTTCCCTGAATTTCGAGTTTTGATGATAAAGATCTCAGCCTTTCCCCTGTCAAAGATGCAACAAATGAGGTATTTCTTTGGTGGGAATATGTGCCAAAGATGTAACAAATGTGGTATTTCTTTGGTGGGCAGATGTCCGGCTTTATGACTCTGCAATATGTTGTGGACCCCTAACTCGTGAGCAAAATGATTGCAACCAAATAACTAGAGATGAGCGAACCTGGAGCATGCTCGAGTCCATCCGAACCCGATTGTTCGCCATTTGATTAGCGGGGCTGCTGAAGTTGGATAAAGCCCTAAGGCTATGTAGAAAACATGGATATAGCCATTGGCTGTATCCATATTTTCCAGACAACCTTAGAGCTTTATCCAAGTTCAGCAGCCACTGCTAATCAAATGCCAAACGCTCGGGTCTGGATGGACTCGAGCATGCTCGAGGTTCACTCATCTCTACAAATAACACAAAATAAAGAGACAACACTTTTTAGTCATGTGTCACATGGTCACAATTTTATTTAAAATCACATGACACTGAATAGCAGACTTGTCACCCTCCAGTAGTCAGGCGAGGGAAAAAACCCTGTGGAGGAAACCTAGAGAGAGCCATGGCTGGAGAGTTGCCCATCCCTTGGGCTAAGAGGGCAATGATTAATATGATTGCTTATGAATTTGTACATTTTTTTTATTTAATAAAAATTCACCGAATCTGGGCACTTCACCATTTTGCAGGACGTGCTGTTAATGCTGCTCTTTTTGAGATGGTGGAAGCATAGTGGATGGATAGATAGATAGACGTTTGAAGATGGTGGCACCAAGCCACTGAAATGTCACACTTGAAGTGTTGCACTATGTTTTGACAAAAAGAAAACTGCTGCATAATCTGTTGCGCTATACAAATAAATAAATATTAATATAATAATAATTATTATTATTATTAGATAAAGCACAGTTGTTTTACCTGATACAACGCTGGACTGCTGTAGATGCTCTATACATCTTCTGGTCTGAAGTCAAGATCTAGATCCGCTGGCACCAAGACTGCATACAAGACCAGCAGTGCTGCTTCCTTTTTGCTACTACATAGATAGATAGATAGATAGATAGATAGATAGATAGATAGACAGACAGTTAAAGTGCTAGTCACAGCATCCGGCAGCTGAGTGAGCCCACAGGAGCGGGAAATGATAAATCTCCCCCAAAGTTGTATCTGTAAATTTTTTTATTATATATTACAGTAATTTTCACTGACATTGGCTTTCATAGTGCAAAATATGTGCAGATAAGATGTCCAAGACAGAGGATAAAGTCAGCTGTGGTTCCATGCTATCCACCCATCCTCCATCCTATAAAGCATCAGGCAGTGAATAATACAAACAGAATAATTTCACCCTTTATTTCCCCATTTCCACCTAATCTGCCATGGATCGCCTTATACCATGCGTCTCACATAAAGTAGCTCTTATGTTTCCACACTCCTACTCCAGGACTTGGCGCAGGTTCTTCTCCTGATTATCTGCCATTGCCTGAACTTTTCCAGTTAATGACTCCTGGCATCACGGTGCCCATTATACGCTTGTAGGCATATTCATAGTCATTCTTTTGGCTAGAATTGTAGCTGTTACTTAGAAAACAGCTATGTTGTTCAGTACAGAACTTAGAAAAATCTGATATATAAACATCTGTAATATGTATTCATATGCTTTATCCTCCGGCTCCTACTAATTGATGGATAAGCAGATGGAGTCATTAGCACATTGTGATTCATTTTTGCACCTTTTTTGTGACTGGTCGTGATAGAAAGGACATTAGCAGCTTCATAAATAAAGGAGCGCAAATACTTATTGATGTTGTCAACTTTACAGAATGTTACATTAAGCTGTTTCAGAGCTAAGCAGGCGACAGAAACACTTCTAGCTTGGACAAGCACTCAACAATATAATGGTCAACAATGCAAAATTCTGCCAAGCTTTGGTACCATCTGTGCTGTGCAGTATTTGGAACAGTGCAGAAGACTTACTGAGCCATTTCATCGAGCTTCTAAACAAAAACATAAAGATTTTTTGTTACCATCCAATAAATTAAATGTGTTTAAAACTAAAGAGAGGCACTCAAGTTAGAAAGATGAAATCCCTTCGCAAAATGTTGTAGCATTCGGATTAGGTAAATCTTTATTACCATCTCTTATTCGGTCTACTATAGCTGCAGTTTTCCGGCTCGGCATTAGAAGGTGGAAAAGTTGAATAGACACAGTGATTATCGATACAGTGTCTTGTATTTAAGTGATAACATGTACATGTATAACAGATTGTCAGATTATCTGGTGACGCAACATGACATTAAGGGACAGCATCCTGCTGAGAACATATGACATCCAATATGTTTCCTCAGTCACAGTGCAGCACAGAACAGACCTTATGCTGTACAGTTGTATTGTAACACTATAGCTCAGTACAGTTACACATAACTACATTGTTGTGACAGTAATGGACCAATAATTCTTCATGGGAGCAAAAGTACAGGTGTTGTGACATTGTAGCCAAGCTGACCTACGCCATGATATCAGAATATGATGTGTTTTTCCATAAGATTGTAGGGAAACTATATTAATCTTAACTCTCTCTGAATTATTATATTGCCTAATGTCAAATTGCTAACAATTGATTTGTTACTATAGTCAAGTGCTCCACTTTCTATGTGAGCATGTTTAAGCCCCCTGTGTGGTGTGAAATATCACCATGCAGCCCATATACCTCCATATAACCTCACACAACACCATGCAGCCTGTATACCTCCATATAACCTCACACACCACCATCTAGCCTGTATATCTCCATATCAGCCTACCTACCACTGTACAGCACATATACCCCCTTATAGTGCCACACCCCATCATACAGCAGGTATACCTCCATATAGCCTCACATACCAATATGCCCAATATGCTGCCTGTTTAACTCTGTATAATGTCACACACTATCATGCAGCAGGTATACCTCCATATAACCTCTCACACCACTATGTATAACTCTATGTAATGTCACACACCATCATGCAGCAGGTATATCTCCATATAACCTCTCACATAACTATGTATAACTCTATGTAATGTCACAAACCATCATGCAGCAGTTTGTATACCTGCAGGTATACCTCCATATAGCCAAATGACAGATTAACTTTACCATAGGCCCCAGGCTGTTCACCAGCTTGGGCCCCCTACCCCACTGTAACTATGGCAACACAAACACGCTCATACACGCTGGATGGATTTTTTTTGCAAGTCATGCCAGAATAGTAGCCAGGAGACAATACACCACTGGAAATATAAGTCTGTTTGGGGGGCATGCCCCCCCCCCCCCAGGAGCTCAGGGCCCCAGGCTACCACCCAAAATGGATCTATTATAATTCGCTATTACCGTGTTTCCCCGATAGTAAGACACCCCCGAAAGTAAGACATAGTTGGACTTTCGGGGGCTGGGCTAAAGTAAGACATACCCCGAATGTAAGACATAGTACATAGGGCGGTATTTTTGTACTTTTATGTCCCTGCGCCCGTCCTGTCAGAGGCTCGCACGCGCGCGCACACACACACACGCGCGGCCCGGCACGAGCGCTGCACGTCATGTGCAGGGACGCCGGTATTGGTGCGGGAGCTGAAGGAGCAGCAGGGCCCAGGTGACTGCCCGCACCGCCCCCGTCTGGTCCAAGCGACCTTCCCCCCACCCCCCGTGCGCGCACCTGTCCGCCCTCTCTGAGGCCCCGTCCTGCCGCACCGTCCATGCGCCCACCACCCGTCCGGTCCGGCGTCCCTGCTCACTGAGGGGAGTACAGGACAGCCGCCCTCACGTGCTGCTGCTCCTCCAGCTCTGACATGGCCGCCTCCCTGCACACACAGGACAACGTGTGACAGCTGACCTGTCATCTCATCCCCTCAGTAACAGTACAGGATAGGAGGAATAATGGGCTGCAGCAGGCGGGATAACTTATAGCTGTGTGTGTTATCCTGCCAGCTGCAGCACATCCATTCCTCCTATGTTACAGTCCTGCACTGTTACTGAGGGGACTACAGTCATACACCCCTGTCCGCCCCCCTATACAGTCATACACCCCTGTTTCCCCCCCCTATACAGTCATACACCCCTGTCCGCCCCCCTATACAGTCATACACCCCTGTCTCCCCCCCCTATACAGTCATACACCCCTGTCCAATATAAGACATACCCCAAAAGTAAGACATAGTGGGACTTTTGGGAGTAAAAAGAACGTAAGACACTGTCTTACTTTCGGGGAAACACGGTAATATAACCTCTTAAACCACTACGCTGCCTGTATAACCCCATATGAACTCACACAAAACCATAAAGCCAGTATATCTTCATATAACCTCACACACCACTATACAGCCATCATATGCCCCATTAAACCTTGCACACTTAAAGTGCTACCATTGTTGGCCTCAGTGTCAGCAACAGGGCTCCCAAAATCTGTGTTAATCAGCATTTCCTAACACAGTGACAGCACCCATGGGATACATCTACTCCGCAGGCAGGAGGAAGCATTACCAGCAGAACAGACTATCTGTAGGTGATGCTGCCATCTGCTGACTGTAGGTGTTAAATGCAGTGAAGCCTCCCCAGAAGACCACCACTGATCATAGCCCATCGTTTTTATGCAATAGGTTCCTTTTTCCTGTAATCTTATGTATATTAACCCCCTCCCTCCAGCCTATTTTGTGAGGCCCACACCTGTGAGAGACTTTTTTTTCCAGGTTACACTTTACCTAATATTTATTATGTGTAATATAACCTACCCAGGACACTAAAACTCACCAAACTAGACATCGAACGGCTGACAAGTTAAAAAAAAAAACTTAAATTGTCAGTGGCATGTATCATATGTAGAAAATGCCCTGCCTGTAGCACAAAGGGTAGCAAAGAGGAGTTACGGCTGTAATAGAACATTGTAGCTGAAATATGGGGCATTGTGGCTGTAATAGAACATTGTAGCTGAAATATGGGGCATTGTGGCTGTAATAGAACATTGTAGCTGAAATATGGGGCATTGTGGCTGTAATAGAACATTGTAGCTGAAATATGGGTCATTGTGGCTGTAATAGAACATTGTAGCTGAAATATGGGGCATTGTGGCTGTAATAGAACATTGTAGCTGAAATATGGGGCATTGTGGCTGTAATAGAACATTGTACCTGAAATATGGGTCATTGTGGCTGTAATAGAACATTGTAGCTGAAATATGGGGCATTGTGGCAGTAATAGAACATTGTAGCTGAAATATGGGTCATTGTGGCTGTAATAGAACATTGTACCTGAAATATGGGTCATTGTGGCTGTAATAGAACATTGTAGCTGAAATATGGGTCATTGTGGCTGTAATAGAACATTGTAGCTGAAATATGGGGCATTGTGGCTGTAATAGAACATTGTAGCTGAAATATGGGTCATTGTGGCTGTAATAGAACATTGTAGCTGAAATATGGGGCATTGTGGCTGTAATAGAACATTGTAGCTGAAATATGGGGCATTGTGGCTGTAATAGAACATTGGAACATTGTACCTGAAATATGGGTCATTGTGGCTGTAATAGAACATTGTAGCTGAAATATGGGTCATTGTGGCTGTAATAGAACATTGTATCTGAAATATGGGGCATTGTGGCTGTAATAGAACATTGTAGCTGAAATATGGGGCATTGTGGCTGTAATAGAACATTGTAGCTGAAATAGGGGCATTTTGGCTGTAATAGAACATTGTAGCTGAAATATGGGGCATTGTGGCTGTAATAGAACATTGTAGCTGAAATAGGGGCATTTTGGCTGTAATAGAACATTGTAGCTGAAATATGGGGCATTGTGACTGTAATAGAACATTGTAGCTGAAATATGGGGCATTTTGGCTGTAATAGAACATTGTAGCTGAAATATGGTTCATTGTGGCTGTAATAGAACATTGTAGCTGAAATAGGGGCATTTTGGCTGTAATAGAACATTGTAGCTGAAATATGGTTCATTGTGGCTGTAATAGAACATTGTAGCTGAAATAGGGGCATTTTGGCTGTAATAGAACATTGTAGCTGAAATATGGGGCATTGTGGCTGTAATAGAACATTGTAGCTGAAATATGGGGCATTGTGGCTGTAATAGAACATTGTAGCTGAAATAGGGGCATTGTGGCTGTAATAGAACATTGTAGCTGAAATAGGGGCATTGTGGCTGTAATAGAACATTGTAGCTGAAATATGGGGCATTGTGGCTGTAATAGAACATTGTAGCTGAAATATGGGGCATTGTGGCTGTAATAGAACATTGTAGCTGAAATATGGGGCATTTTGGCTGTAATAGAACATTGTATCTGAATGCATTTTTAACCTACAGGCCCTTCTTTTTGTGTGTGATTGTGTGCTGCCGCATTACTATTATTTGATTACCTAGAAGTCCACACAAGTTTTATACTTACCTGACCAGTTAATAGTGGCAGATAACCTCGTCCTTTAATCCTTTTGTATGGTCTATATCTAATTATGTTTATACTGACCAAATACAGCAGATTTGTAAACAGTCTACATGAAGACTATAATAAACACTAAAGGAGCTGTCCCATTTGGAAAGACTCTTCCATAAATAGCAATAAGTAAAACACAACCAGTCTGGCAAACTATAGAAAACAGTATTTATTGTTTAGAAAAGCCAGGCTCCATATTTCACTCATACAGATGTGTTTTTTTTTTATTGCACCTATTGATATTAATGGGTGACTCTATCATACATTGTACAACCATGCATGATTGTGATTTGGGAAAATGATTCACTAATCTCATTATTTTGTTCCCTTCAGCTTCTGTTCTCTTTCTTTTGCAGGTCATATTGCAACTTTGTAGTTTTCAAAATTGTCCCTTAATAACTATTTTAAATGTTGTCACATTCTAGCATAATTTACATGACTTGCACCATATTTATTATCAGTTGACGACCCTTTTTAGGCTATGTTCACACAACTTTTTTTCCGTTTAAAATTACGTCCGTTATTTTGAGTCTAAAATAACGGACATTTTTCAAAGCCTGGCATCCCCTTAGTGCAATGACTGGTGTTTGCAAATTATTTTAGTTTGGGGTTACTAATTGCCCTTTGGTTGTGGCTTAATTGAAAAATCCATTGAATTTAATAGTAAAAACGGAGAAAGAACGGTTACAATAGAAGAACTGTGTGTGAACAACCAATAAAAAACGTCCACTATTTTCAAAAAACGTCTGAAAATAATGTTTATGTTCATTATATTGACATCCGCTGCAAAAACATCCGTTTTTCAATACATTGTGTGCATAGGACCTCCGTCTTCCCATTGACTTCAATGCAATTGCATTGAAGTCAATTAAATTGCTGCAAAAACGGACGTTTTTTTAAATAGCGAAATCGGACGTTTTTTCTCCATTTTTGACATTGTGTGAACATAGCCTTAGACTCTTTTCCCGCATATCTCACAAAACATGGCATGTCCTTTGTAAAAAAAAGGGTGTAACTATCTGTAGCTTCCAGTCGGAGGAGCTGCCCCTAGTGGTAGGTCAAAGGACCCTATATTTTATCGTTGTAAATACCTGTAAATACCAGATTCATATAGAAATAAGCAAATATTTTTAATCTATTTAAAATAGCAGAAATAAGATGGGAATAAATGGTGGACAATTATTTTAAGCTGGCCATGATAATTAAAAATTAACTAAAATGAATAGTTCTAGCCGAACAGAATTTGTTCCATCATTTAGATCTTGTTATAATATCCCCTTTGGCTGTTTTGGCTTAAACTCTTTTATCTGGTGTTGTACAAGAAAATAAATTTGTGACAATGCTGCTGGCAAATGATATTTACAATAACTGGAACGATTTTCCATGATTAAAATCACTGAATAGTGCAGATATCCTGCTGTGCATGTCTCTTTAACCCCTTAAGGATGCAGACAATTTTCATTTGTTAATTTTAATTTTCCCCTTCTTAATTTTCTAAGAGCCATAATTTTTATTTTTCCTTTGACATGGCCATGTAAGTGGTAGTATTTTGCAGTAACAGTTGTACTTTTAGACAATAGTACATTATATTTTACCAAAAAAGATGGGGAAAAAAAACATAATTCTGCATTTGGGTGGGATTATAGTAGTTATATTGCGGTAACAATTACAGACACTTTTCATCCATCTTTATTTTAGGAGGCGAGGTGACCAAAAAACAGCACATTTAGCACTAGATTTTTTCTTTCTTTCTTTTATAAAGTTTAACATTTTGGATAAGTAACATTATATTTCAATAGTACAGACACTTCCAGATTCTGCAATACCAAGTACAGTGTGCTAATTTTTATAGTTTTTTTTTATACAATACATAGGACAGATGAGCTGTCTTGAATTTTTATTGTTTGCTTTGTTTTTATTTTACATTTTGTTACTTATTGTTTGTAATTCAAATTTTCAATCTACTGGAATATGAGTAGTAGATGTAAATAATACCAACACTAAAAAGTTATGGCTTGCAATGTAATTTAGTGAGCAGCTCTATCACTTTAAAGCAGAATTCCGTGTAGGGACATTTTTGTCAAAACTGCCGGGGAGGGAGTGGGCAAAAAAACAACAACATGCATTTCCCTTTAGTTCCTGTGCTGGTGCCCGCTGTCTTCTGCCCTGGTTCCCCGGTCCCTGGCCACTTCCTGGTCTAGAGAGGGCACTTGGGACATAATGTTCCAGGGCCACTTATCCAGCATCTGTAGCGGGGTACCACCTCTACTGATGACTGGCTGAGTGAGCCTGACATGTCATGTCCCAGGTTCCCGATAAAAGCAGAAAATGGACAAGGTCCAGGGGACCGGAGTGGAGGACAGTGGACACCAGCATTGGATGGGGGAAGGTAAGTGCATGTTGTTTATTTCACCAACCCCTTTCCCCGCAGTTTTGAAAAAAAAAGTTATTTAAAGTATTAAGAAAAAAGTCCTTTAAAGTATTAAGCATTAACTGGTCCTAGGAACAAATCCAGTTAGGTTGAATCTTCATGATTGACCATCTTTTTCTGTACGTTAAAATGAATGTTGAATTTTTTTTAAAGCCATTTACAGCTGGGTCCACACTGTTTTTTTGCACTCCGTTTTTTTTTTGTGTGTTTGTTTAAAAAAATAAATAAAAAGATGCAAAAAGCATCAAAAATTGGATCAAAATGCATCCCTTTTTAGCGTTGTGTATGTTAAAAAAACTGATGTGTTTTGATCATTTTGACTTTTTTATAACGGAAGTCAATGGTAAGACGGATCAAAGCGGATGCACACAAATATATTATTTGTTTTTTTTCCATTGTTTTTTTTTTTCAAAATAAGAACATGAAAAAAGGGGGGCAAAAGCATCATCTATAAAAGTTAATCTATATAGTAGTCAAATTAAAAATAAAAAAGTACTACAAATAAGGATGTTTATCCTCTTTTAGAAACATTTTGTTTATTCTTGGAACAATATAAAATGCTACTTACTGTATATAGGTTACTTGTGAAAAATGCAATCTACATCTGGCAAAAGAGCACGTACTGTACATGGTGTTTCTGCTTTTTCACAAATCCAGTACTTCAAATGAAATCATATATATTGCAATGAATGAGCCAACAAGCAAGAACATATAAAGGAGGTCAGTATAGTTCTTGAAGCGATCATGGTTGCTTGTACTTGAGACTGTTAAATTTCATCACATTGAAAGTAACGGCTGTTGTAAATAATAATATTGCACGGTACTGATGGCTCCTTCAGTTAATATTTCTTAACATACCATATACATTGATTATCTCGCACAAAACAGCTTTGGTGGCCCGAAGCGACGCTCTTCGTGAATTTTAACAACAGCATAATGGAAGACTTAATCAAATAGCATTTTATGATTATATTTTCTAACTGCTGCCATCTAGAAGCACTTTAAAAACCTTATCTCATGCATGCAGCCCGCAGCTTTGCCTTTGTAGAGAAGCTGCTCGGATTCACAGTGTCTGAGAAACTTATTTAAGAAACCAGCATCCTCCTCTTTCGGCCTATGACTATGAACTGAGAATATTTTATACAGGAAGTCAATGGAAGTCTGCTGACTGTTGTAGAGCTTTGGAAAAGATAATTTGCATGCATAGGGCATTAGTATGGCTGTCTCACTGCTGTCATTATGTTTTCTAGTAACATAATGATGGAAGATTTATTATGTATAAGATGCAGATACATTTTACATTTAAACTATGTTCACATACTGTACAAACAATGGCTGTGTTATCGCGAACGGCCATTGTTTAACGCTACTTATGGCTTGAATTAATTATGATTAAAGATGAGCATAATTACGCTGTCAATTTGCTTTGTTCTGTAAAGTGAATTCCCGCAGAATTTCTACTGAATTCCCGAAATTCGCAAAAACAAAAAACAAAATGGTGGCCGCACATGCTGTCTGGGGTGTCACTTAACCATAATCCCTTGCTCCTGTCTAATCAGCTACAGGCCCCTCTGTGATGTCAACATCTCCCCCTCTACATAAGGCGGTTAGTTCCCCGAGGTGGCCTGTTGGCTGTGTGTGGAGAAGAGAGCAGGATCGCGGAGGGCAGTTAGAACAGAACAGGGAGAGACTAACAGAGTGATATAGAGACAGCATGGCGCTCCCTAAAATTTGGAAACTTTAAACTGTTGAACATTTCCCTTTATATGTGATCAAATTCAAAGTTTTTTTTTAAGGCAGCCTATTATTTAAAAGAAAGAAAAAACTTTGATGGGTCATAGTGATATATTTTGATCCTGTTGTTGAGACCCCTACCAATTACTAAAAACGAGACAGAAGTGCTTAGTTAGGAGATGTGACCCCTCAGTTCTGATCTATTTTTTTGGTGTATGGATTCAGAGAAAGTCTGTCTCTCAATCTTGTTGGTTTGAGGGAAATGGTATACAATAGCCAACTGAGTATTGGTCTAAAAAGTTAGGCAAGTTTAAAGATATGCCAAATGTAGCATACAGCTTGAACAATTGTGAAGAATATCCTTGGAATATCCTTAGGCTAAGTTGATCTATAATATTTTGAGCCTTATTTTCGGTCATCGGTTTTACCAAAACCAGAAGTGGCACCAACATAGAGAAAAATTATAATGAAAAGATTTGAGCCTTTTTTTCTTTTGTAGCCACTTCTGGTTTTGATAAAAATACAGAACATGGTCCTGTACCTTTATTTATGGTCTCACTACAAATGATTGAGATAACTAAACTTAATACCAGGAGACCTTTGACTTGTGGGGTTACCCTGCATCCATGATAAGGAAAGGGGAGGGGGGAAAGGGGGGAGTTATGGACTTTACATTTTGAATACAGACATGTACTGTATTGTCTGTTACAACTGCTTTTGCTCCACTTGGAGCTTTGTTTGTATAACTACCTTTGATTCTTTAGAACTGTTTTTGTAAGAAAGTTGTTTGAAGAAAAATACACACCAGAATGAGGCCCAAAATACTGAATGTGTACCTTACCTTAGACAATTCTACACTCTAAATCTAAGATTGTCCAGGGAGCCCCTTCCGCAGCTCCCTGCTGTCCCCCCCCCCCCCGCCCCCACTTACCAGCTTGCTGTCGCGTGGGCAATAGCGCCAGCAGCATGCAGGATCGAGGAGCAAGCAAGTGCTGATCCGACCGGTCGCCACTTGCTTACTCCTCTTGATTGGGCCATGTAATAGGCCTTTTGACAGTGTAGATTTAATAATAATAATAATATTTTTGTGTAGCGCCAACAGATTCCGCAGCGCCTATTTAAATATATGAATATGATGCAGATAATATATTAAAATATACAATGAATAAATTAAAATATTAAAAGTACGGAAATAGAGACCTGCTCTCGAGAGCGAACAGACTAGGATGACTGGGGGTGACACGACAACAAGGGCTTTATTTGTCGATGTTCCAGTCATTGTACATAGAATCGCAAAGTGCCTATAGCTGATTGGGCGAGCCAGTCACAAGCCATTTTCTGAGCTAAGGTAGCAAGTACAAAGTAGATGGCACCAAAGGGGGTTATAGAGAGGATGCAAAAGGGATAACAGAAAGGGAGACGAGATTAAGAAATGTTATAAGCGCACCTGAAGAAATGAGTCTTCAGGGCACGCTTGAAACTGGGGGTGTTGGGTATGAGTCTGAGCTCTTTGGGTAGGGAGTTCCAGAGAACTGGTGCAGCACGAGAGGCGGGAGTGAGAGGTTCTGATTATGGAAGAGGTCTAAGGTAAGGTACTCATTCAGTATTTTGGGCCTCATTTTGGTATTTTTTTTCCCAAAAAAATTTCTTACAAAAACTCATAGAAGATAGCCAGAGGACCATCGGTATTGTTAAAGTTTTTCAACATGTTGGAAGACAAGAATCAGCCAACATTCTGCTTGTCAGCTGATCGTTGCCTTTTAAGACGAGCTAATGGTCGATAATCTGCCTAATTCGACCAATAATCACTGGCTGTAATAGGGCTTTAAGAATAATACAGTATTAATAAATCTGTTCCATTATCTCTGAATCATCTTTTATTTTGCAAACATCTTCCAGACTGCAGTAGGCTCTGCCTATATTGCCATCCGTTATTCTTCCTGCCAAAAAATGGACACCATGCCAGAACCCAACAGACCTCATTATCAGTCAACAACAGTTGGCATCCCTTGTTGTGTGGGTTCTGAACCTCTGTTATGACTCCCAAAGGTGGTGTGAACAGAGGCTTACACTACATAGCCCTATGTCATTGGCAAAGATAGTAACAGGTATTAATAAGTGACTCCTATCACTTTTTGCATTGTATTATGGTTTCTGTGTTCAGATACTGAAAAATCCCTCGAACAGTTGTACACCATTCCTAAACCTACTTATAAAGCCCTGTGTATAGAGGCATCCTAAAATTCATCAAACAGAAAAACATGCTGCCCTATTAAATTGTTCACAGAATGATTTCTTCTTGATTTGTTGCCTATGAAGCTGCGTACTCCTTCACTGTCCTATGAAGAGTTCCAAGTCTCAGAGAAATAAATTAATCATCAAAGAGGTTTAGAGTAGTTGCAGGCTCAACTACTTGGAATAAACCAGGATTAAGTGTAATTATTGTGGTTCTATGTTTTCTGGCCCGATGCCTATGCCTTTAGGTTCTTTATTGCAGTAAGTTAAGCTCTCTACTACTACATTAACTGGAAAGGTTTTTTTGGAAAGAGAGCAGAGAGAGATTAGCAATACACAGTGTATGCAATTCTATTACACTGCGGCAATATTGTAGCACTATAAGACTGAGCATGGTGATTGGATATTATAAATCTGATAAACGACAAAAGCACAATTGCATGTATTATACTGGAACGAATGAATCAGCTTTATAGCCTGGGTAGACCAATGTGCTGCTGAATAAGCAATCATAAGAGCTCCAAAATATCTCAGACAATTTAAGTATATATTAAGATGTGGTTGATAAATTCACAGTAAGTGAATGTAAGCATTTCTGGGCTAAACATATATCTATAAGATAAAAGGGAAATGCAAAGCACATGGATTAGATGGTCCATTTCTGCAGTCAATCATCTCTGCTCCTATGAGTAGAAATGCAAGTCCTGTACCTGAAAATAGGGATATTGCATGGAGTTTATTCTTTTTCTATACTGGATTTTCTTGCATATAAAGCATAGTAAAGCAACCAATGGAACTTTACTTTCCCCATAAATTCCCTAAAATGTTGTCTTTGTATTTTTGCATTGTAAAACTTTGTGACCTGCAAACCTTGAAACTGTTGTGAAACTTGTGTACAGTATAGCCTGCTCCCTGTAATACATTGGTCCCAATACTATCACTACCATGCTCTATTCATGAACTGCTCCACACCCAGTGCATGTCTATTGTAATTCCTGGCTATGTGATCTATGTGAACTTTTGGCCACATACAGTTTAAGGCCAGGTTCAGACTATGTAAGTGTGCGGCTGTATTTGCGGCTGTAATTGTGCGGCGGTATTTTTGGTGGTTCATGCGTACGCTGGAAAGTATAGGATATACGGCTGCACAGTGCACACTATCTATGAATCTACGGCCCGATCGTAAACGGACCCGTAAAAAATGAACAAGACCATTGTTTGCGGCTGAATATGCGGCCGAGGATTGACAGGCGGTCCGTACGGAGTACTTCAAAAATAGCCGGCAATGATGCCGAATGCCGATGCCTCTAATAGTTAATATATTAAATTACTAAAACACATTTTCTTTGTAATAAAGTCCCTTTCGTTGTTCAATAATTTATTTCTAACGATTCCATCATTTTGCAATTAAATATACTGTTAAAATAAATATATATATATATATATATATATATATATATATAAATAAATGTATATTTATATATATATTTATTTTTTGACAGTATATTTAATTGCACAATGATGGATTCATTAGAATTAAATTATAGAACAACGAAACTGAATTTATTTCAACCAAAATGTGTTTTATTAATTAAATATTAATTAGTACAGGAAGCTCTATAAGCCGTTAATTCATATTCCCGGCAAAAGAGCATTCTGTACTAATCATCACTTTACTTTACTTAAAACATCAAATGTTTCTTCTAATTATGTTATCACAATAGCATTATTAGAAGAAACATTTAGAATTATATGTGCGTTCAGCTGATTGGCTGATCGGCTGAGCGCACATATAATTAGCTGGTTTGCAGTACAGTCACTTCATTGTGCTGCGGACCAGCGAAGAGGACACATCGGGGTGAGTATAGAGCTCTCCCCACCCCCTCCCCAGCACTGCACCCCTCCCAGCAAGGAAGGGGGGCCACTTAACCCCTTCCTTGCTGGGATGGGTGCAGTCTGGCATCAGTCTGGCCCCCAAGGGGTTAAGGGGGATGCAATACATCCTCCCTTAACCCCTTGGGGGCCAGACTGTAAGCAGCGATCTGTAAAGATGCTGCATACTGTAAGGAGCACAACACCGCTCACAATGATGGGTGTTGTGCTCCTGTTTGTGTGTTTTTTGTGTGTTTCTCCCTTTTTGTTTTTCAGATATCGGTATCCTGGGGATTACGTCGGATTCCATGGACTACGTCGATGACCAGCGGTTGTGGGGTTTTTTTTTAATAAAATGGTCAATGAGGGGTGCGGGGGTGTTTTTATTTGAATAAAAAAATTTTTACACTTGTGTCTTGTCTTTATTTCTTTACTTTATAGACTTAGTAGTGGAAGCCGTCTAATAGACGCAATCCATTACTAGTGTTAGCCGGTATAAAATGGCTAACACTAACCCCCTATTATTACCCCAGTACCCAATGCCACCAGGGGTACTGGGAAGAGTCGGGTGCCAGTGGTCCCGGAGCGTCAAAATTGGCGCTCCTGAACCGGGCGGCAGCAGGCTGGTAAGATTAAGGCTGGGGAGGGCCTAAACCAATGGCTCTTCCCACCCTGGTGTTACCAGGCTGCTGTCATTTGGTTTTTAACCCGGCCGGTTATAAAAATAGGGGGGACCCTATGCGTTTTTTTTTATTATTTATTTATTTTTAAAAAAAAAACGCATAGGGTCCCCCCTATTTTAAAACCAGCCGGGTAACACCAGGGTGGGAAGAGCCATTGGTTTAGGCCCTCCCCAGCCTAAATCTTACCAGCCTGCTGCCGCCCGGTCCAGGAGCGCCAATTTTGACGCTCCGGGACCACTGGCACCCGGCTCTTCCCAGTACCCCTGGTGGCATTGGGTACTGGGGTAATAATGGGGGGTTAGTGTTAGCCATTTTATACCGGCTAACACTAGGCCCCGACTTAGTAATGGATTCCGTCTATAAGACGGCTTCCACTACTAAGTCTATAAAGTTAAGAAATAAATACAAGACACAAGTTTAAAAAAAAATTAACCCCTCATTGACCATTTTATTAAAAAAAACCAACAAACCGAATCCGACATAATCCACAGGATGCCGATATCTGAAAAACAAAAAGGGAGGAACACACAAAAAACACACAAACAGGAGCACAACATCCATCATTGTGAGCGGTGTTGTGCTCCTTACAGTATGCAGCATCTGTACAGATCGCTGCTTACAGTCTGGCCCCCAAGGGGTTAAGGGAGGATGTATTGCATCCCCCTTAACCCCTTGGGGGCCAGACTGATGTCAGACTGCACCCATCCCAGCAAGGAAGGGGTTAAGTGACCCCCTTTCCTTGCTGGGAGGGGTGCAGTGCTGGGGAGGGGGTGGGAAGAGCTCTATACTCACCCCTATGTGTCCTCTTCGCTGGTCCGCAGTACAATGAAGTCACTGTGCTGCGGACCCGCTAATTATACGTGCGCTCAGCCGATCAGCCAATCAGCTGAGCGCACATATAATTCTAAATGTTTCTTCTAATAATGGTATTGTGATAACATAATTAGAAGAAACATTTGATGTTTTAATTAAAGTAAAGTGATGATAAGTACAGAATGCTCTATTGCCGGCAATATGAATTAACGGCTTATGGAGCTTCCTGTACTTATTAATATTTAATTAATAAAACACATTTTCTTTGTAATAAAGTCCCTTTCGTTGTTCAATAATTTAATTTAAACGAATCCATCATTGTGCAATTAAATATACTGTCAAAAAATAAATCTATATATATATATATATATATATATATATATAAATATACATTTATTTATATATATATTTATTTTAACAGTATATTTAATTGCACAATGATGGATTCGTTAGAAATAAATTATTGAACAACGAAAGGGACTTTATTACAAAGAAAATGTGTTTTATTAATTTAATATATTAACTATTAGAGGCATCGGCATTCGGCATCATTGCCGGCTATTTTTGAAGTACTCCGTACGGACCGCCTGTCAATCCACGGCCGCATTTCCAGCCGCAAACAATGGTCTTGTTCATTTTTTACGGGTCCGTTTACGATCGGGCCGTAGATTCATACATAGTGTGCACTGTGCAGCCGTATATCGTATACTTTCCAGCGTACGCATGAACCGGAAAAATCCGGCCGATGATTTACCGTCCGCAATACAGCCGCACAGATACAGAGTGTGAACCTAGCCTACAGGGGTAGTGCAGTGTTTAACATTTATTCACTAAATAACACACATTACAGAACTATACAACTTTGTAATGTGTGTTTTTTAAGTGAATGGCCCCTTCCCCATGTTCCCCCCCACCCCGGAAGTGCGGTGCATTATACTTATTGGCTGTCGACCCTGGCCACCATCTTGGGTCGACAACGTCATCTTTGGGAGGCCAGCCGCTCCAGACGTCCCTCATGCCGGCCCCCCTCTGCTGCATCCACAGCTGCTCAGCCGCGATTGGCTGAGCACAGTTATGCTCAGCCAATCGCAGCTAAGCATAGCAGTCTCTGTTCTGTGCAGCCACACAGAAAACTCACATGTTTGTTTTGTCGCTATTCAGTGAACAGCGGCCGCATAATGTAAAGTACGGCTCCTGGACATACTTTCCATTGTATTCTTTGGTTAATTGGCACGCAGGCAAAAAGTAACAGGTAAAGCCATTACTGTACCTCCATGGTTGAAGGATATTTTAAAAGTGAAGTATAGGAGTGGCCCTTGGGCTCTAAATCTGGTTTAGTCATAAAACAGGTTGTCCTGGGAGCAGAAGATGGCCGAAGCCCTCTGCTTCCAAGAACTCACTTTCACTTCTTAGGAGTAAGTCTTCCAAGAAGTGAAGGGTCCAAGGGTGTATATCCCAATCATTACATGCAGGCCAAACCATGTGATGCGCCACATTTATTATACATTATAAGCTCAAAAGAATAGTAAAATGTTCCTTTCTCAACAAGGGGATAGAGTTCTTTAAATGTGCCCCTATGTGCCATAATTTGGCACACAACCTTGGTGTAGAGTAAGCCAACACTGCCTAGCCTAAGGTTATTCTATCTGAAAATTAGACATTATTAGTAGATCTACAACTTTATGGTGGCTCCCAAGCAAATGCAATCTGAATCCCCCCCCCCCCTTAGAGGGAAAAAAAAGTCAGAGGAATTAGCCTAATACCCTAAAAAGCCCAAATAATACAACTTTACATGTTATTGTAAAACTGAGTCAGGCTCTTTTACCTGGTGTCTCCACTATAAGCTTGTTATACAGAAGTCTTAACTTAAAGATGTCTGACACTTGTGAGACCTTGCCCTCCTTGCAGCAGAAAATCGATCTCGTCTATTTAAACATTAAACATTATTATGTCCGCAAGGCAAAACACAGTAAAATATAAGACTGAATCTGCTATGGTCTGTGTGATTTTCTGCTTGCACATCAGTCTTGCTTCCTCAGGTGCGCTAAGTCCATCACTTCCCTTTATAGTTACACCTTCTGACAACTGACAGAGTTTTTTGCTTGAGGATGTCATGTCCTCAAGACTAAAAATCTGTATTTCCTCTGCCTTCTGGAATTTACAAAGCACCTTGAACTGTCATCTAGCTGCACTGCATATCAGGGATTTTACTGGTAAAGTGAACAATCAGACGTGAAGAATGACAGTTTTATTACTGGGATTGCTCATGGACATCAACAAATTGCAGAATGTTCTTTAAATGCACCAGCTAAACACTCTTGAAGGAGAGATGTCTGTGCATGCTTAAAGGGCTTTAAAATATATGGTAGCTACCATCTTGTATAAAATGTGTATCATTGTATTATACCTGGGGTGTCCAGCTTTCTGCCTCTTCAAGCCTTTCAGAAGTTGACTCCACCATAGTAAGTTTTAAAGTAAAACTCACCTCAGCGAAATGCATCTTTAGTTCATATGCTTTTCCACCTTGATAATTGGGGTATTGTGGATTTTTTAAAAATATTTATCAAAAAATTGTGATTCTCTGTATCTACTGAGTCAATTTAGAGATTCTGCTTTAGGCTATGTTCACACAATGTAAGTCCCGTGGGAATCAAGGTCGTAGTGCTGTCTTCTGCTGCCTTCTTGAAGAATCCCAGCCAGAGTGCACACACATAGGGGAAGATTTATGAGAGGGTGTAAATATACACCTGGTGTGAACTGCCCACAGCAACCAATCACAGCTCCTCTTATTTTTTACCGGAGCTAAAAGCTGAGCTGTGATTGGTTACTGTGGGCAGTTTACACCAGGTGTATATATACACCCTTTCATAATTCTCCCCCATAGTATACACTCCGGCCGGGATCCCTAGCGGTGCCGTAAAAAATTGACATGTCCCCAGAAAACCCTGTCAGTGCACATCGTGGAGTGAGCGGCTCCGGCCACTCGCTCCATGGTGTGCTGTGGGGAGTTCTGATGCCGGCGCACACAGATGTGCCCACATCAGAATTCTGCGGTGCTAAAGAAGGGATCTGCAGCACTAGCTGCAAGAGGCAATGGTGTCGCCCGAGGGAGAAGGCAGCACATAGCAAATGGTCCCACAAACGTTGCACGGAGCACCCAGTTGTGGAGGGGTAGGTCTTTTGCAGTGTGGCATTAGTTCACTGTAGTGTATGAACACAGACCAGTTGTACGATAAGCCAAAAGAAAACGCCACAGTTCCTTTTTCCAATCTCTTCTCTCTAAATGAGCAATTCCTAAAGCTTTCAATAGGGTTCGGTTCTGGCGTTCCACCTCCCCATTAGCTTGAGGCCAGTAAAAAGTTGTACGACGATGTTCAATGGCATTTGTGTTGAGATAATCTTGAAATTCCTGAGAATTGAACTAGGCACCATTATCACTCACAATTAGTTTAGGCAAACCATGAGAAGCAAAAATGTGCTCCAGACCCTCAATTGTTGTTGTTGAAGTGGCTTTAGTAAGAACAACCACCTCTTGCCACCTTGAATAATAGTCCACAAGAACTAATAGATGGTATCCAGATGGAATGTCACACAGATCAATAGCCAGCTCTTCCCATTGTCCCGCAGGTAGAACAGTGTGTGTTACTGGTTCTGGCTTAGGTTTGCTGCCCACCAGCTGACAGGCTCGACATGAGGAGACCATATGTTCCACATCCTTGTCAATTCCCGTCCACCAAACTTTCTCACGTAATCGTTGTTTGGTGCACACAATACCTTGGTGGCCCTCATGGGCTAAGCGCAAGGTTTGTTTCCGTAGTTTTTTAGACACGATTCCCGCGTAACACTAGTTGTCCAACAATACTCATGTTCAGTTCATGTTTGATTCTGCGATATCCTGGGTCACAATCCTCCCAGGTTTCTCGTTTTATACAATTTCTCAACTGTGCAATTTCTGGGTCCACTGATGATAACTCTTCAACCTCACGTGGTGTCAATGCTTGGGGAATGGCTTTAGCAGCAACAAAGCGAATGTACTCTTCTGCTACATTATGAAATAGTGCTAAAGACTGTGGCAATCTAGACAGTGCATCTGCTGCATTAGTAGGTCCAGGTCTGTATCACACTTTAAAACCCATCATTCAATTCTGGCTGATGGTTTGGATCGAGGAGACTATATCACCTACAGGGGCTTGTGATCTGTTACAATTTCAAAATCAAGACCATAGAGATAGGTCTGAAACCTTTCACATCCCCAAACAACAGCCAAATCTTCTTTCTCAGTCTGAGAATAACGTCTCTCCACATCAGTGAGGGATCTGCTTGCGTACTGAATAGTCTATAGTCACCTGTGTGTTGCTTCTGGACTAAAATGGCCCCTAACCCCACAGGGCTGGCATCAACAATAATTTGAGTTTGTGCATTAGTATAAAAATAGGCTAAGGTTTTGGCACAGGTAAATCGCCTTTTAAGCTTATTAAATGTGTCTTGTTCCACACAGCCCCACTTTCAGGAAACTGCTTTGTTAACTGTCTCAGGGGTTCACTTATAGTTGCCATATCCAGAATAAATTTAGCACAGTAATTCACTAAGGCCCCCTTCACACGTCCGGAAAAACCATCCGGATTTCCGGACCCACAGACGTTAATTGGTCACGGACACCCTTCCGGATTTTTCCGGAAGGGTGTCCGTTCTGGAAAATAGATCCGGAAAAAATAGGACATGTCCTATTTTTGTCCGAAATTCCGGCCCGGACGCCCTCATAAAAGTCTATGGGAGTGCCGGAATCACGGGCACTTTCCTGATGTACATCAGGAAAGTGCCCGTGATTCCGTATAGGTGAGAGCCTCTCAGCACAGCTCTCTGCCCTGCAGCCGGCACGCCGCCCGATCATCGGGGGCCCCCCCCCCCCGTACCCATACCTTCAGCGGCACATCCCCCCCACCACCACTGAGACCTTCAGCGGCACCCGCCCCCCCGGCAGAGCTTCATAGCAGATGTATCTCCAGCATGTGTTGTCTGATGATGTGTTGTCCAGCATGATGGGAGTTGTAGTTATGCAAGCTGTGACCATCCAGTTTGCAGAACTACATCTCCCATCATGTCCTATTTTTTCTTCTGATCAGGAAATCCTGACGGCTTTTCCTGATGGTTTCCTGAAGGTAAAAACTGATTACTGTCAGGAAATTCTGATACTTTCCTGATACTTTCCTGATGCCATTTGAGGCCTCCTGATGAGGATTTCCTGACAGTAAAAACTGACACGGACGTGTGAATGGGGCCTTAACCAAAGAAAGCTTTGTACTTCTGCAGGGTTTTCAGGGTTCCTGGCATCAGACACGGCAGACATCTTATTCATTTGAAATTTGCACTTCTTCTCATTTAAGGTCAATCCTTTGTCCTGTAGGCGTTTCAACACCGCCCGGAGACGTTCATTGTGCTCCTGTGTGATTGTTCCCCACACAATTATATCATCAGAAATATTATGTGTGCCTTCGCTTCTGTGTAGCACTTGCTGGATCACATGTTGATAGGCCTCAGGTGCTGAGGATACCTCAAACATCAGTTTCTTGTATCTAAACAGGCCTTTATGTCTTGAGAATGTTGTAATGACTAGATGCCAGAGTCAATTAAATTTGATGATAGCCCCATTTGAAATCCAATTTACTGAAGACACTTGCCCCATTCATCTCATGTAACACATCTTCAATAGTGGGTATTGGGTGTCTTTCTCTAAGCACCACTTGGTTAGCACACCTCATGTCCACACAAATCCAAATATCAGTCCTCTTTGGCACAACAACTAATGGAGATACCCAAGGGGTGGGTCCTTCCACTGGTTCAATGATGTCAAGTTCCAATAGTTCTGTAAGCTTGTGCTCCACAGGTGATCTCAAGCTATAAGGAAGTCTTTGTGTTGGCTGAGCAATAGGCTTTACATGTGGGTCAATGTGCAACTCTAACTGAAAATCCTTTAACTTTCCAAACCCAGAGAAAGAATCCTTAAATTCCTCTTTCAGTGAAGAAATCGAAGGGGACAACGTGTTCACATTTGCACTGTCTGCAATAAGTCCAATGCTTAGTACCCCTAGTTCCATAGCAGTTTTTCTGCCTAACAGAGGTGAGCCTGTGCCATCCACAACATAGAATTCAGTCCACAATGGAGATCTGGTCCCATGTGTTTGAACAGAGGCGCAGAATTTGCCTTTAAGTTGTAATGGCACACTGGAGCCATATGTATAAATCTGTTTATTGGTGTTTCACAATTTAAGGTGATTTTCTCTGCTTTTTAGTGTATTCCAAGAAACTGTGTCCATAACATTGCAAGTAGCACCAGAGTCAATCAGTACTGTAATCTCTGTATCACCAATCTTGATGGGCAATGTCCCAGATTGCAGTGAACCCAGTGAGAACATGAATTCACAGTCTGAGGCAGTCTCTTTATTGGCAGCTATAATATTAAAGCGGTAGTGCGGCGGTAAAGAATTATTCACAGACTAACACACATTACACATTACAGCGACTCGGCCGGCCGAAGATGACGTTTGGCACAAGATGGCGGACGGCCCTCGACACGGATCAGGTAATGTATAATGCACCAACACTTCCGGGTACACGGGTGGGGGTGGTGGGACACGGGGAAGGGGGCGATTCACAGACATAACATACATTACAAAGTTGTATAACTTTGTAATGTGTGTTATTCTGTGAATAATTTCTGAGCGCCGCACTACCCCTTTAACTTTGGCAGTAAACCTATTGGTTTTATTTTATTTGCACTTCTACACACAGCTGCAAAATGCCCCATCTTTCCACAAGCATAGCATGTCTTATTCTGTACAACAGTACCAATCTCTCCACAAGCATAGCATGTCTTATTCTGTACCACAGTACCAATCTCTCCACAAGCATAGCATGTCTTATTCTGTACCACAGTACCAATCTCTCCACAAGCATAGCATGTCTTATTCTGTACCACAGTACCAATCTCTCCACAAGCATAGCATGTCTTATTCTGTACCACAGTACCAATCTCTCCACAAGCATAGCATGTCTTATTCTGTACCACAGTACCAATCTCTCCACAAGCATAGCCAGGGGTGGGCTGGGCCGGGGGGCAGGGGGGCACATGCCCCCCGGGCCGGTCTTCCCCCAGTTGTCAGGGCCGCATGGCTGCTGACAGCTGGCTGGAGTCCTCAGTGCCTCCCCTGCTTACAGCCCCGGCCCTCTTCAGTCATATTTACCTGTGGCTGTGCTGTGGATCCGGTCTGTGCTGGAAGCGGCCACTGAAGCCCCGCCCCCATGACGGTAAGCCCCGCCTCCTTTATGGCCATTATGCTTTCTATAAGCCTATGAGGCTTATAGTAAAAAGCAAACTGCTGTAGGCAGTATCTTCCTCCGGCCACCAGAGGCCGCTCTCTCCTCCCAGCTGGTTCTCCTGTGTCTGGGCTAGAAGAGCCTGAAGACAGAGAAGATGGTGTCTGCAGGAAGCCAGGTACCTATACAGCAGGACATCTACACAGCAGGCCATAGGGCAGGGGGAGGGAACCAAGGCCTTCCAGCTGTTGCAGAACTACTACTACCATCATACCTGGGTAGCCATAGGCTGTCTATGCATGATGGGAGTTGTAGTTTTGCAACAGCTGAAGAGCCAAGGTTCCCTATCCCTGACATAGAGGATACATATACACAGGAGACCTACACAAGAGGATACATATATACAGGAGGATACATATATACAGTAGGAGACATACAGAGGAGTATATAGAGGAGTATATAGAGGAGTATATAGAGGATACATATATACAGGAGGATACATACAGAGGAGTATATAGAGGAGACATATATACAGGAGGAGACATATATACAGGGGTACATGGAGGATACATATATACAGGAGGAGACATACAGAGGAGTATATAGAGGATACATATATACAGGAGGATACATACAGAGGAGTATATAGAGGATACATATATACAGGAGGAGACATATATACAGGGGTACATGGAGGATACATATATACAAGAGGAGACATACAGAGGAGTTAGGGCTGGGTGAGTAAACAAATTAATTCGCCCAGAAGGTTAGAATCGATTAGATTTTTGTAAAAATCTTAAATTAAATTTTCACAAAAAATCATTGCAGGCGGAGCAGCATGGATTGTCGGGTTGGCGGCCGGGCAAGAGGTGCAGAGGTGAGGTGCATGGCGGGCTTATGGCGGTGCGTGGAGTGTCGGGCCGGAGGTGAGGTGCAGGGCGGTCGGGCAGTCCGCCTAACAGAGCTGCGACTGACCTGCCTGTGCTATAAATATCACGTCCTGCTCCCCTCCTGGCCACACGTGCAGGTCCTCGGTCTCTGGAGCAGGCCGCAGGGACTGTAGTGGTGATATCACCACTACAGTCCCTGCGGCCTCCTTCAAAGACCGGGGACCTGCATGTGTGGCGGGGAGGGGAACTTGTGTGCCTGGGTGAGAGGAAGAGGAGGAGGGCTATGTGCACTCCTGCCCCAATCACCTCCAGCTGCCCCAGTCCCCCTAGAGTCACCCCCAGTCTGCCTCAGTGCCCCTCAATCACCCCCAGTCTGCCCCAGTCCCCCCCAATCACCCCCAGTCTGCCCCAGTCCCCCTCAGTCACCCCCAGTCTTTCCCATTTCCCCTCCGTCATCCCCAGTCTGCCCCAGTCCCCCTTCAGTCAACTCCAACTGTCCCCAGTCCCCCTTCAGTCAACCCCAGTTTGCCCCATACACCCCCAGCTCTCCCAGTCACCCTCAGCTCCCCCAGTTTGCCCCATACACCCCCAGCTCTCCCAGTCACCCCCAGCTCCCCCAGTTTGCCCCATACACCCCCAGCTCTCCCAGTCACCCTCAGCTCCCCCAGTTTGCCCCATACACCCCCAGCTCCCCCAGTTTGCCCCGTACACCCCCAGCTCTCCCAGTCACCCCCAGCTCCCCCAGTTTGCCCCATACACCCCCAGCTCTCCCAGTCACCCCCAGCTCCCCCAGTTTGCCCCGTACACCCCCAGCTCTCCCAGTCACCCCCAGCTGCCCCAGTTTCCCCCAGTGACCCCTCAGCTATACCCGTATTACTACTACACCCCTCATCTTTACCTGTACTACTACAGCCCACATCTGTACCTGTACTGCTAATCCCCCTCATCTGTACTACTAATACACCCCTCATTTATACCTGTACTACCATACCCCTCATCTTTACCTGTACTACTACTACTAATGCCCCTCATCTGTATTACTAATACCCCCCATATCTATACCTGTACTACCTCACCCCTCATCTTTACCTGTACTACTACACCTCTTATTCACTATACCTCCACTACTACACCCTACCTAGATGGAGGCACCAGTGGTATGGTGGTATAAGTAACTATGTGGTGAAGGAGTGGTGATAATATTTGTTACTTATATAATGGTAATAGATGATGTGGCTTTGGGGTCATAGAGCGCAGTTATGGGCGTGGCTGTGTCCCTCTTTCCCCCCAGAAAAAGTTGGGGGGTATGCATATATACAGGAGTACATAGAGAAGACATATATACAGAAGTATATAGATGATACATACAGTATATACAGTAGTACATAGAGGAGACATATATACAGAAGTATATAGATACATCATATATCCTCTATGTACTCCTGTATATATGCATCCTCTATGTACTGCTGTATATATGTCTCCTCTGTACTGCTGTATATATGTCTCCTCTGTACTGCTGTATATATGTCTCCTCTATGTACTGCTGTATATATGTCTCCTCTATGTACTCCTGTATATATGCATCCTCTATGTACTGCTGTGTAGGTCTCCTCCTGTGTGTGTGTATATATATATATATATATATATATATATATATATATATATATATATACTCAGTATGATGGAGATCACCCAGCTTTCACAGCATCTTATACTCAGTTTGATGAAGGTCAACCAGCTTTCCAGCATCATATACTCAGTACGATAGAGGTCACCCAGCATTCCTAGCATCTGTCTATGGGTACGTTCCGTGTCATCGCTGAGCCGCCCCATAGACTTATACAGGAAAGTGACTTCTGATCCCTTCACAGGGCACAGTAGGATATTTGGTCACAAATGACGAAGATGTTATAGGTAAGGGCCAGAGTGGTCCTTAAAGGATGGGCCGCCAGCCTGCTACTTATGGGCCAGTGCTGTGTGCTTGCCCCCCGGGCTAAAATTTGCCAGCCAGCCCCTGAGCATAGCATGTCCTATTCTGTACCACAGTGCACTCCTGGCTTGTGTGATCCTCTCTGCCACATTTACTGCAGGTTACACATACAGTTCTCTCTTTTCTACTCCTGGTGTTCCTATTATCATAGGCAGATTTGGAGATTGCATTGACTGAAACTGCAGTCTCTTTCTTTTCAATGTGTAGAGCCTGGATCTCAGACAGTTCAATGGCTCTTGCAATCTCCTGCAGTGTGGCCAGTGTCAGGCCGGGTTCTCTCAGTAATCTCCTCCTGAGCTGCATGGAGAGGCATTTCTCAATAACCTGATCTCTGATTATCTCCTCTGTTACACTCCCAAAATCACAAGACTTTGCCAGATATTTCAGTCTAGTCACATAGCTGTCAATGGTTTCTCCCACTTCTTGCACAGCCTATCTAAACCTGTATCTTTCATATGGAATATTTTTCTTTGGCCCAAAATACTCACTCAGTCTGTTTATGGCTGTCTCATAGGGTGTTATTATTCGGGCCGATGGGGGCTGATAATACCTGTAAATGAGCAGCGATCTGCTAGATTGTTGCTCATTTATTAGACCTATTACACGGCCCAATAATCTTTAAACAAGGGATGCAGCGACATCGTTACCGATGTCCTTGCAGCCCTTGCTTAACTATATAAATTACCTATCCACGTTCCAGGGCTGCTGCTGCGGTCTTCTTCTCCACGGGTCCCACGCGCTCTAACTTCAGAGTGGCCTGTCAGCGCGCGGTCGGCTCCCGACGACAATAGGTCGAAACCTATATCAACGATCAGCCGATGATTCTTGTCATCGGCTGATCGTGGTATTTATTACATGGAGCGGCAGACAGCAGCCCTGCAGCCGCTCACCTGTCCTGCCGCAGCCATCCCGTCCCGCTTACCGCTGTCCCGCGCCGTCAGTCAGCAGCTGTCATCGCCCTCCAGCGAGTCGTGAGTGCCCAGGGTCAGCGGGGGCCGCGATGCCCCCGCTGACTCCAGGCACTTACGACTCTCTGGAGGGCGATGACAGCTGCTGACTGACGGCACTGGAGCGCGGAAAGGAACAGCGGTGAGCGTTGGCGGTGGGATGGCTGCGGCAGGACAGGTGAGCGGCTGCAGGGTCAGGAGACAGCGGTGAGCGTTGGCGGTGATGACAGCTGCTGACTGTCGGCGAGGGACAGCGGTAAGCGGGACGGGACGGCTGCTGCAGGACAGGTGAGTGGCTGCAGGGCCGGACCAGGGTGGGGGTGGTGGTGCGGGGGGTGCAGGCGCGGGTGATTCGGTTACGGCGGCGACGGCGGCGGGGGGGGGTGGTTGCGGAGGGTGCAGGCGCGGGTGATTCGGTTACGGCGGCGGCAGGGGGGGGGGGGGGGGGGGGGGGTTGTGAGGGGGCGGCCGCCTGAGGTTCGCCTCAGGCGGCAGAAACCCCAGAATCGGCCCTGCCAGCAACCAGACAGATGTACATAATATTGTAACATTTTGCAGCCAGCAAGTTAACACATTACTTTCCAACATACTACATTCACAACACCCTCTTATTCAAAATTATAATCAGGTTCACAACCACCTCCTATTCACAATCATAATCAGGTTCACAACTGCCCCTTATTTACAATTATAATCAGTTTCACAACTGCCTCTAATGCTGCGTTTACACTGAACAATTATCGTTCGAATTTTCGCATAAACAATCGCATTTAAGGGATAATCGTACTGTGTAAACACAGCAAACGATCAAACGACGAGCAAGAAATCGTTCATTTTGATCTTTCAACATGTTCTTAAATCGTCGTTTGCTGAAATTTCGCAGATCGTTTGTGTAAACAGTCTTTCACCGATTTACCCTATGTAAAAGATGGGCTTAAGCGATCTTAAAAATGATGGCAATAACGATTTTTCTTACAAATTTTCTGACGATTTTTCTAACGATTTATTCGTCTAAATGCTGATTGTTATAAAAACCAAATCGTTGCTTCAAAATCGGTAAACGATCAATTGGGCGAATTATCGCTCTGTGTAAACGCAGCATTATTCACAAATATAATCAGGGTGACAACCACCGCTTAGGATCCATTTACACAGAAAGATTATCTGACAGATTATCTGCCAAAGATTTGAAGCCAAAGCCAGAGACAGACTATAAACAGAGATCGGGTCATAAAGTAAAGACTGAGATTTCTCCTCTTTTCAAATCCATTCCTGGCTTTGGCTTCAAATCAATAATCTGTCCGATAATCTTTCTGTGTAAATGGACCCTTATTCACAATTATAATCAGGGTCACAACCACCTCTTATTCACAATTATAATTAGGGTAAGAACCAACTCTTATTTACAATCATAATCAGGGTCACAACTGTCTCTAATACACAATTATAATTAGGTTCACAACCCCCTCTTATTAACAATAATTATCAGGGTCAAAACCACCTCTTATGCTGCATTTACACAGAACGATAATTCGCAGATCGGACGATTAACGTTTTCGAAGTAACAAATTTTTTTTATAACGATCAGCGTCAAAGTGGCATAATTCAGGGACACGTGAGTCATTAATGCATTAATGCACCCCTGTTTCCATCACTTTCTGGGGTTTTCAGATGCACAGACACCCTCCCCTCCCCAAAGGCGAGACCCCTGAAAAAATGTTTGAGTCTCCCATTGACTTTAATGGGGTTTGTTACTCAAATCGAGCACTTGAGCATTAGAAAATACTTGACTTGAGTAACGTGCATTCAAGCATTTTAGTACTCGCTCATCTCTAGTTAGAACTATATGTGCAACATTGTGGAAACAAAAATGACATACAGAGGCATCCTAAGAATTTTACATGTTAGGGTCCAGCCCATCCTAAATGCACTCTCTGTAGAATCACAGATGTACAGTAGAAGGAAGAAAGGTGTCAGCAAACTATGATAGATGTAGCACACTATGCATGGCTCTGAAACCCTACTCACTTTTACATACACAATTGTTAGTGTTAGAAAATGTAATGCTGGAGCTACAGTATATGGTGTTGGGTTCAAGAAAAACATTTGTCAATATATTTATGCCATAAAACACACAAATTAACCCCTTCCCGCATCAGGGCTTAACTGTACTTTCTGATGGGGAAGGGGGCGGTTCAAAGGGGGGCCCCATTCTGAACCGCTGCGATCCTGGGTGCTATGTGTAGCCCGGGACCGCGGCTATTAACGGGCGTAGTCCGATCGCTAATTATTCATTTAAATGCAGCTGTCAAAACTGACAGCTGCATTTAAATTTATTATTTCCCCTATCCCTGGTGTCTAATGGGGGGATCTCCCCCCGCGATGCAATAGCGGAGGGGATATTCCTTCTGCTTACCAAGCCGGGACTCGGTGTCGCATTGACGGTGTTCTCGGCTCGGCAATCCATTCATTTGGTCTGCTGCAGACCAAAGCAATACAGCAATGACCATTGCTGTATTAAGTATACTGCAGTGATCTCTATGGGAGATCACTGCAATAATACTGAAAGTCCCCCAGGTGGACTAAAAGTTAATGTATACAGTAAAAAAAAAAGTGTTTTCATTTAAAAAAAAAATAATAATCCCCTCCCCTAATAGTTTGAATCACCCCAATTTTATAAATAAATATAAATAAATAAATAAATAAATAAACAGATCCTGGCGCAAAAAATTGTGGTGGCTGATTTTGTTAATAAGACTACTGTTGAGAAATTTACAGTCAAAACCGATATGAATTGTGCCACTACATATGTGATCTATTTATTGGAGTATCCATGTGGACTCCAGTATATAGGAAGGACACAAAACCACCTACGTATGCGACTTAATAAACATCGCAGTAGTATCTCTAATGCTGCGTTTACACGGAGCGATAATTCGCCCAATCGATCGTTTAACGATTTTGAAGCAACAATTTGGTTTTATAACAATCAGCGTTTAGACGAATAAATTGTTAGAAAAATTGTTAAAAAATTTGTAAGAAAAATCTTCATTGCGATCGTTTTTAAGATCGCTTAAGCCCATCTTTTACATAGGGTAAATCAGTGAAAGACTGTTTACACGAAGCGATCTGCAAATTTTCAGCGAGCGACGATTTCTCGCTCGTCGCTTGATCGTTTGCTGTGTTTACACAGTACGATTATCCCTCAAATGTGATTGTTTATGCGAAAATGTGAACGATAATAAGGGGTTTACATATCCTAGTGTGTCCAGACATGTAGCGATCAGTCACAATTGTAGTATGGAGGGTTTCACACTTATGCCTATAGAATGTGTCTCTTCCACCATCCGACAACACTTTGCAACCTTGGGATAGATAGATAGATAGATAGATAGATAGATAGATAGATAGATAGATAGATAGATAGATAGATAGATAATTTTTATGATCAGAGCATGTAAGGTATGCAGGATATGCTTTTAAAATATTGTGTGTGTGTGTGTGTATATATATATATATATATATATATATATATATATATATATTCATATGTATATGATTTAGCTAATATGTTGCATACCTGATTTTAGATTATATTGTATGTTCTTTTCCTGAGTTCAACAATTAGGAAGAGAGGTATACATACTACGATGAAGGACTACAGGATGACATGGTCCAATTTTATTTATTATTATTATTATTATTATTATTATTATTATTATTATTATGCACTGGGGAAGCTCACTGCAGTCTGTAAAAGGGTTACAGTGTTTGTGTAGTGATTTTTGAAGGTCCTGGAAGGTCAATACATGTGCAAAGGTCCTTTACGACCTCACTGCCCTAGGCATGGACATTCCCGAAGGTCCTGGTAGGTTATTGTTGGTCTGGGCTTTCTGCACATGTGCAAAGGTCCTGAACAACCTCTCTGTACTCTAGAGAGATACACATGGGGAATACAAGCTGCAAGTTTAAATGTTAGTGTTTTGTTACAAAATATATATGGTTTCCGATTAGGATGCAATTGTTGTACTGTTCTGAAAGGTCTGGACATTGTTTTCTGTTGTTTTGCTATTTGATGGAGCGGGGTGGGATAAAAGCCACAACCTACTTCCTGGGCCAGCTCTTTTTAATGTTGGGAATTCTTTGAGTGTGTATGCTGTCCTATTAATCTGAAGAAGTCTGATGACTTTGAAACACGTTATTTGTAAGGATCAATAAAGTGTGTGTGAATATTGGCCTGCGCAGAAGGACCCTTTCTTTCTCCATCCTAATGGTGCAAAAAATGACACCTCACGCCCATAGAATAAAAGCGTTGTAAGGCTGGGAATAAAGCAATTTGAAACACAATTTTTTGAAAGCTGTCAGATAAAAGAAAAGTTATATAAATTACATATCATTGTACTCATACCGACTTGACATGTAACAGGTCATACAAAAAAAGAGTAAGTGGGGATTCAGCTCACCTAGGTGTAGTCTTCCTTGCAGCAATCACAAAGGGTGGAGGGTGCACGGATGTCCGGTGCTGGCCAGGCACTGATTACTGAACATGTGTTTTGGACATAAATCTCATAACGTCTACATCAGGTACCGGCGTGTGTACATCTATACACAGAAAACCCACAGCTGGTAACACTATATTACATGCATCCAGTCAACATCCTCAACACACGATTCGAGCAATACCAGTTGGTGAGCTCACTCGTGTAAAATGCATTTGCTCTGATGCAGCAGAATATAACACTCAGAGCAATTGGCATCAGAGCGATTGCGTGCCCAGGGCTACACCAAGAATTACCTTACAAGAGCTAGGAGGATTGTGGATAACAAACGCAGGAGCACTTTGTTACACGGCCGTGTGAACAATACCCCTGCCAATATGGATAAAAAAGAATCCCATCCTCTCACCTTCTCCACTACCTATTCCCCGGAGTATTCTGAAATTGTAAACATATTAAACAAAAATTTATCTATTTTAAGACAAGATGATACTCTGGCGGAAATATTAGAGCAAGGCCACAGATGTGTAGCACGCAAAGGTAAATCCCTGGGGGATATTCTATCTCCAAGCATGTATCACGCTCCCAACACAAGTAATAGAAACAACATTAAGGGTAATTTTAGGTGTGGTCTTAGTCGCTGCCAGGTATGTGTTCACACTGACACCAAAAAACGCTACACTGACAGTACAAACATTAAATCTTATGAGATCACTAATTTCATTAACTGTGAAAGCAATCATGTTATTTATATCATTGAATGCAAGCAGTGTAACCTCAAATACGTCAGAAAACTAAAAAACCGCATTAGTGAGCACATCGCTGGCATACGAAGAGGCAACACTATCAATTCATCTGGAGCAGTAAAACACTTCCTTGAAGTACACAGTGGCAGCTTAGACACATTTGGGTTCTATGGCATAATCAAAATCAGCAAGCCACATAGAGGAGGAGATTGGCGCAAGATTCTGCTACATAAAGAAGCCGAAACTATCTTCCGCCTAGATACACGCAGACCTAGGGGGATGAACTATAAAAATGACTTGTTATTTCATTATTTATGAATTTTTAATTACCCCCACGCATAGTTGTTCTGCTATTCTACGTGCACCAGATATTCCAGATCCTTAAGGGTTAACATATTCTGTTTGCCCCAGGATCCACCCCCATGCATTATGACGTGGCTTCCGCACAATTGTATGCTCTATGTTTTTAACCAACCTTTTGCTCACAAGCAGTTAGACCATGATTAAGCGCAGTCGCGTGAAACGCGTTGGTCTGTCTAGTGACATCTGATTTTAATGCATATTTATTAAAAGCTAAGTTTTAGCCTCACGTCTGGAGTGCCGGAATCCACCACTTTTCCTGTTCACCTACGTCATGTAACATGTCAGTTTTACTACTGACTGCACAAATAATTTTTTTCCGATTTCACAGCATACTTTATGGAAAAATTAAGTTTGCCATTGTAAAGTACAATTAGTGGCGTAAAAAATAAGGGCTCATGTAGGTGAAAAAATGCAAGCGCTATAGCCTTTTAAACACAAGGAGGGAAAAATGAAAAAGCAAAAACGAAAATTAGCCCGGCCATGAAGTGGTTAATTAATAGGCTAGCAAAAATTACCTTTCATTGTTAAAAGAAAAAAAAAATTCTATACAGCTCTCTCCATATAAGTCAAGCAACATTTTCTGATGAGTGATATGCTTGGCTGATTTTGAAAAAAAAAATAATAATAAAATAAATAAAAAGAAACAACTGTAACACGTTGGACACGGGCCAATGACACCAGAAGCAATCTTTAAATGCTTCATAAGTGTGTTGTGCCTTTGGCAGCACATCAACTAAAGGTTAGTGCCCCCCTAGAGGGGTCAGGCATTGGGTTACCCTATATATCTAAAAGATATTACACAAGGAGCACCTTTTTCACTTCAAGCTTTCCCAGCATGCCTTTAAACATGAAAAAATTAGTAGATATTCTGCTAACATCCAGATACTAGACACCACAAGGCAGATTGAGAGAGAATAGAACTACTGTTCATACTCAGGATGCAATGTAAAGATATTTGTTAAAAAAAATTACACATATGCATCTACTGTAATCTGATTCAGTACTAGATCACTTTATATTATTTCATCAGTTCCAATAAATATTACACACAAGCAACTTTAAATAAACGGAAAAAAAGCAGCTTTCCATCATTAAATTGTAGCTATGAACATAACTTCCATATTTCTCAAAAGCTGAAAGCTGATCACAATGACATGATTAGTTCCCCCTGACTACAGGAGGGAAGAAGAGAACAAAATGGCAAAATGAGAAATACGATTTGCTACTATGCTAAATCTTCTATAACGGCGACAAAATGGAACATAAACGACCGAGAAAATATGCAAAATAAATAGTATAGTAAATAAGTATTTCAAAGTCATGCTAAAGTACATCAATCAACCAAATATGCAGCGTACACTATTTCTAGGAGGCAGTGATGAGAGGAGAAAGAGACCCAATTTTCTCTCTCTTTCTCACTCTTGCTTCTTGATTGATTGACACCTGGAAGCTGAGTCCAAAGCAAGATCAGGTATGGGAGCGGGAGGGAGGAAGTGTAATGCTGGGTTTACACAGAACGATTATCGTTCGAATTTTCGCAAGAACAATCGCATTGAGCGATAATCGTTCCATGTAAACACAGTAAACAATCAAGCGATGAGTGAAAAATCGTTCATTTTGATCTTTTAACAAGTTCTTAAATCATCGTTCATCGTTCGCTAAAAATTCGCAGATCGCTTCGTGTAAACAGTCTTTCAAAGATTCACCCTATATAAAAGATGGGCTTAAACGATCTTAAAAACTATCGCAATTTTTCTTACGGATTTTCTTACGAATTTTCTAACGATTTATTCGTCTAAACGCTGATCGTTATGAAAACCAAATCGTTGCTACAAAATCGTTAAACGATCGATTGGGCGAATTATCGCTTCATGTAAGAAACAGACTATGAACAGAGAACAGGTCATAAAGGAAAGACTGAGATTTCTCCTCTTTTCAAATCCATTCCTGGCTTTGACTTCAAATCTTTGGCAGATAATCTGTCAGATATTCTTTCTGTGTAAATGGACCCTTAGGGTACGTTCCCATTGAGAAAAACAGGTGAAAATTCTGAGTGGCTATGTTCACACACTGTTGAAATATAATGGATGGCCGTCATTTAATAGCAAATAATTTCTGTTATTTTAATACAACAGCCATTGTTTTGAAATAATGGCCATTATTTGCGGTGAAATAAGGGCAATTCACTACATTTCAACAATGTGTGAACATAGCCTTCCTGTGATTTCAATCCTCTCTTTTTTTTTGGTTAAAAAATACTGAGCAAAAATACTTTGTGTGAATTTAGCCTAAAGCTATGTTCACACTATGTTTTCACAGCTACGTTTAAAATGACGCCTGTCATTTTGTGTCTAAAATAACGGATGTCATTTAGCTGTCTGGCCTCCCCTTAGTGCAGTGACAGCTGTCCTAGGATCCGTTCGACAGGTGATGCAGTTTATGTCCTGAAAAACAACTTTTAAACTTGCAGCCCCGTGCCCAATGGGAGTATCTGTGCCCTAACTTTGCACCACCCCTCTGTCCCTCCTCCCCACCCTCTTCATCATTAGGAATGCCACTGGAACATTTTCTCCATGCTGAACATTGCACAGGTGTCTTAACGATCCAGCCCATGTGCCGGGCTGCAACAGGTGGGGAATAGGAGGCAATCTACCTGGAGCATTCCTAATGATGAGGAGGGTGGGGAGGAGGGACAGAGAGGTTGTGTCAGCCTAACGCATACACAATGTAGGCCACGTCCGTTGGGCAAGTTTAAAAGTTGTTTTTAAGGACAATAACTGCATCACCTGCCGAATGGACCCCAGGACAGATCTTGGATTAAATGCAGCTATCCAAAGGTACAGGTGGTTTTGGGGGGAGGGGGGGGGGGTCAGATTGTGGGTACAGAGTAGCTTTAAATAGCAAAAGCGGCCACCTTTTCTTAATTTTTGATGTTGTGTAAACATAGCCTAAGGATGTGTTTACACATGCAGATTGTCTGACAATATCTGACAGATTATTGAAGCCAAAGCCAGGAAAAGCCAATAAACATAAATCAGGTCATAAAGGAAAAACTGAGACTCCTCTTTTAAAATCCATTTCTGGCTTTGGCTTTAATAATCTGTCAGGCTTCAATAAATTGTCTGTGTAAACGCACCATTACCAAATCCTGTCCAATCAATTGAATTTACCACAGATGACTCCAACAAGGTGCATCCCAAACATGGTGAGAAAAAGGAGACGCCCATTGATAATTTTCAAATGGTAGAATAAACTATCTGAATACTTGGCCATATCCGTGTAAAATGTAGTTTTTCATTCAAATTTGTTTAAAAATCCTAAAATTTTACATTCTTATTATGGGATATTGAGGGCAGAAAACTTATTTTTGACACGAAGTGCATGTTCTTAATCGAATAACTTAAGCATACAGTATGTTTTACCTTGTAAGTGGCTCAGTCTGTAATCTAATAGTAGACTAAATTTTATTATATTAGTGTGAGAATGGACCCACTTATAGGATTGTTCACCACCTGCAGCAAAAAAAAAAAAAAAAAAAAACCTTTTCAAACTTTTACCTCTCTCTCTTTTCCTGGTGCAATATATTTATTTTTATTATTATGATTATTATTTGCTCACAGAGGTCATCTCAGAGGAAATAAATGAAACCTCTGCTCCTTCTTCTCTTTGTTAAAAGCTGCATCTAGCAACACATTTCA
The DNA here is from genome assembly GCF_027789765.1 of Dendropsophus ebraccatus. Taxonomy (NCBI): domain Eukaryota; kingdom Metazoa; phylum Chordata; class Amphibia; order Anura; family Hylidae; genus Dendropsophus; species Dendropsophus ebraccatus. The sequence continues at coordinate 174,961,488 of NC_091454.1, read as the reverse complement.
AATCAATGCCCGTCTATATACTGTAATACTGTATAATGAAGCAGCTGGTCGACAGAGCAGGAGTAGCTTTTCAATCAGGTACATTGAGGAGGGACATATATAGGGCACGAGGATAGATCATTCCTTATAAGATAAGTCCTAGTGGTTACTGCAGCAGCGAAAACATCATAGAAATCAGTCCCTGTTTTACTGAGCGGAGCTTAGACCACAGAAACTGCTTATAAATCAGTCCGCACAGAATTTTGGGTCTATTTAGATAGCAAACATAAGGGTTTTCAATGGTGGGCATTCAGTAGTTTATACTTTGATACATATATATATATATATATATATATATATATATATATATATATACATATATATATATATATATATATATATATATATATATATATATATCTTAGATAAGACGATGTGTATTTATTAGGTTTATTAGAGGTGGGTAATTGCTTATAATACAGAATTGTGTTCATCAAATTTTAATAGCAGCTTTATATGACTGAACAAAAGCCCATATAAGAAGCAATTAAATAAGCAGTCACCTAGGACAATGCATCTGCTTCATTCACAGCACATTATGAAGCATCATTAATATAGAAAGCATACATAGCCCCCTACCCCCTTGGTATCTCGGCAGTGATTTGCTTCCTTTATAACTAATCAGTGCTGAGCTTGGTGCAGCCAGGAATAATATGTGCTGCTTTAACCCACTCATTCCTGATGTAATATGTTGCGTGGGGATGGAGGCTATTAAAAAGATTCAGTGCTTCAGTCTCTGGATATTAGCCAAAACTGTAAAATATTAAAACAATGTATTTCTTCTATGTTCTTAAATGCCAGCTGATGCAGTGAAGGACAGTATGTGTTCCATTATAAAAGCAATCGAATATTGTGTATAAATAACGTGCGCCTAATCCCTTTAAAGATTAATTGCCTTTGATGATTGTCGGCTTGACACAATGAGAATACCATATGCTAATAGATGCACATGAGAGAAAAACACATGAAAGGGGGTTCTGGTATTTTTAATAATGTGTATACAAGATGGGGGGGGGGGGAAACAACCGAAAGAAGAAATGGTGGTTTCAACACATTAGGAAAAATCTGCTGCAGCTTTTGATGATGTTTTTGAGGTCATGTCTGACATAGATTTATCTGGAAGTAGACCTAGCTTCTAAGTCCTTCTTTTAAGCTGGACCTACACACAGGGGTGATTCTAGCCTCTCTGCTGCCCGAGGCGAACTATAGGATGACGCTCCCCCCCCCCCCCCCGGTCAATCCGCCCACATTATAATCCACTACTGCCCCCCCCCCCCCAACTGCTGTCCCCAATAAACATAATGTTTGGTCCCTTGCTGCACAGAGGATGTCAGGAGAGGAGGGGGCTGATCTTATAGGGGAGGTCACAGCAGCACAGAGGAGGTCAGGAGAGGAGGGTGCTAATCCTATAGGAGAGGTCCCAGCAGCACAGAGGATGTCAGGAGAGGAGGGTGCTAATCCTATAGGAGAAGTCCCAGCAGCACAGAGGATGTCAGGAGAGGAGGGTGCTGATCTTTTAGGAGATGGTCCCCCTCTTCCCCCCTTATAGATGGTCCCCCTCTCCCCCTCCCTTATAGATGGTCCCCCTCTCCCCCTCCCTTATAGATGGTCCCCCTCTTTCCCCTCCCTTATAGATGGTCCCCCTCTTCCCCCCCTCCCTTATAGATGGTCCCCCCCCCTGCACAGCAGATAAAACAAAAACAAAAAACAGCACACAACTCACCTGCCATCCGTTCCCCCGTCGAGCCTCTCTGGTCTGGTCCCGGCTGATGTGCGGCTGCCCGGGGTGTCCCGTCCTGTCCCCGGCAGCGCGCGCATCAGAGAGCTCCCCGTGCGCCTGTGGCTGTGACTTCCGGCGCACGGGGATCTCTCTGATGCGCGCGCTGCCGGAGACAGGATGGGACACCTCCTGCAGCCGCACATCAGCCGGGGGACTAAAGGCTGCATTCCCACGTTCCGTGGAATGCCGGTACCGGAGACCCCCGAGCCCGGACAGCATCTGTAATTAGATGCTGGGAGCGGGGGAGACTGTATTCATAAGCGCCGCGCTGTAGTAACAGCACCGCGTGGCTGATTCATTACCCCGCGGCGCTTATGAATACAGTCCCCCCCGCTCCCAGCATCTAATTACAGATGCTGTCCGGGCGCGGGGGTCTCTGGTACATGGTACAATCAGTGGCGGATTATAATGTGGGCGGCCGCCCGAACCGCCCATATTATAATCTGCCACTGAATGCCGCCCCTAGGGGCGTAGCTAATGTCTCTTGGGCCCTGGTGCAAAAGGTCAACTTGGGCCCCCCCTTTCTCGATGCTATTGGTATATATATATATATATATATATATATATATATATATATATATCTCAAGACTGGTATTACCAATAATACCAGTATACAGGAAATATTATCACCGCCATACTGTTACTAAACAAATCCTGTTTACTGAGACCAATATTGCCAATATTACCAGTACACAAGGGGAAATATTACCGCCACACCACAACCATCACCACCATATTGTTACTGACCAAATCCAGTATACTAAATCCAATAAAACACAGTACCAGATAACAAGTAACAAATAATACCACCACATACTGACTAACACCACCGCTGCTACTGAATATAATCCTCTGTACATAGACCAATATCACTTCATACAGTCATATAGAGGTGGACGAACTGTACACAGGATCTATACACCATATACATTACAGTGCAGTTATATCAAGTGACTCACAGGGGACGTCTTCTCTGATCGGAGTTCTTCCCTTTTCATCTTCTCCATCTGTTGTGGGCGATTTTGAGAACTTCTCTGGGCCACGAATCCACAGAATCTGTTAGACAAACATATTAGTCTCCTCACACTGACACCATCATCTCTCTAAAAACTGCACATCTGTACTGTCCCCTTTACACCCTCATTTAGTAGGTAGCCCTGACACTATGTGACCCCCCTTAAAGTACATGCCCCCCTCTGTGCATGCCCTATTGTATACACCCCCCATGTAGTCCACCTTATAGATGGCCCCCAATGTTTCCCCCTTATAGATGGCCCCCTGTGTTGTCCCTCTTATAGATGCCCCCCATGTTATCCCCCATATAGATGGCCCCCCATTTTATCCCCCTTACAGATGCCCCCCATGTTGTCCCCTCCTCCTGCCCCTTTATCACCATACTACTACCCCTTTCATCCTCCTGCCCTTTCATAATCATACTACAAACACCTCCATCATAATACTACCACCCCCTTCATCCTCCTGCCCTTTCATCATCATACCACTACACCCCCATCATCCTCTTGTTCCATCATCATACCACTACACCCTCATCATCCTCTTGTTTCATCATCATACCACTACACCCCCATCATCCTCTTGTTCCATCATCATACCACTACACCCCCATCATCCTCTTGTTCCATCATCATACCACTACACCCCCATCATCCTCTTGTTCCATCATCATACCACTACACCCCCCATCATCCTCTTGTTCCACCATCATACCACTATACCCCCCATCATCCTCTTGTTCCACCATCATACCACTACACCCCCATCATCCTCTTGTTCCATCATCATACCACTACACCCCCATTATCCTCTTGTTCCACCATCATACCACTATACCCCCCATCATCCTCTTGTTCCACCATCATACCACTACACCCCCATCATCCTCTTGTTCCATCATCATACCACTACACCCCCATCATCCTCTTGTTCCACCATCATATCACTACACCCCCATCATCCTCTTGTTCCATCATCATCATACCACTACACCCCCCATCATCCTCTTGTTCCACCATCATACCACTACACCCCCCATCATCCTCTTGTTCCATCATCATACCACTACACCCCCATCATCCTCTTGTTCCATCATCATACCACGACACCCTCATCATTCTCTTGTTCCATCATCATCATCATACCACTACACCCCCCATCATCCTCTTGTTCCATCATCATCATCATACCACTACACCCCCCATCATCCTCTTGTTCCATCATCATACCACTATACCCCCCATCATCCTCTTGTTCCATCATCATCATACCACTACACCCCCCATCATCCTCTTGTTCCATCATCATACCACTATACCCCGCATCATCCTCTTGTTCCATCATCATCATACCACTATACCCCCCATCATCATACCACTACACCCCCCATCATCCTCTTGTTCCACCATCATACCACTACACCCCCATCATCCTCTTGTTCCATCATCATACCACTATACCCCCATCATCCTCTTGTTCCATCATCATACCACTACACCCCCATCATCTTCTTGTTCCATCATCATCATACCACTACACCCCCCATCATCCTCTTGTTCCACCACCATACCACTACACCCCCCATCATCCTCTTGTTCCATCATCATCATCATACCACTACACCCCCCATCATCCTCTTGTTCCACCACCATACCACTACACCCCCCATCATCCTCTTGTTCCACCACCATACCACTATACCCCCCATCATCCTCTTGTTCCATCATCATACCACTACACCCCTCATCATCCTCTTGTTCCACCACCACCATACCACTACACCCCCATCATGCCCTTTAAAACAAAAAAATCTTTACTCACCTGAATGGTTCCTCTAGTCTTCTTGTCACGCGCGCTGGCGGGCTTACCGCGGCTGGGGGCGGGGCTTCCAGTGGAGGGGGCGGAGCTTCGCGGGACCTGTTTTTTTGCCCTCAAGATGCTCCCAGCCCCGCAAGTCAGCCGGGGGCCGTCCCAGCCTCCTCTTGTGATCGCAGGCAAAACATTGCTTGCGGTCACAAGAGGGAGTGGGAGGCGGGCAGTACAGTGGCAGTACAGTAGCGGCCCGGTCGCGGCGGCGACCGCTGCGACCGTGGTAGCTACGCCACTGAATGCCACCCCCATGATAACAGCTGGTGGCGCCGCCTGAGGCAGACGACTCAGGTCGCCTCATCATTGCGGCGCCACTGCCTACACAATGAACTTGGTCATGCGGCAGCAAGTCTTATTCAAATTGTGCAAAAACTTTTATGGGATTTGCTTACAACTTTATTACAGTTGAAACTTGGCTGTTAATTAGTGATGAGCGAATAGTGAGATATTCGAATATTCGATATTCGTACGAATATCCCGCGAATATTCGATCAAATATTTGATCCCATTAAAGTCAATGGGAACAAGTATTCGACCAGTGAAAAACATCTATTTGACCATTTGGAGGGTAAAACCGGAAGCTGGGGGATTTGAACGCTTATTGAATATTTATCGAATATTCGCGGGATATTCATACAAATATCGAAGATTCGAATATCTCACTATTCGATCCAATATTTATTTGATCGAACAGTATTTGCTCATCACTACTGTTAATCAAGTCGCAGGGAAGTCAGAAGCAAGTTGCAGGTATATGTTAAGTAGTGTGCAACATGCGACCTGCGACCAAAAATTCATCAAGGATGGATTTATTGCGACTGTCGCATCAGTGGAAGTTGCACTGTGCTATGTGGATGTTGCAATAAAACACCAATAAAGTACCAATCAAAACCAACAATCTTTGTGTCGCATGAACAACTTTGCTGTGCAGCCCTAGCCTTATGGTGTGTTTACACAGACAGATTTATCTGACAGATTTGTAAAGCCAAAGCCAGGAATGGATTTGAAAAGAGGAGAAATCTCAATCTTTCCCTTATGATATGTTCTCAGTTTATAGTTTGTTCCTGGCTTTGGCTTCAAATATCTGTCAGATAAATCTCACTGAGTCAATGTCTATAGGAATATATTGTAAGGGTAGCTTCACAGGTAACAGAATTCAAACGTAACTGATTTCACGGTGTTTCAATAGAATTACAAACTTGCTGCAGAAATGTCATCCCACTCCGAGCCCACTTAACCCCGTCATGGCCCGGTGCATACATTACCAGTCCACGCTCCGCCTTGTTCTGTGGCTCCTGGCGTCCTGCGCTTTGGCGGGACAATGCACTGATTGGCTAAGCGGGACATCCAGAGTTAAGGGGGGTTAAGGGGGCTGCCTCTTACATACTTGAAGTGGGATGACAATTCCGCTGCCAGTACGTATTCCTATTGAAACTAACAGGAGGGGAATCACAGTGAATTACGCTGCAAAATCACAGCATGAAGTCCTCTGCGATTATAGTTCCACTGTCCATGGAACCTCCATTTCTTATAAAAAAAAAAAGAAGTAGCCCCTTTCTTTTTATGTCGCTCAGGATATTTAAAGTCGACTTCCAGTAATTTTCAGCTGGGCAATCATGTCAGTAATATCCAAGGGTGCTGTCAGGAGCCAGTTATTCAGCCTTTTAATTCTATACGTGGACCAAATCTGTCCTTGCAAGGCTGTACTTTATTTTTCTTTCAAATGTAGTATTTTTGGCCTATAGTCTTTGCAGTGGCAACTCTTTAAAATGAGAAAGAACTGTCTCCATTTTTGGGAAAACACTGTTGTATAAATTTATAGCACAGCAAATGATGATCTATTTCAGTGCTTCTCAAACTGTGAGGTGGGCCTTGCGAGTGAGGCGCCCCCTAGTTGCTGGTAATTAGGAGAAAAAATGAAGGTAGATTGAACAATAGTCTTTCTATTCCCTTAGACTTCCACCATAGATGGTCAGTCTGGTGAGGTGCCAGCATCCTCTTGGTCAGTCTGGTGAGGCGCCAGCATCCTCTTGGTCAGTCTGGTGAGGCGCCAGCATCCTCTTGGTCAGTTTGGTGAGGCACCAGCATCCTCTTGGTCAGTCTGGTGAGGCGCCAGCATCCTCTTGGTCAGTCTCGTTAGGCGCCAGCATCCTCTTGGTCAGTTTGGTGAGGCGCCAGCATCCTCTTTGTCAGTCTGGTGAGGCGCCAGCATCCTCTTGGTCAGTCTGGGAAGGTCCCAGCATCCTCTTGGTCAGTCTGGTGAGGCGCCAGCACCCTCTTGGTCAGTCTGGTGAGGCGCCAGCATCCTCTTGGTCAGTCTGGTGAGGCGCCAGTATCCTCTTGGTCAGTCTGGTGAGGCGCCAGCATCCTCTTGGTCAGTCTGGTGAGGCCTCAGCATCATTTTGTCTCTATTGGATGAGGCTCCAGTAGAGAAAGATTGAGAAGCGGCGCTCTATTTTATGCAAAGCTTGTTCTTAAATAAAGTTGTCTTTAACATTAGTTAAAAGAAATAGATTTTGATGTTGAGATTGAAATGTCCGTGATATTGTATTATGTTGGTACCTAATGAGGTAAAAAAAATAATCTCTCAGTTTAACTGCTGCATTAAACAATCAGTCTTATCACAAGCGACTGGGCCATTGCTGCTGATTTATATTCCTCGTCGTCTTATGATTTTGTCTTTTTAACATAATCGTTTTTATTTTTCTGCCTAACCAACGCTTCAGAATGTAGAAATAGCTGGCCTTTGTATATCTGACATCATGCCCTGCTTTAAAAATGATCAGAAGTCATTTCTATTTTAGTCCTAGATTACAAGAGAACCAAAATCTGATAATGATAAAAAAAACAGAATAACAATGTTTATTGCATATTCTTATGGATAGATGTGCGGCAGCACCCAATCACCTAAATGCAACACTAAAAAAAAAGAAAGAGTGTGGGGGAGATTTATTAATGATGAGCCACTGGCATATGCCAGGAGGAAGGTGCAAAGTCTTGACTTCTCCCTGGTGTATGTCAGCTGTAACCCCCACTCACCTGATGAAGGTATAGGCTTCTCAATGCAAGCGCCAGGCTCAGGGCCGTCCAGTTTTAGTAAGAGGCGTACACCTCTTAATAAAGTTTTGATTAGTGAAGTGTCTCCGATAGGAAAAATTCTGATTGGGGTGGGCTTTCCCCTCAGGGGAAGTCCTGATTTAGATGGGTTTCCCCACAGTTTCTCTTCAACTTAAGCCCTGAGTCTCCCCTAATTGAGAAAGATGAGGTTTCCCCTCAGGTAAAATTGTGCACAAACAAAACAATTACCTGAAATTTATCTGTGTTATCAGATATATTCTGTCTAAATACATGTCTTGGAGACAAAGAGACAGAACTTAAAGGGGTACTCCAGGCAAAACATAATTTTAAATATGTTATTGCAAAAAGAAAGTTATACAAATTCCTAATAAATACTAATTATGGGAAATGCACATATAGTGCTATTTCCCTAAAGTTAGTAGATCAGGCAGGCTCACTTCCTGAAAAAAAACGTGATGTCACGTCTCAAGTGTAGGGTCCAGCAGGGGGCGCATGTCAAAGTATAGAAATAGATTAGACGTCTATTCTCCCTCCCTCCCTCTGTCCCACCCCCTGCCCCATCCTATTACAGCTTCTGCAGTGGGGTGAGCGCTCCATATCTGGCGCTCACCCCGCCGCCTGGTCCCGGCCTGGTGCGCTCATGCATCTCCTCATAAGCAAGCTGCACCTTCTCCAAAGCAGCTTGCTTCATGTCAGCCCATCTCCCCCCTGCGCCTCAGCGCTCACCCCGCCGCCCGGTCCTGGCGGGGTGAGCGCTCCTTCTACCAAGTTCTCTCCCGTGCTGCCCACTCTCCCGTGTCGTCCGTTCTCCCATGCACGAGCGCTCCCCCGCCACTGGATCCTGGTGGGGTGAGCACTCCTGCACCTTCTTCCAAGTTCTCTCCAGTGCTCCTGTGCCCCCTCTCCCGTGCTGCCCGCTCTCCTGTGCACCTTCTCCCGTGCACGAGCGCTCACCCGCCGCTCGGTCCCAGCGGGATAAGCGCTCTTGCACCTTCTCCCAAGCTTGGGGGAAGGTGCAGGAGCACTCACTCCACTGGGGTGGGGCGGCGGGAGAGCGCAAGCAGCTTGGGAGAAGGTGCAGAAGCGGGCAGCACAGGAGAACAGGCACAGGAGCATGGGAGACAACTTGGAAGAAGGTGCAGGAGCGCTTACCCCGGCGGCGGGTGAGCGCTAGTGCACGGGAGAGCGGGCAATACGGGAGAAGGTGGATGGGAGAGCGGGCGACACGGGAGAGTGGACAGCACGGGAGAGAACTTGGAAGAAGGAGCAGGAGCACTCATCCCACCGGGAACGGGCGGCGGGGTAAGCGCTAAGGCGCAGGGGGGAGACTGGCTTAGTGGGGGCGGCTAGTTGGGGTGAGCATCAGATAAGAAGCGCTCACCCCACTGCAGAAGCTGTAATACGACCGGGCAGGAGGTGGGACAGATGGAGGGAGGGAGAGTAGACGTCTAATTTATTTCTATATTTTTACAAGCGCCCCCTGCTGGACCCTACACATGAGACGTGACGTCACATTTTTTTTCAGGAAGTGAGCTTGCCTGCACTATATGTGCATTTCCCATAATTAGTGTATATTAGGGATTTGTATAACTTTCTTTATGTAATAACATATTTAAAAGTACATTTTGCCTGGAGTACCCCTTTAACACTCTCTATTCTGCTTGTGATCTGCTGGGTTGCCAGTGTAGACTTCAACCAGTGTCAAACACATAGAAAATAACAGTATTGTCAGTGATCCACACAGCAGAGACAGATCAGTTTGGAGAAGGGTAGTTTATTATTTTTAATCACCTCCTGTAACTTTCTATAATCCACAGATTACCTTATGTGAGCCTGACTTTAATCAGTCCTCTCCAATAACAGCTACAAATGATTACTCTGTTAGGAGAGTGAAGTAAAGTGAAGGGTAAATGATGAAGTTTCAGAGAGGCTGTCAGGAGTCGGTGTCAGCTGCAGCGCTCGTCTTGAGCCATTTATCACCTTGCACTTGATACCAGACTGACAGGTTTTTCCTGCCAATCAGATTTGGTTCTGGAGGAGGGGTGCGAGTCCCTGCTCCAATCTCGTTCTGGGAATGGGACTTTAGCCCCTATGTAACTACTACCCCCACCATGTTCTAGTTGCCTGCTATAGCCTTCATTTGGAGTGACTAAGCTAGCTATCTCTTGCTATTTACTTTGTTACTTGCTATTTACCTTGTTACTAGACCTTAGCTCTCGTTCTCCTGACTATCCCTCTGACCACTGACTCTGTACTTCATTGTACGATAGTTATTGACCTGCCTTGCTGACAAACGTATTTTGTTTGTCTTGTCTGTGTCTTGTGTTTGCACTGTATTCAGAGCAGTTGTAGTCTTCAGGTTGGGGTCGCCTGTTAAGGAGTCGGGTTCCCCAAAAGGCAGGGACAGTTGGTGGGAGCAGTGTTAGGGCTTCACCTAGTCTGTGTATTCCGTATGTCCCTGACCTGTTCCTCACAGAGGCATTGTGCACACAGACATTGCTTCTATTCTAGATGCAATAGACAGTGAGAGTCTGTCTTAAACCGTAACTGTCATGTTTTTTTTTTATTGCAGAAATCAGTAGAATAAGCGATTTTAAGAAACTCTGTAATAGGTTTCATCAGCCAAAAAAGCCTCCTTCTGTACTCAAGAAGCAATCTCCCAGCCTCCCCCCCTGACTTCTTATCTCTGCATTATCAGGCAAACACGTCTTCAATACAGAGAAGCCAGTGAAGACGGGCTCTGCTCTCTCCATTGTAAGCCTATGAAGGGGGGAGGGGCTGGGGGAGATGAGGGAGCAGGAAGAGGTGACATGAAGGTCAGCTGTTTGTAGACTCTCTGGGCACCTAAACCGCTAAATTCAGGTGTCAGAAAGGTCAGTGCTTATCTATGAACTTACTGAGAGAAGATTGCAGGGTGTTGTGCTGTGCAGAAATCCTTCGTGCTCAGTCACTCCTAACAGCCCCTCCCCTCTCCATAGCCACTTAATGGAGACAGAAATCCTGCTTCATTTGATCTGGGGGGGGGAGGCTGGGAGATCGCTTTTTCAGTACAGAAGGAAACTCTTTTAGTACATAAAACCTATTACAGAGTTTCTTAAAATCGCTTGTACTGTTGATATTTAATGTTTTCAGAAAAATGACCCTGAAATGACAGTTACGCTTTAAATATTCCAAGTTGTATTTTTTTATTTAAAAACCTACTCAGCATAGGGGACATTTTAAAAGGCATATACTTACCTTCCTCACTCTCCTTGCCCCTAGCATTCTCCCAGTGTCAGACCTATTGCACAGCTCTCCTTGTGGCTGGGAGGGGCACTGCTACAGCAAATGATTAGGTAATGGCACAAAAAATAAAGTGCAGAAATTGTGGCTTTACTCTTTTTGAAATCTCCTCTTTGGGATGTATCATGAACTGAACAAAATTGGAGTCCATGGCACGTGCCATAATAACTGATTACTTTACCTTGAAAAAACAAGGTAAAAAACAAGGAAAGAAAAATATACACAGCTAAGGGGAGTCTTATAACACACTAAATACTGTATATGAAGAATTACTGTTATACACGTGTACCAGCAATGAGATAACATAAGGAGGAAATGCGCCTAATAAGTCTAGCAAACTGCACTAAAAATGTCAAGTGCAGAATTCTAATAAATCTGCAAATCTTTTTTTTTTTGACACTGTTGATAAGTCCCCCAGATAAGCAGAGAAATCTTTTAGGAAAGCACCTGTAAATGCCTGCAGGAATATATGATATCCATTGATATGAAATAGCATATGTAGCAAAATACTATAACAGCTCAGTGATAAGTATTACTATCTTGCAAACTTATGTTATGTGGCTTTTCCTTTCCCGTGTTTTTAAGCACTAGAGACGCTCTTTCTTGGCCGTTCTGTCACATGATTCCTTGGGCTAATGATTGCTTTATTGCATTTCACGGTAAAGACATAAATCACAGTCTTATTAACCTATTCACACTCCGGTTTGATCTACAGTATGTATCAGAAACTCTTTATGTGGCTTGAATTTATACATTTCCTTCTCTAATCAGGGACCTGGAACTAAGTACAGGATGTCAGGCTCCATTCACGGGATTGGATGTTGCAAGGTCTTCTTCTAGGAAATCCTTTAAAAAATGTATGACAAGATACAAAGTAATAAAATTAGAATTAGAAAGTGTTAAAATTAGAATTTTTTATCTGAAAAACTCTGGAGTGTGTACAGTATATATTTTCAGATCGGCCTGGGCTTAAAGCGACTGTACTATCAGGTACATTCACTTTAAGTATTACCCATGTATAGAACGGCACCATCACGGGAAAGCCGGTGCCGCTGTCCTTTTTTTGAACCACGGCCCGGTTCCTGTGTACAGCGCCTTTCTATTCACGGGTACCATTGGTTCTTATTGAGCCGCATCATAGTATTTCCTCCCACTGGGAAGAGGCCAGCCCGCCTCCAGCGCTTCACCCCCAGCCCTTGAATAGAACAGCGCCGTACACGGGAACTGGGCCGCAGTTAAAAAAAAAAAGGACCGCTGCACCAGCTTCCCTGCTCTGGCGCCATTTTATATATGTGTAATACTTATCTGATGGTACATTTGCATTAAAAGGGTTGTGTCAAAATTAAAACTACAGTATATCTACTAAACCTATTATAGTGATTCATTATATTAAATTAAATATTTTTTAAATGTACAAGCATTTCTTATAATGAATGATTTGAAAGCTATAGACTTACTAATCACCTCATGTGCTTACTTTGTTTTGATAACCCGTTGCACTCGGTTATGGCCCAGGGGGTATCCACTAGGTTGGGTCTCTCATACTCAGTTGAGTTGCAGTCTTCTGATCTGTCCCATTAGAACTGACAGTTGGTTTTGATTTCACATGCAAGCAAGAGGGATTGTGGGAAAGTGTCAGGACTATTGCATGGAAATCGGGAAGTGAATCCATGTAGATCCATGGGAGAGAAAGGCAATACAAGGATGTAAGTTACTTTACTAAAAACAGCACATTTGTTCTTCTTTTGTACATTTGTACACATCTGATTTTACCTTCTTTTCTTCAGGACAAAAACCCTTTAACTTTACCTAAAGGAAAGCATTTCCCCAGTCAGACATGTGAACAGTGCCTGCATACACAATAATGATGTATTCGATCACTTTTCAGATAGCATTTAGGAGGCTGCTCACTTACCTTGCTGTTTGTAGGTGGCTGTGTTATGCCTACGGAAAAATTTATAGGTCCTTTTTATCATCCATCTCCTTCATATCTTTCGTTCCTGTTCCAAGTAACTATTACATTCAAGTAAGCAGTCCTTTGACTTCATCTAGCTTTTATTTTTTAACATCCATTTCTGGTGTCTTTTTTAACCCTTTGAGGACCAGGCCCAAAATGACCCTTTGCACTTTCGATTTTCCCTCCTCCCCTTCTAGGAGCTCTAGCACTTTCAGTTTTCTATCTACAGGGCCATGTTGGGGCTTATTTGTTACAGGAATAGTTGTACTTTGTAATGGCGTCTTTCATTTTACCATAACATGTGTGACGGAATCCCAAATATATTATTTATGAAGATACAAATAGATTAAATCGTAAAAATTAATGCAATATGGTAACTTTTGGGGGGTTCCTGTGTCTACGTAATACACTATATGGTAACAGCGACATGATACTATTATTCTATCGGTCAGTCCGAACACAACCATATGCAGGTTACACAGATTCTCTAATGTTATATTTTTTTTTTTAATGAAATCCTTTTTTTTTGGCAATTAATTATTAATAAAATGGGCCTATTGTGACACTTATAACAGTTTTATTTTTTCCCTTATGGGGCTGTATGGGGTGTCATTTTTTCCGCCATGATCTCTAGTCTTTATTATTACCATATTTGTGAAGATCGGACATTTTGATCACTTTTTATTAATTTTTTTGGGGTGTCATTGGGGTGTCATTTTTTCCGCCATGATCTCTAGTCTTTATTATTACCATATTTGTGAAGATCGGACATTTTGATCACTTTTTATTAATTTTTTTTATATATAATGTAACATAAAATCGGTAATCTGCGCACTTTTTTCCCTCTTTTCATCTACGCCATTCACCGTTCGCAATGACACTAATATATGTTTATTTATTTATTTTTCTATGTTTTATTTATATAATGGGAAAGGGGGGTGATTTAAACTTTTATTGGGGGAGGGGTTTTAGGGTAGTGTATTAGTGATTTTAACTTTTTGTTATACATTTTAAGTCCCTTTGGGAAACTTGTACATTCATTACTTTTTTATCACTGATCACTGCTATGCCATAGACATAGCATTGATCAGTGTTATCGGCGCTCTGCTCATTGAGCCTGCCTGTGAACAAAGCGCCGATCGGACAGCGCGGAGGCAGGTGAGAGACCTCCGGCGGTCCGTTTTAACGATTGGGACCCCCGCAGTCACACTGCAGGGGTCCAGATCCGTAAGTGGCAGGGGACTCCCCCTGCCACTTACACTTAAACGCCACGGCGTTCAAGGAGTTACTGGCACGCTGCAGCGTGTCATTAACGGTAAGGTGCTGGCTGCTGATTGCAGCCGGCCCCCACCTGCTACGAAGCGCGCTCCGCTCCGGAATGCGCTTCATAGCTCAGGACGTCATCTGGGCACAGACTTCCAGGACGTACCGTTACGTCCTAGGTCGTCTAGGGGTTGAAAGACAATGAAAAGTTAATTATATATACTGTATATTTGATTATAGATTGTAAACCCTCGTGGGCAGGGTCCTCTCTCCTGAAGTGCCAGTCTGCCATTTGCCTTCATGCAATAGGTTTTTGCCTTGTATTTGTAAGTTAACTAATAATAATAATAATAACAATAATGTACTATTGGTCTGGCAAACAACAATGGAAGAGTATGTCCTGTGCTTCTGTGTTCCTTCACTGTGTTTGTACCCTTCCATTCTAAATACCATTATCCCCTAGATGTACCAGGACGTTACTGTACGCCCTGGTGCTGCTAGGGGAGTTCAGAAGGGGGTTGCGCGGTGACCCCGCTCCAAACCGCTGCGATCTCAGGTGCTATATGCAGCCCAGGATCGCGGCTATTAGCTGTGCCCCCCGATCGCCGTGCCCCCTAATTGTGCATTTAGATGCATCTGTCAAAGATGACAGCTGCATCTAAATGCTAGCTGACCACCATCATTGGTGGTTTAGTGGGCTGAACACCCCCCCCCCCCCATGACGCCTGCATCTGGTCCGGGCCAGATGCAGTGTAGTGGTACTAGAAGTCACCGGCTTCTAGTCACATTAAATCTAGAAAAATTGTAATAAAAAGCAATCAAAAAGTCGCATATACGCAAACAAGGTAGCGATAGAAAGAACACATCATGGCGCAAAAAATTACCAAAGGATAAAAGTGTTATAAGCATGGTAATAGAGCATCAAATAAAATAAAAGTTATACAAGTTACATATCGTCCTTATCGTACTAACTTGGGTGAACGGTGTAAAAACAAACAGCCCCCCCCCCCCCCAAATAAACATAAATTTGTGTTTGATTGTTTTTTCAATTTTACCATACAAATAATTTTTTTCTGCTTTCACAGCATATTTTAGACTATAATCAAGCGAAAGAGTCGATTGTGATTGACAGAGAGAGATTCACACTCCCAAACTCTCAACAGTTCTACTAATCCAGTTTCAGGTCATCTGAAGTCCTTTATACTGTAGCACTTTACAGTTAAAATGTACTCTATGCTTTAGAAAAAAAAATACAGATCCTGGATATAAAAAATTATTTAAAAAAAATGTTTACCTACCCCTGGTCCCCCAACCCTCCTTCCTCTGGTCCTGTGCCTCTCATTTGTCCAATCTGCTTTAAAGACAGGTGCCCAGAGCAGGACCTTCCAATTCAGCCAATCACTGACTGAGACAGGACTTTCATTGTTTGAAAGTGAGAAGGTCCTGCTTCAGGTTTTTATCTTGGAAGCAGGTTAAAGAGATGAGCAGCGAGGGACTGGAAGAAGCAAATAATATTGCTTTCCTATTAGTCCAATAAATGCATTTTTGTCATTATTTAACACCACAATTTACTAGCAGTAATTAGGAACCAGTAAATAATGGGGCTTACTTACCAACTACACATTTCTTTTGCGCCTACACCCTTTTTAAGTGCTGCACAAAAAACTCACAGACTCTGCTTAAAATGTATCATTAGGCGCTCAGGCCTTGATAAATCTGCACATTTTTTGTGTGCTTGTACAATTTTTTTTTTAGCAATTTCTTTGGCTTAAACACTTGTTTAAAACCTATGCCAGGGTTTGGAATACATGAAAAATCTGGCTAAAGATGTAATTTAAACCACGCCCCCTCTGAGCAAAATATTTTAAAAACAGCTCAGTAGTCGGAAACACAAAAAATACACCAGAAAATGGTTTAAAAATTAAGAATATGCCCCAAAATCTTTGTCCTAAAGAAAGCAAATAAAAATAAAAAAAAAACATAAAAGAATGAGAATCGTCTTCTTGCTCTGAACTCTGTTCTGTCTTTTTTGTCAAAATAAACAAATTGCGGTGATGGAAATGCAAGGTGGACATGTCGGGAAAACAAGGTCATTTAAGCATCAAGTCATTCCTGTCAGCTGATTTTAACAAAACCCATTTTGCACATGGATGCCTTCCTGCCTCCTCTGCCAAGCCAGGCTAAGCTTTGCATAGAGCTGAAGTACTGAGAATAAATATCACTCATACCGGACACTGTCATATGAGAGGAACAATCCAACACACTCCACTGTAAAATAATCACAAGGTGTCAGCAGGTTAAGATACAGAGAAGTTGCTTCTTTATAGAAAGAACCTTAAAACTTCTTGTGGAGGTTTAGAACTATCCAATGTGGATTAGGTGGCAGAAAAGTTCCTTTGGGCATTAATTACAGTTGGACAATGACATCTCATGCTGTTCACAAGTCGACTTATTGTCTGCTGAGGCATGGCATCCCACTGTCAGCCCTCATGTCATCAAGGCTCTGGGGTACAGAGTTACAAGCCTCTACACAGTGACTGAGCTGATCCCATAGGTCTAGAGAGTGTAGGCCACTCCACTTGAGGTACCCAGTCTCAAATGATGTGACCTCAAGGAGCATTGTTGTCCATGAAGAGGATATTAGGCCTGTGTTGTTCATGCAGAGGCACAATGGAATAATGTTGGTATATAAGTAGTATTGGCTTGTCACTATACCATTCACAAAATGTAGGGCAGTTCTGTATTGACTAGACACATCTGCCCACACTGTAACATCACCACCAAATACAACATGTGCTGATGCATAGCGCTCTCCTCCTACTCTGGATGAGGGACCAGTGGGCCTCTGTTCACTGATGAATGTCTAATTATGATGGCTGCCAACAAGCAGGGCCGTACTAACAGCTGCTGCCTTAGGCACTACACCTGAAGATGCCCCATCTTGGGAAACGTGGGGGAGAGTGGTTTTGGAATCACGTTTTTCATGGTTTTTAATTGCTTAAAACATAAACAAATTTCCACATTAAATCAATGATTAGAGCAGTCTGTATGTTGTATGAAGGAATCACATTTCACACCATCATACCAGACCTGACCAATACCTCCATACTATGAAGGTGCTGCCCCCCTGAAAGGTGCTGCCCTAGGTACCGGACCATGGGTTCCTAGTGGTAAATACAGCCCTGCCAACAAGGAGAGCGCTATGCATCAGGCACTGGTGTTGTGGGCAGGTATGTCTAGTCAACACATAACTGCATAGAACTACAATGAAGGGGATAACAGGACCACTGGCCGGGAGACCTTCACAAGACCTCCAGCTGCAATGACAACTGACTGTCGCCCCACAACTACATTATGGGGTGACAGACCAGAACAAAGCTCCTAACTGCTTAGATTCTGCCATGGCTATTGACATTGGTATCTAAGAGGGCTCCCAGCTATAATTCAACCAATGATGGCAGCTACCTCATATGGAAAGGGCTCAGCTTCTGACCCTTCTCTATATATCCTGACTTATAATTTCATGTAATTATATGCCATGTTGAGCAAGGGGTTAATATAGTGTTCCAACTTGGTTTAAAGGGGTACTCCAGCGGGGGGCACATTTTCGCTGGGACCGGGGAGGAGGAGGCTGAGGGAAAAAACGTCCACTCACCTCCCTGTTTCCAGTGGCGGGTCCCATTGTTACAATGTATTTTCAATGCTCTGCATTCTGTAAATAATCACAAGAGCACTAACGTGAGTATATGGACGTGTCGTCATTGCAGACAAGTAAAGTGGGGCTGGATGCTGCAAGGGTTAAACAAGTGAATACATCTTTGTTTTTTTCTTTGAACACAATCCCAAGAGGTGGAGTCATTTTTAGAACTTGGGTTGATTATAGAAATAGGTGGCTATTCTTGTACCCTGCCTTTATTATAGTTCTGAATTTTAATGCCAGTTTATTCTAATCCTATTGACGTGTGTTTCCTTTCAGTACTGGGGCTGTACTGGGAAATAGGTTACCACGACTGTAAGCAGTCTTTTATTATATTGATGAATGCTTTGACCCCTGTTTTGTTCTAAGAATAGCTCTATTTTTTATATGTCAACAGGAACTAAATTAAGAAACTCAGTATCTCAATATGTAGGAAAAAGTCTTGGGATCTCCGTGCATTTCTTTTTCATGGTTTTTACTCTCTGAGCTCTTCTTATACTTTGTGCAGTTTAATGATTTGCCAAGGTTTTAATTTATTGTCACTACACATTTAGGACAATTGGATTTTATGGATGTTCCTGCATTAAAAGCAAGCAAGCAGGGTTGTACACGGCGCCTGGTTTTATTGAAGCTGGATGTGTAAGCTCCACATGCCCTCTCCTGGTTGTGTGCAAGTAAATAATCTTTATTTTACTCTTTTACAGTGTCAGGACCAAAGATTCCCAGCAACTATTCATACATGAAATGGGTGAACGCCGCAGTGAAAGTGAATGCCGTGTTAATTAGCCTTTTTTAGGCTATGTTCAGACACAGTAAAATAAAAAAAAAAATGCGACAGTAAAATAGGTATAAAAGGCTGCTGTACTTTGAATCTAATAATGTGCTACCCTAATGTCTATGGAAAAATTCATTTTATTTTTTTTTACAAGTTGTGTTACGATGGCTATTTTTCTGTAGACTTAAATGTAGTGCAATCTTAAAGTGTACCTGTTGTTACAACTTTCAAAATCTAAATCAACAGTAGATGTGAAATAAAGCAATTTTGCAATTTACAGTCATTATTTTTGTTTTAATTATCATGGAAAACACGCCACTTCCTGTTTTCTGAGTCTTTTTTTCTCAAAAAACAGGAAACAGTCAGAAAACAGGAAGTCCTGTGTATCCCAGGCCATCTGAGCACTCACAGAGAAGGCAGTCATGTGACTAATGGACACAGTGAGCTGTGACTCTCTGTACAGGTCCGGAATTCCTGTGTTTTGTCTGTTTTTTTACAACCAGCACAAAAAAATCTGCTTTCAGGAGACTGGACCTGGATTTCTGGTAAGTTCAGCTTTGTTTTACAGCATGATAACAACAAAAAAATAATAAATGTATATTGCAAACTTACTGTTGATTTAGATTTTGAAACTTATAACGACAGGTACACTTTAAGATTTAAAATACAGTCATGTTTTACACCTATTTTTATTGTCGTATGTTGCTTTTATTTTACTGTGTGTGAACATAGCCTTACTTTGACATATCCCCAGATATGGGTTTCTTGTAGGTGAATGAAACATTCCAAACTCTTATGGTACTTTTACACGGAGCGATAATTCGCCCGATCGCACGATTAACGATTTTGAATGAACAATGTTTTTTTTTATAACGATCAGCGTTTAGAAGGAACGATACATCGTACGGAAAATTCGCTATGCAATCGTTTTGCGATCGTTTAAGCCTATCTCACACATGAAATCGTTGAAAGACTGTTTACACTGAACGATCTGCGAATTTTTTGCGAACGCTCAACGATGATTTGAGAACATGTTGAAAGATCAAAATGAATGATTTGTTCGCTGCATTTACACATACAATTATTGTTCGAATTCGATCGTTATCGTGCAAAAACGAACGATCAATCGTTCCGTGTAAAAAGGACCATTGGATCATAGCAGGAAAAGACGTCCGTCTGTTGATATTGACAGACGCTAATAATGATCATGGCCATCTTTAACAATAGACTGCCTCCTTTCCCCATCTATAATGGATATATGTAAAGGATGTGGCTATGTTCACACAACTTCAAAAAAAGAAAAAAAGTGGATGCCTTTTCTAATTTAAAAAGATGTCCATTATTGTCGCGATTTAACTGACCTCAATGCAATATATTGAAGTCAATTGAATGACGGACGTCCAATGCACACAGTGTATAAAATAGACATCATAATAATGATCATGACAATAATTTTCACACGTCTTATGCAAACAGTAGACTTTTTTTAAGATGTTCGCGTACAGTTTTTTCTTTTTTCACCATCCTTTCACCATTTTTACTACTAAATTCAATGGACTTTTCAATTAAAAACACATCCAAAGGGCAATTAGTCCACCTAAACTAGAATAATGTACCAACAGCTGTCATTGCACATTTTAACGTCAAAATGACGTACGTCATTTTTTCTTTTTCAAAACGGAGCGGAAAAAAACACTTTTCTCAGCATCACATGCACATACTTCAGAATACGCCAGCATACTCCAAGATCATGGACTTTCTGGCCTTTGTTGAGGTCTCCTTGGAAAAGTAAGGCCCAACCTCAGTGCCCCAGTCTCCATAAACGGGCATGCCCTCAGCCTAAACTAAAGTACTTCCCATCCTTCCACAAATTTTCTATTTTTTTGGCCTGATAAGCCAATATCTCATTCTTGGTGCTTCACCACTATCTATGTGACCATCAACTTCACAGTCATCCAGTATCCAGCCAGTCAGGTGTAATGTGCACAGACACTAGGTGGAACAAGGCATGCACACTAATATTAGTAAGCAATTGTCACCATACAATTTGCAAGGTAGTATATCCAAACCATGTAAGAGGATGTTTACCTAGGGTATCAAGATATGCGGCAAAAGAGCAGACTAAGAGAGGTGGTATTAGAACTGAAGGACTTCTTCTCTGGATAGGAAAAGCATTACACATGAACAACCAGTGTTACAGTGATGAACCTGGCATCGCATACACACAGAGCCGTACTTGCCACCAAGCAACCAAAGGCCTGTGCCTAGGGCAGTGTTGAGGGGGAAGCCTTAAATAAAAATAAAAAATGAGAAATATTTTGGATGTGGCTACTGTCTCCATGCTGTAACCTAAAGAAATATATACATTTTAACTCTTTGGTTGAATCAGAACTACTGCAAAATTGGCCTACAGGTTTGCAGCCACAGCATGTTCATTATGTTAAGGATACATAGGCACACTAACGCAGGACCCTATAGTGATGAGCTCAGTGCACCTTCTGTGCATCCTTTATATAGTAGATGGCACTGTCTGTCTGTGCATCCCTCATATAGTAGATGGCCTCCTGTGTAAGCCCCCCTATAGTATATGGCCTTCAGTGAAGCCCATATAGTAGATGGCCTCCTGTGTAGTTCCCTTTAGTAAATAGCCTCCTGTGTAGTCCCCCTTTAGTAGATAGCCCCCTGTGTAGTGCCACTTTAGTAGATACCCCCTGTTCAGCTCCTCTAATGTAGTTGAATAGAAAAAAAAAACAACACTCACCACCCACACACTCCCCCGTCACTGCAGGTCTCCCGGTGCGACTCTCCTCTTTTCCGGCACAGGCAGCTTGAGTAACAAATGCTGCCTGCACCTGAAGTTCCACCCACCTGTCAGCTGGGACTTCCGTCACAGACAGTGCCTGTTACACCACGTGCTGCCTGTGCCAGAAGAGAGGAGAGGACAGCTGCAGCTACAAGGGAGCGTATGGGTTGTAAGTTTTGTTACCTCCCATATGCAGCTGCACATCACTGGGAGCCCCTGAGGGATGTGCAGCTGTAGTGAGATTAGATATGGGCAGTTTGGAACCTCAGGCCCTGGGCGCTAGCCCAAACTCCTCACATTAAAATCCACTACTGGACAGGCGGCCTCTGTTGCTTGTGCTTTGCAGTCAACAATACTTTACTTGGCCCACAGTTCACTCTCTAGATCACTTTGGCCCTGACATCCATCAAAGGTGATGAACTCAGAGCAGTCTTTAATTATGTTGATCTTTTCTTAGATCTTGTAGGCCTCTGCTAGGGCATCTGCTTCACACTTATCAGGCCTTCTTGTAGTGTCTCAGTGGGATACCCACAGGGTTTATAGTTGGGTCTTATCATTGTAAATTCATTGTACTAGGTATGGCTGTGCCAGCCATGTGCCAGTCTCTCAAGTTGAATTACTTTATGTTATTGCTATAAATGAGGCAGTCTTCCTTTTTTTAAATGGCTTGACAACAACATTGATACGCGCTGCACGGGTCACCCAAACAATTTTGTGTTTTCCATGAAAAGTCACACTTATTCACCACCATGCGTTGTGAAATGAATAGAAAATAGAGTCAAGACATTGGCAAGGTTAGAAATAATGATTTGTATTTGAAATAACATTGTTTTTACATCAAACTTTGCTTTTGTCGAAGAATCCTCCTTTTGCAGCAATTACAGCATTGCACACCTTTGGCATTCTAGCTATTAATCTGTTGAGGTAAGCTGGAGAAATTGCACCCCACGCTTCTAGAAGCAGCTCCCACAAGTTGGATTGGTTGGATGGGCACTTCTGGCGTACCATACGGTCAAGCTGCTCCCACAACAGCTCAATGGGGTTCAGATCTGGTGACTGCGCTGGCCACTCCATTACCGATAGAATAGCAGCTGCCTGCTTCTGCTGTAAATAGTTCTTGCACAATTTGGAGGTGTGTTTAGGGTCATTGTCCTGTTGTAGGATGAAATTGGCTCCAATCAAGCGCTGTCCACTGGGTAAGGCATGGTGTTGCAAAATTGAGTGATAGCCTTCCTTATTCAGAATCCCTTTTTCCCTGTACAAATCTCCCACCTTACCAGCACCAAAGCAACCCCAGACCATCACATTACCTCCACCATGCTTAACAGATGGCGTCAGGCATTCTTCCAGCATCTTTTCATTTGTTCTGCGTCTCACAAACGTTCTTCTTTGTGATCCAAACACCTCAAACTTGGATTCATCTGTCCACAACACTTTTTTCCAGTCTTCCTCTGTCCAATGTCTGTGTTCTTTTGCCCATCTTAATCTTTTTCTTTTATTGGCCAGTCTCAGATATGGCTTTTTCTTTGCCTCTCTGCCCTGAAGCCCAAAATCCTGCAGCCGCCTCTTCACTGTAGATGTTGACACTGGTGTTTTGCGGGTACTATTTAATGAAGATGCCAGTTGGGAACCTGTGAGGCATCTGTTTCTCAAACCAGAGACTCTAATGTGCTTATCTTCGTGCTTAGTTGTGCGGCCTTCCACTTCTTTTTCTACTATGGTTAGAACCTGTTTGTGCTGTCCTCTGAAGAGAGTAGTACACACCGTTGTAGGAAATCTTCAATTTCTTAGCAATTTCTCGCATGGAATAGCCTTCATTTCTAAGAACAAGAATAGACTGTTGAGTTTCAGATGAAAGTTCTCTTTATCTGGCCATTTTGAGCGTTTAATTGACCCCACAAATGTGATGCTCCAGAAACACAATCTGCTCAAAGGAAGGTCAGTTTTGTAGCTTCTGTAACGAGCTAGACTGTTTTCAGATGTGTGAACATGATTGCACAAGGGTTTTATAATCATCAATTAGCAATGAGCAAACACATTGTACCATTAGAACACTGGAGTGATAGTTGCTGGAAATGGACTTCTATACACCTATGTAGATATTGCACCAAAAAACAGACATTTGCAGCTACAATAGTCATTTACCACATTATCAATGTATAGAGTGTATTTGTTTAAAGTTAGGACTAGTTTAAAGTTATCTTCATTAAAAAGTACAGTGACCCCAAACTTTTGAACGGTAGTGCATATATATATATATATATATATATATATATATATATATACAGCCTATCTGTCATCATGGACCAATTAAATTGTTGTTGCTTTTCTACTGTATTTTCTTTAGGATTTTGACATAGGAAAAAATGTCAGATAGAAACATAATTATAGCCATCATGGAAAAAGACATCTAATAGTTATACTGACATGTGAGTATTATACAGTGTCAGCAAGTAACATTAATGTACTGTTCATTTAAAAAAAATTTATTTAAGTCAAATATATTATTACATATACAATAAAATCATCAAATATTTATCACGTTTTATATAGTTTTCAAATATATTTATAGCTTTTCATTCCATATTACACTTTTAAAATAATCTTTTATGCTGCAAAAAGAATAGGTTACTATTACTAATATACCATATAGACTGTTCCTAACAATGCTAGGTATCAGCCTGTCATCCCGACAAAAACGCCTTAGGCTTCATTTAAATGAGCTATTTATATGTGCTGAGTATGCTGTGACACTATATGTAATAATTTACCATAAGCCAAGAGAAGTTTGTATTATTCGTCTAGAACATTCCCAGGAGATCTCCCACGTTGCACATATGTTTTAAGAATAAGCTGCATGTCTGCAGGCTTATACACGCAAACAATGTGGTACTGAAATTAGGAATCCATGGGGCCCTACTGTAGCTGCATGTGCTTCCAATTTTATAATGACTTGTTCCTCCAGCCACCAAGTATATTTTAGGCTGGGTTCACACTACGTATAACACCGGCCATTCTGTGACCCTTGCCGGGTCACAGAAGTGCCGGTTTTACTAAAGATCATTCCGGCTGGTACTTCAGAACCGGACAGATGATCTTCATTTCTGGTGAATTGGGATGCAGGCCACCCATGTGCACCCGCATCCTTATTCACCACTGCAGACAATGGAGCGTACGGCCGGAGCCTCACGCTCCATTTTGTGAACTGACATGTCAGTTTTTTGTGCGGCCGGATGGAATCCCAGCCGGAGTGTATACTATGGGTATGCACTTCGGCCAGGATTCCATTCATTGCAATACAACATATGTTTTGTATAAATCACGGCCGTTGTTGCAAATTGCAACAACGGCCATGATTTATACAAAACATATGTTGTGTGAACATAGCCTTATACAGTAAATACATATTGGATCAGGTCCATTACATAAGACATAACTAGGTAATTTGAGGGGTCTGACCACTGTGACCCCTGGTGATAAAGTGGAGGCTGAACATTGCCAGGTGCCCCTCAATAGAGATTGAATGAAGAGCCGCCCGCTCCTTTTATTGAAGGGGACTTTTAGCCATTTTAGTTTTCATGTCTTTTAATAGGAATATACAATGTAGAACATTAAAAAAAAATGGAATGAAAAGGTATATACTAAAGGGATGTTTAGTAATTGCAGTTAATTGATACCCGCTACATTTGGAAAATGTAATATATAATATAATAGAATACTTTGTCCAAATTACAGACCCATATGCAGATCACATAATATAGTAAAACACTAATAAATAAATATATATATATATATATATATATATATATATATATATATATATATATATATATACACACAGTATATATAAACATCATTACAACACTGAATATCACGACATGAATGTCAGACAACAATAAAAAAAACACAACAACAGCATGTATAATGTTCAGTTTTAATGAGCACGGTCCATACATGAACTTGAATCCATATTAAAAGCTGAATTCGCAATGACAGAACAAATATTTCAACGATTAAAAATGGAATAATCTAATTCACAAATAAATAAATAAGTGATACCAATAAATAAAACACAGCTAGAAATACATCAATCCTCACCCAAGCAGTATGGTCGGAATTACAGAAAACAAAAAGAACTATGTTCATCTGTGTGTGTGTGCCGCAGACAGGCAAACCACTGCTCTGCAATTTTTTGCCTGGCTACTCAGTACTAGATGGACTTATATTTACAATATGACATGAAACATACAGAGTTACATACATCTCTAGTAAGTTACATTGTAGGTAATATTGATACATACTGATCCAATGTTTTGGTCAAACTGATTAAACGTGAGAAATCACAGAGTCACAGAACAAGCAGCTCACTCATCTAATCTACAAGATTATTATATTTTATATAGGCTTCAGGCTAAAGCATCGGCAGAACGGTAGATTTATTATAAATGTATTATCATAGAGATGACTGTATTTAGATCGGCCATCCTGTATGAGAAAGGTTGGCTAGGGTCGATATTCCATTGCTGGCCATGAACTGTATGTAAACTAGAACATAGGAGACAGACTACCAGGTGGTGCCATGGCAGCCAGTGGATAGGCATGATTTTGCTATGGGAATCAGAAACCAGTTTCTTTAACTATGGTTACATTGTACAATCTCTATGCTGATAACTGAAAAATACTCAATAATCAATGTCAGCAATTGGCCTCAATTAAAAACCACCATTTTGGTTCAATGGGGCACTCTGCACAGAGCCTGTACAGAAGCGAATGAGTGTCTACTTTTCCCTCATACTGAGCAGCAGCAAATGGAGTCCCTACTCTTTCCTCTTACTATGGAGCAGCAAATGGAGTCCCTACTCTTTCCTCTTACTATGGAGCAGCAAATGGAGTCCCTACTCTTCCCTCTTACTGAGCCGCAAATGGAGTCCTACTATTTCCTCTTACTGAGAAGCAGCAAATGGAGTCCCTACTCTTCCCTCCCACTGGGCTTCAAATGGAGTCCCTACTCTTCCCTCTTACTGAGCCGCAAATGGAGTCCCTATTCTTCGCTCTTACTGAGCAGCAGGAAATGTAGACCTATTGTTCTCTCTTACTGTACAGCAGCAAATGGAGACTTATCAGGAAATCCGGATAGAGTGCCTGACCCATAGGGATCAATTGGGCACAGATGCTCTTCAGGAATTTTTCAGCTCGGATGCTCCATAGAAGCCTATCGGGTCATCTGGAAATTCAGACAGCTCTGCAGGCACATCCGGAAACTATCCGGAATTCTGATGCATTGCCTAGCAGCCCAGGCCAGTGCCAGCAAGTGCCACCGGTTGTTTAGGCTGGCCCTTTAACTGTATGCGTCTCTAATCAGAAGCCCATACAGTTACATGCAGTGCTGTGCTTGACAGGGCCGAAGACAGCATTATGCAACCGGCATAATACCTCATTCTAGGGCTAAATACCTCTGTATTATGGCTTGCATTGAAGCATGGCTATTTATTTTTGTTTATTTTTGTTTATTAAAAAATATATATTTTATGAGGTCATCCATGATGGTATGCCCCCATAGATTATTATGTGTTCCCTATTACAGCTCTGCACAACTTAGAGAAATTACACAAAAAGTGGCAGCATGTAAACCCTTCCTTACTGTAAACAAATCAATTGTGTATTGATACAATTTTGTAAAATCTATAAGGCTAGGGCTATACAGTGAATATGGTAGCAATTGTGATGATGTCACTGCATCATGACAATTGCACAAAACCCAAATCCAGTCGATTTCTGTTCCCAGGTTGCAAGTCACACAGGTTGCCAGCATTTACTTCAATGCAAGGTACAGTACATGCAGTTGTGACCTGCTTAGCCATTGTTGACTTCTCAGCCATTTGGTTATTTTTTCATAGCTACTGACAAGAGATGTTGGCATGTACAGCCGTCCTTTCCAGCCTATAATGGACTTTTAATGCAAGAAAAATAAAGATGGATTGAAAGACATGGTGAGTTCCCTCCTCTATTCTTCTTCTTTGTTGGAATCATTACAGACATGAGGGCACCAATATACAGGGAAGCCAAAATGTTAGTGTACATGGAGCCTACTGTGGCTTTCATGAATCAAGATTCTATTATTATGTACTTATAATGCCTTGGTTGATTTAGCAGTTTGCTTACTCATGGTGTTGCCTTCCAACATATTGGATGCTCTATAGTGACATAGTCTTCCTATGCAATGTGAGAACAGGCAAGTGCATTTAATGAATGAATAGTTTAACATTTTTCTTCTATCTCTCTTTAATCTGCAGGAAAAGACTTTGCCCAGTTTTCCGTCACTTAGATGGGAGCCCTGCAGTGCTAGATCAGGCAAAGGTCCAATTTCCCTGTCAGGTACTTGATCCATGTAAAATTCATTGTGACATGGCTAACAATCACCTACAGACCTCATCCATCAAAGCCTAATGCCTGGAGATGTCTGTGAGCGGGTCACTGGTAGATACCGGCCCTGAATGACACTTTTCCGGCCTTTTATTTCTAATTAGTTATTGCACATTATAGGGAGACTGAGAAAAGCCAAAGCCTGCGCTTATTATATTACAGCGGCCTGACAATACGATAAAATATAAGATTAAAATACAGCGACTTTACCAAGATTAGGCTTTGTTCTCACTACAGGAACATAGCGGGGAAAGGCAAGACCACACAGCATCTTTTTTTGGCCGCTTGATGGCCATTTTTTTGGACGGCCACCATTTCTCAGTTAAATAACATCCATTATTTTAAAATGACAGCCAAAAAGTTTGGTTTTTGGTTGAGAAAATTCTGACCAAAATACTGACTGAAATACCATGTGTGAACGTAGCCTTAGGCAATCTAAACATTGCGCACATGTGGGTGTGGTTTCGACTACATGTGACTTATTTAATATGGGAGTGCATCCATAGGCAAAAACTGCTCTGATCAACTGCAGGTCAAACTCAATGTGAAATCTA
This sequence comes from Dendropsophus ebraccatus, assembly GCF_027789765.1. Taxonomy (NCBI): domain Eukaryota; kingdom Metazoa; phylum Chordata; class Amphibia; order Anura; family Hylidae; genus Dendropsophus; species Dendropsophus ebraccatus. Next base: position 174,932,954 of record NC_091454.1, on the reverse strand, counting down.
CTTTGAGGATTTTAGTCCTGATTTAGTCCTGTGGTTTCAATCATACTGAGATCAAAAAGAGATGTTTTTTAAAGTAAAACCATGCAGTTTGTTTATGCCATGGTTATTGCTCTTGTGAACAAGCCCTTATACTCAGGAAACGGCTATGGAATGTTATTCTTATATTTTTTGTGAAGGAAGTCAACTCCTACCATACACTTTCAGGCTATGTTCCCTTGATGTAAAAATAGGGCGAAAACGGCCATTGTTGCAAAAAAACATTCGTTATCAGTTATGTTATTTGCCCTTATTTTTACATTGTGCAAACATATCCCAATGTCCACACACTGTCTTTTTAAGCATAAAAATGCCTTTTTTTACAATGATGGCCATTTTATAATGATGATCATTACGTATGGCCATTATTTCATAAACAATGGCTGTTATTTAGACTAAAAAGACATTGTGGGAACATAGTCTAAAGGAGTTTTCCAGGATTAGAAAAAAATGGTTGCACCACTTTTAGGGTGCGTTCACATGTACAGGATCCGCAGCAGATCCGCAGCAGATTTGATGGTGCAGATTTGATGGTGTGTTCAGTTATTTCTATGAAATCCGCTGCAGATCCGATACGTGTGAACGTACCCTTATAGTACTTATCTGCAATACCATACACAAACTGGCAAAGTGGCGCTGTTTCTGGAAGAAAGCCACTACATTTTTTTTTAATCCTGGAAAACTCCTTTAATGCATTACTGAAAATTACACTTTCTGTGGTCTCCCCAATAATTATGTAGATCTGGGGAAGCAACCAGTGCTCCCAACTCAATTTGCACATAATGGGGTGTTTATATAATTCCTTTGTCTTTGCAAATAGGTTCCTAATTATCTTCAACCTCTCACATTAAGTAAAAATGCATACTTCTAAGGTTAAAAGGAAAAAAGAAAATAAACCGTCTGACATCTTAATGCCACTAACCTTTGGTCCCCAGCAGTTAAAAAACATAGAGACTCACTGGCAGTGCCAAATAAATTGAGCATCTTGTGCTTATCTCTTTGTGCTATCAATAGATTCACTTTTTATTTTTGTTTCGGTACCACCATATACTCACTCATCGAAATGAGGGTATGTGACATAAAACTCAGTGAGGGACTCTCATGTACGTTAAATTCTACTTCTGTGTTACATTAGCTCAAGGATTTCAGAACATATACGACAGGAGTGTGGACTAGTTTGGTTTACATACAGATCTGCTACCTCCTATGACTGTGTATGTAAAAATAATCATAAAAACATTCAAAGAAAATTTATAAATGCAAACAAAAGAAGATTTAGGCTTGAAAATACGATGGGAATTGATGGGATTGAGATAGCAGGGTGAAGACACACAATATGGTTACACTACATATAAGTTGTGGTTGCGTTGCAGTTGGTCATATGCAGTCACTGAATTGCGGCCATTAACCCGTGTTCTTTTTAATATCTGTCAGTTTTTGATGTTTAGTAATTTGAGCATAATAGCTAAAAACAGCAAGTGTTATAAAAGTGTAGGTTAATTGTAACACAACCGCAATGCAATAAAACATTGATAAAACGTGCCATGCAGAGCCTGGATTTATATAAGAAAACTCGCAGGCAGTTGAATTAAAAATGTCTTCTTTCTTTAAAAAACAGCACCACCCCTGTCCACAGGTTGTGTGTGGTATTGCAGCTTAGCCCCATTCACTTGGATTGATCTGTAATACAACTCAAAACTTAACATGTAAACGGGTGTGTTACTATTTTTAAAAGAAAAAAGCCATGTTTCTGTAACCTCATTTAACTCAAAATGTTTTTTAACCCGAAACAGCATCTATAAAGATCCTTAGCTTCTTGTTGCTCGAAAGCAGCAGATTTGTTGTAGATATTCTCGCAACTAAAAAATCTATTACGTCTGAATGTGGCCTTTTTTGCAGCACACACATAGATTTCTGCAAACCCTATTCAGAGAAGGGGGACAGTCATAGATATTTATAAACTAAACGAAACCTAATGTTACATACAGAGCTATGGAGAGATCTGTGGCTTCTTATGGACATGTGTAGCTCAACAATTCCAAGAAGGAAGCCTTGTTCTTTCATAACTGCATTCCCTACATGCCATCCAATACACATCACTTCATGTTTTATGGATCGACCAAACAGAAAATACAGACGACCCAATAATTCGCATTAATTGTTTTCCTATGAATTCTATTTTTCTAAACTTACAATTGTCTTATGAAAAAGCAGAAATATTGTAATTAAAAGTAGAGGGGATTTTGCAGATGGATTTATATATTTCCTATTGTGAGCTTGCCCAAACCGTTCCGTGTCACTGTCACTTTAAAAAACCTTTGATAAGTCCCAAAGACATCACTAGAAACAGGAATCCAACAGCACCGTTATATAGAGTCCATTAGAGAAAGTAAAGCAAGGGGATACATGCTGGAGAGCTGACTATCCCGAATGTGAGCAACTGGACATAGAAGACTTAGGGCCCTATTCCAAGGGACAATTATCGTTCGCATAATCGTTAACGATAAACGATCCAAACGACCATTATTGCGAAAGACCTGAAATCATTCACCCATGGAACGATAATCGTTACTTATGATTGTTCTTGTCGTCGCTACTGCATTTGTCACTACTGTGAATGACCAAACAACGTCCTATTCAATGCGAACGATTTGCAAACAAGCAACGATAAAAATAGGTCCAGGTCTTATTAAATGATCAACGATTTCGCATTCGGACGTTAATCGTTAACTGCTATTCAACCGAACAATTATGGCTTAGATTCGAACGACTTAACGATAATCTGAACGATAATCGTCCCATGGAATAGGGCCCTTAGAAGATCCAACGGCTTTCAGTAGTTAAATTAAAAATCCAAATATTTAATTGCATATTCGTGTTACAGCAGTGACATTTCGACTGTTACTGGTCTTTATTTAGTAAGCATGTACCATGGCTATGCCATAAAAACTTTGGATTTTTGCTTTAACTATTGGATGTTGTTGGATCTTCTTACTCTCCTTAGTCAAAAGTCAAAAGTTTTGAGCAGTCAGGTCTAGGTGTTTAGACCTCCACCGATCATTAGATAGAGCCGGGTGAAGCACCAAGCTAAGCATTTTACTCCCTAGCTTGGTGCTATCTCTGTCTCGCTGTAGGAGACGATTATCATAGACGTACAATACAGCCAGATGGAAAAGGCAGCGAGTGTATTAGCACATTTCCTGAACCACAGAGCAGTTTAATGGGATATGAAGTATGTGCCAGTAAACTCCAATGGATGGCTCGAGTACTCAGTAAATAGATTAAAACTCTTATAGCTTTTCAGCTCACTGTAGGTGACTTTTCACTGGGACAAGATGCTTTAATGCAATGCTCATATCATGTAGAAGTTTAGATTTTAAGCAATACAAAACTGAATCAGCTAACTTATTACTTTGAAAGTTGCTTGAGCTGTGAAGACTGTGATGGAGTGTGTTCATTGAAATCAGGTTAACACGAGTCTTAGAGATGTCATCTGTATCAACAGAACATCCTCAAACATTCTGAGCTTTTCATTACGGGGTCTCAGTATATGCCTATAGGTTTTCACATGAGGACAAGTTCTCGGGTCTCGGGTAGCCGAAGAGATATAAGGCCTCCACCAACGAGAGCAGTGGATGCAAGGAGAATTGGAACCACCTTTGTTATGCCAACAAAAGATGCAAAAATAGAGTTTCCGAAAATGGCAGCCAACTTGCACAGGCCGTTCAGGATCCCAAACGCAGTTGCCCTGTTAAAGAGAAATGAGAAGGTTTATTCAGCATCTTTATGATCATATTACTTGATGCTCTATATAGTTAGATACGTTACATTGTTTAGGTGGGCTTGAGTAAAAGAGCATCAGTCTAATTCCTGATGGGTAAGTAATATGTAAAAACATATAAATACATGTCATCATTTCATTGTTCAATGACATAAAAAAGGAATAATCCCAGTATGGCTGGGGCTTTCAGACGCCTTATGATGTGTCATTATGATAGTAGAAAGCACCCGGCACTCACCAAGTACTGTAGTTCTGTTAATTTATTGTAGTGCAGTAGACATCAGGTACAGTAAGGACGCGTTTCAGCCAAGTGTGGCCTTCATCAGCTTAAGGAGTACCATGAAAGCAATGCTTGGCCGAAATGCATCCTTACTGTATCTGATGTCTACTGCACTACAATAAATTAGCAGAACTACTTGGTGAGTGCCGGGTCCTTTCAACTATCTATCTGGATTACCACTACCTCGGGCATCACCACTGATGGACGTGCTGGCCTCCCCACATCTATTTAAACCATTATGGACTCACTTATTTATAGACCTCGCTTTGGAGATCTCTGAATTTCACTGCTAACAAGTGATAAAGCCCAAGGACCTGTGATGTCTGCAAGATTGTCCTACACCATTCTGCATAACATATGTATCAGGAGGGTTGGTCTGACCAAACTTTGTTCTTTCATTTATTGTCATCAAGGAAGCAACAGGGAATTAGAACCAGAAAGTAGAAGACAGACACAGATTTCTAAAGTAGAATCCCCAGGTAAAAAAGAAAAAATATCTAATAATAAAAAGTGCATATATGGAATTGTACACAATATACATGTCACATGTACAATGTTATATGAGATTTTTGAGCTATACATTTGAATACACGTCTTTTAGAGAAAAGTTTTTGCTATAGAACACAACAACATACAGATTATATAGTTCTATATATATGATTATATTTAGGGCACAGGTGTCAGATCTGTGGCCCCTCCAGCTGTCAGAAAACTACAATATCTATCATGCCTGGACAGCCAAAGCTGTAGCTGTCCAAGCATGAGAAGGACTGTATTTTTGCAATAGCTGGAGGGCTGCAGGTTTGACACCACTTGCAGTGTACAGTGCATTATAGTACCTTTTATTTGTAGGGTAAAGTTCCACAGTAATAACATCCAGGGCATTCCATGCAGCTATACTGGTACCACAGAACAGGCACTGCCAGCCTATCATGGCAGATTCACTGTTACCAAAGAAGAGGAAGAAACAGCAAACTGCAGAGATCAGCATGGACCCCGCTGTAAGGAAACAAAAGACAGGAAGTTATGCAGCTGGGGAGAACTTTCCATGGTCAGATATTTAACCAACAAAACACAGAAATCACTGAACTCAAGGAGATCAGTGAAAAAATTCCAATGAAGTACTCAATGAAGAGTCTCCACTGATGCCCCAAAAAAATTAAATATGCAACAGGGTGGCCCCTTTTTGTCAATGTCTAACTCAGGTTAAAAAAGGGGCCACCCTGTTGTTTCCCTATTTATGTTCCAATACTCGCAACCGAGTGGGACTTAAGGGGCTATCTATCAGGGTAGTGTGGTGCTCTCCCCATCATGGAGGCACCCCGTGGCAACAGGCTAGAGATATCTGGCTATCCCGTGTTTTGAGACTCGCAACCGAGGCTCCACGGACTCTTGTTTTGCATATTTAAATTTTGGGGGGAATCAGTGGAGACTCTTTGGGCCACATGTATCATCCGGCGGACGGATGATTTTTGGCGGAAAGTGCCGATTTGCGTATTATTTTATACGCAAATGGCCGATTTGCGAATAAAATAATCGCAAATCGGCACTTTCCGCCGAGTACGCCAGGGGGCGGAAAGGGGGCGGAAAGTAGGCGGGAAGTGGGCGGAACGGAGGGCGCGGACTCAGAGTCCGCGCGATTTATCATCCGTTCCGCCCAAATGTACGCCGAAAACCTACTCCAGTCCTCAGCTGGCGTAGGTTTTCGGCGGTGCGCACCGGCGCGCACAGGATTTATGTACAGGCAGTCCGCCTCTACATAAATCCCCGTACCGCCGGAGCTGCGGGGGCATTTTTAAGTCCGGCGTAAAAAACGCCGGACTTAATAAATGCCTCCCTTTGTCTCTTTGTACTTCATTGGAATTTTTACTGATCTCAGTGATAACTGTGTTTTGTTGGTTGATTTGTCATTGCCCCACCTAGCCAGAATCCTGCTCCACACTGACGAGGGGCAAATAACCCAAAACGGCTGTCTGTGGATGGAAGCCTGCGTTGGCAAGCCCTTGTCATGATCGCAATACTCGCACCTTGAGTTAGACATTGACAAAAAGGGGCCACCCTGTTGTTTCCCTATTTATGTTCCAATACTTGCAACCTAGTGGGACTTAAGGGGCTATCTATCAGGGTGGTGTTGTGCTCTCCCCATCATGGAGGCACCCCGTGGTAACAGGCTAGAGATATCTGGCTATCCCGTGTTTTGAGACTCGCAACCGAGGCTCCACGGACTCTTGTTTTGCATGGTCAGATATTTGACAGATGTTTATTCATAGTTCATCTACAATGCTTTGTTTTATTATGTCCTGTGGAACACATATATAAATAAGACACCTACTGGGACATTTACAAACCTGTTACTTTAGTTTTATGTTTTGTGTTGGAAGCCCCATAGTTAGGCTGTATTCTCATGATGTAAAAATAAGGGCAAATAACAGCCCTTGTTGCAAAATAACATTCTTTTTTAATAATCACGATCATTCATAACAGCCATTATTTTCCCTTATTTTTACATTGTGGGGAAGTTTATTGTTAAAGCTGAGTGTGGATTAGAGTGTGTGGCTATGTTTACCCACATAAAAATCACAGCCATTATTTGCCAATGATGTCCGTTCAATAAAATCGGTCGTCACTTTGACAGTGGGTGAATATAGCCAGCTTCTGCACATGGTGATGTCACAGTATATGAAATATACACATTGTAATATCTCAGGATAGGAGATAAATACAAGAAGTCTGTGTCCCACCACAACCTCTTATACTGTAGTATTATTCATGAGCCAGAGACCTATAACTATGCTCTGACCTTTCTAGTATACTGAATTTCCAAGTTAACACAACCAGGGCATAATGAGAAAATGGTAGAGGTTTATGGCCTCCATAAGTTGCAGTATATTGTACAGCAATCCCTATGGGTATGATAATGCATACCCTGCCTGGTCACAACTTTATGTTCCAGATAAAAGAGAGAATAACTTGACCTTGTCTACTCACCTATCATTCTTATCCTTCCAATTTTGTCCATAAGGAGAGCTGAGATAATATTTCCAGGTAATACAGACAAGCTTCCAAGAAAACTAACCAGGTAGATCAGGAAATCATTGTCTTCTTCAAAGTCAATATCACAGTCTTCTTTATGGTTGGAGAATGTGTTGTTGATTAACGTGCAGTCGATGAATCTGTGTTCATGTAGATCTGTATAGCAAACACATGGACAGAAGTAAGCATCACAGCATACCGAATAAACTACATTACCTCCACCCCAAGACAAGAAGGTATAAGGATCATCCTTACAACAACATAAACTAATGCTTATTTATGAATACATTTTGTCAGTTCGCAGAGACTCCTATTAAATATTACATTCATGCAGGTAAACCGGGTGACAGTCAGCAGGGAGGGTGGTGCGTCCTACCTGTGTTGTGAAAATACGAATATTTTATTGTGCAGTTTTTAAAGATGGTGCCTGTTGAAATGACATCCTCAAAGTAGCATTCATCAAAGACACAGTCCTCGAAGGTGACATATTTAAACTTCATCTTATAAAACCTGAAGAACAATGAAAATGATATATGAATGAATGGAAGGACAGTAGTATTGTGTCTAATGTGATCATACTGTAAACAACTGTATAATGAAAGTACATAAAATAAAATAAAATTTACATACGTACAAATACAAAGTAATCCCTTTGTAATCTTTTGAATTCTATGTATTTTATATGTCACAAATTATACTGTATGTCTAATATGCTCCCTCTAAACTAGGCTTATTTATTTTGTACAAATAAAATTCTGCCTTTGTGCCACTTGATGGCAGTGTAGATCAAACAATACAAATTGCAAGAATTTCTGTGCAGTTTTAAAGGAAATGAAAAGAACAGGTTGATGTTGAGGTTGAGGTTACTGTATAATGAACCATGAAAATATAGAATTCTATAAATCATTATGTTGGTTTTATAGATGCCTTTATGACAGCGGCACCCTAACTCAATGAAGCCAATACAGCCTCAAATGGCTCCTGTTCTTTAAAAAGTGTCAGAATTAAAAAAAAGCACAGCTACCTTTTTGGAAGAACAGCACTATCCCTATCCTTAGTTTGGATGTGGTATTACAATTCAGCTCCATTCACTTAAAGAGGATGTACCACCTGGTACATCCTCTTTAACATGAACCCACCTATCGAACGGCGCCGGCATGGGGAAGCTGGTGCCGCGGTCCGTTTTTCGGACCGAGGCCCCGTTCCCATGCACGCCGCCGTTCTATGCACGGGACCCGGCCGGTGCTCAAGCACTGGAGGCCGGCCCACCCACCCCCAGTGGGAGGGAATTCCCTCCCCTGTATGACGCGGCTCCATTTATTCTAAAGGAAGCCGCGTCATACAGGGGAGGGAACTTCCTCCCACTGGGGGCAGGCTGGCCAGGTGGTACATCCTCTTTAAATTGAACTGAGCTAGGAAAAATCCCACACCCAAACTGAGGACAGGAGAGGTGCTGTTCCTGGAAGAAAGCAGCCATGTTTTTCTAAGCCTGAACAACCCCTTTAACTGCAAAAGACTCCCCAATCCATATGGATTCTAAATTTCTGATATTTTGCTACATTTTTCTACCACCAATCCATGCAGGCAAATCTGAAAGTCATATGGACCTATTACCTGTATATAACTTACTTGTCATTGTAATATGTCCCATCAATGTGTATTTGGTTTTCAAGCGTGAAATTGAATACAAAGTTCTTGACATGTTCATCCTCAAATCTTTTCACTCTGCTTGCATACTCTTCTTCTTGAATGTAGCGAATTGTATCAGGGAACCAGACCGTAAGACCATAGTAGCTGCAGGAGATGGAAAGCAGACATACTGAGCACACATTGCACAAATTAGAAGAGTAAAAAAAACTCAGTAACAAAGAAAAGGATAATAAAGTTACCTTAAGGACATCGTAAACCAAACCACTGCCAGAAATACTGTATTCTTCCTGTACTGGCCAGAAAAACAGTACAGCATGCCCTCCCATACCTGCAGTAGAGAGAGGCAGAGGATTGATAATTATAGGCCAAGTAGAGAGCCGCTGCCAATGCCATTTTTTTTTTAGTAAAAAGTGATAGTCTATAAAGTTTTCAGCACTAGAATACTACATAATCACATTTTGGCTATGTTCACACAATGGGAAAATGACATGGAAAATGGGCTTTTTTTTGTACTAATGTCCAACGTCAAAAAACGACCACAACATAGCCTCAAGGTACGATCACCGAAGAGTTTCTATTGTCTTTCTGGATGACAGGCGCTTTGGACTTTTTAATAAATTGACTGCAAAAGGAAAGATAGCATCAGTCTAATAACTTGTGCTTCATCTTGCTGCCGTTTCTTTTATATTATGAAGGTGAATAACATGAGAATAGTAATGTGACACTAGCTCAGCTCTTCCAACATTCCCACTCTGTGAATTATAAAGGGTCTCTAGACTGTTCAGGATTAATGGCATACATCACATTATGTGATAGATCTAAGTCTGAATAACTTTGACCCCCACTGATCACAGAAACAAAGTGACCACAGGATGGCGTCTTCATATTTGACAGAGCTATGATCAGAGACGTTAGGTCGGTTACATTCTAGACTGAAGCCTTTGAAAGTCCAAAATCCATTTTTTCACTTTACTGTATCTACAATGACATAGCAGCTCTGCTTCTTCTATGCAGACCTATTATTCCAGTAACACCTATTACCTTCTGCCAGATTTCCAGTAAGTCACTGTATGAAATTATAACAAAGATAGAATGATTATAAATAATTAAACCGAAGTAAGGGCCATATTACACGGGGCGATTATTGTTCGAAAAATCGCTAGATCATTCGGATTTAAACGATTTGTGTAATAGCAGACAACTATTAAACGATCAACGAGAAATCGTTGGTCGTTTGATAAAATTCAGACCTATTTTTATCATTTGATCATTTGCAAATCGTTCGCACATCGTTTGGTGTAATAAGAAGTCATGGCTGAAGCGTACGCAATAGCGACGACAAAACGACCACAAGAACGATCATAAGTAATGTTCATCGTTCCATGTAATTGGGCGAACGATTTTTGGGTTGCCATAGCGGTCGCTTGAGATCGCTTATCGTTAATCGTAAGTCCTCAAAAAATCCCTTGGTGTAATAGTACCCTAACACTGGCTCCTCTCACGTCACTCGCTCTCCCCATGCTCTATGGGCTAAACAATACACCTGTCATTAGTACATAGCGTAATTCACAACGTACCTGCTTGACAACCGTCATGACCCTGACAAACCAGCGCTGAAACCACGTCCCGGTGGAACTCTGAATTTCAATAAATTCATCTATTTGTTTTGGCGTCTTAATATGAGCAACCTAGAAGACAATAAAGAGGAGATTGTTCTTTGCACGAGAGGAGACACGGATGTACATGAATTTTCCCGTAACCCCCGTGGTACTCATATAGATCTTATAGGGGTTTGGTTAGTCATCGACAGCTAGAAGTGTATACTTTATTAAAGTACATGATGAGATTGTGTGGACGCCTAGATAGAATAACAGGGTTGCAACAAGGAATGATTCTACTATCGCCAATGCTAAATGTCAGGTTTCTCATTTATCCTGCTCTTCGCTCTCTAGGAACATTAGATAGCAGTCAGTGATGTTTTCTCACTAGTAGTTTTATTGTAAGCATGAAATCAGTGTTTACAGGCCAGACTGGCAATAATGTGCTATCATAAACTACAACAAGCATGATACTAGAAATTATCGCAAGATCAATTCTTACTGTAAAGACTTTTTCTGGTTCCCCCTTGGCTCTCATATTAGTGTCATGAACCTTCTTTAGTATCATCCAAGCTTCATCGTGTTTGCCATTCTGTAAGAGAAAAAAAGAGAACTTATAATATAACACTTACTAAGCCCGCTCCAATAAAATTATTCTACAGTATGGTCATAAAGCAGCTGTAAAATGTTTAATTGCTTCTAATTTAATTCTTGGACTGTATCTATAAGGATTGTCCTAGAGGTCACTTTTAAAGGGGTAACTGCGGCAAAGATCTTTTTCTTTTAAATCAACTGGTGTCAGAAAGTTATATAGATTTGTAATTCACTTCTATTTAAAAAACTCAAGTCTTTCCATACTTATTAGCTGTTATATGTCCTGCAGGAAGTGGTGTTCAGTCTGACACAGTGCTCTCTGCTGACATTGGAGACAGGAACTGTCCACAGCAGGAGAGGTTTTCTATGAGCATTTGTTACTGCTCTGGACAGTTCCTGTCTGGGACAGAGGTGGCAGCAGAGAGCTCTGTGTCACACTGAAAAGAAAACAATGTTTCCTACAGGACATACAGCAGCTGATAAGTACTGGAAGACTGGAGATTTTTAAATAACAGTAAATTACAAATCTAACTTTCTGAAACTTTCTCTACCTTTAAGTTAAAGGGTCCTTGCATTTCAATATATTAATTAAATATTGGTTAAAGGGACAGAATAGCATACTACAGAGTCAGGTGGGCAGATAGTGAGAAAAGAGAAGGATGCCATCATCAATGATGTTCTGACACATACTGAATGGGAAGCAGTGACTTGTTATACCATATCACAGCTTTCTAAAAAAATAAAAAAAATAAACGACTAATCTTCCAGGGTCACTTGACTTCTCTGTGTAGGGGATCGGGGCATGTTTGCTATGAGAAACAAATTAGAGTTTGCTTTATTGTTATTTTATATGGACAATGGTCATGTTTTGAGTCTCCGGGCCGACCCTTAATTCCAGCTGTACTCTTCTTTTAATTTCAAATAGAAGAATGGAATCTCTTTTTTAGAAAGTATCAAAATCAGAAACTCCAGGTGAGGTCCAGCAGCAGGCAGAGATAGGAATGGCGCATTTACCTCCAATAAGAAGCGAGGACTTTCAGGCATAAACTTCAGGGCAATGATAGAAGCAATGCAAGGAAAAACACATACTACCACAAACACCCTCCAACTGTGGAAATGGTAGTGTGTGCCCATGCTGAATCCCCATCCTGAAAAACAAATCAGTGTTGATAATAAAGTATAAATATGGTTTAAATTTACACTTTACTTCAATAGTATCAATAGTATATAAAGCCTTAATTCATACTATATATATATATATATATATATATATATATATATATATATATATATATATATATCTTTAATGAAGTTATATTATATTTATATCTTTAATGAAGTTATATTACTATGTAACATTATATCTGAGTTGAGGTACATTTTGATTAGCCAGTCACTGTATGCTAGAAAAAAATATATTCCTGTATCGCCCCCCCCTGGTGGAAAAGTCTAACCTACACTGTGTCATCAAGCTGATGAAGAGGGGAGGGTGGTAACCATAACTGTCATCCATAAGCGGGCATATCACTTGTGCAGCCTGTTTAGCTGCACAGGGGGCCAGGCCAATAGAGGGGTCCGCCAAGCTCAAACTCTGAAGTGTCAGCTCAGCATGGCACATGTCTATAGTGGGCCCCTAGGCGGTATCAGCAGCTGGGAAGTGCGGGCCCCCTGCTCCTGTTGGGCCCACTTAATGACTGGATGCTGTGCCTGGCTGTGGCTGATTTTCCTCTCTCCTCCTGAACGCTGCTGACAGGCCCTCCCCCTCCTGTACTCCACTGTCCGGCATACCTGGTGTGAGGAGGAGAGAAGAGAGAGTTTGTGGTGACAGGGGCTGGAGGGATCCTGCAGGGTTATGGCTGCCAGGGACAGGACTGTGAAGAGGAGCAATAGCGGCAGGCAGTAATTATTGTCAGTATGTCTGTCAGGCTGCTGAAAGTTGTAAGATAGAGGGTGGACTGTGTAAGAGAAAGCACAGTGCCCCCCTGCCCCCTATAATCAGGCCACAGGTACCCCAGTCCCACACTCGGGCCTGCACAGACGACAGTACAGTCTTTTAGTGGACCCTGGCATCTGTGCTGCGCTGTAGGGCCCTCCCGAGAAACCAGGACACATATACCGGATACCCAGGCGTACATATGTGTGCGCCTTTGGGCAGAAAGGTGGAGAAACGAGTAGGTTATGGGGGCCCAAACACTTTTTTTTCACAGGGGCTCTTTGCAGTCTGCGTCCGCCCCTGCTGTCATCTATAATATTATGTGTTTTAACACAGAATAGTGCTGTCCCAGTACTTACACTCTGCTGCTAAGAATCCAATCTCATGAAGACAACCCCTATCCATAGGCTCACTTTGTGCATCTGGACATAATATTAAGGTTGTCCCCCCTCAATGAGCTTTGTGGCAGCAGCTTCAATTCTAGCAGCTTCAAGTTGTCTTTCTGAATGGTCACTATGTAATACTAGGGGATAAGTCTGGCTTTGGCTTTCCTTTAGCAAAACCAGCTGTTTGCTATAAATGGAATCTCTTGAACATCCAATGAAAATACACAGTATACACAGTATAAACAAGTGTAATATAGTTCACCTCAAGAGAAACCAAGGTATGGTAGAAAAACACCTTACCATAGTGAGGAATGATGCTCCAGGCCATTACTGATGCATAGATTGCGCCAATCATCCAAAACATACAGAGCCAGCTCAAGTGCTCCCCTCTCTTCTCACGGGACAGGAACTCAGAAAAATAGGCAAACACAATGGGAAGGGATCCCCCAATGCTAAAATTAGGGACAAAAAAAAAATAGAAACTCATCACATATGCTAACAATATCATTTATGTCAGATAAATTGCTGTCATGATTGCAGGCCTACTGTACAATATAGTGTGTGTGTGTGTGTGTGTGTGTGTGTGTGTGTGTGTGTGTGTGTGTGTGACTATATTATGAAAAAGTTGTACTTACCCAAATCCAGAAATAAGGCGGCAGAAGAGGAAGAAGCCATATCCCTGAACAAAGGAGGACATGAATGAAAAGGCAGCATTGATGGCCAGTGATATGATGAGACATTTCTTCCTCCCTAGTCTGTCTGCCAATCCTCCCCATACAAATGCACCACACATCATCCCAAGGTACACTATTAATCCTGTCATGAAGATGAAAAGGAATGCAACATAAGAGAAAAGGAAACGTATCAAGGAAAACATTGTAAACAATTAACAATTATATTGAGGAGCATGAACTGTGAGTGTTCTGGCTATTGACATCAGTAGTGCTAACCTCAAAGATGTGTATGAACTGCAGCAATGTTGGCAACAATAGATTTCAATACAACTTTCTCATTAAAGTCAATGGGGAAAATGGGAAAAAGACTCAAAGATTATGAATTAGTAAAACACTGATTTTAAGGGGGAACCTTGGGAAAAAAATACATACATGCATCACTTTAAAGGGGTAGTCGGGAGTAAAATATTATTTCCAAATCTGCTAGTTCCAGAAAGTTGTACACATTTGTGAATGACTTCTATTTAAAAAAAATAAAAAATCTCAAGCCTTCCAGTATTTATAAGCTGCTATATGCCCTACAGGAAGTGATGTATTCTTTCCAGTGTGACACGGTGCTCTCTGCTGCCACCTCTGTCCATGACAGGAACTGTCCAAAGCAGTGGTATTGCTTTCTGTAACACAGAGGTGGCAGCAGTGAGTATTGTGTCAGACTGAAAAGATTTCAGGGCATACAGCGCCTGATAAGTACTGGAAGACTTGACATAGAAGTAACTTACAAATCTGTATAACTTTCTGAAACCAGTTGATTCATTTTTTTCCTGTAGAGTACTCCTTTAAGGTGCCCAAACATTTATGCTTAAGTCGTCAGAACCCACCTCTGACCTTCAGCCACCAGTTATTGAATGTGTATAGGCGCTTTTAGCCTGTGTCTCCTATTCTTGCTCATACTTCCGCCTGATTTACTCAGTGTGAACATACCCTTAGGGGATGGTCATCTAGCTCTGAATTATTGCTATTATGGCTATGATACCTGGGATTTCTGTTTTAGCCTAAGGCCCTTTCACACTATATTTTAATACACTTTGGAAGTGTTTTTTCTTTTCTTTTTTTCAAAAAAAAAAATATATATATTGAAAAAAAATTTAATCAACTGATGCCGCAAAGTTATATAGATTTGTAATTCACTTATATTTAAAAATCTCAAGTACTTACCATACCATCAGAGTTCTAATGTGTCTTGAAGTAACTCAAGCCCCTATTCCACGGGCCGACGAGAGGAGCGCTCGCTTGCTCCTTGTTCCTCGCTCGCTGGCGCCGCCATTCCATGTGGCAGCAGCGGGCGGTTGAGTACGGGAGGGGCCACGGGGAGCTGCGGGGGAGCTGCCCGGATGATCGCTAGATCGTCCGGGCAGCCCATAGAGGATAGCGGCAGTCTGCTGCCTGCTCCTATTCCACGGAGCGACGGCAGCAGATCGCTGCTATCACAGTCGTTTGTCTTTTAACACGTTTGAAAGACAAAGAATGCAACGATCAGCCGACATAAACGATGTTGGCTGATCGTTGCCTTCTATTCCACAGGACGATAATCGACCGTAACGGCCGATATCGGCCAAATACGTCCGATAATCATTCCGTGGAATAGGACCTTTTTGCTTTTTCTTCTAATTCTTGTATATTTGATGTACAGATCCCTTCAAGGGATGATATCTACAAAATTAGAATGAAAAAATGCAATAAGTTACTGGTGGGTGATACATGGTGGCAGATGGGAGATATAAATGACTCATGATATGTATGACTGATCATTTGGCTGTCAATTATATTAAGGTGTATGGCCACCTTGGTACTTGCTGTTGCTGCTGCTGTATGTCCTGCTGGAAGCAATGTTTTCTTTGGGATTTGCTACTGCTCTGGACAGTCCCTGTCACGGGCAGAGATGTAAGCAAAGAGCACTGTGTCAGACTAGAAAGTATATGCCACGTCCTGCAGGACATACAGGAGCTTATAAGTACTGGACGACTTGAGATTTTTAAATAGAAGTAAATTATAACTTTGTATAACTTTCTGACACCAGTTGATTAAAAAACATTTTTATTTTTCTCCAGAGTACTCCCTTTGGTGCATGTTAAAATATCCCAAAGTATAGGGAGAAAGAAAGTGGACAGCGCTCCATGGCAAGGATCAATCAACAAAAGATAAGGTGAAGGGATAAGCACCCCTCACCAGGTCGATTTGTGCAGACAAGGGAGGCACCACTCTCGTGAAAGCATGCAAGGGACCGCAGCCACTCCTAGTATCCACAAGGGAATAATAGACATGAGTAACAATGTCCTCCAACCACCAACACGGGTCACCGGGCGCATGTCCAACAAAGGCAGACAAATGAATGTCCAATGATAAAGGATTAAAAGATTTATTAAGGACCAACGCGTTTCAAGACCGTTCCAGTTTCTTTTTCTAAAGTCTTGACTCTTGAAAAAGAAACTGGTACGGTTTTGAAATGCGTTGGGTCTCAATAAATCTTTTAATCTTTTATTTTTGGACATTCATTTGTCTTGCTTTTATCGGACCTGCGCCCGGTGACCCGTCTTGGTGGTTGGAGGATTTCGTTACACAAGGTGTATATATGACATACATTTATACAGAATTATTTTTCAGCTAAGGGGATAGATAGGTCTTTAGGATATTATCTCCACTAAAACAGTGATAAACAGGGTATTTTTTATTTTATTTTAAAGCAGCTCAGTGGGGTGACACATAAAGACACATGGCTTCCATTTATATCCTTTTTTTTCGTTACTATGTATGTGTATTTTTTATCAAACATATGCCTTACATTTACATAAGCATACAGCCTATACTGTTGTGTCATCCCTCTTTCTAAGTATAGATAATATTTCAGGCTAAAAAGAATGTTTGAGGAAAATAGAAGCAGCCCTCGGGATATCTCAATAAAATCTTTAACACAAATTGCAAATAAAATCATAGGACAATGGGGAGATTTATCAAACATGATGTAAAGTGAAACGGGTTCAGTTGCCCCTAGCAACCAATCAGATTCCACCTTTCATTCCTCACAGACTCTTTGGAAAATGAAAGGTGGAATCTGATTGGTTGCTAGGGTGAACTGAGACAGTTTCACTTCACGCCATGTTTTATAAATCTCCCCCATTAAATATATCTACAGTAAACCTTATAGCATCAGTCAATAGCACAGGGCCCATGTTGAACCTATGTACTGCATAGAGGCAAAGAGTTAAAAGCAAAAAAAAATAGTTTGTAATTTAGGGTGGAATTGGAAAAATGACCAAGTTTTTCTGTGCAGGGTGGCAAAACCAAGCTCCATTATTGAGCGTCCAGTTTGATCTCTTCTATGGACACCACTGGACACCACTTTTGGATTCATTCAGTGCACATATGCAGATAAAAAGTTTTGCTTACATCCACTTAGATTAGTATTTTTGGAGCATAATATTATAGTACTTTATCAACAACAGAATGATTCTGCAGCTCCAAACAGCCTGACTCAGCCCCTACCATCACCTCCTGTCTGCTGAGAACACATTGCTCTATTGTGAATCTTAGCAGTGTCTCATTGCTTTCACCTTGGCTTAGGTGGTGAGACAAAGTTAATGAATTCTGTCCAGTTTACATGAATGACAAATGAAGTGTTAGGTCATGTGAAAAGAATTCTGTACTGAGAAGGAAAAAAGGCACCTTTATTTTATCTGGTTATATACATAACATTGAAGTTAAAAAAACATTCCTTATATACAAGACTATATCAGTGTTATTTTTTACTATTATTATCACTTTGCATATATGCTGTAACAAAGCGTATAAAGGGGTATTCCACGCAAATCTAACTTTTTATGTTGCTACCTATGGTGATACTAACAATTCATTCCATACTTGTTATTATCTATTCTGTCTCCTTCCCCCAGTTATCAGCTACTGCTTTCTGCTGAAGACACAAAAAACTCTGTGAGCTTTACTCTCCATTTCCCCTTCCTTCCTTCCCCTCCCTTCTGAGACGCTGATGTAAACAAGCCCCTGTCAGGCTTTATCTGCAACATTGTAGCTTCTTTGTAATGCTGGGAGGTTTACTTTGAGATCAAGTTGCTGATGAACTCACTGTGATTAATTCTCCCAGCATTACAAAGTTGCTACAAAGTTGCAGATAGGGTCTCCAAAGAGGGCGGAGGGAGGGAGAGCGGAAGATGGAGAGAAAAGC
This sequence comes from Dendropsophus ebraccatus, assembly GCF_027789765.1. Classification (NCBI taxonomy): domain Eukaryota; kingdom Metazoa; phylum Chordata; class Amphibia; order Anura; family Hylidae; genus Dendropsophus; species Dendropsophus ebraccatus. The sequence continues at coordinate 174,914,752 of NC_091454.1, read as the reverse complement.
TCACACACAGTTTTTTGTGTCTTTAGCAGAAAGCAGCAGCTCGAAACTGGGAAAAGAGTGAATAGACAATAGATTGACAAGTATGGAAGGAAGTGTTAGGCTCGACATGGGCAGCAACATATCAAAAGCTATGTTTGAGCAGAATACCCCTTTAAGAAGTCCACCTCTTTATATACCAAATTTTCTGTAACAGATTGCAGTTCCATCCTATACTTATATTATTATATTATACATTCTATCCTATACTTACTGGTTAGCGCCTTTGAGAGTATTACTCCTTTAAGAACACAATTGTTGGTGGTCTTCTCAAAGAAGTTTCTCTGTACATAAAATATTTATTGTAGGGGAAACTAATAGTTTACTATAAGCCATTTATCACTGTGTTGGGCAAATACATTCTCAGGACGGTTGAAATCTTCACCGCAGTGTTACATTGTAAAGGACACACCAAGTTTGAACTGCAGGTGATGTATAGACAACAGTATATTAGCCTATGCTCAGTGAGTCCTTTGAATTGATGGGCGAGGCTAATTTTAGCATTCTCCATTAGAATGTAACCCTGTTAAGCAAACACACAGGCAGAGGTGGTCTGAAAGCACATTAGAGGAAGTCTCCAGAGAGCTCTGACTAAGCTTGCACAGCTTCCGACTGTGGAATAATCTCGGCTGTGACACATTGTTAGCGGAATTCTGCCAGCGCGCAGCTTACATTACAGCAATGCATTATGACAGGGCGTACCTGACCGCACAAAAACTTTCACAACTGCCATCTGCAACATGATAGAATTTTACCCAGCAGAAGGGTTTTGTGACATTGAGTAAGATTAGCTGACAGAAATATAATTTATTTTCTCACTACGGCTGGCTTCACACCTTACATAAGAAAAGGGTTAATGTATGTATTTTATGGGACATACTGTGAATATATAAATATATACTGAGAATTAATAAACAGCAAGCAAATTAAGCAAAAGGAAATAATAATAATAATAATAATAATAATAATAATAATAATAATATAAAAACAACAATAATCTTAATATCCTGCATAGTAGGTGCTTATTACTTTAGAAGCTGGAAAACATTCACTGGCCATGGGGGTTAACAAGGAGTAGGGAACACACAAAGAGCAATATTACTGTAGGACCAAACTACATAGGGTTTATTTGTAGTCTGCAACTACAGAGACACATATGTAACGGGGCGCTATATGCAAAATGGTAAAAGAGTTCCTGTCATTAAGAATTGTTACCCATTGATGTACACTCACTCCTGCCACCAGAAGATTGGATAACAATGGATATGTCCACACTGGGTAAGTTTTGTTCACAATCCCTATTGAATCAGAATAGAACTTTTGCATGGAATTGACCCAGCATGACCATGTCCATAGTTTTTCTATGGATTCCAAACAACAAAACTCTTTAATCAAAACTATACATTAGTATGGTAACAAAAATTGTTAGGGGTAACATTACTTTAAAATACTCTTTTACTCTCCGGAGAAAATTAAAGTGAATATACCATCAAGTACATGGCTTTGGGCTTTTTACAGGAATGGATAGGTACCGGCGCAGGGATGTTGATGCGTGGTCCTTTTTTGAACCACCGCCCGATTCCTGCATAAGGCGCTGGTCTATTCCTGAGCACCATCTCGGCATGATGCACTGGGGGCAGGCACACCAGCCCCCAGTGTGATTATCTCCCCTTCCCTTCTGTGACGCGTCTCTATTAGAATAATTGGAGCCTCATGACAGAGGGGAGAGTTTTTTGGGCAGCGGTTCAAAAAAAGGATTGTGCCACCAGCATCCCCATGGCGACACCGATCCATTCATGTAAATAACCCAAAGCCATGTACCTGATGGTACATTCCCTCTAAGAGAAAGCTGGTGTGCATGTTCATGAGGAATAACAATATTAATCCTCATTAATGATCAAGCTAGTTGCTGGTGGTGCTAAGGTAAAGGTGACCATACACCTTTGATAACTGACGGCCGAACGATCAGTCATATTTATCATCAGTTAGTTTAATTTCCCACCCACCGCAGTAACCTGTTGCATTTTTCATTCTAACTTTTGTATATTTCCTCCCTTGAAGGGATGCATAAATGAAATATACAAAAATTAGAATTAAAAAATCCAATACGTTACTGCAATATTAGAACTATCTCCGGCGGTATGCTGACAATTGACAACATGCTGCCAGAGTTCTAATGTGTATTGCAGTGATATATTGCATTTTTTCGTTCTCATTTTTGTATATTTCATTTACACATTACGGCTAGGTTCACACTATGTAACTGTGCGGCTGTATTTTTTATGCGGCTGTAAATGTGCGGATGAAACTACGGCCGTGGGAAAAAATAGACATGCGGCTCAAAACATACGGTCATTTACTTGGAAATCTGGTTCAACTAAAAATAACAAATAAAATCTTAAGAAAGTGATGCAAACACCTCTGGATGCATCTGGGAAAGCAGGGAACACAGTTTACATGAATTGCTATTACCGGGGTTTGCGATCCTCTGCACTAATGCCGATGTCTCTCATGGTTAATCTATTAAAATAATAAAACACATTTTCGTTGTAATAAAGTGCCTTTCGTTGTTCAATAATTAAATTTAAACTAATCCATCATTTTGCAATTAAATATACTGTTAAAATAAATATATATATAAATAAATAAATATATATTTATATATATATTTATATTTTGACAGTATATTTAATTGCAAAATGATGGATTCGTTAGAATTAAATTATTGAACAACGAAACTGAATTTATTTCATCGAAAATGTGTTTTATTAATTAAATATTAATTAGTACAGGAAGCTCCATAAGCCGTTAATTCATATTGCCGGCAAAAGAGCATTCTGTACTAATCATCACTTTACTTTAATGAAAACATCAAATGTTTCTTCTAATTATGTTATCACAATAGCATTATTAGAAGAAACATTTCGAATTATATGTGCGCTCAGCTGATTGGCTGATCGGCTGAGCGCACATATAAATAGCCGGTCCGCAGTACAGTGACTTCATTGTGCTGCGGACCAGCGAAGAGGACACATCGGGGTGAGTATACAGCTGTCCCCACCCCCTCCCCAGCACTGCACCCCTCCCAGCAAGGAAGGGGGGGTCAGTTAACCCCTTCCTTGCGGGGATGGGTGCAGTCTGACATCAGTCTGGCCCCCAAGGGGTTAGGTTAAGGGGGATGCAATACATCCTCCCTTAACCTCTTGGGGGCCAGACTGTAAGCAGCGATCTGTAAAGATGCTGCATACTGTAAGGAGCACAACACCGCTCACAATGATGGGTGTTGTGCTCCTGTTTGTGTGTTTTTTGTGTGTTTCTCCCTTTTTGTTTTTCGGATATCGGTATCCTGGGGATTACGTCGGATTCCGTGGACTACGTCGATGACCAGCGTTTTTAAATTTTTTTTTATAATAAAATGGTCAATGAGGGGTGTGGGGGTGTTTTTATTTGAATAAAAAAATTTTTTAACTTGTGTCTTGTCTTTATTTCTTTACTTTATAGACTTAGTAGTGGAAGCCGTCTAATAGACGGAATCCATTACTAAGTTGGGGCCTAGTGTTAGCCGGTATAAAATGGCTAACACTAACCCCCTATTATTACCCCAGTACCCAATGCCACCAGGGGTACTGGGAAGAGCCGGGTGCCAGTGGTCCCGGAGCGTCAAAATTGGCGCTCCTGGACCGGGCGGCAGCAGGCTGGTAAGATTTAGGCTGGGGAGGGCCTAAACCAATGGCTCTTCCCACCCTGGTGTTACCAGACTGCTGTCGTTTGGTTTTTAACCCGGCTGGTTATAAAAATAGGGGGGACCCTATGCGGTTTTTTTTAAATTATTTATTTATTTAAAAAAAATAGGGTCCCCCCTATTTTTATAACCAGCCGGGTTAAAAACCAAACGACAGCAGCCTGGTAACACCAGGGTGGGAAGAGCCATTGGTTTAGGCCCTCCCCAGCCTAAATCTTACCAGCCTGCTGCCGCCCGGTCCAAGAGCGCCAATTTTGAATGTATGTATTGGAATGTATTGCATCCCCCTTAACCCCTTGGGGGCCAGACTGATGTCAGACTGCACCCATCCCAGCAAGGAAGGGGTTAACTGACCCCCCCTTCCTTGCTGGGAGGGGTGCAGTGCTGGGGAGGGGGTGGGGAGAGCTCTATACTCACCCCGATGTGTCCTCTTCGCTGGTCCGCAGCACAATGAAGTCACTGTACTGCGGACCGCCTCTTTATATGTGCGCTCAGCCGATCAGCCAATCAGCTGAGCGCACATATAATTCGAAATGTTTCTTCTAATAATGCTATTGTGATAACATAATTAGAAGAAACATTTGATGTTTTAATTAAAGTTAAGTGATGATTAGTACAGAATGCTCTATTACCGGGAATATGAATTAACGGCTTATGGAGCTTCCTGTACTAATTAATATTTCATTAATAAAACACATTTTCGATGAAATAAATTCAGTTTCGTTTTTCAATAATTTAATTCTAACGAATTCATCATTGTGCAATTAAATATACTGTCAAAAAATAAATATATATATAAATATACATTTATTTATATATATATTTATTTTAACAGTATATTTAATTGTAAAATGATGGATTCGTTAGAATTAAATTATTGAACAACGAAAGGGACTTTATTACAAAGAAAATGTGTTTTATTAATTTAATATATTAACTATTAGAGGCATCGGCATTCGGCATCATTGCCGGCTATTTTTGAAGTACTCCGTACGGACCGCCTGTCAATCCACGGCCGCGTTTCCAGCAGCAAACAATGGTCTTGTTCCTTTTTTACGGGTCCGTTTAGGATCGGGCCGTAGATTCATACATAGTGTGCACTGTGCAGCCATATATCCTATACTTTCCAGCGTACGCATGAACCACCAAAAATACCGCCGCACAATTACAGTCGCAAATACAGCCGCAAACTTACATAGTCTGAACCTGGCCTACAAGTGACGAAATATACAAAAATGCTGACTAAAAAATACAATAGGTTACTGGAAGGTGAACCAGACACCCTACTCTTTGCCGAGCATGGGACACCTAGTTAAATGCTCGAGTCTCCCATTGATTTCTATGGAGTTTATTACTCAAATCGAGCATTCGAGCTTTGAAAAACGTTTGAAGTAATGAGCACTCGGGAATTTTAGCGCTTGCTCAACACTAATGGTTATTATGTATCTTTTTTCTGGCAGTTTTCCCCTCTTCAGGAAATTGTCATTTTTTTCTAAACTCATACATAACAGAAACAAAGAAAATGTGACCCTGCTTCCCTATATCTCTATAGCACACCATAAGTACTATGAAGAACAATATAAAATGGACTGAACAGTGCAGCTCTAAATTCAGACCTAGGGTGGTTAGTTGCTTCATAGATAGATGCTTCATCTTCTTATGTCTTTGTTTCTCTAGAACAGTTCACTCTTCCTATCTCAATAGATTTCTAAGGACAGCTTGTAACCTGATCCCTTTGGAGCCAATAATCCATCATATCTCTTAAGACAGATTGTGCAGTGAATTAAGTAAATAGTCAATGCAGTGGTAGGAAGAGGAGAAAAAGCAGCTGATAAGTGGAAAATTAGGCATTTTACTCTAATAACATATATTACAGTGTTTCTTTTATTAATTTCTACCATTGATTAATGTAAAGTTTGTTGAAAATGCAACGCCTATTTATAAGATAAGACCTTCTGGGTTTCATAGCAAATAGCTTGCTAGCTAAATGCAAAATAATAAAGGGAACTTATCAGCAGGCAAAATCTACTTAGGCAAAAAAAAATTATAATCTCATTAATAACTAGATTTTTTAAGGTTTATTGATCTCATAGGAGGTTTCATCATTGAATTTATTTCTCAATTGAGACATGAAATTATGAAATGTTTCCAGATTGCTAGTTTCTTCTCTTGAATGAAATGAATAGTAAACAGAATATTTAATTTTATTTCTTGGTTCATGGAAAGGCCAGACGTGACAGATGGTAATGATATTATCTGGTATCTTGCAAGTTACAGTGCAGTCTTGCATAAGGCACTTCATTCAGCTATATAGTAGATTAAATACCAAGTGTGTTGTATAAGTGATCATCCTATGGCTTATTTTACGTAGGTTATTTTCCATGGAAGACAAAAACAAAAAAATGCAATTTTATCGGATCAGTGAAAGTTTATTACTGGTTGGTTGCTTTTGTAAAGATTGTACTTAGTTAATAGAAACGTATGTTATTAACCCTTTGATTTGTTCACAAAAGATGTAGTTTAAACAATTTACCCCTTAACAAAACTGTGGAAATGCCTAGCCCACTGACCAAAGTCACTTCTTTACACATGTAAATCCAAAAGACCACTTTATGTTGTAATCCATGTGCCAATGTACACCAGGAGCTGTCCTTGCTTCCTACCATGCAATATGACCTTATTGATGATGTGTAATACTCATGTATTAGACCATTGACTGCCCTGGTAATGTTTGTCCATCATTCATATTAATGTGCATGGGAGCAAGGTAGATTATAGGAAAGTGTATACTGCGTTGCATGGGAATAGCAGGGTCACAATATAAAGAGGAAACTTCCTAGGATGTGGTCAGACCCATGTGGAAATACAACAGTACAGTGATGTGTAGGTAATTTTACAAAGAAAACAGGACATTTGTACTCCTTTTACCAACATAGCTTCGTGGGAGAACCCCTTTAACTGAAACACAGAAGGGATATTGTAGGACCGTACATAGCCCACATAGATGGGGGGGATTCTGGTTAAATACGGTAAATCCTAACATTTTAAGTTTTACATAGACTAAGGCTTTGCTGTCACTGTATATTTAAATGGTTTTTTTCATCTTATAAAATGATGGCTAGTCACTATGATTTGCTGTCAGTTTGTGACTGGAGGAGGTCCAACCTCTGGGGCTGCCACCAGCGTTAAGAATGAAGGAGGTACAGAGTTGGTTTCGCCCTTCAGAGTAGCACCTCATCCACCTGCTGCACAGGGTAGGCAGCACTGCCCACTGTATAGTCAGGTGGCCTGGAGACAGGGGGAAATAAAATGAGGCCCCCACATTAAACAAGTGCTGTATCCCCTTTAATCTATGGATTGCTGGAGGTCTCAGGTCTCATAGTCATAAGTTAAAGTCAATATATTATCATAACATACCATGGTAATCATAATTTAATCGTAAAATAATGTGAATAAACTAAAATCTACAAAATTACCTACATTATACCATTAAAAACATTGGGACCTACTTACCCAGCATTCCTTTGTTTGAGCGTGATAAACACATGTCTTTTTCAGCGCTGGGGAGCACAAATCCTACAACAAAGAGCTCTACTCCATCAGCCATCAAAGCAAGCCCTAAAACAAAGAAAAGGGTCCACTGGAAACGCCCATGGCCACATTCCTGTATGATGTTCTCATATTGGTAAGCCAACTGCTCCTCATCCTCCTTTCTCTCTGCCATGATATCAGCATGGTCTCTAAACTCATCTCTCATGGTTGTGTCCTTCTGTTGAGCCCTGATATCATCAGGGTGTGGTATACCCTGATATTCTCCTTCATATATCTCATCATCTTCATCATGTCCCTCTGTAGCGTCACTCTGAGCATCTTCCTCCTGATTTACAGGATCTCCGCTATTGTAATATCCATCATTAGATGAATAACCACCATATGTATTATTCTGGTAATAATCCATGGCTTGGTTACTTGTTTGCCTCTTCACTTCTCGTGCTATATCTCGTGCTCCTTGGTAAAAGTTAGAGTTATTCCTGTAGCCATCTTCCATTTTGGGTTAGATTACGATGCTATACGTGCCAGTGTTTACAATGGGACAGATTAATCCGGAGACAGATCTGTTTTTGCAATTCGATTCGACAATTCAACAATTGCGGCTTGTAGCTTCACCATCAAAGGCCAAGATAATTGTCTGAATCATTTTGTTTCGTACAATGCATTCTGTAAATACACAGAAAGAATACAGCTAGATTAGAGAACATAAACAACACAAAATGACACATGTGAAAAGATGAATGCAGCGTTCAATATGGGAGTTCATTATACATCTCGTATGTGATTTTCAAATGAATTGACGGTTTAATTCTAAAAGTGAAAAAAAAAAAAATATTGTGAATGATCTTAGATTCCGAACAGAAGATAAATAGCAGGTACGATTCCCAGGGGAAGACTTGCAGCAGTTAGCTGAATATTGGAAGCGTTTTAATCAACAATTTTATGATGGATTACAGAGAGTTTGTGAAGCCATACACAGTAATAGATCAAAGAGAAATAGACACGTAAGTCCTTCTTTCAACCATTTTTTTTTTCATATCCACTATTGACTTGGGCAACAAAATAAAAATCCAAAAACTGCATTAAAGGGGCGCTCCAGAGAAAATACACTGTTTTTACAACAGAAACTTAAACAGATTTGTAAATTATTTTTATTTAAAAATCTCATGTCTTCCAGTACTTATCCATCTGCTGTATGCTCTTCAGGAAGTGAAGTTGTCTTTCTAGTCCGACAACAGTGCTCTCGGCTGCCATGTCTGTTCATGTCAGGAACTGGCCAGAGCAGGAAAGGTTTTGTGTGGGGATTTTCTACTGCTCTGGACAGTTCCTGACTGAGACAGAGGTGGCAGCAGAGAGCACTGTGTCAGACTGGAAAGAATACACCACTTCCTGCAGGACATACAGCAGCTAATAAGAACTTAAAGCTATACTGCTTTCACCAACCAACCCACCCAAACCGCTGGTACCATCTATTAGATGACAGTAAGTCCTTCCTGTTTGTGTCTCTTTTAAAATGTTCCCAGTGTCTTAGGGTTAAAAAAAAAAAAAACATATCAGCAATTACCAGCATCTATGGCAGCAAACCAGGCACAAAAACAAAAAATAATATTGCAGCACCTGCTAGCAGGTTGAAGCTAGGAGACACTCAATGAAAGTCTGGGCCACATACTGTACTGAGAAAAGATGAATGCAATCAGAAAGGACCGTGCCGTCTCTAACTGATATTGGTGGGGAGCCAATTCTACCGTTTCATTAACTCCAGTGACTTCATACAGTATTTCACTTATGCATTTTAAATATTAAAAAAAAAGTTTTGGATTCCCTTATTAATCAAACACACTCCACTGATACCATACTGGAGATATACAGTTAAGGAATATTGTATATTTTTACATTTTGCAAAGGCATTTCAATAAGGTTAAATTGTTATGATAATAATTTGTATTGCTTAAAAATATTAATATTGCCAAGAAATTCCAGGTATGCTGCAAGTACATTCAGTTGTAATGGATTTGCCTATATAACGTTATGAATACATCACAGTACACAACCAAAAATGTGCAGAGAATATTTGTTGCTTGATTATTTTTTGCTACTTGCGTACATGTTCTTAGAAGATAACCTGACAAGTACAGCCATAGATGAGAGTAATGCTGCGTTTACACGAAACGATAACTGGCCCGATCGTACGATTAACGATGTTGGAGTAACGTTTTTTTTTTTCATAACAATCAGCGTTTAGACGGTACATTATATTGTACGGAAAATCGTTTTGCGATCGTTTTGCGATCGCTTAAGCCTATCTCACACATTGGTTAAATCGGCGAATGACTGTTTACACGGAACGATCTGCGAATTTTTTGCGAATGACGAACAACGATTTGAGAACATGTTGTAAGATCAAAATGAACGATTTCTCGTTCGTCGTTTGATCGTTCGCTGCGTTTACACGTACGATTAACGTTCGAATTTGATCGTTATCGCGCAAATTTGCACGATAATCGTTACGTGTAAACGCACCATCAGTCGCTACTGCAGTGCCTGGTTCTCAAAATACAATCAATAACATGAGTACAATCTCATAAAACTGGTAAGCTATTTGGCCTATTGCTGTGCTGTGTGCATGCAGTATTGGTACCTTTCTGGCGGCATACTAAGGGTTCATTTACACAGATTATCTGCCAAAGATTTGAAGCCAAAACCAGGAATGGATTTAAGAAGAGGAAAAATCTCAGTCTTTCCTTTATGACCTCATCTCTGTTTATAGTCTGTTTCTGGCTTTGGCTTCAAATCTTTGGCAGATAATCTGTCAGATATATGACAGAGATATGTTTGCTTCATGCAATGGACTATAGTTTATACTTCTTTATACACCATTTTGCTCATGCATTTTTCTCAGGTAATAGGACAAATGAGTTTCGTTCGCAAATAAATAAATGTTTAGCTTCTTTAAAAAAAATTCAAAAAAAACGATTTCACTCTTACAACATCGATTTATGACGGTAAACTGAAAGAGCTGAGCAAATAATAAGTCTCGAAAATGTCATTGTACTCGTACAAATTTAATCATTTTACTGCCATTGTAGAGTCTAAAGGCAAGATTGTGGACCAACAAGTCTCAGACCCATATAGATAGTCTGGAGGACTAAACGCACCTGCATTGTTAGACTGAATTATCTCTAGATCCAAGCAGTAATATAGAGCTCCCTGGGGAAATCACGCAGTTCATTTAGGGCACAGGGGTCAAACTGCAACCCTGGTATAGCAGGTACATTGATGATAGCTTCTACTGAAAATGTCACTTCTAAGAATTACACCGCATTAGTATGTCATCCTAACACGGGTGTCAAACTCACAGCCCTCAAGCTGTTTCAAAACTACAATTTCCATCATGCTTGGATAGCTAAAGCTTTGGCTGTCTAATTGTAGTTTTTCAATAACTGCAATATATATGTCCATTGAAAAAATCTTATACTCACCACTTTTCTGTGATTTAAAAAAAAAATTCCATTCCAATTCTGAATGCTATAAATTATACAACAATCTACATTACGTGCTGGAAGTTCTATATATAACTATTATTTGTGAGTTTTCTGAAAACGAAGAACAATTTCAAGCATGGAGCGTCTGTATTATATAAAAGCTCTGCTTGAGTGTTTAAATATTTAAAACGCAATTCTTAAAATGGAAAGAAACTATAACTAGAATAGTACAGCAAAAGCAACTCGGATTGCACAATGGAATCATCCTCCATTTATTCTTATGTAATCACTGGAAAATGGGCCTCACGTGATGAGGAGAGGCTGATGAATGCATTCACAGAAATGCAGATTGTTCAGCAATGTACAGGCCTCGTTCTTTCTGTAATGAATAATACCTACACAAAACTTCATACATCTGTGTTGTAGTGAATGAGTAATTGTTATATTGCTCTTAGACTTTTCGGGACCTTTATTGTGGGCCTCAATGTAACTACTGAGCATCAACCTGTGGCTCCTTTACAGAAATATCTAAAATCATATCATCCAACTGCAAGTTATAAGTTCCAACACCACATTGCATGGACGCAGAACTTGTGCAAATATTCTTTATACTGCACTACAGCTACATGGGAACCTTTCTGGTTTGCAAAAATTAGGAACTTTGGGTACATTTCAATACAAGGTCTGCAACAACTGTACCATACACACTGCACACTGGAACTGAATATTCACACCCTGAGCGATCAGAGTAATGAGCGGGGAGACGAATGCCTTGTCCCCTAATCTGTGTCAGTGTGAATAGACGTCCCCCATAGACTTCCATCATGTGCCCTTTTCCTCACGTGACACAGAGCTGCGGGAGGAATGTGCTAAACTGAGGAGAAGAAAACCTCAAAGTCATTTATTTCAGTAGTTTTCGGTAGAAAGAAGTGACTCCATGAGGTCCACATCAATTATTCACCTTCTTCCATTCATCCCTACCATTTACAACTTCTATATTCCTTACAGGAATCATCTACATGCACCTAGACAAGCAATGGAGTATATAAAGAAGACGCAAACAGCAATCTATGTGTTTTCAAGTTCTCATTATCGTGATCAATGATTCCTAAAGCAAGGCATCAGCTCATAGACCGCCAAAATCCTGTAGGTTGCAATGATGAAATGAGGCGGCAGACTCTCACTTTATACTCAGGTACTTGGTGTGAATTGGGAATTCTCTAAGCAAATCGGAATTTGTGCATGGTTACACTTTACGTGCTCCGCATACAATGCGGCTCTTCCGACTGCCTAAACATTTGCTATTCAGCTCCCGAGATGATAATACTGGAGTGCAGTAAAGAGAAGAAGATGCTTAAAATGGCCTCATTATCACATTATTTATCAACAACGCTTCAGTAGTAAAATAATACATAAGTAGTTAGAACAGATAATGCAGTCCGTACAAGGTACAGGCCCTCTCTATGTGTATTTTTCCAGAACATTGAATTTATTTGTACTGGCATTTGTTAGTCTTCTTTCACTCACTAAAACGACAAGGATATATATATATATATATATATATATATATATATATATATATATATAATTTTTTATTGTATTGTATTTTTTTTTTAATGATGAGACCCACATAGTAAAATGTAGCCTCTGGAAGAAACTAGAAGAAGCCAATTAAAAATGATATTATTTTATTGAACTGAGCAGTGCCTGTGATCTATAGTCCTAAAAAACTATTTTAATCTTTAATAATATATACAAAATAATAGTTCTCCCGGCTTGGCTATATACAGTATATAGTGGTTGTGCTGTCTTACTGCAGATTAGCCCCATTGAAGTTAATGGGTGTATAGGCAATTAATAAAGGACAATGGAGCATATTTAATTTGTAAAATTTATACTATATCCTTGAAGGGGTTGGCCACTTTATAGTAAAATTGCTCAGTGTACAAGAATAGTAGCTGTACTCACTGTATATACTGGCAGCATCTCCCTGTGTATCTCATGGAGCTACAATCAGACTTCCCTCCTTCAAGGTTGTGCTGTCCTGCTCTGTGGTGAGTCTGGAGGACATGGCGGAGCATGTAAGGATGGCTCCCCCCTCCCCCAGTGTCCACTACTGAGCGTGTAAATGTCTATGGAGGACAAAGAGAAATGGACATGGTCACATGCTCCTCCATGTCAGCCATTTTATGGACATACTCACCACAGAGCAGGACAGCACAGCCTGGAGAAGGGAAGTCTGATTGGAGCTCTATGAGGTACACAGGGAGCTGCTGTCAGTAAGGGATGTGAGCACACTTACTAATACTGTACACTGAGCGATTTTACTATGAAGTGGCGGATACCAAAGTTGTTTTATTACTGTCAGCTTCATGTACTCCGTGTAGGTTCCTTGTAAAAAATGGACAAGGTCAGTCTAATAGGGATCTATGCTTTTTGTTTCGGTACAACCACAGAGGTCAGTTCGGTGCTGTGGTCAAAATACAGATAGAAAAATGTGTCACTTCTGACATTGGGCCAAGGATTTATTTTCACGGCCTTATGAATAGTCTTTGTAAGACTGTTCGATATTTTGTGCTAAAAATGGAATTAGCTACATTAGGTATGCTACCCCTTTAGTACTGGCTGGATCCTAACAAGAGGGCATAATGGCCTTAAATACAGATACAAGTACAGTACTTCACAGAGACAGTACTTCAAGTACAGTACTTGTACAGACACTTCTTGTCTATAATTAATTGAAGAATATTGCAGCAAGCTTCATATCCAACTGCTGACACTAACAAGAGCTGTCAAGTGAATAAGCTACAGGTAGAGGTAACATATCTGTCAAATTGGGGGACTTTTATAGATATATAAGAGTAGATCTTTTGTGACTATTACATTTTAGGTTTAGTAAATAATAATTATCAGTTTATGAGGAATCAATGTGGTTTGTGATGGTTGTGCTCAGTCTTGGAGATGCTCCTAGCAAGTGTTTCATTTTAATTAGTGCAACATGGTGTTTCTGGAGCCTGATCTGGAGTCTGGAGCCGGCAATGTCAGCTCATTAGAGCAGCTGTTCTCTTATCCCAATTATCATCATTAGCAAATACAGTACATTTGGTTGAAACCATTTGATGTGAGATAATTGAAGAATACAGCCTACTCCCTGTTCCGGAGCTCCAGAGATGAGCTGGTTAAACAGTGATTGCTGTAATACTTACCATATTGTTAGCCAACGGCAACTCATTAACCCCCCCCCTCCCCCACCCCACAGTGGGCTGATTGACCATGTTCAAAAATCCAATGTATTATTTACTGTTGTTAATAAGAGCTAAGAACAAATCCATGATCTAATATTCAGAAGATCATATATTAATACATAAGTGGCCTTAGCTAGTCTGCTGCAGAGACCACTAAAATACTTTTTGATTCATATTGATGGCTGATTACTGTACATAACCAACATAAATCTGTTGTAGTATACAGCTGGGAGGGGTGTCAGAAAAGAGGTCCAACTCCTCTCATAAAGAAATGACTCACCAGTTTTCCTTTTCATTAGATTTTCCAATTTGTTCCCTGAAAATTATTCCATCAAACATATACAAGTTTTTGTTTTTCCTGAAAATAATTTCAGCAAACACACAGAGACGATTCTGATAGCGTTATAAACAGTCTCCTAGCATGCTAAACGTCCATGCCTGTTAGTAACGCCATGTCTTCTGCGCACATTCACCTCCTTTCTTAGGCATGTGTGCCATACCATCACTATGCTGTACTACACCATACCTTCCTGTGAGTGAATTGTATTCAGATTTACTGTATGCCAATAACATGATAAGATTAACTGGCATATACTTTTAACACACTGGGCGACTTTGTTTATAACACTGGGAGAATTCTCTCTGTATACTTGCTGGAATAGTTTCCAGAGAAAACTTGGATAAACTAATAAAAACCAATTCCACCTTTAGGTTATGTTCACACAACGTGATTATTACGAAAATATACCTTACCTCTCCATCTATAGGATCCCAGCCGGAGCGTACACACATAGTATACGATCCCTAGCGGTGCTGCAAACAACTGACATGTTAGTTTTCTGCGACCGCTATTCAGTGAATAGCGGCTGCAGAAAACCCTGTCAGTGCACACTATGGAGCGAGCGGCTCCGGCCCTAGCTCCATAGTGTGCTGTGGGGAGTTCTGATGTGGGCACACACGGATGCGCCCGCATCAGAACCCTGCGGCCAATAAGATCATCCGGCCGGTACTGCAGTACCGCCTGTGATGATCTTTTCAGAGACCGGCCGCTCCATGACCCGGCTGGGTCACGGAATGGCCGGTCTCTTACTAAGTGTGAACATGGCCTTATATTGTTTGGTTGAGTTCACTGTACATAGAACTCTAGAGGATGGATTTTTTATTGTAATTATAAATGATTGACCATACTAACAAGTGACCTGAGAATAATTTACAGGTTCCTATATATACAGGTTTTAATGGTCTCATACTAAACATAATGATGCCTGTGGCACAGAACCTACTGTATAAGGCAGTGCACAGTCCCCGTATGACTACTTTATAAAGCCATGCACTGCCATTTAGGCTCTATGGTCTCTATGTGTACAGGTTTATCATCCCTCAGAAATTATGACTCCAAGAATAAATATGAAAGTTACATTCAACATCTTTTTTTCTGTGGGATATACATGGAATCTGTAAGGAAAAAAAAATATTCTGTGGCATGTATACATCAGCAACCTGTTAAAATAGAATCACAACATTTACATGCACAGACAGGCATAGGTCCAGTTGACTTGAATGGTCCAAATGTAGTTAGTTAGTGACTATGTTCAGATAATTTCCCAAACATTTAAATCCAAGTATAACCATATATACTTTAGTCAATAACCCAAACATAGTTACTAGCTGACTCATTGGGTCATTGAAGTTAATGGTTTCTGTGCCTGTCCATACTCTCCATGCTCTGATACATACATGCCATCAAAGGCACAAAATCCATGCCATCAAAGGTTGGGAAAACCCAGCCAAACTAATTACAGGCCCACAGAGGTATGTTCCAGCATTGTTTAATGGGGGTGTCCAGTTTTGAAACTGCAGAATGTATTGGTGACTTTTCATGTTGTAAAAGAAACTTTGCTTCATTGTCGTGGCAGTGTCATCAAGAAGTTTAAAGCCCATGGCACTGTGGCTAACCTCCCTAGATGTGGACGGAAAAGAAAAATTGACAAGAGTTTTTAATGAAAGATTGTGCAGATGGTGGCTAAAGAACCTTGACTAACATCAAATGTTCTAGCTGCCCTCCAGTCCAAGGGTACAACAGTGTCAACCCATACTATCCAACGGTGTCTGAATGAAAAGAGACTCTATGGTAGGATACCCAGGAAGACCTCACTTCTGACCCAGAGACATAAAAAGCCAGGCTGGAGTTTGCCAAAACTTACCTGAGAAAGCCCAAAACTTTTTGGAAGAATGTTCTCTGGTCAGATGAGACAAAAGTTGAGCTTTTTGGGAAAAGGCATCAACATAGAGTTTACAGGAAAAAAAAATGAGGCTTTCAAAGAAAAGAACACAGTTCCTACAGTCAAACCTGATGGAGGTTCCCTGATGGGGTTGCTTTGCTGCCTCTGGCATCAGAGTGCTTGACCATGTGCATGGCATTATGAAGTCTGAAGACTACCAACACATTTTGCAGAATAATATAGGGCCCAGTGTGAGAAAGCTGGGTCTCCCTCAGAGGTCATAGGTCTTCCAGCAGGACAATGAGCCAAAAACACACACAAAAAGCACTAGAAAACCAATCGTATTTTCCCTTTCATGACATGGTGTTGCATTTACCTCTTATGGGAGATCGTATTCATTACCCCACTAGTCAATACACAGGCCTATGTAGACATTTTGAACACTTTTCTCATTCTACTGATTTGGTCTTGTGATGATGAAATCATTTTTCAAAGTGATGCATATAACCACAACGCAAAGGAAAAGCACATTATCTTAATGATCTGGCCAGCAGACAATCTAAAAGATTTTTGGTCAGGGGTGTAACTAGAAATGGCTGGGCCCTCCCGGCTGACCACTAAACCGTCAAGTCTAATCATAACTGCAAGTACTGGTCAGGTGTGCTCGCAGTTAAAGGGACATTTGCAAAACCCAGGAGGCTCGGACACTGGTGCTGCAAATGATGACAGCTCAGGGGGCCCAGTGTATTGCAGAAGTGGGTAATGAAGCCCCATGATGCGATGGGCCCCATAGCAGCCGTTATGGCTTCTACAGTGGTAGTTACACCCCTGTTCTTGGTGAAATATCAAAAGAGATTGGTGCATGACACAGCTCCATCCTGTAAAGCAGATCTGTCAACCCCTGCTCATGTAGGCTGGAACCAGATTGATGTAGAATAATATTAATCATTAGTCCATGCCATATTTAAGATATCATAGGATAGGAACAAAGGGCAGTACTAGTTAGACTTATTTTTCATGTTGATCATTCTATAATTGTTTCCCTAGTGATTTTTTTTTTCTTTTACTTGATCTGGAAAAACACACCATTAAAGGGGTAGTGCGGCGTTTCAAAATTATTCACTAAATAACACACATTACAAGTTATACAACTTTGTAATGTATGTTATGTATGTGAATGGCCCCCTTCCCCGTGTTCCCACCCACGCTAGACCCGGAAGTGTGATGCACTATACTCATCTGATTCGTGTCGACCCCCGTCCGCCATCTTGGGACAATGATGTCATCTTCGGGAGGCTGGCCAAACCGCTCCATCCATCCCTCATGCCAGCCCCCCTCTTCCGCGTCATCAGCTGCTCCCAAGATGGCGGACGGGGGTCGACACAAATCAGGTGAGTATAGTGCATCACACTTCCGGGTATAGCGTAGGTGGTGGGGGACACGGGGAAGGGGGCCATTCACTAACATAACATACATTACAAAGTTGTATTACTTTGTAATGTGTGTTATTTAGTGAATAATTTTGAAACGCCGCACTACCCCTTTAAATAAAATCATTTACTTTGATTTGTTTGATGTACATTTTACAGAGCCAGAATGTTCAGCTTTTAAAGAGACATTGTTTTATGTCACATCTGTGATCTGTGCATTACTGAGAATATTGTCCATAAATTTAAATGCATCAAAAGGGAAAGTTGATAAAAACGAGCCAGTTGGTTTTAAATGGGTTGTGCATCTGTTAACCTGCACTAAATCTATCTCAAGGTTTTTCTTAACCGTAAATTGAAATAGGCAGTAAAAATTGTGCAAGCACCAAAGCCTTTTAAATGTTTACTTGCCCTCTTCCTAGCATTAGTGCAAGGAACTGCAAAGTTGTATCATTCATGTGAACAGGCCGAAACTGCACTTCCTTGCACCACCACTATAGATGGTATGGCACTGCAAACCCAAGAGCAATAAACATTGAAAAGGCTGTGACACTTGCACAAGACGGGGATGAGAACCATACAGATGTAATATTAACAGCCTATCTGGAACATAATCTGCATTTTCATCCCTGACACATTACCAAGTGATATGTGCAGAAGAAATTACATTTCACTTACATATTTAAAATGCCCCCCCACACACACACACACACACACACACAAAAGTGCTGCAATTCCCAGTGCCAACTGCTGCATGTATTTCCATGGAGAAAAAATGTTCATTGCACATGCTTTTCTGCTAATATTTTGGTGCATAATACACATGCAAAAAACTGTGCAGGAACCTAACTTTACCATATAATAAGGCAATAAATACAAATCCATATAGTATACATGTGCTTGGATGTGAATGACACGCACAGGTGCTTCCAGCAGATGTGGTTGGTAAAGCTACAATTGAATGCAAACCTGCCCAGGATATAAATATATATCTATTCTAAGAAAACAATAAATAAAATAATATAAGAGCACACAAGATGGACCATAGGAGATTAAATAACGTTATGTTAGGTGGCATACTGATGTCAGTGATCTTGGCTGCAGACATTATGGGGGAGATTTATGAAAGAGTGTAAATGCCTTTTTCTAGGCGCAGATGGGGCCGATCGGCGTAAAATATTCACAAAAGGTATTTTTTTGAATATTTTTTTTGCATCGGCCCCATCTGCCCCACCTTCGCCAGTGGGGCGGAGAGGGGGCGTTACGGGGGGGTGAGGTAGCATGCAGAGGGGGCACGGCGGAAAAATAATACTGAAACCTACTCCAGCTCAGAGCTGGCGTAGGTTTCAAATGCGCCTCTACATTAATCCCCTGAGCTCTGGAGCTGCGGGGATATTTGTAAGCCCGGCGTAAAAAACACTTCATAAATGTCCCTCTATGTGCTTCCACCAGTTGTAAATTCAACAAGCCAAGGCCTGCTTTATTACTCAGAAAAAGTATGTTATTCTGTTATGTCATTCCAAGAGATATCCTTAGATTTGTTCGCTCACATGTTCTACAAAATAACAAATATTTATAAAAATAAAAAAACAAACAGTAAATAGCATTTTTCTCCTCCGTCAAGTTGTATTACATTAGAGCTGTTAATATTTCTGGCAATGCTGGCTTTGCAGGAGTTGTCAGATTTACTCACAGCTTTTAGGGGGATTTTTCGAGGTTTATTTTCTCAGCATTCTACACTTTTGTTGTTGTTGTTGTTGTTGTGTCTGGGATAAATGAACAATGGAAAAATGTGTAATAGGTTAATAAAGAGACTTGTTTGCAATGCTAATACGTTATACTGCCATAAATGAAGTGAAAACAATGCCCCATATGATTTCTATTTACAGCCAAGTTCAAAGCCCTGATGGTCTCCACGCAGTCAACTCCAGAATTATTAAGATATTATGCCAGGTCCGGAGCTGACATAATTTTTTGTTTATGACGCAGTCAATAAGGTCTCAAAGGTTGTCAATATTGCTGTGAGAGATTGTGCTGAGCCATTAAGCAATTAGATTCACATTTGGACCAGACGTAGCCCCGTGCACTCATAAACATCATATCTATGTGCTCTTTAGTGAACAATTGTGACTCATCCTGGAGAGATATCATGCGTCACATGGAGGCCAGACTGGAGTGCAATACAAATACAACAGGCCTTATGTGCCTCTGTGGGTACCTTATTATCACTCCATACAACTAAGCTGTGATGAGTGCTATACATGAGCTTTCAGGTAGCTAAAATACTAGTTTTTAACACTATCTATAGTGTTTTACATGCAGTACTGTTCTGAAGAGGGAAAAAACATTCCAATGCTATGACAGATAGGGTATGCTGCAGTATTAAAACATTCTCCCCCTCTCCTGCTGTCATCTGTGCCATGTAATTTTTTTTCCCCAATGCACTGTAGGATTTTTTTTTAACACTTGCATAGCTTTGTTGGATTTGTGTAGTTTCTGAGGAGCAGAGGTTCATAAATACTTCACCTTCTTCTGCATTGTGAGAGGAACGAAGGATCAGCAAGAAAGAAAAAAAATATTTATTCTTTAAAATATTAATGAACAGACGCGGTGCTGGCGCCAGATGCACGGCAGAAAAAAGCTGAATGCTCGTTCTTATTTATAATGAACCTTCTCTCAACTTGATGACTCACTCTTTATTTTCTGATGACACCTCAGCTACCTTGTGCCGACATTTCTCGGCTACATTCAAAGGCAGTTCTATTTTCTATTCTTCGAATGACACACTTTTCCCTTGCTCTCAGCTACAAGGAGAAGTGTTTGTGAAGGGATCAGCCTTTCATCTTAACTGATTAGACGAACGCACATCATGTCCTTACTAGAAAAACACAGGGCTAACAAATCTTTTCACTGGGGGTGTACACAGAGGTAAGGGGCTCAGTACAAAGGATGATCGTGGGGCTACTTAATACTATCACACCCCTAACCAAATTGTTTGTAGAACATAAAGACAGATGATCCTTGTGCAGGATTAAAAGAAGGATGCAGTCAACCTGTTCTAGGTCTCCTGTCTCCAGGGGCCGCATTGCAGCCTCACAGCCTGCCTTTAGGGTATATACGCCTTTGTCTAATACAAAAACATGACGTAGTGTAATATTCCAAAATAGTCATAAACTTGTCTCTCTACAACAAAAAGATATAGAATAAATAAGAACACAGGGCATCAACTCTTCTTGGGTTTTTACTGGTACTTTTTGGAATTTTTCAGCTTGAACTGGGGAAGGTTGTCTACCTGTTTTCTTTCTCCCACCTCACTTCTTTATTACTCTGTTACCATTAAGACTAAATAGTAATGTATTATGCTGCATTGGCAATTATCTAACCCCATGGCTGTATCCTAGTGTCTCCCTTAGCAGACTAACATCCTATAACCAGATGTCTTTAATGTCACCATACGTAAGTTACAGGTAATTACATGCTAGTCTACTGAGGAGTCTTGATACCTCAAGATGAAACATGCCTGAGTGTTTATATGGGGAAATGTCAATGTGGTCAGTGTGCAGGGTGGCCCCTTTTTTGGGCTAGTGCTCCACTATGTGACATACTAGGGAACAGCCAAAGAGTTAGATAATTGTCAAGGCAATCTAATGCATATGTGAACAGCAACTTAAGTAGTAATGTAGTAGTAAAGTGAAAAAGTATTGTACCTGAATAAAAAAAAAATCCACATCCTGACCCAGAGAAATACTAGACGGTGAGTGACTGTGCCCTGTACGACGATGTAAAGTTTACTATAATTTTTCCAAATTTTTAGCTCAGAGAGACATGCGTATGACAGTCTTTTATGACTCTTTGTTGTGTTGTTGACACTATAGGTTTTTAAAAAGATATGATTGTGAAAGATAAGACCCAATGGCGATATATATGGTATTTATAATGTATAGATGAACCTTTTATTCTTTTTAAATCACCCTGTACTGGGTGTACTCAACCATATTTACTTTCATTAGCTGTGATATACAGAGTTGCCATGTGGACTTAACTAAGTGTAAAGACACAGAGGAAGGCAAACATGATTATATTAAAAGCCTACATAGCTGACAAAGATATGAGCATAAAATTGATTAAGTTATTGGAAGCAAACCAATTATGTGAATGATGTGAATGTGCAGGTGCTGGGGTAATATTAATAATCACATCTACAAGTTTATTGTCAATTTTGTAGGCAGGGTAAGGAAAACTGAGATTAACATAGCACAAGGCACTGGCTTACTAAATGCTGCTAACCTAGACCAGTGGGTACATGTAACATTATGGATAACATACTGAATGTGATGCTTCATTCTGTCCTCATCACGTAAAACTCAAAGGGCTGAAAGTGATTGATACCCACTTCTTTGGAATTAGCATCAGATTTACACCTCAACAAGCTATAGGCACAACATGTCTAGCACCTCCCATTAGAACAGCAGCTCCTAAACCGTGTCCTTTATGCAAATAAACATATTACCATATATTCCGATGTATAAGACGACCCCTAACTTTTCCAGTTAACCCCTTCTGGACCGGTCTAATTTTCATTTTTGCGTTTTCCTTTTTTTCCTCCTTGTGCTTAAAAGGCCATAGCAGTTGCATTTTTAAACCTACAGACCTACATGAGCCCTTATTTTTTGCATCACTAATT
Organism: Dendropsophus ebraccatus; assembly: GCF_027789765.1. Lineage (NCBI taxonomy): Eukaryota > Metazoa > Chordata > Amphibia > Anura > Hylidae > Dendropsophus > Dendropsophus ebraccatus. The sequence continues at coordinate 174,892,362 of NC_091454.1, read as the reverse complement.
GAACTTGGCAATGACGGGCTGAATTTTTGCATAACATATGCTGCGAAACCAGAAAAAAATGATATGCGCGGTAAAATTTGAAAAAAAAAAATGACAATTTTATTTCATTTGATGGCTTGTAAAAAATTCAAACCATTGTTAACAAATATATGTTCCTTAAAATCACTCTATTCCCATGCTTATAACGCTTTTTTATCTTTTTTTGCGCCATGATGTGTTCTTTCTATCAGAACCTTGATTGCGCATATGAGACTTTGATGTGACCAAAAATGTGCAATTTTGCACTTTGGGTTTTTTGTTTGCGATTACGCTGTTTACAATGCGAGATCAGGAATGTGATTAATATTTTGGGCAATTGCGCATGTGGCGATACCAAACATGTTTATTTATTTATTTTTATAAAATGGGAAAAGGGGGCTGATATAAACTTTTATTAGGGGAGGGGGCTTTTTATTAATAACAACACTTTTTTTTTTTTACACATATACGAGAAGCCCCCCTGGGGGACTTCTAGTATATGCACACTGATCTCTCACAGAGATCTATGCTGTATAGTTATACAGCATAGATCGATGAGATCAGTGTTCTATTGCTTTTGGCTGCTGCAGCCAAAAGCAATAGAATGCCCAGCCGGGATCAGAACCATTACGGCGCAGACCCCGGCCAGCACCAGACGCAGAGGGAGGGGGGGGGGGCGATCTCCCTGGGTTAAAAAGTAGTCTTATATGCAGGAAAATACAGAAATTTGGATTTATCCCCATTATATGCTGCCATATATAAAAGCATCATTATTTAGCTGAAAAAAGGCCAAGAATAATCCAGCAGTTAGGAGTCCAGTGTATTTGTGAAGGACTTCTTGTCCTCCTTACAAGTGACTGATGGCTGCTGTGTATCTGAATGTATTCCCAGTAGCCTATCAGTCACTGATGAGAGGCCAGGGAGCTCCCTCTCCTCATGAAAACAACAGACACATAAATATGAGGCCACTGTATTTTGCTTCCAATGCCATTAACCCAGCACAATATTTCTTTGTGACATTTTGCGTTAATAATAAATTTCTTTGTAATTTACTGCTCTAAAAGGGGTTGTCTGATAAGTAAATTTCATTTGTCCCATCTGGCTTAAAGGGAACATGTCGCCATAAAATGCTATCTAATCTATCACCATCAGGTCATAGAGCAGGAAGAGCCGAGCAGATTGATATATATCTTTGTGGGTAAAAATTCAATACAACTTGTAACTTATTGATCAAATTCCTAGCTCCTTCTATTCTTAGGAGTCCGGTGATTAGTGTCACTCATTGATAGGACCTCCCACTGGACTGGACAAGCATGGAAATAACTGAGATTTCAATCAACAAATTACAAGTTGTACAGAATCTTTTCCCACAAAGGTATATAGTAATCTGCTCTGCTATAAGGCGAAGTTAGATAGATTAGAGGGTTGTTGTTGTTGTTGGTTTTGTTTTCTTTTAAAAAGGAATATGTGTGTTATTTAGTTATATCTTGAGTGGCAGCAGTAAGTAATGACATAGGGGTCACTGCTGCCATCAATGTTTGTATTGTTAGGCCTGCTCATGCCGCAATCCCTACACACCTGCTCTGCTGAAGTGCTGTCACAGACACACTGACACAGAGCTTGTATATTTTAATGCATTAAAGTTTCTGGTGCATTCACATGGCTTTCGCTGATATGGAATGCAGTTGAGGGGGATTTACTTAAGCTGTGTCTGATGACTTTTTGCCAATGTTCACCCTGCGTACCATGTGCACAGGTGCTCTAGTCGCAGAGGCGATGTGGCCTCCTCCTGTGCCTGATTTACCTTAAGTCATGGTGAATATCTACGCCAGTGCGGAGCTAGCATAGATTTCTGAGACTGCTACACAGCAGCCTCAGATTTGCTGAATTTATGAAGAGATATGAACCTCTAAATTAATCCATGGTGGGACTCGGGAACAGAGATTTAGTTAAGACCAGTCTACAGATACAGGTGTAAATCCTCCCTCTGGATTAGGTCCTAATGGACAGATCGCTATAGATCCCAATTTTGCACCATATCTAGTTATTATCCCCTTAGGCCATGTTCCCACTGCGTAAGTTTTGTAATAATCACGGCCGTTGTAACAACAGCCGCGATTACTACGGAACTTATGTAGTGGTACATTGTAAGGAATCCCGGACGGAGTGTATACACATAGTATAGACTCCGGCAGGGATCCCTAGTGGCGCTGCAAGAAACTGATATGTCAGTTTTCTGGGGCCGCTACTCAATGCCACCTGGTATATCGTGAATTAAAATTTTTTAAAGGAAATATGGACTGGATAAGGATGTGGTCAATGAGGTCAGTGCATTTTCTATATAATTTCTTCTCTTTCAGTATTCACTCCTGATATTGGCATCAAGAATGGCATAAAAACAAAATCAAAACAGCCTATGTAAAATGACATTACAAATAGCTATGAAATAACCTTCAGAAAAACCTGGCCTTGATAGATATCCTTACCTTGTGTGGTTAAGCTCTATAGCAAAACATTCTATCTATAAAGCATTTTAAGTATAGTTGCTTCCTGTCATATAAACTGATGCACACCATAAATCATGTCCGCCATGGCCTAAAATGAACAGAACAATAAGAAAAAGTACAAGATTAGAGATGAGCGAATAGTGAAATATTCTATTCGATTCAATTCGATTTCAATAGCTCCCGATATTTGACTATTCGATCGAATATCGAATCCCATTATAGTCTATGGGAGAAAAATCCTTGGGACTTGGAAATCAAGATTCGACCACTAGGAGGTCACCAAGTGCCCAATGAGACCTCAGGAAATTATGCCAACACCTCTGGAATGAATATGGGACAGCAGGGGAAGCATGTCAGGGTACATGAACGTAAAGTACCAGTGTACCTTTTGGTCTAGCGGTACTTGCCTACGTATTAGGTGGTGCGTAATATTAGCGTATGTTTGTTTCTTGTTTATTCAGTACACTTGTGAAATACCATTGTTTGCAGACTTATATATTGCCCAGCCAGTGATGTGAATTGCACACATGAATATATTGCATATATATATATATATATATATATATATATATATATATATATATCCACTTTCAGTATTACGCCACTATCACAGACTATCAACTATAGACTCCAAACACAATATAACCGCTTTGTATAATGGAAAAAATACTCGGACAACTTATTTCCTCTACATTAGCGTGGACAGAAAGCCAAATATTAAGCAAAGAAAATTTACCTTGCAGCCATTTAAATCACAAAAAGCAAAGTTGGTGTGGGATTACTTTAAATGGCAATAGAGTCTCTCTCCCCAAACAGCAGTTCTTTTATTTTTAGAGGCAATGGAAAAGCCAGAAATACGTGGGAGCAGTCATCCCACCCGTCTCTTTGACTGCTCCAGTAAAGCCGGACTCGGATCAGCTGTGAAAACAGCTGATGCATTTATTAAAAGTGACAATAACCTACAGTTTTAGGGTGGGTTCACACTACGGAATTCTCGAGGATAATGTCCGCGGAATTCCGCAGTATGTCCAAGCACACGGCTGCCCGCCTTTCTTCGCCTTTCCGACGGCGTAGTCTGCTATCCGCCGAAAGAACTGACATGTCACTTCTTTCGGCGGATAGCGGAATACGCTGGCCCATAGAATGGTGTCTATGGAGGCGGCGGAAAGGCGTGCGGCCGTGTGCGCGGACATACTTCAGAATTCCGCTGACATTATCCACGAAAATTCCGTAGTGTGAACCCACCCTTACTGTCTAAAGCTACCGGTTCACTTCACCAAGGCCAGGCACCTCAGGGACAAAGCGAAGAGGACAGGGATGTGGAAATGCTCCTGGGGTTTCAAGCCGCGGTCATTGTATTTCGCAAGTGTCCTAAATAAACAAAAAAAACTAATATATGTGCAATATATATAAAATAACTTAAGTGCAATATATGAAAGTGGGACTTGTGAGCAGAGTTGGAAGTGGTGGAAAAACACACTGTGGGTGTGAATGAGATCTAAACATGGGGTATTGTTAACACACGCAAATGCAAGTTCCAAAAAAAAAAAAAAGAACGCTGAGTGTGAACTGTGCATTATACTGTATACTAACAGTATACAGCGTATACTGGATATAGAATTGTTTTTACAACAAAAGAAATAAAGGACTGGTCAATGTCTTCACTGGACGCACACTGCGCAAATCTGTAGTAGCAAGATAACAGCTATTATCACACACACACTGTATACAGCCGTATACCACATATAGAATTGTTTTTATAATAGAAATAAAGGGCTAGTCAACGCCTTCTCTGGACACACACTGCGCAAATCAGTAGAAGCAAGATAACAGCTATATTATCCCACACACTGTATACAGCCAAATACCGGATATAGAATTGTTTTTACAATAGAAATAAAGTCATGTTCAACGCCTTTCCTGGACGCACACTGCGCAAATCAGTAGAAGCGACATAACAGCTATATTATCCCACACACTGTATACAGCCGTATACTGGATATAGAATTGTTTTTACAACAATAGAAATAAAGGTCTGGTCACCGCCTTCCCTGGACGCACACTACGCAAATCTGTAGAAGCGAGATAACAGCTATATTATCCCAAACACTGTATACAGCCATATACCGGAAATAGATTTGTTTTTACAATAGAAATAAAGGCCGGTTCAACACCTTCCCTGGACACAGACTGCGCAAATCAGTAGAAGCAAGATAACAGCTATATTATCCCACACACTGTATACAGCCGTATACTGGATACAGAATTGTTTTTACAATAAAAGAAATAAAGTGCTGGTCAGCGCCTTGACTGGATGCAGACTACGCAAATTTATGGTAGCAAGATAAAAGTTATTATCCCTCAATTACAGTATACAGCCTTATACACTATCAGTGGGTATACACATAGTGTATACACACTGCCTGTCTCACAACTGCTTATACAGTGTGTGTACACACTGCCTGTCTGACAACTGCTTATACAATGTGTGTATACACTGCCTGTCTCACAACAGCTTATACAGTGTATACACACTGCCTGTCTCACAACTGCTTAAACAGTGTATACATACTGCCTGTCTCACAACTGCTTATACAGTGTGTGTACACACTGCCTGTCTGACAACTGCTTATACAATGTGTGTATACACTGCCTGTCTCACAACAGCTTATACAGTGTATACACACTGCCTGTCTCACAACTGCTTAAACATTGTATACACACTGCCTGTCTCACAACAGCTTATACAGTGTATACATACTGCCTGTCTCACAACTGCTTATACAGTGAGTGTATACACTGCCTATCCCACAACTGCTTATACAGTGTGTATACACACTGCCCGTCTCACAACTGCTTATACAGTGTGTGTATACACTGCCTGTCTCACAACTGCTTATACAGTGTATACACACTGCCTGTCTCACAACTGCTTAAACAGTGTACACACACTACCTATGTCACAATAGCTTGTAAATGTCTGTTTTTATATAGTTTCAGCCCTAACAAGGGCTTTTGGGGGTCCCTTCCTACGTAACTTCACCTAAAACCTTCCTCTCCCTGCTTTACAGACTTTCCCTCTCTAGTTCCAACCAGCAAGTGACACAAATCTCAAATCACTATTCTTTTATTCAGGAGGTCACATGGTTTAGCCAGCCAATTACAGTTAGAAGTTTTTTAAAAAAAAATCCTGCCTACTCCTAGTGCCTGTCCCTACCCCTGCATGTTTATTGTCTGGAAAAAAGCACCAGGGGATCTGGGAGGGCAACTCAAATTTTTACTGCGTTTTACTGCGTATTTGACCACGGTTGAATACCTCGAATACCTCATATTCGCTCATCTCTAACAATGATCAATTAGTAGGAATACTGGTTCCAAGAGGCACCAGGCATAGATTGACTAAGGAATGGTACCAGCGGTATGGGTGGGGGGGGGGGAGGGGGTCATTGGGTACAGATTTGCTTTAACTTTTACTCAAAAAACTACTGGTACATGACCTCATTATCCATTATCTCCTGCTTGGACTAGTGCAACATTCTCCTCCCTAGCCTTTCATCTAACACCCATGCAGTTTATCCTTACAAGTGCCTACAAAATTTCTTCCATACTCTGGAACTCGTAGAGATGAGCAAACTTTTCAAAAGTTCGTTCCGATCGGACTTCCGGATTTTTTTTTAAAGTTTGGTTCGACCGAATTTCGGATTTCTTCGGATTTCATAGTTGAAAGCATCTATATGATACGGGGGTAATGTAGTTGGTTGAATTTAGGGCTCTACATGTCAGTAACATCATTATCTTTTCAATATCTCAAAGTCTACTTTTTTTTTTTTAACTTCAATATTCACCATTACAGGGTCTATGCAGGAAATTCACTATTACAGGGTCTATGCAGTAAAAAGGTCACAAATGCAGTGAAGGAGCAGCAGTAGTCATTGGAGGCCAGTGGAGTTCCAGCAATAGTCATTTGAGGCCAGTTCAGGAGCAGCAGTAGTCAACACCTATGTCATATACACTCTCGCAAGGGTGACAGTATAGTAGTTAGATATGTGTATAGCACGTTTTTGTTCTGTGCACCCTTTGCTCTCCTATGCCTAATCTATCTACCTATCTATCTTTCGCCCTCTCTATTTTTCTCCTCTCCGCTTTCCTAATAATCTTTTTGTCTTTGCTTTTGTACAATATCTTCTCATTACAGCAGCGTGCAGCAGCAGCGTTGTGTCACTGATGAGCTCTGTACACTGCTAACAGTCTCCTTCCTCTCTCTGTGCAGACTGCCTCATCCGGTCATGTGACCGCTACTCTTAAAGCAATACCAACATCACACAGGGGGTGGGCTAGTGCAAGATCCCTGCTGATTGAATGTGTTCTGGGAAAGCGCTTTTCCCGCCCTGAACACTTCCTGCTTTCTAAAATGGCGGCTCCTCACTTACTGTCTCCATCTTTTCAGCTTGTAGATTTTAAGTCCTTGCGGGAAGGGTCCTCTATCCCTATGAACCACTCTGTCATATACTTTATTTAAAGGGAACCATTCACCCTGTGGCCCCCTGGCAGAAACTGACATACAGTGACATAAAGGTCAATATACTTAACACATCGCTCCCGGTCCCTTCCCGGATCCCGTTGTTGACACGGAGAAATCGTCGATTCCTCTTCTCCCGCCCATTATGGTAATGAGCTGAGATGAGTCCAACGTCCATAGGAAACGACGGACAAGTCCAACTTATTCATGAGGTCCTCTTCTCGTCGCAGCCCATCCACGCCTCCTGGAACTTGATTGACGTCTTCAGTCTTCTGACGAATTCCCGCGCAGGCGCCATTGCGATGGTCTCGTCACCTCTTCTGCGCCTGCGCGGTAAACAGGATACATGTTCGAGACAATTGGCGCATGCGCAGTAAACAGTGAAGCTGCGGAGCGGCTTTAATTGTGAACTGCGCATGCGCCGAAAACGACTGTCACGGCGCCTGCGCGGGATCCGGCGAGAAGAAAGAAGACGAGGAGGAAGAAGACCCGACGTCAATCAAGTGTCGGAGGCGGGGAGAAGGCTGGACTTTGGACCCGGCGGCGCTCATTACCATAATGGGCGCGAGAAGAAGAATCGGCGATTTCCACTAATATCACTGTATCATGCTGCCTGTGCTTGGAAGACATCTTAGCTGCTACAGGTCAAGATGTGTGTGGAGGTATATAATTCTAATATATGATTTATATTTTTTGCAAATTTTAATAATTTGTTTTTGTGTTTTTATACTTTTGTGGCTTGCTGTGTAATTTTTTTTTCTATCGTTTATTTCTACAACTTTCACATTTAACTATATTTACTTAAAGTGACACTGTCACCCCCTTTGTGCATTCTGACATCTCTACACAGGTGTAAAGAGTAAATTTAGCGTTTTTCATAAGTTATTTCATATCATACGTCATAGTGTCTGTTCAAGTAAAAAGTGTCCGTTTATCAACTGCAGAATGTATTAAGTGGGAGTGGCCTTGCGGCATTAGCGCCACTTAGCACCGTTGGCCCTACCCCCTTGACACCCATTGGTTGGCCAACGTAAAGTGGGTGGGATCTAGACCTTTCGGGCAGCCTGTTCCAATGGCCGGCGAGGGGGCGGGGCCAACTGTTGCGTTATGGGCGGGGCTAAGTGGCGCTAATGCAGTTGGTAAAAGATTACTTTTTACTTGAGCAAGCACCATGACATATGATATAAAATAAGGTGTGAAAACCGCTAAATTTACCCTTTACACCTGTGTAGAGATGTCAGAATGCAAAACGGAGGTGACAGTGTCACTTTAAATAGGTATTTTATATTAAAAGTTACTTATCATCTACCCACATGATCATGAGTCACAACATTTGGCTCCCTTTGCCAGCTCCATAGACAAAGAATGGAGCAGTGGTACGCATACATCGGTTGCCACTCTGTTCAAAACAAAGCACTGACCTGATCTATGTGTTATGATGGCCTTCTGTCGTTCTATACAAATTCTTGCCCCGGTCTGAGTTGCCCACAAGAACCAATCCCAGATCAGCATCAATTTTACCACAGCAATTTCAGAAACGAAAGCAGAGCTGTGAATGGTTGCTACTAGTGTTGAGCGGACATCCCAAACTGTTCGGGTTCTGCAACATTCTCCAATTGCACAATCTCGGCAGTTCACTCCCAGCAGCTGGAGAAATTGGATGCTATCCTAGGGCCGCCAGGAAAACATGGATACAGCCAAAGATACAGCAAAAGTTCATACTACAGGCTTTTTTGTCTGTCATTGCTGACAGCTGTCAAAAAGATGTCCGATTTTTGCCAATGATGGACGTCTATAATAATCATGATCATTACAGACGGTTCTCATTGGCAAATGTCTTTCTGACGACCGTGGGCAAAGACGGCCAAAAAATCCCATAGTGTGAGCATAGGCAGCCATAGGCGAGGGCAGTCCTCTGGCTGCATCCACCTTCTCCAGACGGTGATTCAAATGCCAATCATTTAGCTTTTGGCAAGTTTGCTCACCTCTAGTAACAACACATTTTCTGTATACCACCATTGTCTTGAAATAGTTCAGTACATTCTCAATTCTCAGAGTAATACATGCAACAGAATCTCCTCTGCTCAAGGGCAAGCTGCAAAATTTATTGCACAGTCATCACTTGATTTCTGATCACAAGGTACAAGGTTATCCTACAGACTGAACATTTATTTATTGTCCATTTAAGAATTTATGACATTAACTACAGAGGGAGACATGGTTTGGTATAACCAATAAGGGATGTCTGCGCAAAGCCGTTATATAGTATTGAGGCTTTACTCATGTGACCTAGTTGCACTTATACAACCACAAGAGGAGTATAAACCTACTTGATTCAGTAGAGATGAATAATTCAGGATAACAGAGCAGCATTATGATTCATTGTTTAATGCAGCATTGATTGTTCTTGTGCAAATGCAATGCCTGTCCAGTCTATCATTTTACATTAATGTGCTGTGTTGGCAAAAATCTATTTTCAAGAAAGTGATAACAAAGCATTTTATAGTGGAATTACTGATACCATGATACTATGCCCTATAGACTAAATAGTGAGCTTGGTAGTTACATTTTGCAAACCTTAAAGAAAACTACAGTCAAATATAGATAGATAGATAGATAGATAGATAGATAGATAGATAGATAGATAGATATTGTCACTATTGGAGTTGTGGATTCGCTGTACCACTGCTAGCGATGGCATAAGCCGCAAAAGGGAACGGAGTCTAAGGGGCTGCTGGTCTTCACCAGTGCCCACCGCAAGGCAGAGTGGACTAGCTACAGCAGGTGACCCCCAGGTCTCTTCCCCTGACTTGGCTTGCTAGCGGCAGTGGGCGAGATGCTGCTAGAGACAGGTAGGCAGGCTGGGACTCCTGGTTGGAACTGGGGTAGCAGTCACATGCAGGAACCACAGATAGCAGGAGACAGAAACCATGGTCTGGAATCACAGAAGAGCTGGGACCACACACTAAGAAGCATGCAGTGGCTCCAACAGGGAATGTCAGCACAGGTGTTTTATTTATAGGGGAGGTGATTGGTGCAACTAACCACTGGGGATGCACTGTCATTTTAAATCCAGAGCAGCAGGCACGCCAATCAAGAGAGATGGAGACTGGACATGTAAGGCGCCCGGAGTGGCTGGAGAGATGGTGGAGCCGGGACCATGCACGTGGGCTCTGGCATCCGCCACAGAGGACAGGCTCAGGGAGCAGATGCAGGTGCCGTGGCGCAGCAGCCGGTTAACAGAGTGTTTGTAGCAGCCAGTGGTTAACTGAATAGAACAAGCTTGCCCATTTATTTGTAATTTTTGGACCTAATGAACACCTATATCAGTTGATGACTATGGAGATGACACGCTGTGTACACTACAGGATCCCGACGGAAAATATGTTGCAGATTCCGCAGCTCGCACCTGCTCGTGGACTCTGGCGGCCACGCCAGGTTCCTTCTTTGGACGGACAGCGGAATCCGCCCATGCATAGAATGGAGTCTATGGCAGGGGAGGAAATGCGCATGGCCGCCAGAGTCTGCCAGCGGGTGCAAGTTGTGGAATCCGCAGCACGGTTTTCTGTTAGTATTCCGTAGTGGGCACATACCCTAAAACATTAAATGTTGATGCCAGGAGCTCTTAAACTGTTTAAATCGTTTCACTACTGTACTGACACAGCGTGTCACCCTGGGATGTGTGTATGGGGCCATGCAAAACAATGGGCCTTTAATCTGTCCATATTTGCCAGTCCACAACTAAGGACAGAATAAATCAATATTAGAACTAAAGCTAAATCCCATAGTTAGCATTGATATCGCATTTTACATGGAGCAATAAATCTTACAATTGGTCGTTTAACATTTTTAATAAAGAGATTAGAGATGAGCAAACCGGGTTCGGGTTCGAGTCGATCCGAACCCGAACGTTCGGTATTTGATTAGCTGGGGCTGCTGAACTTGGATAAAGCTCTAAGGTTGTCTGGAAAACATGGATACAGCCAATGACTATATCCATGATTTCCACATAGCCTTAGGGCTTTATCCAACTTCAGCAGCCACCGCTAATCAACTGCCGAAAGTTCGGGTTCGGATGGACTCGAGAATGCTCCAGGTTCTAGAAGACATATATTGTTCCAAAAAAATCGTTTTTATGATTGCTTTAAGAACAGCAGACTGAATCTACGAAAGACTGTTTATACGAAGCGATCTGCAAATTATCAGTGTCCAGCGACAATAACATGTTGAAAGACCACGACTATCGATTTCTTGCTCATCGCCTGATCGTTTTTTGAGCTGTTTTTTTTACAAGCAGATAATCACTTAAATGTGATCAACATTACACAGATTTGAACCATAAGACCATAAGGACCATAGGATGCAACATCAGCAAATATTCCCCAAGCAGAAAACCCAAGTCCACTTGGTTAGAAGAATAAGCACAGAGGAGGCGCCAGAATAGGCTGTGCACAGGAACATTTGATCATGGTTACCATTATCATACACAAAATAATTAGTCACAAAGCTTTTTATGATTTTGTTGAGTGCTTTTTTTGTGTTAGCTACATCCTTGAGGCTGTATAAATAGGTTTCTCTCACCACTTTCCAATCCATTCTCACCTATAAGTTCTATCGAGAGTCTTAATGGTGTGTTTTATGCCAGAACATGAGTCATGATGAGCAGATACAGGTGCATTTTTTTTATAACTACTTGAAGCATCTTGCCTGTGCATAGATTGCAGTTGTGTGACTAATTATGTAGATTTTATAACTAGTCGTCTAGTGATAATATTCATTAAAGTAAATAGTTAAAGGGCATTTGGATATTTGTGGCTTATCTATAGGATATGCAAGAAAGGTGCCATAGATGCTGGTCCAACCTCTAATATAAGGAAACCCTGCCCCCCTCATCCTGGTTGACACCCCTCCCAAATTGGTCAGGTAGTCAAAAACAGTTATGCTCCAGATCCCTATCAATTAGTAAGAACACTAAGCCATGATAAAGGGTAACTCCTATTGGCGATTGGTTATATATTACATTGTTGGCCATTTGTTTGAGTGAATGGTTTTTAATTTTTAACTTGTTAGTTTTAATCTAAAAGGCGTTGTCATAAGAAGACAACTAGACTAACACCTGAAATGACCCTGCCCCTAATACAGTTGGGGTACCATGACCAACACTAAGATTCCGTGCCAGATGAGATAATAATGTATGTGAACTAAAAGACAAGCTGACAAAATATAACAGAAAAAAATAACAGATTACACAGTGTAATCTATTCCTGGGTGTTTTCTAGTTTTAATCAGCATCCTCATCTGTATTCTGACCCTGAGTTTTTCACAGTTGTTGCATAATGTAAGATATGTGAAGCATCCATCAGTGAGAGTTGACTTCACAATGAGCCGCACAGATATCAAGGAATAAAATCTTAAAGCTACAACTAGAGCAGCAGATATAAGATTAAAGGTTCGGTGATCACATCCACAATCTTCCATATGTAGCATCCATACATTGAAATACCAGCAAAAAAACATAGACATGAGTAGACTACATTTGGCCTATTGAATCCTATAGGTACACCACCATATGGCTATGTTCTCACATAGTGTTTCCGTCAGTCTTTTTTCAACCAAATCAAAGTTATAATGAAAACATTTGCCAAGCTTCTGTGTTTTCAATCTACTCCTGGTTTTGGTTGAAAAAAAAGACTGACCAAAGGCTGAGCAAAAATACTATGTGAGAACATAGTCTATAAACTTATAGGCTATGTTCTCACACAGTATTTTTTCTAAGTTATTTTTTTTTCTGGTACTTCATGGCAAATGGATAATTTCTGCTGTTAACATACCTTGTCCTCACAATGCTTTTTTAGGGTAAAGAAATTCTGGGTGTGTTCATCACAGATTTTAACATTGCAATGTGATGGAGTAAAATCTACAGTGAGGGTACTATTACACGGAACAATAATCGGCCGAATCGGCCCGATTCAGCCAATTATTGCTCCATGTCATAAATACAACAATTAGCTGATGACAACGATCATCGGCTGATCGTTCATATAGGTTTGAACCTATAATTGTCGGGCGCCGAACACGCATTGCTACGTGTAATAGCAGTGCGCGGCCGGCGGCTGGCGATATACATTACCTATCCAGGCTGAAGGACTCCTCTTGCGGTCTTCTCCCTGGGTTCCGCACGCTCCAGCTTCAGAGCGGCCTGTCTGAGCTGACAGGCTGCTCAGCCAATCACTGGCCAGGACCGCCGCGGCTAGTGATTGGCTAAGCGGCCTGTCAGCTCAGCTGGAGCGTGTAGGACCCGGGGAGAAGACTGCGAGAGGAGCCCTGCAGCCTGGACAGGTAATGTATAAAGTTAAGCAAGGGCTGCTAGGACATTGGTAACAAGTCCAACTTATTCATGAGGTCCTCTTCTCGTCGCAGCCCATCCAGGCCTCCTGGAACTTGATTGACGTCTTCAGTCTTCTGACGAATTCCCGCGCAGGCGGCGTTGCGATGGTCTCGTCACCTTTTCTGCGCCTGCGCGGTAAACAGGATACATGTTCGAGACAATCGGCGCATGCGCAGTGAACAGTGAAGCTGCGTAGCGGCTTTAATTGTGAACTGCGCATGCGCCGAAAACAACTGTCACGGCGCTTGCGCGGGATCCAGCGAGAAGAAAGAAGACGAGGAGGAAGAAGACCCGGCGTCAATCAAGTGTCGGAGGCGGGGAGAAGGCTGGACTTTGGACCCAGCGGCGCTCATTACCATAATGGGCGCGAGAAGAAGAATCGGCGATTTCACTGTGTCAACAACGGGATCCGGGACGGGACCGGGAGCGATGTGGTAAGTGTATTGATCTTTATGTCACTGTATGTCAGTTTCTGCCGGGGGCCACGGGGTGAATGGTTCCCTTTAATGCTTACTAACACAGGTCCACTAATATTACTGTATCATGCTGCCTGTGCTTGGAAGACATCTTAGCTGCTACAGGTCAAGATGTGTGTGGAGGTATATAATTCTAATATATGATTTATATTTTTTGCAAATTTTAATAATTTGTTTTTGTGTTTTTATACTTTTGTGGCTTGCTGTGTAATTTTTTTTTCTATCGTTTATTTCTACAACTTTCACATTTAACTATATTTACTTACAGCGACACTGTCACCCCCTTTGTGCATTCTGACATCTCTACACAGGTGTAAAGAGTAAACTTAGCGTTTTTCATAAGTTATTTCATATCATACGTCATAGTGTCTGTTCAAGTAAAAAGTGTCCATTTATCAACTGCAGAATGTATTAAGTGGGAGTGGCCTTGCGGCATTAGCGCCACTTAGCACCGTTGGCCCCACACCCTTGACACCCATTGGTTGGCCAACGTAAAGGGGGTGGGATCTAGACCTTTCGGGCAGCCTGTTCCAATGGCCGGCGAGGGGGCGGGGCCAACTGTTGCGTTATGGGCGGGGCTAAGTGGCGCTAATGCAGTTGGTAAAAGATTACTTTTTACTTGAACAAGCACCATGACATATGATATAAAATAAGGTATGAAAACCGCTAAATTTACCCTTTACACCTGTGTAGAGATGTCAGAATGCAAAACGGAGGTGACAGTGTCACTTTAAATAGGTATTTTATATTAAAAGTTACTTATCATCTACCCACATGATCATGAGTCACAACATTTGGCTCCCTTTGCCAGCTCCATAGCCAAAGAATGGAGCAGTGGTACGCATACATCGGGTTGTGTAATAGGCTTAGTAAACGAGCGTCGATCTAGCAGATTGGCGCTCATTTACAGTTATTATCGGGCCTTCATTGGCCCGTGTAAAAACACCCTGAGTCCGCACAACAATTTGCAAGCTAAATCCACATGTATTAAAAATCGCCATGGGTTTGTTGTGGATCTGCACTGTGGGGGACACTGGGGGAGCGAGGGAGGCTGCATCGGAGCACCAGGGGAGCAGGAGCCTTTTCAGGTCTTCACCTAGGGTCCCAGAAAAATGAAATAGAGCTGCCCCCATGCAATATCCAAAGTAGCTGCTCATCCTGGCATAGGTAAAGGGCTATATAGGACATGTAGTTCTGCACTGTACTGTACTGCACAGAGACGCTACTGGACAGCCAATCAATGGATGCACTTCAATGATACAGGTATTTTACCACTGAAATGTACACTCTGGTTGTATCTTCCAGCCAATGGCACATTTCGCAGATCGAGATTGTCTGTAGCATTGTATGATGAGTATGGTTTCAAGTTACAATGGTCCTGAAAGAGACCATATGTTGAAAATATTGTAAGCTGATGACAACTGTGCATTGACTGACTATTGTTTCATATTGTACACCTAAAGAAAATGTGATGAAAGTCAATCAATACATTAAATGCACTGAACAATAGTGTTAATAAAGACTACAACACATCCTGCTAAAGCCTCTATTCAGCGACATTGAGGTTATGGTTCTTGAAATGTAGTGACTTTTTTAAAAAATTTGTAGTAGTATTCTTTTATGTGGAAAAGGTACTATTAAATACATATTTGGTATCAACATCACATGACCTGTAGGATAAAGGCCATTTATACTATACCCCACTCAAAAAAAAAAAAAAAATCACAAAATAATAATATATATCCACAAACTATGGCATTGGAAAAAAGCAAGCCATCTTATGGCTACATAAATAGAAGAATAAAAATAATAGCTCTTTGAATACTGCAATAACAAAACAAAAAGATACTTGCCATGTCCCGGGCCTTTATGTGCCCATATACCTTTAATAGCTGGCAGACAAATATTCTCACTTGTTCACCCCATACTGGCTTGGCTATACTTTCATGCATTATAAAAGCATGTCCAATCCTCCTCTCTCCTGACATCACTGACATCACAAGGCCTTATTCACACATCAGTTTTT
The DNA here is from genome assembly GCF_027789765.1 of Dendropsophus ebraccatus. Classification (NCBI taxonomy): domain Eukaryota; kingdom Metazoa; phylum Chordata; class Amphibia; order Anura; family Hylidae; genus Dendropsophus; species Dendropsophus ebraccatus. The sequence continues at coordinate 174,876,428 of NC_091454.1, read as the reverse complement.
CTTCTGGGACCTCAGAAATCAGGATCAGTGATGTCCTGGCATCAGTGATGAATCCATTTTGCTTCAGTTTCTGTGGATCTGAAAGAATGGATAGGAAGGTACTAAATGGCCACAGGTTGGAGCCTGCCTAGAGGTTGCCAGGGGATGCTTCAGTTAAAAACAGATGGCACAGGGATGATGCCGTCTATAATGGACCCGTTGACTTCTATTGGAGCCTCTGTTATGCAAAAATGGACCATATAAGTTCAGATCCTACTGTTTTGTCAAACATCAGTGACCAAAATTTGATCCATTTTCAAAATGGATATGCGGATGACCACATTGCAATCAATGGGCCCTTTTTTTCTGTCTGTAAATGAAGATCCTGACTAGTGATAAGCGAACATGTTCATAAATGTTCATATGTTCGTACGAACATGATGCTAATTGTTTGTGTTCGCAGATCACGAACAATTTGTTCAATGATCACAATGGTTATAATGATTATTTTTGAACATATTTAAACTTGCGAAACGTACCCCACTGCTTTATTTTTGCTTTGCGCCTGATATTTTGTATGCATGTGCGGAACTCTAGACTAAAGCATACGCAATCCATACACAATCTGTATGCAAATAAATGCAAAGGAAATGCGGACGCAACGGTGTAATTAACACTCCGCGTCCGATAATCTGTATGCATGTGCGTACTCTGAAACGTACACTTTTACTGTATGTTGGTTATTTGTTTGTCAATGCTGGCGAACACGAACCGATCACAATATTTTTTTTATGTTCGTGTTCGGACATAAATAATCCTGATACACAAACAAAGAAAAACTGATGTGTGGATAAGGCCTAACATGTGTGGAGGCCTTAAAATGAACAAGCAATATTGGAATGTATAGTGGGCCCGGGTCAATTTTATTGATGCGGTCCACTGGCCATCCTCTCCTCATAGCGGCTGTAGTGATGCTACTGTAAAGTGCCGCCCCTATATTATTGAGGCGGCAGTGTACCGCCTCCAGTGCACCAAACAACCTAATTTATATAATAATAAAATGATGATTTAGGCACTGAGGCTAAAGGTAAGAAGATGACCTTCCTTCTCAGCATAGGATAAAGTACACCAGCAGTCCAGGGAAGTTCCCTAGACTGCTGGCTTACTTTATCCTGTTCTTGGACGTAGTGAACACTGAACTGTCATTGCACCGGGGGGTTAATGGAGTGGCAACTGCGGTGAGCTGGACTTTCTTTTGGTGACATTTTTTCTAATTTTCCATTTTTCTCTATATTATATTGCAGTTTCCATTCTTACCACAGGGGCTAAAACTAAGCTGAGACTTCCTGTTGTGTCTGTGGTGATAAGAGGAGGCTGCTTTAAGGTGATCTGTACAGCATTGCAGGGATATGTGACACCAGTAGATAAAGGAGACAATAGTAGCTCCTTGTGGAATGGCCTCTTCATAGGTCACAGAGTATACTCAGTAATGTTTCACATTCATTTCAAGGGGACTTGTCTATGAGTTTTGCTGTAAAACATGTCTCTAAATGCTGTTAAGAACTGTATTAACTATGCAACTATGTAAAAATAAAATAAAAACTACAGTGAGGAAACAGATTAGAATTAAAAAAAAACATTTTCTTTTGCATGTGACTCTAACTAGTAAAATAATATTTAGCTGACACATTCCCTTTAAGTACTGCAACTTTATCCAGTTTTTTTCTTGCACAGCAATGCTCATGGTTTCCCACAGCCCCTATTCAATTGGATGGCTAGGAAAGTGCTAAGCAGGAGAAAACTCTGGATTGGCAGGGATCACTGATAGAGATGAGCGAACCTGGAGCATGCTCGAGTCCATGCGAACCCGAACTTTTGGCATTTGATTAGCGATGGCTGCTGAAGTTGGATAAAGCCCTAAGGCTATGTAGAAAACATGGATATAGTCATTGGCTGTATCCATGTTTTCCAGACAACCTTAGAGCTTTATCCAAGTTCAGCAGCCGCCACTAATCAAATACTGAACGTTCGGGTTCGGATCGACTCGAACCCGAACCCGGTTCGCTCATCTCTAATCACTGATATTAGACCTCCAATGTTCAGAATGTAATGGCAGATAGCAAAACCATTCAATGCTAGACTGGGAGCAAAAACTGCACCATAAACCGTGGCAAAAACTGCATGCATCCTGGCCTGAGACAGTCAGCCACTAGTGACTGTGTACTGATACTATGATTTATTAGGTCTTTTATGTTCCTAGGTGTCTTGTTATAATTGCAGACTATATTTATGACCTTTGTATCAACACAATGCAGAGATGGCTTATATATCTCAGAGACAACATCTTCTAGATTTAAAGCTGCTTCAGCCAAAGACAATTTTGGCAGAAAAAATTAAGCCAGTTGGGGGAGGGGGGTGGTCGTTCAGAGAAATAGCAGAAGTCAAGATACTGCTAAGGCTCCTCCCTCCCTCCACACACACCCATCCACACCAATACAGTCTTGCCATTACTTTGATATGCCACTATGTACATTACTATGTTATTCCAACTGATAAGAGTTCTATCACAATATACGGTAAGGTGAATACATTCAAACTAAAGTTTTCCATTATCGTCTCTGCTATTGCCTTACCACACAAATTCAGTACATAATAGTATTGCTTTTATTTTATTAGCAAGACTAATATGTTGAAGTTACACATCTCATCAGGTCACAGGTAAAGCAGTGCTAATATGCCACCAATTACCTGCAAGGTCCTAATGCTTTCTAAGTATAAATGAGAACTATCATGCATTTGTCACGCCTATGTCAATGGATGAAATTACTGAACAATAAGTAGAGAACCTGCTGTGAAAGGGGTTAATATTTAATCCACAAAGGCAAATCAAAGGAAGTAATTGTCATCGGTCTAGTCAGTGAATACAGTCAGACGGCATCAGATTATGTACAGGCAGCATCTTCCAGATAAGTGAATGCCAGGTAATCTTAATATACTGAGATCCAATCTATATGATATTGTGTGCCTTGGATATTGTAGTTACTGGCACAGGAGAGGGCGGGGGACCATCTACCAAGGCAGGAGGTGTACATATAATTATAGGATGGAGCTAGGCTTTGGGCATTGATGAAAACATATCATACTACCTGACTTGTGTTCTTGTGATCCAGATACATAGACTATAGCCCCCCCAACACCCAGGACCTAAGGAGCGAATCCACTATGTGTCTTTCTCCTAGACATACAGTAGTCCTACATCCCACACACTGCAAAAGAGAATTGCTATTAATATTTCATACTACTGACCTAATTTTTAAAAGTAACAACATTAAGACGTAATGGGTTATATTAAGAAATCCGGTTCCCAATATGATGGAATAGCTGTACCAATATGATGAGATATACTGTATGCTAAGGCTATAAGAAATACATAAATTATTACTCTCAGCATCAAATACTTCTTGCATAATACAGTTTTTATGACAACAACTCATAAAAGACCAATGTATGACCTATAGATACAAATCTGAGAACTAGCAGGCACAGCCCAGGGTGCTTACTGAGCCAGGCCGAGGATGTATAGCACAATTACCTGAATGAATAGATAAAAAAAAAAAGATAGAGAGAGGAGGTGATTCCTACCGGATCGAAAGAATAATGAATTCCACAGTCCTGGGAATCCACCTTTTTATTGTTGAGGTGCCATAGAGAGAGGTCCTTTAGAGGCTGCCGTGCCCCGGGCAAATCACAAGCATAAGATTAAGTGTACAGCTCTTGAGAACCAAGCCGATCATCCCAGTGTAATAGTATATCCAGGCATCACCGGGATACGAGCAATGGAAGAGACCATCAGCCTGTATTGCACACACACTAAAAACAAGCAGTGAGGCTCAGGGGAGGCAGGGACTGGAGGAGCAGATGGAGGGAGGGGGAGGAGGATTGCTAACATGACAGATGTGATGACTTTTAAGTTAAAGAGAGAAGCGATAATGCACAGTACACTGAGCAGAACACGGACATGGAAGTTAATGGGAAAATTAACAATTGCAGTTGGAAAACATTTATTCTAATTTACTCTCTCGTAGATTGTATAGTCCAGCAATAATCTCAGGTAAGGAGTATGTACAATCACTTGACAGAAAAAGGCTTTAGAATAAGAACCTTGGCTGAGTAATTGGGTAAAATCAATATCTACATTGTCCAGACAGCTAATGTTAGAGATGTAAGTCATCTGAGCCAATATGTTCTTGTTATCATCTGTAACAGGAAAGCAGCTGTAGACATAAGATGATGGTTGGACTTTCCTTCCATATTCATAAATGCTTAGACTTAACACAATTATACATGTGTCATACTTTGCATCCAATAGGATATGTGTGCTCATGCAAGGTGCGATGCCAGAATGCTAATCCTAAAGCAGCACCCCTAGTGTAATGATATCCCTCCCCTGGGTGATGCGGCCAGATTTGATTCTAATGGAGGCCTGTCACTAAGGGGAGGGGATATCATTACACCGGGGACTAGGCTGGGGGACTAAAGCTGGCTGGAGATTTTAATAGAACCTGTGATTCCCTGATTTCAACACTATAACCCCCTGTTCCCAAGATTTTAATGTTTCCCCTAAATAGTCAGGTGGGTGTGAACTTTATTTAAAAAAGGGCATAAGCTCGATTTACATCCACTAGGTCTAATACACACACACACACACACACACACACACCCTTCCCCCAGTTTGATTCATTTATTCATTTCCACAGATCTACTTCTCCTCCCCCCCCCCAGCCTCAATTTCAGAAAGTGCAGATAATGAACCAAATAATAAAATCCTGATATCTTTGAAACCATTTGTGTGTGTGGGGGGGGGGGGGATTGAAATACAAAATAAAAATAGAGTTTGAGTTAGAATACCTGAGACTCCAAAGTTATTACAAACTTTGTTTTTTGAGACTGACCACAAGTCCTCTCTGCAATAGCGGTCATCCACATGCTTTTCTGGCCAACAGCCAAATCTCCTGATTAGAGATGATCAAACAGCGGAAAATCTTAGGTTTTATAGAGCTCGAACCATTGTTGAACCTTCCGCATTTGATTACCGATGCCTTCCCGGTCCGTGGGGAAGGAGGAGACAAGGAGGTACCGCCTGGAATTCTGGGATTCAGCCTAGGTAATAGGCAGTACCCAGGCAGTACCCGGACTGTCTCCTCCTTCCCCACAGACCAGGAAGGCATCGGGAATCAAATGCAGAATGTTCAACAAGATTTGAGTTTTAAGATTTTCCGCTGTTCGATCATCTCTACTCCTGATAGAAATAATCATCCAGCTGAGCATGAACAGGGAGAAGGAAGAAAGCCAATGCCACACACAATAACATATCTTCATGAGAACCAAAAAGTCAACATGCAGAAATACATTTTCCATTGAGGGTACGGATGATTTTAGTCTAAAGTGTTTTGCCAGCTTAAGATTAATACCACATCCTTTAAAAACAGACTGGGCTTTAACGCCTTAACGACTTATGATGGGTATATCCATCATGGTTTCGCTAAGGAGGTATAGCGAGGGCTCAGGACTCAAGCCCTCTCTATACAGCGATCTCTGTTGCCAGCTAATTAATCTGATTCAATGTCGTAGTTAGTTCTGATGGTGGCATTTAATGGTTATAAATACCTTGGTGGTCCTGAAGCCAGATTGGTTGTGCAGGCAGCCCGAGGCCTCTGCTAGGCCATGGATGCTGCCTTTGGTTGACAATTGCTATAGGCTGCCTTTAGCAGTCTGTGACAATCAAGTGCAGACATAATGGATAAATGCAATACGTAGGTACCGCATTGTTCTCTTTCACTCCCTGTTCCTATTTTTAAAATAAAAAACATTAACAAAAAAATTGTAAATATATTTGGTATTGTCGCATGCAGAATCGCCTGAACTATTCACTCCTGATTATGCACAATATACAGTGTAAGCACAAAAGATCACTAAAGTGCAGAAATGCTGATTTTTGGTCACATCACATCCCAGAAAAAAATGAATAAAAAGTTATCAAAAAGTTGGTACCAATAAAAGAAAATACAGATGATGATGCAAAATATTGGCCTTTAAATAGGCCTATAAAAAGAAAAATATTATAAGGATAAGAACAGAGCAATTTTAAACAAATTAGTAGTGAAATAAAACAAAAGTTATAGAAGTTGTCTATCGTTTTAAACATACTTAATATAGATGACATGTCAGTTGTCCATGCGGCAACCAACTTAAACACGAAACCAACCCGATATTTGAAAACACATATTTTCTAACATTTTTTCCAATTCCAACTCACAAATATATATATTTATTCAGTTTTAGGCTATGTTCACACTACGTATGAGATCGGCCGTTCCGTGACCCCGGACGGATCATCCCGGCCTGTACTTAAGTACCGGCCGGATGATCTGTCCGGCCGCAGAGCTCTGATGCGGCATCCATTGAAACTAAGGCCGTTGTTGCAATCGGCAACAACGGCCGCAGTTTTACGTAGTGTGAACATAGCCTTAGGCTCTGCAGCCGGACAGACCATCCGGCCGGGATGATCCGGGCAGACAGCGGCCGTTCCGTGACCCGGCCGGGGTCACGGAACGGCCGGATGTTCACGTTGTGTGAATATAGCCTTACAGTATATTTAGCGGAAAAATTAGGAGAATTCTTACAAAGTAAAATTAGTATTGAAAAAAAACCAAAACTCATAGCTCACACTTATTTACTTTGTTTTATTTTTTTTCTACCATAATAAACCTTCAGCCTTAATGCACACAAACACATATATACAGTATATCCCCATAAGTAAAACACTACAGTTATCTTAAGCAGGGTGTAATTTTGGAAATATAATGATTACTGTGTCACTGGCAATATGAAACACTACATAGTGTAGTCAGCGTAGGCTAGAGTAATTGAAAGCAAGACAGTGGGTTTTCCTTCTATATGTTTGTCATTAGATCACTGAAACTTGAGATAGATATATATATATATATATATATATATATATATATATATATATATTTTTATATATATATATATATATATATATATATATATATTATATATATATTCATAATATATATATATATATATATATATATATATATATATATATATATATATATATTGAGCCTACTATATTTGTCCTTTTTATGAACCCAAGCAGTATTATCTAAAGTTATTGTTACGTCTGGCAGGGGAATGAGGAGTGTATGGGAGTAGAAAGTAATAAATGATGTTCTAGCTGACTTTAAAGCACCAAATCAAATGTAAAAATGCATGGCAGTATTTTTAACAGATATTAGATTTGAACATGGTAAAAAAATCCCCATGTAACCCTTGTATAAAAAGTCCATACCTAAGAAGAGTGAAGCATTGCTTCTGGTGATGTCGGGGCTATGCTGGTATAATCACTGAACAAATGGTGTTAATGGAATCAATAAGGCAATTCAAGTATGATCAATGATCAAGGTGCTGTATAATTAATGGGTAATCAATCACAGGGCGACATACTAAATCTTACTTTGCTTTTCTGCTTTATCTCACCAAGGTCATAAAACTGAAATTTCTTAAGCAAAATATGTGTGTTCCGTGTATGATTATTGTAGTTGTAAGAATGGATAATTGTAACTTAAAACCATACAACATACAATCCTCGTCCGTAGACTGCACATTGCTCCATGTAATAGGAGGTGCACGGTTGGTGGCTGATGAAAGAATTTAATAAATAACATATATACTTACCTGCCCACTGTGTCCTCCTGCCTCTTCCCAGCTGACCAGAGCCGCCGCTGAAGCTAGTTTCTGAAGTGGCAGGCAGCTCAGTCAAACACTGGCTGTGGCATTGTCCCATCTTGGTCGGTGATTGGCTAAGCTGCCTGCCACTTCAGAGACGGATGTAGAAGCTTTAGCGGCGGCTCTGGTCAGCTGGGAAGAGGCAAGAGGACACAGTGGGCAGGTAAGTATGGGTGGTCTATTTCATTGACTAGTTTTTCTGCCTGTCTGCAGTCTGGAGGATCAGAGCGCTGGTCCAATGAGGATCCGGACCGGGTTCTTGCTCAGCATAAAACAAAGCTGAGGCAGAGTCCCAGCGCTGGCTATTAGATTAATACCCTGATCCCAGCTTCCTCTTGTCTATTCCTGCATTTTCTTTCCTAACTCCCTCTGATTGCTCGACTTGTTATCTGACCTTCTGCCTGGCTTTTGACTATCTGATTTGGTTGCTGATTTTGTACTGCATTGCCCATTTGGTTCTGACTTGGCTTGTTTACTATCACATATTGTGTATGTCTGTCTGTCTTGTTCTGTGTTCCACATATACAGGGAACGCCTTCGTGGTTGTCCATGGCTGCCTAGGGCCAACTGAGGCAAGTAGGTAGGGACAGTGGGTGGGTTGAGACCTAGGGCCAACTGTCTTGTCCTTTCTGTACCTCCCTGTCCTGACACCTGCAACCCAAAATATGCTATGCAGCTATTACCTTCTAGAGTTTTTAAAAGACAACTCAGGCGTCCCCTTCCACCCTTAATTAATACATATTACACAATAATGTGTGTTAATCAGCTGTCTAGAGCTGTTCCATCAACCCTCCCCCCCCCCCCCCCCCCACACACACACACACCCAAGGAAGTGACAAGAAGCTATACTTACACATTCACTGTCCACCTTGTCCTCTTCTCCCACTGCCACTTTGTTTAGATGCCGTCACGAGCGGGGGGCGGACCTGGTCTTCCTCCTCTTCAACTTCTCCCTCTGTAATGAATGGGAGAGAAAAGGCTACTGGAATGCATCACATGGCTTCCAGCTTGCTCAGCTCTGATTGGCTAAGCAAGCTGGAAGCCATGTGATGCAATCCATCTGTATGTGTCAGTATTTTTTTTTTCCTACCGCCGGAGTTGTACTTTAATCTTTTTCTCTTTCTTGACTTTTGACTGTCCATGCATTCTAATATCACACTTTAGCATTTTACTGTTAACTGGGCACCTTGTTCTAGAATGTGAACATTTCCTATTCCCAATGTCACTTCTTCTTTGTGCTGCTTTATATAGTTATAAAGTATATAAGCTGAATCACTGGAAGCCCTGCAGTTGCTTATGGTCATAGATTGTTCAGTATTAAATCCTGGTCATAGGGAATGAGCAACAACCAAGGAGAGACAATTATGAAATGTTACATATTACATCTTCTGCAGCAAACAATATAAATCTGTCTCTCAGGATTCACCGGTTTCTTCTTGAATCTGTTTCACCCTTGGAAAATAATATCACAACTGACAGATGTTTCCTCTTGACATGCAGCAATCTGAAGCCTATTCTATTATCTCATCACTTACACTTAATATCTAAATGGATTTTCTCAAACTCAGTGGTCATTTTACAGCGTCTGGAAGCCGTTCATCCACAAATGTTCTCATTACCTGCAGAGATTTGCTTACAGGAGAGGAGATCTCAAATAAACTCTGGGATATTTTCTGCTGAGAGCAAAAAGTTTTTCCATAAATTTATTTATGACTTTTTACAGAGCCTCTTTTAGAGAAAGCCACTTTGGGCAATTGGTGACTAACTCAATAAGAAACAATAAGAAGCAAGCAATTCTTTATGCATGAACTTCATGGAGTACTGAAAATCGGAAACTTCTCAATGATGACTTAAATGTGTTGGGACAAGTATCTATGATGGAGTTCTAAACAATATGATTATCATAGTAGATTCCCTTCCTTAGTACTGCCCTGCATCTACCAGTGCACTGTAAGCAATAAGTATATCAATGGGAACATCCACAAAACACAAAGGGGGGGATTTATCAAAGTCAGTGCTTAGCGCTCCATTGAGCAAGAGAGCCATAAAGGGGAGCAACATTGCGCAAGTGGAGGAATTTTTTCTCTTTGCGTAAGATTTATTATGATTTACAGCTACACCCATAGGCAAATTCTGCTCTGAACTGGCATAGATTTCTATATCTGCCACATGCTCCTTTTGATAAATGCAGCAGAGCAGACATGAGGAGGAGAATTGGCAATTAGAGGGGTGTATGAGACATAAGAAACATTGGGAGCATTGGGGGTAGCACCAAGCTTTGCTTATTTAGGGCATGTTCACACAGTTAACAACCGTGTGGTTTTTGGCACAAAAAAAGTCCATACTGCCATTAATAAGACAATGCCTCAAATTTATTTTTTGATCCCAAAAATATGTCCTATTTTCGGGGGATGTCTTATTTCTCTCCCCCCATAGCCCCAGCCTTGCCCCAGCTCTCCCCCTGGAACCCCCCCAACATACTCACCAACGTTCGTATTACAAGGGACAATTATCGTTCGAAAAATCGTTAGATCTTTCAGATTTAAACGTTAATCGTTTTGTGTAATAGCAGACAACGATCAAACGACCAAAAAGAAATTGTAATTTGGCAAATGATTTCGGGTCGTTTGCTATAGCGGTCGTTTGAGATCGTTTATCGTTAATTGTCAAAAAATTGGTTGGTGTAATAGTACCCTTACTTTCGGGGGGCCTTAGTTTAGGGTGGGGGTGCCTTATTTTTGGGGAATGCCTTATTTTAGGCTTATTGGTAGGCTAGTTGGGGTGTCTTATTTTAGGAGGATGTCTTATTTTCAGGGAAACATGGTAATAATAACACAGTGTCAGCTTTGAAATGGAAAACAAAGGACTGCACAAAAACAAAAAATCTGTTTTTCTTTCCATGCTGTTACATGCTGAAGCTCTTATTGAAGCCAAAAGAAGTTCCCAGGCTTGGCACCAGGCACAAAATATGTCTGTGTGCACATTGCCTTAGCTTTGCAGATACTCTGCAATGGATTTCATAGTACAGACAGATATTGGCTAGCCCAAACTCAATAAAAAACGATTAGACCACCATGCTTGCCAAGTGGCCGATTGGTAGAGTAATAACTAGTCATTCATTGCATTCTGTAGCCTGCTGTTAACAAATCACCCACAGTTGGTCCTAAAACGGACCATCCTCACAGCACAATGTTTTATTCAGTAACACTATTGTAGGAAACTGTTGTTCATGCAATTTCCCATTATAATTCTCACGTCATCAGAGTAGAAAAAAAGGCACTAAAGTCTATTGAGGCCACAGAAGGCTGAGGCATTACTGATAAATTTGCTTGGACCCAGTGCGGATGTGATGATCCTCCCCACCCTCAGGAGCACCGTCCTATATATAGAATAAAGCAGCTTGTCTGTTTCTCTTGTAAAAGTTAACACAACTACTTATTAAGGTCACTGGGGTTGCATTTGGTCCACATGGGGTATGATAAAGACTTTGTGTAATGATGGTTGATTCCTTTTAGTACAGTGTATTTAACAAATACAGTAAAATACAGCAGGCTTTGGCTTCACAAGCTTTTCCCATTTTTCCTCTGTAATATTTGAACAGCTGGTCCACTTGAACGTCTTCCTGCGATGGGAGGAGTAACAACAGTATAAGCTGTAGGATGGATAATTCAGTGAAAGAGGATTAGTCCCTGGAGCCTGGCCACAACCTAAATATAGACTACCTCTTCTTTGTGTTTATCCAGATCTCTGTGATCATCATCACCCATCACACAGGTTTTCTGTCTCCGACCAGGCAGCTCAGCCAGCCATTCACTAGGTTCTCCCCATTCTAGCGTAGTGACAGATAGTAGATTAGACTTGGCTTAACGCCAGATAGAAGCGCAGGTGTCAACAGTTTTACTTCTACAACTATTATATACATTTAACCAAGGACATCAAATACATTGTTACTTATCAGGAAAATACAATTCTGAACTTATTTCTATAACCCCATCATCATGCAATGTCACATTATCCACAGCTATCATGGGAAAATAAGATAGGCTTTAGTATTGAAACGTTTTATAGCATTTTGTTCTGTGTCATTCCCAAATATATATAGAAATAGTGTAGCAGTTTCTACAATTATTTCAGGTTTGGATTAGGCTTGTCCTACTTACGTGTTGTCCTTACAGTCTTTGTATTTGTCAGCATCCTGTCAAAATGGAATATATACCTAAATGTACAGGCTCAGCCCGTTCACTTCAATAGCTAAAATGTAGTCAGCTAGTGGCTATCTTCTGGTTATTGCCCAAGCATAGATGAGTTTTGTCTTTGAACTCAAAAGTGTGTGTGTGTGTGTGTGTGTGTGTGTCAAACTCAAAAGTGGGTCATTCAAATGAATGGGGTCTGTATCTGAATGTTCAGGTAAATGTGGGCATTCCTTGACTGACATTAGCTGTCAGTGGATTTTAATATAAAGTGACTTTAGTATAAAGTTTATGGACACCTAAAAGGGTTATCTGGTGTTAGAAAATACATTTTCATACAACCCTACCCTTTTGGAAAACATGATAACATCTTATGCTTACCTCCGTGCTCCCTCACTGTCCTGCTGCATTATCTCCAGTGTCCCCCACTGACTTCAGCCTCTGCCACAAACTCATCTTGGGAGTGACAGCCTCCTCAGACAATCAATGATGGATACAGGATAGCACAACGCCCAGTCTCGGAAGTGGCAAGGACACGGGAGATGTCGCAACAGGACACCAGAGGAGCGCAGAGAGGTAATAATGTTTCCCAATATAGCAGTATTATATAAAAAAAAATTCTAATGCTGGATAACCCCTTTAAGTCAGTGCCTACCTAGCCTAGTGAGTGTGGCCTAGGTTTACGTGACATGGGATAACCTAGAGTGGCTGGTCCTGGGCAGCTCGCCACTCAGGTTAAAGGAGAAGTCCCACCAAATTCAAAATAATCAGAAAGTGGGGAAGGGGGGTGTGGGAAAATAATAATCAAAGTAAATGTACCTATCCTCATGCCCGGTAACGTCGCTCTTGGCTTCCCTTGACAGCCGCCAGTGATCTGCAGCTCCATCTGCAAAGTCAAGTGCTCAGCTGAGCGACTGCCCACTCAGCCATTCAGTAACTGGGTGCGGGATACCACCAATCGCTGAGTAGCTGAGTAGGCAATCGTTTAGCCAGGCCATGATGTTGCAGCTGGAAGAGCTGACGTACCCGATTTATAGCTAAAAATTACTTCCGGCGTCAGCCTGACCTGGAAGAGGTGCAACAGAGGCACAAGGATGAGTGAGTTTAGGTTGTTCATTATTTTCTTGCACCCCTCTGCCTTCCTCCCTTTTTTAAATTTGGTGGGACTTCTCCTTTAAGTTCCAGTCTTCTCACAAATGAGAGGAAAGAAAAGTGACCAGTTGGCTATTTTCAATGTTTTGGACTTAGAAAAAGAGTGAGCTACAGTTAAGAAATGGAACAAGACCTAGGCTTTCACTAACTGACCAAATGAAAGCTACATAGCCCTAAAAATGTGCTATAAGTAGTGGTGTATCTGCCATGAGAAAAAAATGCAAATACAAGCAAATGTGTGTTGCATGTTTTATTGCACTTTTAATATTTTGTCACATTATGAATCTTGTGACTCTAAGAAAAATCAATGATCTATAATTTATATGATACAGTATGTATGCCACAGAAAAGAATGCCACCAAAAATGACAGGTATAGAAATGTATCAGTAAAAAAAAACATATGTAACATAAAAAAAAAAAAAAAAAAAAAAAAAAAATATATATATATATATATATATATATATATATTCATTTTACAGGCTTTTTAAAGGGTAACTCTGGCCACAACTAAAAATCCAGTACAGGCAGGGTGTGGAGGGAACAAAATAAAGAAACTATTCTTACCCTGTGCCCCCCCCCCCCCCCCCCCACAGTGCCACATAACTAGTTCTCTGACGGACACCAGCCTAAATTTTCTCCTGGCTTCCCTGGCTGCAGCATTGCTCCACCTCAGTCAGTGACTGGCTGAGCGGGTATTTCTGTGTCAGGGCTGAGACCTTGCAGGAGTGGGAGCTAGAGAAGTCCATTGGGAGTCCAGAGGCGGTGATGCAGCGATTCTGGGGGCACAGGGATAGGTAAGCATAGCTTCTTTATTATGTTCCCCCAACCCCCTGTCTGCAACAAGATTTTGAATTATAGAGTTCTCCTTTAAGCCAAAAAGTGTATGTGAAGGAGGCCTAAGGCTGAGCCAAAGCCAGAAGTAAATCCAGCAAGAAGCAAAGTATAAGCCCTTCCTTTTTACTTCCTATTTCTCTTGAATTTACTCTTAGGACTTATCCACACATCATTTTTTATGCCCATAAATCAATTAGTTTCTATGTGGTCATCCACACATGTGTTTAGAAAACGGATCTGTCAATCTATTCCGCAAAGAAGAAGGACATGCACTTATACGCAGGGGCGGTCTTGGCATTTCTTGGGCCCCAAGCGAAGTTATGTCTGGGGCCCCCCACTCGACACGCGTTCCAAAACAATAGACCGCTGTGTGTTGCCCCCAGTAGTATATACCCCTTGTGCGCTACTGCCAGTAATATATACTCCTTGTGTGCTGCCTCCAATAGTATATACCCCTTGTGTCCTGCCTCCAGTAGTATATACCCCTTGTTTGCTTCCCCCAGTAGTATATAGACCCCTGTGTGTTCCCCCAGTTATATATAGCCCCCCCCCCCGTGTGCTCCCCCAGAAGTATATAGACCTCCTGTGTGCTGCCCCAGTTGTATATAGACCCTCTGTGTGCTCCCCCACTAGTATACAGGCCCCCTGTGTGCTCCCTCAGGGGTATTTAGCCCCCCTGTCTGCTCCCCCACTTGGATATAGACCTCCTGTGTGCTCCCCCACTTGGATATAGACCCCTGTGTGCTCCTCCTGTAGTATATAAACCCCCTGTGTGGTTCCCCCAGTAGTATATAGACCCCCTGTGTGCCCCACCAGTATTATATAGACCCCTTGTGTGCTGCCCCAGTAGTATAAAGACCCCTGTGTGCTCCCCCAGTTATATATAGACCACCTGTGTGCCTCACAAGTAGTATATAGACCCCCTGTATGTTCCCCCAGTAGTATATAGACCCACTGTGTGCCCCACCAGTAGTATATAGACCCCTGTGTGCTCCCCCAGTAGTATATAGCCCCCCTGTGTGCTCCCCCAGTAGTATATAGCCCCCCTGTGTGCTCCCCACTTGGATATAGACCTCCTGTGTGCTCTCCAAGTTGTATATAGACCCCATTCTGCTGCCCCAAGTAGTATATAGACCCCCTGTGTGCTGCCCCCAGGAGTATATAGACCCCTCTGTGAAGCCCCAGTAGTCTATAGCCCCCCTGTGTGCTCCCCCCCATTTATATAGACCTCCGATGTGCGCTCCCCCAGTTAAACAGACCCCTGTGTGCTCCCCCTCCCATATAGTATATAGCACAATAAAACAAACACTTATACTCACCTGGGTCCGGGCGTCTCCTCTTCTCTTCACTCTTGTGGCCGCAGGAAGGGTTTTCCCTGCGATCACAAGAGACTGCACTCCCCTTGTCCTGGCTTCGATGCTCCAGTGATGTCACTGGAGCGCCGGCACCACAAGGACAAAGCTGCCACTTGTGACCGCAGGGAAAACCCTTCCTGCGGCCACAAGAGTGACTGACAGGAAGGGAGCCAATATCTCCCGCCCTGTCAGTGCTGCTGCATGTAACTATGAGCGCTCATTACGAGTGCTCATAGTTACAGTTCAGATGGCAGCAGCGAGCGGGACAGCGGCCCTGTCCAGCGGTCTTGAGCACAAGAGCAGGGCGTGGGGGCCCCCCTGGATGTTGGGGGCCCCAAGCAATCGCTTGGGGTGCTTGGTGCCAAAGACCGCCACTGCTTATACGGTCCATTTATTTGGAACAGAGTCTCTATTAGAAGTCAATGGGTAAGTTTTAAATGAACGACATGGATTCACCAACCTTCTCTCTGGCTTCTCCCAGACATCACTGATCCTGATTTCTGAGGTCCCAGAACAAAAACTGATGTGTAGATGAGACATTAGTTGTGGCACAAAAATTGTAGTGTCATTTTTCAAGAAAACTGCTACATGTGACGGCAGAGTTAGGTTATTTTCAGAAAAGGTTTTTCTGTAAGTATTTTGGTCAGTATTTTTTCAACCAAAGCCAGGAGTGGGTGGAGAACACAGAAACTGTACAAATCTTTCCATTATAATGTTTTTCTTCCAGTTTCACTCCTGATTTTGGCTACAAATACTGACCAAAATACTGCATGTAAACATAGCCTAAGGGTGGTTTTATACATAGGAGTCTTTCTGTAGTATTTTTCCTATCTTTTCTCAGACTTTTTAGTATAATATTAGTTAAAAGTAAACATATTTTGTGGTTTTCTTTACTTGCAGTGTATTGTTTGAGTTCTATTGTCAGGTCGTGGATATGGCAACTTGTAATGCAACATGGCAATTTTTGCTCACATGTCCACCATGTACTGTATCTCTAGCATTATGGATATTTTTGGTGGAAGAGGCTCTTGAAGGCTATACCCAAAAGGTTTTTTTCCATTAGTAAAATATGCTGTGGAATACATGGTAAAAATATAAGGCATGCTCTCAGTGCATGCCCTCCCCTCCTGTTTCTTATGTGGAATATGTGCAAATATGTCACTTTTCCATGTGTATTTGAAATTCACTGTGAAAATAATGTGCTCCACAGTTCACACAATTCCCATTAGAAATAATGGGACACATATTGCACACACCAAAGAACACCATATGTTAGGTAATCTGCCAGCACCATATGGTAGGTTTCAAACTGCTGACACTGTTAGATACTGTAGCTATTAGGAAATAGTACCATAAATAGTTCCTATATCGGTCTGGGCTTCCAGAACATAGAAAAACACTTAATTTCTAGTGCCATTTCTGCTGACACTGTTAGATAGCTATTAGGGCAGGTAGATAAATGGTACCTTTTAAATATCCGTCTATACTTCCTCAGTGCAAAGAGTCAAAGAGGCTTTCCCAAGCTCCTGAAACACCTCCCTGTTTCCCCTCCCATACCAATACCTTGATAGCTGGAAGCTAAGCCCTAAGTAAAGTCAAAGAGGCATTCCAGCTTCCAGCATTTCAGGCATTTGGAAAAGCCTCTTTGACTTCTCAAACTGGAGAAGTATAGACAGATATATGAAGGGTACCAATATGTTTCCTTGGGCTCACAACTATCTAACAGTGTCAACCGCTTGGAACGTGACTTGCAGCTGACAAATTCACTTGAATTTTCCTCCATAAAGTTGACATTCTCAATGTTTTCATTAGCTTTTTTATTTGAATGGTTCAGTCTTTAAAAAAAATATTTAAAAAATTATTAGAACCAAAAGCAATTCCAGCTTTAACTAACATTTAGAGAATTGCTCATAAAGAAACTCCATATGTAGAGTATCGCGAGATCATAGACTTACTTTAACCCTTAGGGGACACAGCCAGTTTTCATTTTTGCGTTTTCGTTTTTCCCTCCTCGTGTATATAAGGCCATAGCGCCTGCATTTTTCCACCTAGAGACCCAAATGAGCCCTTATTTTTTGCGCAACTAATTGTCCTTTGCTAAGGCAGATGTAATTTTTGCCTAAAATGTGCCGGGAAACCAGAAAAAAATTATATGTGTGGTGAAATTGAAAAAAAAAACGCATTTCTTTTATTTGGGGGAAATGTGTTTTTACGCCATTCGCCCTGGGGTAAAACTGACTTGTTATGCATGTTCCTCAAGTCGTTACGATTAAAACGATATGTAACATGTATAACTTATATTGTATCTGATGGCCTGTATAAAATTCAAACCGTTGTTAACCAATATACGTTCCTTAAAATCGCTCCATTCCCGGGCTTATAGCGCTTTTATCCTTTGGTCTATGGGTCTGTGTGAGGTGTCATTTTTTGCGCCATGATGTGATCTTTCTATCGGTACCTTGATTGCGCATATATGACTTTTTGATCGCTTTTTATTACAATTATTCTGGATTTGATGCGACCAAAAATGCGCAATTTTGCACTTTGGGATTTTTTTGTGCTGACGCCGTTTACCGTGTGAGATCAGGAATGTGATTAATTAATAGTTCGGGCGATTACGCACGCGGCGATAGCAAACATGTTTGTTTATTAATTTATTTATTTATTTTTATTTATAAAATGGGGAAAGGGGGGTGATTCAGACTTTTATTAGGGGAGGGGGTTTTGTGTTATTAAAAATACTTTTTTCTTTTACTTTAGACATATACTAGAAGCCCCCCTGGGGGGCTTCTAGTATATGCACTCTGATCTCTCATAGAGATCCATGCAGTATAGTTATACTGCATGAATCCATGAGATCGGTGTTCTATTACTTTTGGCTGCTGCAGCCAAAAGCAATAGAATGCCGAGCCGGGATCAGCGCCATTACGGAGCAGACCCCGGCCCGGTATGGATGCAGGGATCGCCCCCCCGCAATCGCGCCGCAGGGGGGCGATCCCCCCACTAGACCACCAGGGATGTATAACCGCAAGTATTTAGAAGCAGCTGTCAAAGTTGACAGCTGCTTCTAAGTACTTAATTAGCGGGCACGGCGATCGGACCGTGCCCGCTAATAGCCGCGAGCCCGGGCTACTCGCGGCACCCGGGATCGCGGCAGTTCAGAGGGTGGTCGCCGCGCGACCCCCCTCTGAACTCCCATAGCGGCACGAGGACGTTAAATAACGTCCTGGTGCAGCTATGGGTTAAAGCGACTCTGTACCCACAATCTGACCCCCCCAAACCACTTGTACCTTTATATAGCTGCTTTTAATCCAAGATCTGTCCTGCGGTCCGTTTGGCAGGTGATGCAGTTTATTGTCTTAAAAAGCAACTTTTAAACTTACAGCCCCGTGCCCTACAGCCGTGGCTTAGAATATCTGTGCTCTAACTTTGCACCACCCCTCCATCCCTCCTCCCCACCCTCTTCATCATTAGGAATGCCACTGGAACATTTTCTCCTTGCTGAACATTTGCACAGGTCCTTAACGATCCAACCCATGTGCCGGGCTGACACAGCTGAGGAATAGTAGGCAATCTGCCTGGAGCATTCCTAATGATGAGGAGGGCGGGGAGGAGGGACAGAGAGGTTGTGCCAGCCTAATGCATACACAATCTAGGCCGCGGCTTTGGGCATAAGGCTGCCAGTTTAAAAGTTGTTTTTTAGCAAAATAACTGCATCCCCTGCCAAACGGACCCCAGGACAGATCTTGGATTAAAAGCAGCTATCCGAAGGTACAAGTGGTTTGGGGGGGTCAGATTGTGAGTACAGAGTCGCTTTAACTCGATCACACTAGATATGGAAAAAGAAACACATTTAGTCTATATCTCTTTCCAAATTCCACTCCAGATTTTGCCAAAAAATATATGTAAAAAGTTTCATTGTAACCGCAAAGTATGTACAGTACTTCGGGTAAAGAAACTGTGACATTTCAATATGTAAATCCTAATCTAATCTAGACAAGCAGCATGCATCTTTTCTTTCTGACAATACACACTATATGAAATAAATTATTTCATCTTTAATGGAAATTCTCCCATGAATTCAACCTGAAATAATTGGTTTTTCAAATAAGACCTGAAAAATGGAAGATCAACAAACAGCACTCAGCCTAATGACATTATTCAGCATAGCATCCACTTTGTTTCATTGTGAACACAAAAATACAGAAGCAAATAAGAAAATGTGATTATCCTCCTCCTTCTCCTCTGTTGCCAGTCATGGCAGAGGGAGTCGGGCAATGTCTGCAGATAAACACAGACCGCGTGCCAGGGCTGACTAAGGCCTCAGGTGCATCACACCATAGCTGATCAGGCATACAGAAAAACACAGAAATGCTGTTTGTCTTATCAAGTACTCATGACTTGGCATGGCAGCGGTCACACAGTGGTAAATCAGGGAGGTGCACTTATTCCTGCAGTGTTTGTGGTTTACACTAACTGCATATGCCAAGAAAATCTCTCCTACAGTAGATGCTAAACTTGTCTATACCATATACAGTGGTACCTTGATTTAAGAGTAACTTGGATTGAGAGCGTTTTGTAAGAGGAGCTCATAGTTTTTCAAAATTGTAACTTGGTATAAGAGCATTGCTTTGGTTTAAGAGCTCAGTGTACTGGGTGGGAGGGGGAGTACAGGAGGGGCAGGGTCTGCAAAGCTGGGTCCACAGCACTGTACTCTGACCAAGGAAGTCCCCCTTACCTTCTCAATCATAGCATCCACTTCAGGCTGGGGCTTGCATCAGGGGACAGGACTGGGGAGATAATCTCTCCATAGCTGTAACCCCTCTCTCCCCAGACAGGGAGTGCTGCTATACTGTGCCCACATATGTCCTGCTCATTCCTTCATATACCCTGCAGTCTGTCAGCTCTTGTGTCTCCCATTCTCTTCATTCCTGCTATTATGTGGCTGCACATTCACTCAGCTATACACACTGCGGTATAGAGAGTCATGTGACCACACAGACCTCTGACAGCAGCCCTGCTTCTCTATTCTACCCTGTTGTACTACTCTACTGCATTATGGGGATCTTTCATCCTGTACAAACTGCTGCTGTTTTTTTCAGGTTTATGCATTTACTATACATTATACACCACATGCTGATTGCTATACTGTACAGTAACTTATAATATCACCTATTCAGCTGTTTCTAAATGTTTGTTTCATTAATTTTACATGTTATTGAGAATACAAAATGATTTTGGGGTGTGGAACCAATTGTCTGCATTTCTATGATTTCTTATGGGAAGTTTTGCTTTGGTCTGAGAGTAGATTTGTATTACAAGCGCGGTCCCGGAACAAATTATGCTCGTAATCCAAGGCATCGCTGTAGTAGATTTCGTCTGGCAAAGGTCCCTTTGGCCTCCCCCTTTTCTGATAATTTAGAACTAAAAATAGTTTGTGGGGATAACTAGATGAACATGAAGTCCCTTGTAGAGTACGCTTATACAGAACAGTGTATATACATAGTTTATATACATGCTACATACACAGGGTCCTGCAGGGGATATAAATGCACTATCCAGGTAATTCATGAATGTGCTGGTTCCTCAGTACAGCAGTCTCATTGTGTAGCTGTAGGTAGTGAACCAGTACCAATCCTATACTTGTAATTATCTCTAGATCCCTTCCTGTAATTCACTGTTATCCCAGGTTTGCTGATACTACAATACCATGCAACACCTATTTCTGCTTAATATTGTGGGAAGCATCTAGCGGTTAATGTATTATACCTTAGTGATCAGTGAAAGATATTTGGAGGGAGGAATGTCTGACGGACTTCTTTCTTCTATACTCAGTTGCTCACAATTTTTAATAGAAAATCCGATCTCCAATAATTTATAAAAACAATCATGGATTTACATATACTGTATAAAAATCCCGGTAATACTTCTATGACTCCTTGAAGAGACAAGACTCAACAGCGGCAGCACCTGTTCACCCCTCTGCTGTGCTCTATGCTCGTCCTTAGGCTGCTCGGGTCTTCCGGTGTCTTCTTCCTTCTTTTGCTGCAATGATAACCTCTGGCCACTAGGGTGCGCAAACAGCCAACTGCTCTGGATTATTAGAGGCAGCTTGTCTTCACCTGCTACTGCCATCTGCCAATCACTAGCACCTATTTAAACTAGCTCCAACTGACCCCGCCTGAGCATTATTCAATTCTGGCATTCCAAGTAAAGGTGTCTATCTGCTGTTATCCATGCCTGTTTGTCGGATTATGCTTTCTGCCTGACTCCTGTCTGTACTGTGGTCCATTTCCTGTTGCCGACTCAAATTGTCTGACCTGTCTCTAAAGCCGTCTGTCCTGACCCTTTTTCTGTCTGACTACAATACCCATCTCATTCCTGGTACTGCGCTGACCCTCCTAGGGATGACCTGGCTTGATAAACACATATACTCTGCCTCTTCCCCGGTGCCTTGCACCAACTCTGTCTAGTTCTTGGGAACCAGCTGCAGCTCACGCCAGGACATATAGCCGCAGAAGTCCAGCTTTCTCATCCTGGAGCAGGATAAAGGGTGAAAACAGTGGGTCCACACTTGGTGTCTGTTACAAGAGTGTCGTAAAGACGTATGGAGACTTAAGGGCCATTCATACTCCACTGAGAATACTAGGAAGAAATGATATGCAAAGCCGCTCTGATGCCACCATTTTAAGGTAACAATCCCTTAAAGTCTCACTCCAACTTTTAGTCTTAAAACATGACTGGAAATGTATTGACAAGTAGCAATAATCCTGAAACAGCTGTCTACAGAGGGGTAATCTCTTCTTCTATAGAGATCTCTGGCTTTGCATACATTCTCATTCATCGTTTAAGACTCCTAGTTGCAATTACATAGCCTGTAAACATATTCATAGAAATTGTGACATCACAGCAGAGTTGTATTTACTTTTTAATCATGAACATTATTGTTTCATCAGCACAAGAGATCTTAGTCAGTAAATACGCACATGCACGCACGCACGCACGCACACACACACACACACACACACCTGTGACATAATAGCAATACAGCCCACAGTGCTCCCACAGCGACAGGCACCGTGCAGTGTGCTAAAAAGCATAAACACCTACTCCATACTCTACACTCATCTATTGAAAGAAGTCAACGTGATTACAGCTATTAAAATGATGTACATAGGTCATTTCTCCTCTTAGGCATCGTCCACACATCAGTTTTTCAGGATCCTGATTTATGGATGGAAAAAGAACCCATTGATTTCTATGGGGTCATGCGAACACCCGTTATTAGTGGATAAGAAAATTCTGGCACTCACCAAGTAAAGTATTGCTTGTTTATTACGTGTAAAACATCATAAGGTACAGGAGGACGTGTTTCAGCTGAGCTGATGAAGGCTATATGCAGAAACGCGTCCTCCTGTACCTTATGATGTTTTGCACATAATAAACAAGCAATACTTTACTTGGTGAGTGCTGGGATTTTCTTGTCCACTACATCTGGGATGCCATCCTGCCATGAGCACAGAAGTGCCATCTCCTCTACAATACAACACCCGTTATTAAACCATATCCATGTGTGGTCACCAGTCGATGCCACCAAAAGTAGGACCTGCACTTCTGTGGTCTGTTTTTACAGTATGGGCTCCATAGACTTTAACCAGTGTGTATGACCTGTGATTGCCGCTAGCACATCCACAGGCTGCCCACAGTCATGGACCATACTTTAGTCTATGCATCACCTAAAGTATACATGACCAAAGAAAAATAAAATCTCTCTTCAAGGAAATAAAAGTTACAACCTATCAGCGGAAGAAATACCCATTAAAATGCCAGACACAGTTGTAGAACAAGTCTACTTCTCATTACACCAGATGATGAATTGATCAGAGAAAGAACACAAGGCTTCACAACACAAGGTCACACTGGTAAGGCTTGTCCCAGATGCAGAATATTAACATTTCCATTCTGTTTTAACAAGATTTATGAATAAGAAGTAAAACGCTAATGCCCTTGACGTCACCTTGAGTTATATCCACGATATTGGATTTATTCTCACAGGACAGGAGCAGAAATAGATAATGAAGAAGCATTCAATCCCATGCTTACTTATGTGATGAGTAATCAGTCAATTTACATGTGCCAGCAACTCCACAACCGACTGCCTAGTGATAGCAATGCGGCTAAGGATAGATAAGTGAGTCTTACCTGTGATTCAGAGTTGCTGTATGATCAGTTCTCACAATGCTGTGTGCTCAACCAGAATCTCCTTTCTTTCCAGTGATGCAGACCTGCCTAGTAAAGCATGCTAATGATGCACCAGAGGGAAGCCCTGCGAAAACAGAACAGGACCATATGTCAGCCTATAGCATCACCGCCTCCACACCGAGAGAAAGGGAGCTCGACAGATGAAAGGAGGCAAGAGAGGAGAGGAAATGAGCTAAGGAAAACAGGCAAGAGGCATAGATGGATGGATGGATAGATAGATAGATAGATAGATAGATAGATAGATAGATAGATAGATAGATAGATAGGAGTTTAATAGGAGATAGATAGATAGATAGATAGATAGATAGATAGATGATTAATAGGAGATAGATAGATAGATAGATAGATAGATAGATAGATAGATAGATAGATAAATAGATAGATGATTAATAGGAGATAGATAGATAGGAGATAGATAGATAGAATATAGATAGATAGATAGATAGATAGATAGATAGATAGATAGATAGATAGATAGATAGATAGGAGATAGATAGATAGGAGATAGATATAGATAGATAGATAGATAGATAGATAGATAGATAGATAGATAGATAGATAGATAGATATGAGAGAGAGAGAGAGAGAGAGAGAGAGAGAGAGATATACAACAGAAAATATAAGCAGCACTGCACACAGAGAACTTTCGGGTGCCAGCGGTCCTGGATCTTGCCCATAGATCGTTGTTTAAATAGCAAATGGAAAGTCCACGGCACTCACAAGGTTAACGGTGAAAAATCGGTGATTTATTGCATACAGCACTCCAAAATAAGACACAACGTTTCGGTAACCTCACTTTGAGGATGGTAACGTGAGGTTACCGAAACGTTGTGTCTTATTTTGGAGTGCTGTATGCAATAAATCACCGATTTTTCACCGTTAACCTTGTGAGTGCCGTGGACTTTCCATTTGCTAGATAGATAGATAGATAGATAGATAGATAGATAGATAGATAGGAGATTAATAGGACATAGATAGATAGATAGATAGATAGATAGATAGATAGATAGGAGATAGATAGATAGATAGATAGATAGATAGATAGATATGAGATAGATAGATAGATAGATAGATAGATAGATAGATAGATAGATACAAAATAAGACCGCAGCACTCTGGTAAGGCTATAAATCGGGTGCCAGCTGTCCCACCTGGGTCCACCGGTGTAATGTAGATATTCCACAAGAAGGATATGACTGCAGCACTCAAGTCGTGTAACAAAACGGTGATTTATTAGCTCATGGATACACTCAGTAGCAACGTTTCAGATCCATCCATAGGATCCTTTTTCAAGCAAGTGAATACAAAATCTCCTTCAGGGGTATATATGTGCAAATACATAAGTGACTTCAATTGAAATAATCAGTGATCATGTATTAAATTACAAAAACATACAATCCAATTCATAGTGTCAGATAAAAAAGTGAAAATATATCTAGTAATACATAAGTGGCCATCTAGGTACGTGTAAGCATACAGTGCATAATCGTGTAAATAATATTAATTATACTAATGATCTAATTTGGAGCAGCTACGTTGTACTAACCACGGATGTCAGCTGACTAGCCAATGATGTCTATGGGATGTGCTATACTCGAGACTCCATCTAAGGTGGTATGACACGCACGCAAAGGTGGAACGCACGATGTGCGCATGCGTAGTAATGACCAATGATGTACTAGCTTGGGTGGTAGTTATGGAAACCATGTAAGTTAAGGGAACAGCGCAACATGCATCATTTCATACATACGAGGGCATATTTGACCGCTGCTGCCTCCTATTAACACCAACTGGTCACGGATCTTTCCCGGTTAGGGTCCGATCCCACATGACGTATAGTGAGTCCTGATCAGCCACGTAAAAAACAATTTGCTGAAACAGGTCCACAACGCAGGTGGGGGCTGCTATGCGGCTCTGCCCTAAGCTTTCACTCCGCTGAATCCCTCAAAAACGCATAATGTGTACATGGCACGTGACAAGTATCTAAAAATCGAAATAAATAAATAAATTGGTCAATGTTAGTTATAAATTGGTCAATGTTAGATGGAGAACCAGGCATATAGGAATCACTGCTTATTTTAGCGTGCGTGTCATACCACCTTAGATGGAGTCCCGAGTATAGCACACCCCATAGACATCATTGGCTAGTCAGCTGACATCCGTGGTTAGTACATCGTAGCTGCTCCAAATTAGATCATTAGTATAATTAATATTATTTACACGATTATGCACTGTATGCTTACACGTACCTAGATGGCCACTTATGTATTACTAGATATATTTTCACTTTTTTATCTGACACTATGAATTGGATTGTATGTTTTTGTAATTTAATAGATGATCACTGATTATTTCAATTGAAGTCACTTATGTATTTGCACATATATACCCCTGAAGGAGATTTTGTATTCACTTGCTTGAAAAAGGATCCTATGGATGGATCTGAAACGTTGCTACTGAGTGTATCCATGAGCTAATAAATCACCGTTTTGTTACACGACTTGAGAGTGCTGCAGTCATATCCTTCTTGTAGATAGATAGATAGATAGATAGATAGATAGATAGATAGATAGATGATATATGAGAGATAGATAGATAGGAGATAGATAGATAGATAGATAGATAGATAGATAGATAGATAGATAGATAGATAGATAGATAGATAGATAGGAAATTGATAGGAGATAGATTGATAGATAGGAGATTGATAGATAGGAGATTGATAGGAGATAGATAGATAGATAGATAGATAGATAGATAGATAGATAGATAGGAAATTGATAGGAGATAGATAGATAGATAGATAGATAGATAGATGCTATGTTCACATGTTTTTTTTAGCTCAGTTTAAAATAACGTCCGTCATTTTGAGGCTAAAATAACGGACGTAATTTAGCAGCTTGGCCTGGCCAAGACATTCGCTTGGTATTGTAGCACCAGCAAATTTGTAATCACAGTCAACTACAGGAAGAAATCCAGAGACAATCAGCAATATAGAAATTCAGTTATCTATGTCGTACAGTGTGTTGGCAAAGAACATCAAATTCACAGTTTGTTTAGATAACCAGTAACTTTACTGAACAGTTCTTGTAGATACAGTCAATACAATACAGTCCTTGTTCACAAGGTGAAGAGAAATACTTTTGCTTGAGAGACAATATATAGGTCACTTCCCCTTTAATTAGTACATCTGCTGCTAGTAGGCTGACTGAATAGTTGGATGCTATAACACTTGATATGGGAAGATTATACCTGACTTTAACTAGGTGACAGTCTCTTTTAGATACAACAATCACTGAACTCAGGGAGAACAGCAAAAAAATCCAATGGAGTACCCATTTATGAGTCTCCACTGATTGTCCCCTACAAAATTTGAATATGCAAAAAAGGGGTCCGTGGAGCCTCAGTTACAAGTCTCAAAACACGGGAATAGCCAGATATCCCTCTCTCCAGAGAAGGAAGCCCATTGCCAAGGGGTGCCTCCTAGTGGGGAGAGCACCAAACCACCCTGATACGTAGTCCCTCAAGTCCTCACTCTGTTGCGAGCTTTGTGACCTAAATAGGGGAACACCAGGGTGGCCCCTGTAAGTCAAAGTCTAACTCTGTGGCGAGTATAACGACATAAGACAAGGGTTACCAAGGCTAGGCATCCATCCACAGACTGCAGTTTCGGGGTATTTGCCCCTCGTCAGTGTGGAGTAGGATTCTGGCTACCGGGGGAGTACCGGGGGTACTCCATTGGATTGTGTTTTGTTGGTCTATATTTCATTGCCCCCGGTAGCCAGAATCCTGCTCCACACTGACGAGGGGCAAATACCCCGAAACTGCAGTCTGTGGATGGGTGCCTAGCCTTGGTAACCCTTGTCTTATGTCGTTATACTCGCCACAGAGTTAGACTTTGACTTACATTGGCCACACTGGTATTTCCCTATTTAGGTCCCAAAGCTCGCAACAGAGTGAGGACCTGAGAGACTACGTATTAGGATGGTTTGGTGCTCTCCCCACTAGGAGGCACCCCTTGGCAACGGGCTTCCTTCTCTAGAGAGAGGGATATCTGGCTATTCCCATGTTTTGAGACTTGTAACTGAGGCTCCACGGACCCCTTCTTTGCATATTCAGTCTTTTAGATAGTTGACTTGGTAGGAAGACTTGAGCTGAGCTGAGGGCGACTACTTAAGGAGTGATCAGTCCATTTAGGATTAGACTTTTCTGACAAGACCCTATACAGTTTTGGCTTGACTGAAGGATAAAACTGAGCACAGACAGGTCTATACTAAAATAAAACGTAACTTTTACTAGATATATTAAAATAGATCAAAACAAAAACCCTTAGTGTACCAACACACCTCCACCATCTAAAATCAGGCTTATGAACCCAAACAATATTTCATGCCAGAATACACACCACTATATAGTCTCAGTCAAGTGTGCAGTGTGTATCGTTTCATCGAGCAGGTAAGCGATACCAACAATGTCCTTGGGAGCACCTGACCCTATAGGTCCCTATTGGGTGCACCACAACTACCCCTGCTCGCTCAGGGACTGTCGGAGTTATCGCCCTAGAAAGGGCGGCCCCTGCCCCGTACTAGTCTATACCAATATCCCTATAAAACCCCTACCTACACTCCCGACACCGTGTTTCATTCCGATAATCATCAGGGGAGGATCACAAAAAGTCAGGGTAAGAAAGTTGCACAATACCACTAACACATACGATACAGCGGCGGTATTGTCACAAAAGCGTCCTGAGAGTGCTCAGGGACGCTAACTCACGTGGACCTCAGGTCGTCCATTACATGTGGGCTTGAGCGTATGGCTTCTGGCCTCCAGTAGTCATGATGGAGATTTAAACAGCCGCCGTCACTCGCGCCTATACGTGGCTCCTCCTCATTTCCGCCCTGTGGAACGCAACATGCGTTCCACTGATTATATTTCCGGGAGAGCATCACGAGATATGGCGCGGACGCCGTAACCAGGCAACCATCTTAATAGTAGCCATATTTCAACAATGAACAGGAGTTATAATAACCAGTTAAATACTTAAGGCAAAGAAAGCACCCAGCAACCTAATATATATACAGTGTGTTTCAGTGAGGTACGAGAGAACTACGATATTTACAATATTTACATATTTACATAAAAGGGGGGCAACACAAACGGGGAAGACAGGACATCAGCAGATCATAAGGACATACCATTGGCTGACCTTTACAAATAGCATGAATACGTGAGCTGTTCGTTGAGACCTTGTGGGGACACGGTTTTTAAACGAAAAATCCACTCCGTTTCTCGCTGCAAAATTAACCTGTCCCAGTTGCCCCCTCTTAGCGGAGGTTTTACCAGTTCTACGCCCTGAAACCGTAAGCATGACATTTGTCCTTCATGCACCGTATTTATATGTCGCGCTATTGGTTTATCCGCTCCTACCTGGATATCTCTTAGATGCTCCCCGATCCTTCGGCGGAACTCTCTAATAGTTTTACCCAGGTACTCAAGGCCACACTGACATGTCACCTTATATACCAAACCTTTCGATCTGCAATTCATAAAGTCTCGCATCATGTACTCTTTTCCCGTAACGTTACTTAGCACTTTTTTACTCACATCTATGTATGGACATGCTATACAGCCACTGCATCTAAATGTGCCGCAAATCTTTCTGTCCAACCACGTCTCCCGCGGTAATGGAGCGACATAGTGGCTTTTAACCAATCTGTCTCGCAGACTCCGACCTTTTTTATATGTAATCTGCGGTTTCACACCAATGTGGCATTTAACATCTGGGTCCAACTGCAGGACATCCCAATGCCTTTCCAAAATATTTCGTACCTCACTGGAGGCCACGTCATAGGTGCCCACAATTCTAGTCACCTCCGCCGATGTCTCCCTCTCCTTTACCTTGGGAATCAGCAAGTCCTCCCTCCTTTTTGTCTTTACTGATTGATAGGCTGTTCTCAACACCGTATTAGGGTACCCCCGTTGTTGGAACCTTTCGCGCATCATATCTGTTTGCCTCCGATACTCAGATGGATTAGAGCAATTGCGCTTAACCCGGAGGTACTGGCCTCTGGGTATCCCAGCCTTTAGGGACCTCGGATGGTGACTATCCCAGACTAATAATGAGTTTGTGGCCGTGGGCTTACGATAGATCGTTGTCTCTAAACCTCCATTCCTTGACCGCTGTATCAATATGTCCAAGAATGGCAATCTGCATTGGTCAATCTCATATGTGAATTTGAGACCCAAACTATTTTCATTAAGGGCTCCCACAAATGTCACAAAGTCCTCCTTACGTCCATTCCAGATGACCAGGACGTCATCAATGTATCTCGTCCATAATGCTATGTGTTGTATGTGGGATGACATGTCCTCCTCAAAAACGATCGTCTCCTCCCACCAGCCCAGATAGAGGTTAGCGAAAGTGGGGGCACAAGGGCTCCCCATCGCCACCCCTCTGAGCTGGTGGAAGATTTTACGATTGTAGAGAAAGAAATTATGGGTAAGTATGAAGCGTGTCAAATCACAGATGAAATTATTGTGCCCCTCATATTGGCAACCTCTTGACCTCAAAAAATATTTAATGGCCTTCAAGCCCAGGTCATGGGGAATCGAGGAGTAGAGAGCTTCAACGTCAATAGATGCCAACCAAGCATCTTTTTCCAGAGTCACCCCATCTAGCTTACGCAACAAGTCCATCGTGTCTCGAGTATATGAACCCAAACCAGTCACGAACGATCTCAGTACCTTATCAATGTACACTCCAGCATTTTGAGAAATGCTATTTATCCCCGATACTATCGGGCGACCTTTTAAGGGTTGTGTCCCCTTATGCAGTTTGGGCAGTGAATAAAAGGTCGCTTTAACTGGAAACTTGGGGACCAAGTAAGCTCTTTCATGGTCACTCACTATTCCATCAGAGTGCGCCATATCCACAATATTTCTAAGGTCCACCAAAAATTCCTCTGTAGGGTCGGAACTTAAAACCCTATAGCATTCCTTGTCCTTCAAGATACTCATACACATGCCAACATAGAGAGACGAGTCCATCACCACCACATTCCCCCCCTTATCCGAGGGCTTAATGGTGATGGATTCGTCCCTCTCCAGGTCCAGGATGGCCTGCATCTCTTCTTTGCTACAGTTACTCCGATATTTCTTATCCTGCAGCCCTTCAAGATCCCTAGTGACTAATTCCACGAACACATCTATACATGAGATGTCCCCCAGAGGTGGAGGCATCTTAGTACTCCTATTCTTTAAATCAGTAAAGGGGCCCAAGCCGCGAGCTCTATCACCCTCCTCCATTAATTCAGTCAGTAGATCCACCCCCTCCAGGGTGTCCACCGCTATTCCCAACTCGGCACTACGTTTTTTGGCCTGTATACTATGAAATTTATGCCATCGCAGCTTGCGGGCGAAAAGGTTGACATCGCGGACCCAGTTAAAATAATTAAACCTGGTCGTGGGCACAAAAGACAAGCCTTTACTGAGTACACACATCTCGATATCTGTTATAGTGCGCGTGGATAGGTTAACTACCTGTAATGTGTCTTCACCTCTCAATATCTGCTGCGGTTGCGTAATGGGTATGTAGTCTCTGGTTGCTCTAAAAAACGTGTGTTCTCTGAATATCGTGTACCTCCACGTCCTCCTCTCCCACGTCCACTGCCCCTCGGTCTGCCTCTATTCCACCGCCCCCTAGTGTTGCCACCCCTGCCCTCTCTCTCACTGTCTGACACGTCTGTTTCTGTGGATGAGGCTTCCGCCTCCGACTCTCTCGGGGGATTCTTGGGAAGAAACGTATATACTCGATTATCCTTAAAATCTTGATGATCGCGCATATACTGTCTATGTTTACGTTCCTTTAAGTGAAACTGGTATCTTTCCACTGAATTTTTCAACTGAAGTTCCTGATTTGCAAAATCGGTCTCACCAGAAAAACTTTCTGTAACCTCAACTTGCTCCTGCAATTTGATTTTAATCTGCTCTAATCTTTTTTTCTCTTCCTCTAATAACAATTGCATGAAGCGTAGGGAGCTGCTTGTAGCCTACTTCTCCCACTTTTTCATAAGGTCTGCCCCCCTACTCCTTGAGGCAGGAACCAGATTAATCCGAAGTCCTCTTGGTACAATTTTATTTTTAATATAATTTTCCAAACTTTGTACCTCCCACCATGAGGTGGAATGCTCCTTATATGTTCTAGTTAACTCCCTAAATGCCCCCTTAAAAGAAGGAGTGTACTTCTTTTGCACAAGAGTTTTATCGGAAAAAACGTCTGAAACTTCCTCCATCCACTGCTCGGTGTTCATGCCACTACGTAAAAAAACAGCCATCTCCCAACTATGTTATAATCACAAATCAGCACAGTATCGTCTCAATAGCCAATCCGACCAGAGAAAAGAACAATAGACCAAGTAACAATCAAACTGAGCACAGACAGGTCTATACTAAAATAAAACGTAACTTTTACTAGATATATTAAAATAGATCAAAACAAAAACCCTTAGTGTACCAACACACCTCCACCATCTAAAATCAGGCTTATGAACCCAAACAATATTTCATGCCAGAATACACACCACTATATAGTCTCAGTCAAGTGTGCAGTGTGTATCGTTTCATCGAGCAGGTAAGCGATACCAACAATGTCCTTGGGAGCACCTGACCCTATAGGTCCCTATTGGGTGCACCACAACTACCCCTGCTCGCTCAGGGACTGTCGGAGTTATCGCCCTAGAAAGGGCGGCCCCTGCCCCGTACTAGTCTATACCAATATCCCTATAAAACCCCTACCTACACTCCCGACACCGTGTTTCATTCCGATAATCATCAGGGGAGGATCACAAAAAGTCAGGGTAAGAAAGTTGCACAATACCACTAACACATACGATACAGCGGCGGTATTGTCACAAAAGCGTCCTGAGAGTGCTCAGGGACGCTAACTCACGTGGACCTCAGGTCGTCCATTACATGTGGGCTTGAGCGTATGGCTTCTGGCCTCCAGTAGTCATGATGGAGATTTAAACAGCCGCCGTCACTCGCGCCTATACGTGGCTCCTCCTCATTTCCGCCCTGTGGAACGCAACATGCGTTCCACTGATTATATTTCCGGGAGAGCATCACGAGATATGGCGCGGACGCCGTAACCAGGCAACCATCTTAATAGTAGCCATATTTCAACAATGAACAGGAGTTATAATAACCAGTTAAATACTTAAGGCAAAGAAAGCACCCAGCAACCTAATATATATACAGTGTGTTTCAGTGAGGTACGAGAGAACTACGATATTTACAATATTTACATATTTACATAAAAGGGGGGCAACACAAACGGGGAAGACAGGACATCAGCAGATCATAAGGACATACCATTGGCTGACCTTTACAAATAGCATGAATACGTGAGCTGTTCGTTGAGACCTTGTGGGGACACGGTTTTTAAACGAAAAATCCACTCCGTTTCTCGCTGCAAAATTAACCTGTCCCAGTTGCCCCCTCTTAGCGGAGGTTTTACCAGTTCTACGCCCTGAAACCGTAAGCATGACATTTGTCCTTCATGCACCGTATTTATATGTCGCGCTATTGGTTTATCCGCTCCTACCTGGATATCTCTTAGATGCTCCCCGATCCTTCGGCGGAACTCTCTAATAGTTTTACCCAGGTACTCAAGGCCACACTGACATGTCACCTTATATACCAAACCTTTCGATCTGCAATTCATAAAGTCTCGCATCATGTACTCTTTTCCCGTAACGTTACTTAGCACTTTTTTACTCACATCTATGTATGGACATGCTATACAGCCACTGCATCTAAATGTGCCGCAAATCTTTCTGTCCAACCACGTCTCCCGCGGTAATGGAGCGACATAGTGGCTTTTAACCAATCTGTCTCGCAGACTCCGACCTTTTTATATGTAATCTGCGGTTTCACACCAATGTGGCATTTAACATCTGGGTCCAACTGCAGGACATCCCAATGCCTTTCCAAAATATTTCGTACCTCACTGGAGGCCACGTCATAGGTGCCCACAATTCTAGTCACCTCCGCCGATGTCTCCCTCTCCTTTACCTTGGGAATCAGCAAGTCCTCCCTCCTTTTTGTCTTTACTGATTGATAGGCTGTTCTCAACACCGTATCAGGGTACCCCCGTTGTTGGAACCTTTCGCGCATCATATCTGTTTGCCTCCGATACTCAGATGGATTAGAGCAATTGCGCTTAACCCGGAGGTACTGGCCTCTGGGTATCCCAGCCTTTAGGGACCTCGGATGGTGACTATCCCAGACTAATAATGAGTTTGTGGCCGTGGGCTTACGATAGATCGTTGTCTCTAAACCTCCATTCCTTGACCGCTGTATCAATATGTCCAAGAATGGCAATCTGCATTGGTCAATCTCATATGTGAATTTGAGACCCAAACTATTTTCATTAAGGGCTCCCACAAATGTCACAAAGTCCTCCTTACGTCCATTCCAGATGACCAGGACGTCATCAATGTATCTCGTCCATAATGCTATGTGTTGTATGTGGGATGACATGTCCTCCTCAAAAACGATCGTCTCCTCCCACCAGCCCAGATAGAGGTTAGCGAAAGTGGGGGCACAAGGGCTCCCCATCGCCACCCCTCTGAGCTGGTGGAAGATTTTACGATCGTAGAGAAAGAAATTATGGGTAAGTATGAAGCGTGTCAAATCACAGATGAAATTATTGTGCCCCTCATATTGGCAACCTCTTGACCTCAAAAAATATTTAATGGCCTTCAAGCCCAGGTCATGGGGAATCGAGGAGTAGAGAGCTTCAACGTCAATAGATGCCAACCAAGCATCTTTTTCCAGAGTCACCCCATCTAGCTTACGCAACAAGTCCATCGTGTCTCGAGTATATGAACCCAAACCAGTCACGAACGATCTCAGTACCTTATCAATGTACACTCCAGCATTTTGAGAAATGCTATTTATCCCCGATACTATCGGGCGACCTTTTAAGGGTTGTGTCCCCTTATGCAGTTTGGGCAGTGAATAAAAGGTCGCTTTAACTGGAAACTTGGGGACCAAGTAAGCTCTTTCATGGTCACTCACTATTCCATCAGAGTGCGCCATATCCACAATATTTCTAAGGTCCACCAAAAATTCCTCTGTAGGGTCGGAACTTAAAACCCTATAGCATTCCTTGTCCTTCAAGATACTCATACACATGCCAACATAGAGAGACGAGTCCATCACCACCACATTCCCCCCCTTATCCGAGGGCTTAATGGTGATGGACTCGTCCCTCTCCAGGTCCAGGATGGCCTGCATCTCTTCTTTGCTACAGTTACTCCGATATTTCTTATCCTGCAGCCCTTCAAGATCCCTAGTGACTAATTCCACGAACACATCTATACATGAGATGTCCCCCAGAGGTGGAGGCATCTTAGTACTCCTATTCTTTAAATCAGTAAAGGGGCCCAAGCCGCGAGCTCTATCACCCTCCTCCATTAATTCAGTCAGTAGATCCACCCCCTCCAGGGTGTCCACCGCTATTCCCAACTCGGCACTACGTTTTTTGGCCTGTATACTATGAAATTTATGCCATCGCAGCTTGCGGGCGAAAAGGTTGACATCGCGGACCCAGTTAAAATAATTAAACCTGGTCGTGGGCACAAAAGACAAGCCTTTACTGAGTACACACATCTCGATATCTGTTATAGTGCGCGTGGATAGGTTAACTACCTGTAATGTGTCTTCACCTCTCAATATCTGCTGCGGTTGCGTAATGGGTATGTAGTCTCTGGTTGCTCTAAAAAACGTGTGTTCTCTGAATATCGTGTACCTCCACGTCCTCCTCTCCCACGTCCACTGCCCCTCGGTCTGCCTCTATTCCACCGCCCCCTAGTGTTGCCACCCCTGCCCTCTCTCTCACTGTCTGACACGTCTGTTTCTGTGGATGAGGCTTCCGCCTCCGACTCTCTCGGGGGATTCTTGGGAAGAAACGTATATACTCGATTATCCTTAAAATCTTGATGATCGCGCATATACTGTCTATGTTTACGTTCCTTTAAGTGAAACTGGTATCTTTCCACTGAATTTTTCAACTGAAGTTCCTGATTTGCAAAATCGGTCTCACCAGAAAAACTTTCTGTAACCTCAACTTGCTCCTGCAATTTGATTTTAATCTGCTCTAATCTTTTTTTCTCTTCCTCTAATAACAATTGCATGAAGCGTAGGGAGCTGCTTGTAGCCTACTTCTCCCACTTTTTCATAAGGTCTGCCCCCCTACTCCTTGAGGCAGGAACCAGATTAATCCGAAGTCCTCTTGGTACAATTTTATTTTTAATATAATTTTCCAAACTTTGTACCTCCCACCATGAGGTGGAATGCTCCTTATATGTTCTAGTTAACTCCCTAAATGCCCCCTTAAAAGAAGGAGTGTACTTCTTTTGCACAAGAGTTTTATCGGAAAAAACGTCTGAAACTTCCTCCATCCACTGCTCGGTGTTCATGCCACTACGTAAAAAAACAGCCATCTCCCAACTATGTTATAATCACAAATCAGCACAGTATCGTCTCAATAGCCAATCCGACCAGAGAAAAGAACAATAGACCAAGTAACAATCAAAGGAACGTAAACATAGACAGTATATGCGCGATCATCAAGATTTTAAGGATAATCGAGTATATACGTTTCTTCCCAAGAATCCCCCGAGAGAGTCGGAGGCGGAAGCCTCATCCACAGAAACAGACGTGTCAGACAGTGAGAGAGAGGGCAGGGGTGGCAACACTA
The DNA here is from genome assembly GCF_027789765.1 of Dendropsophus ebraccatus. Lineage (NCBI taxonomy): Eukaryota > Metazoa > Chordata > Amphibia > Anura > Hylidae > Dendropsophus > Dendropsophus ebraccatus. The sequence continues at coordinate 174,840,083 of NC_091454.1, read as the reverse complement.
GGGGGCGGTGGAATAGAGGCAGACCGAGGGGCAGTGGACGTGGGAGAGGAGGACGTGGAGGTACACGATATTCAGAGAACACACGTTTTTTAGAGCAACCAGAGACTACATACCCATTACGCAACCGCAGCAGATATTGAGAGGTGAAGACACATTACAGGTAGTTAACCTATCCACGCGCACTATAACAGATATCGAGATGTGTGTACTCAGTAAAGGCTTGTCTTTTGTGCCCACGACCAGGTTTAATTATTTTAACTGGGTCCGCGATGTCAACCTTTTCGCCCGCAAGCTGCGATGGCATAAATTTCATAGTATACAGGCCAAAAAACGTAGTGCCGAGTTGGGAATAGCGGTGGACACCCTGGAGGGGGTGGATCTACTGACTGAATTAATGGAGGAGGGTGATAGAGCTCGCGGCTTGGGCCCCTTTACTGATTTAAAGAATAGGAGTACTAAGATGCCTCCACCTCTGGGGGACATCTCATGTATAGATGTGTTCGTGGAATTAGTCACTAGGGATCTTGAAGGGCTGCAGGATAAGAAATATCGGAGTAACTGTAGCAAAGAAGAGATGCAGGCCATCCTGGACCTGGAGAGGGACGAGTCCATCACCATTAAGCCCTCGGATAAGGGGGGGAATGTGGTGGTGATGGACTCGTCTCTCTATGTTGGCATGTGTATGAGTATCTTGAAGGACAAGGAATGCTATAGGGTTTTAAGTTCCGACCCTACAGAGGAATTTTTGGTGGACCTTAGAAATATTGTGGATATGGCGCACTCTGATGGAATAGTGAGTGACCATGAAAGAGCTTACTTGGTCCCCAAGTTTCCAGTTAAAGCGACCTTTTATTCACTGCCCAAACTGCATAAGGGGACACAACCCTTAAAAGGTCGCCCGATAGTATCGGGGATAAATAGCATTTCTCAAAATGCTGGAGTGTACATTGATAAGGTACTGAGATCGTTCGTGACTGGTTTGGGTTCATATACTCGAGACACGATGGACTTGTTGCGTAAGCTAGATGGGGTGACTCTGGAAAAAGATGCTTGGTTGGCATCTATTGACGTTGAAGCTCTCTACTCCTCGATTCCCCATGACCTGGGCTTGAAGGCCATTAAATATTTTTTGAGGTCAAGAGGTTGCCAATATGAGGGGCACAATAATTTCATCTGTGATTTGACACGCTTCATACTTACCCATAATTTCTTTCTCTACGATCGTAAAATCTTCCACCAGCTCAGAGGGGTGGCGATGGGGAGCCCTTGTGCCCCCACTTTCGCTAACCTCTATCTGGGCTGGTGGGAGGAGACGATCGTTTTTGAGGAGGACATGTCATCCCACATACAACACATAGCATTATGGACGAGATACATTGATGACGTCCTGGTCATCTGGAATGGACGTAAGGAGGACTTTGTGACATTTGTGGGAGCCCTTAATGAAAATAGTTTGGGTCTCAAATTCACATATGAGATTGACCAATGCAGATTGCCATTCTTGGACATATTGATACAGCGGTCAAGGAATGGAGGTTTAGAGACAACGATCTATCGTAAGCCCACGGCCACAAACTCATTATTAGTCTGGGATAGTCACCATCCGAGGTCCCTAAAGGCTGGGATACCCAGAGGCCAGTACCTCCGGGTTAAGCGCAATTGCTCTAATCCATCTGAGTATCGGAGGCAAACAGATATGATGCGCGAAAGGTTCCAACAACGGGGGTACCCTGATACGGTGTTGAGAACAGCCTATCAATCAGTAAAGACAAAAAGGAGGGAGGACTTGCTGATTCCCAAGGTAAAGGAGAGGGAGACATCGGCGGAGGTGACTAGAATTGTGGGCACCTATGACGTGGCCTCCAGTGAGGTACGAAATATTTTGGAAAGGCATTGGGATGTCCTGCAGTTGGACCCAGATGTTAAATGCCACATTGGTGTGAAACCGCAGATTACATATAAAAAAGGTCGGAGTCTGCGAGACAGATTGGTTAAAAGCCACTATGTCGCTCCATTACCGCGGGAGACGTGGTTGGACAGAAAGATTTGCGGCACATTTAGATGCAGTGGCTGTATAGCATGTCCATACATAGATGTGAGTAAAAAAGTGCTAAGTAACGTTACGGGAAAAGAGTACATGATGCAAGACTTTATGAATTGCAGATCGAAAGGTTTGGTATATAAGGTGACATGTCAGTGTGGCCTTGAGTACCTGGGTAAAACTATTAGAGAGTTCCGCCGAAGGATCGGGGAGCATCTAAGAGATATCCAGGTAGGAGCGGATAAACCAATAGCGCGACATATAAATACGGTGCATGAAGGACAAATGTCATGCTTACGGTTTCAGGGCGTAGAACTGGTAAAACCTCCGCTAAGAGGGGGCAACTGGGACAGGTTAATTTTGCAGCGAGAAACGGAGTGGATTTTTCGTTTAAAAACCGTGTCCCCACAAGGTCTCAACGAACAGCTCACGTATTCATGCTATTTGTAAAGGTCAGCCAATGGTATGTCCTTATGATCTGCTGATGTCCTGTCTTCCCCGTTTGTGTTGCCCCCCTTTTATGTAAATATGTAAATATTGTAAATATCGTAGTTCTCTCGTACCTCACTGAAACACACTGTATATATATTAGGTTGCTGGGTGCTTTCTTTGCCTTAAGTATTTAACTGGTTATTATAACTCCTGTTCATTGTTGAAATATGGCTACTATTAAGATGGTTGCCTGGTTACGGCGTCCGCGCCATATCTCGTGATGCTCTCCCGGAAATATAATCAGTGGAACGCATGTTGCGTTCCACAGGGCGGAAATGAGGAGGAGCCACGTATAGGCGCGAGTGACGGCGGCTGTTTAAATCTCCATCATGACTACTGGAGGCCAGAAGCCATACGCTCAAGCCCACATGTAATGGACGACCTGAGGTCCACGTGAGTTAGCGTCCCTGAGCACTCTCAGGACGCTTTTGTGACAATACCGCCGCTGTATCGTATGTGTTAGTGGTATTGTGCAACTTTCTTACCCTGACTTTTTGTGATCCTCCCCTGATGATTATCGGAATGAAACACGGTGTCGGGAGTGTAGGTAGGGGTTTTATAGGGATATTGGTATAGACTAGTACGGGGCAGGGGCCGCCCTTTCTAGGGCGATAACTCCGACAGTCCCTGAGCGAGCAGGGGTAGTTGTGGTGCACCCAATAGGGACCTATAGGGTCAGGTGCTCCCAAGGACATTGTTGGTATCGCTTACCTGCTCGATGAAACGATACACACTGCACACTTGACTGAGACTATATAGTGGTGTGTATTCTGGCATGAAATATTGTTTGGGTTCATAAGCCTGATTTTAGATGGTGGAGGTGTGTTGGTACACTAAGGGTTTTTGTTTTGATCTATTTTAATATATCTAGTAAAAGTTACGTTTTATTTTAGTATAGACCTGTCTGTGCTCAGTTTGATTGTTACTTGGTCTATTGTTCTTTTCTCTGGTCGGATTGGCTATTGAGACGATACTGTGCTGATTTGTTGACTGAAGGATAGATAGAAGATAAGAGAAAACCATACTCACAGGGAATTCCGTCTATGCTGTCACGCGACACCCATAGGGCGTATGCAGGAACACAGTCACTGACGTGACAAAAGATCAGCACTGTCCTTGGCTAGAACCTGGAAATAGGAACAGCAGAGCAGGGGGGTCCTTTAGAAAAACTTCTCCAGCCGACGAACACATGACACTTGTGACCTGAAAGAAAAATAGACCTTGCATCATGGACTAGAGAAACCTCAGCACTAGTCATACCTTGATGACTCTAGAACTCAGAAATACTGCAGCACAGGAACAGCATTACAGGCTCCTGGGAGAGAATAACTCTTTGGTTCTGAATACAGCAGCAACTCTAAAGAAAAGACCACCAGACCTACCCTAAACGTCCTTGTTTTACTTTCAGGGAGAGACTCCCATAGGTAGAAAGAGATTTTTAAATAGACGTAAATTACAAATCTATATATTTTTCTGAAACCAGTTGATTTGAAAGAAAAAGAATTTCACTGGACAATCCCTTCAGTGTATACAACTCCAGCATTTATTGTCCTTATTGTTTCCATATTGTATAGCTCACACCTTAATAGTCCCTTAAGTAGGGTAATATCCAATTTGATAAAGTGAAGTTAATATCTTCTCAATTAACAAGGTTGGATTGGCCTACCATATGGTTCTCGTCTTTAGCACAGTAATGGGCCTGCAGGGTCCAGGAGAAGACAAAACCATTTGGAGCTTACTTTGAAACCAATTTCTTGTAAACTGATGATATGCCCTGTGGGCGTAATGATGACAAAGTGTATTTGCACATGTTCTATATAGTTAGAACATGTAGGATGGGCAACCAGTATTACCCAGGAAACCTCAGTCTGACACAGAACACTAATAAGCATCAGGAAACCCGAGACAGAACACCAATAAGCGTATTATTATAAGCAGTATGCTTATTACTATAATAGACAACCCTTACATACAGGGGGAGGGGAAAACCATTCTTCCGGCTCATAGAACATGTAGCTTATCAGCTGAACTGTAGCACGTGGGTTTCTATTTTTGTGGCCATCTTATCTTATGGGAAATATATAAAACCGGGAACATTTGGCATATAACCATCTCACTTATCCCCTCTGAGTGAGTAGAAGGCCCATTTTATGCTTCCTCTTAATACATAATTCAGAGCTCATTGATTTCAAGTGGCTGAATGGTATTTAAAATGTTAAAAGCACAGTGTCAAACGCAGGGCATGAATAATGTATGTCCTTAGATATGATTGATCTTAATTATTTAAGTAAGGCCGTGTTGTGTTTTAGAGCACATTCTGCTACAGGATTTGTACCTTACTATATTGTGTATGCAAAAAGAGGAAGGGGTATAAGACATTGAAGAAAAATAAAAAAAATAATAACATACATGCTGCTGCTGCATATTTGCCATCTTGTAAAGTGTTACAGTAATAGAGTACACATATACATTGTTTCTGTGTCACAGCTACTATCTGCAGTGTGTGCAATGTCAGAACTGCTGGGTTCTGTTCCACATTCTGTACACCATGGGTTAGATTTTTGTCCTGTTTTCTTTTTGGCCTTGGTTGCTGGTGCCATATGGCCCAGGGTACTGGAAACTAGGAGGACTGCCAACAAGGCACTATGCTTTATTCAGATTCCAGACAAGGGCTACAGAAAAAGAGTCTGGTCCAGAAAAAGTATGGCCTAGGTTTGTTTTCCTGAATAGATCCAAATACTATAATGTGCTCATTTTTTTCTGGTTCTAATTCTGTAATTTTTATTTGTAGTAAATTATCATGGGGCAGCCATATTGCCTAAGCTGTCTTTAACAGCATTTACGGTAAGCTTCATGGACGTAGATATAATGAACATTTCCCTACTCTATTCTTTTGATGGGACACACTTGTGAGCATGCTCTGTGGGCACATCCTACAGAAGGGGGGGGGGACTTAATTGTGGGCAACAGCTATGGTGTCCACCTCTGGTTTGTATATAGTATATACTAATGTCACCTATCACTGTGCTCCTGCCTGTGTTGATAAGGAGGGCACTGTTTAAAATCATCTCTACAGAAGTTAGTTTTAAGCTTAGTGGCCAAAATTAAAACTACAAGCTTTAAGGATTATTTTATAATATACATCATAAAATTTAGAGGTTCAGTGAAATGAATAGGAGTTAGTTCCCCACTTTAAATATCATCTATGTATGGATCTATCTGCTCTGGATTAGAGGACTTGATGTGATATTAAAGGGGTTGACCCAATTTTGTATTCTTTCAAATCAACTGGTGCCAGAAAGTGCTAGAGATTTGTAATTTTCTTCAAATAAAAAATCTCCAGTCTTCTAGTACTTATCAGCTTCTGTATGTCCTGCAGGAAGTGGTGTATTCTTTCCAGTATGACACAGTGTTCTCTGCCGCCACCTCTGTCCATGTCAAGAACTGTCCAGAGCAGTAGCAAATCCCCATAGAAAACCTCTCCTGCTCTCCAGGCTGGAAAGAATACCACTCCCTACAGGACATACAGCAGCTGATAAGTACTGGAAAACTTGATATTTTTTTATACTAGAAGTAAATTACAAATCTTTCTGGCACCAGTTGATTTAAAAGCTATTTTTTTGTGAACTACCCCTTTAAAGAGGCATTGTTTCTTTATCAAGTCAAAATTGTGTGACTGTATATGTGGCAATTATCCGTACTTGTGTTTCTCAATGGTGGTGTTCCTGTGTTTTTGCTCCAAGAAAATTATTAATAAATTGACAGCTGGGTGATACGGACTGGTGGTGATTCCAGTCAGCACTGACAATATCAGACTGTTTGGTAAGCAACACTATCACAGGGGGAAAGGTAACACAATTGGTAATGTATTCTTGCATTTTAGGGGTTCACACTATCTATATTTCAGTCAGTATTGTGGTCCTCATATTGCAACCAAAACCAGGAGTGGATTGAATACACAGAAAGGCTCTGTTCACACAATGTTAAAATTGAGTGGATGGCCGCCATTTAATGCCAAATATTTGCTGTTATTTGTTGCTATATTGAAATAATGGCCGTTATTTACTGTTATATGGCGGCCATCCACTCAATTTCAACATTGTGTGAACAGATCCTTTCTGTGTTTTTAATCCACTCGTGGTTTTGGTTGCAATATGAGGACCACAATACTGACTGAAATATACGTAGTGTGAACCCAGTTAAAAGAGAAGCAGTGTAATGCAGATTTCTAAGAAAAAGCCACAGAATTGTAGCTTTATGGGAAATACAAGGATTTACTAGAACAACATGTCAGAAGTGGTGACAGCTCCTCTATAAGTTACTATACAGGAAGCCCCTCTGATCACCAGAACAGCAGAAACCTATTAGAAGCTGTTTATTTCTTTGGGTTTCTCTGGAGTAAATGACAAGAAGTGGGAGCGCTGATCGTAGATTTTGCTTACGTTTCTCTCTTCTAGAATTCCAGGAGGCTAAAAAATTTCCTTTTGAAGCATTATCGGAAGAAATGTATCCGCATGTCCTGATGAGCAAATCCCTGAGGAGGCTGAGGGAAAGAATATAGAACACAGGTAACCTCCGCCTGCTATAAAGTGTCAACTATGCAGAAATCCAGAGCTAATGTTATTTTAGATGGGTTCCACGTTGTATATATTTATGTAGTAATGCATAATGGTAAGAGGAGCTATGTAATACAAGTATATGGATGCATGGGGCAAACCAAGCATAGCATGTATTGTAATACAAATTACTGCATAATTCCTAAGCAGGTCTGCAAAGAGGGTAAGAACTACTTATACCACCCGCTACATTTACTATGCTAGTTATTCCAGGCCAGACTCATTTGTAACTGGATTTACAGTAGCAATATATTGTGCAACAGATAATAATGTGCAATAGACTGTGCAGGTACCTTAAGATAAGTTTTGGCTGCAGTGATGTGGTTAGACAGCTAAGCAGCATCTATTGTAGTTGTATTAGTGTTAGGTCCGCTTAAACTGAACCTATCACTATAAAGTCCATGAAGAAGTCAAGGGGGACGTCCTACTAAGTGATTGGCGGCACACAGTTTGCGCACTTTTACGCAGATAGTTGTCAATTACTCAATGGAACCATCAATTTGACTACTTGACTGTCAGTGATTCTGGAGGAGGTGGGGACTGAAGACTGCAACTGGACAGGAGAACCAAAGAAGAGGATGTACTGATGTGTGATCTGGAAACTGACAGCACGGATAGAGTATACGGATATTCTTGTTGTCAGTTTGCCTTTATTATTATCGGCCTCACATCCCCTGTGAAGATGAGCGGCCAGCGATAATAAATTTCGAAGAATGTTCTAAACAGATGATCAGTCGAGGATCAGCATTTTGCCTGTCATTGACTGATCGCTTTCACTTTTACACTGGCCGATTTATAGGCTGCAGGGTTTCTTGCCATGCTCCTGAATGATAATCAGCCTGTGTGAAGCATATACATCAATATATAACAAGCTATCCTAGAACGTCTCCTGCAAAACTACAGGGATATATGCAAAGGGACAGGTTTAGGATGCCCAAATCGTTCAATACTGTGGTGGACAGTAGCATCGCTAGGCATAATCATTCGGAGCCCAAGCCCCGAAAAAATTCTGCCTAGCCCTGAAAGTTATTTGGTCCAGACTCACACCACCGTCGATGAACAGCAGCCGCGCCCTCTGATCTATGGCCACTGATGCTGACACGGATGCAGCGCCTGAGCGGTACGTGAGGGCGGGCATGGTGCAGGTCAGCTTCTTGCAACGCCTGAGCGGTACGTGAGGGCGAGCATCAGTGATATCACCCGTCCCTTCGCCTTGGATGCGTGCGCCACGCTCCTTCCCAGCCTCTCCTGCCACCGGACACGCGCGCCAGGAAGTCACCCTGGCGGACTCCTGCCTTGCCACACTTCTTCGCTCACGGCGACCTGGATGACCCGGACTTTAGTAGGTATTGTAACCCGCGCGGGGGGGGGGGGAGGTTGGGGCGCTCAAGTGAGGTAGTGTGTGTGTTGGGTTTAAGATGGGGCCCAAGTGGGGTAATATGTATGTGTGTGTAGGGGAGAGGGTCAGGTGGTGTAGTATGTGTGTATGGAGGGGATCAGGTGAGGTTGTGTGTGTGTGTTGGGGGGGGGGGGTTAAGATGGGGCCCTGCCGAAGTAGTGTGGGGGTGGGGGTGGGGGTTCAGGTGGGGAAGTATGTGTCTGTGTGTGTTGGGGAGGTGTCAAGTGGGGTAGTGTGTGTGTGTGTGTTGGGGAGGTGTCAGGTGGGGTAGTATGTGTGTGGGGGGAAGGTGTCAGGTGGGGTAGTGTGTGTGTGTGTGTGTGTGTGTGTGTATGTAGGGAGTTTCGTGAGGTAGTGTGTGTATATGTTTGGAGTAGTGTGTGGAGGGAATGAGGGTCAGGTGGAATACTGTGGGGAGGCAGATGGGGTGGGGTAGTGTGTGGGGGGATCAGGTGAGGTAATGTGTGTGGGAATGGCAGTCAGATTAATTGCAGGCAGGTGGGGAACTTTATGACTATGGTGGGTACAGCAGGTGCATTATTACTATATAGGGGCACAGCAGAAGGAACATTATTACTATATATGGGGCACAGCAGGCGCATTATTACTATATGGAGGGTGCAGCAGGAACATGATTTCTATATAGAGGGCACAGCAGAGGGGGCATTAATACTATATGGGGGCTCAGCAGGGGGCATTATTACTATATGGAGGGCACACTGGGGTCATTATTACTATATGGGGGCACACTGGGGTCATTATTACTATATGGGGGCACACTGGGGGCATAATTACTATAAGGAGGGCACACTGGAGGCATTATTACTATATAGGGGCACACTGGGGTCATTATTACTATATGGAAGGGACAGCAGGGGGCATTATTACTATATGGAAGGGACAGCAGGGGGCATTATTACTATATGGAGGGGACAGCAGGGGACATTACTATATGGTGGCACATCAGGAGACATTATTACTATTCGGGGTCATTATTACTATATGGAGGCACATCAGGAGGCATTACTTCATAAAAGAGACAAGAAGAGGGCACTCACCCGTAGTTTCACTTCTTTATTCTTATTTCTTATTTCATGCAGCCATAGATCATGAACCTGCACTCGCTGGTGAGGACGCCAACCCCCTCCACAGACACGTGACAGCTGTTTCGCACATTACCTACGTGCTTCGACTGACGTCAGTGGAAGCACGTAGGTAACGTGCGAAACAGCTGTCACGTGTCTGTGGAGGGGGTTGGCGTCCTCGCCAGCGAGTGCAGGTTCATGATCTATGGCTGCATGAAATAAGAATAAAGAAGTGAAACTACGGGTGAGTGCCCTATTCTTGTCTCTTTTATGAAGTACGTTAGATTTTTACGGCTTATACTGCCTTCATAGATTGAGCACCCCTGTAAGAACACATAGTATCATCGGATTATGATCACAATATCCACCGCCAGAAATAAACTAGAGCCAGTAGCTGTGACGATCGCTGTATCTTTCTAAGATCAGGAGGCATTACTACTATGTGGAGGGCACAACAGGGGGCATTATTACTATATGATTGTGCACAGCAGGGGGATATTTTACAATGTGGGGTAACATAGCATGAGGCATTATTACTATGGGGCACAACACTGGACATTATTTCTATATGGGAGCACAGCAGGGGATCCTACATACAGGGGGCAACACACTTACCCACCTACTCACTGACACCAGGCAGTGGAATTACTACTGTATAGGAGCCTATAGGGAAAAAGGGAAGGAATATAAAGGAAAATTGCAGAGCCTAAGATGTTTGTCTGGGAGGTTCTGAAGAGATGAATTTCCGCTGGAATAAATCATCATGGCGGTCTGGGCTAGATGGAGAGGAAAAGGAAAAGAGAATATCTCAGATCAAAGAAGACATCACCTGTGAGTCACTGAATGAGGTTTTTGCTTTTTTGGAGAACGTTTATTAATAGGAGTTCCCCGAGGTAGGAAAGGTTGGAAAACACTGGCCTAGAGGATAGGAGCTAGGGCAGAACTCCCCGAGGCTGTGTGCACAGGGGGAGCTGTGAAGGAGCTGCCTGGGCAGTGGTCTGCACCACTACTAATGGCAGTGACCCTGACAGGAGCCAATGGCGGGTGGCTGCCTGTGTCTGCTTAGCTGCAGTTATTATGAGTGGCAGCAATAGAGCTGGGCTAACAGAGCGGTCATTGGGGTTACTAGCTTCTGCACTGGGCTCCTTCACTAACCACTTATGATGGCACCGGATGTTTTAGGACCCTAGCATCGCCCCTGGTGGTGGACTATATAGTTGAGCAGTGTTTTGTACTGCCACTCCATTTATTGTCTATGGAGCTGCTGGAAAGAGCCAGGAGCAGTGGCATGTAGGTTCCATCTAAAACAAAAACCTGGGGCCCGATCCAGAGATCAGGGGGAGATCTGGTACATGACACCTGAAACTGTGGTCCAGCTTGTGCTTTGCCTGCTGCTGAAGTAAAATTTACTGTTTAATTACTCTACTTTTATTATCCCAGCTGTGAGGTGAGCCAGAGGAAACTGGCAGAAGCCTTCCTTTAATGAGCAGCTATAATTGTGGATCACATTATTATTAATGAACTGTGTCACATCATTGCAGACTTACTTTTTTCATGTAGTTTGCAAATGATAAATTTCTCATGTCTTATTGTCTTATTAACTGGGCAAGAGCCAACACAGAAGAGTTTGAATAAAATGGCCGACACCATATATTATATACTGTTGTGCTCAAAAGTTTACATACGCCTGCAGAATTTTTGCTTTCTTGTCCTTTTTTTAAGAGAATATGAATGAAAACACAAAAAACTTTTTTCCACTCATGGTTAGTGGTTGGGTAAAGCCATTTATTGTCAAATTACTGTGTTTTCTCTTTTTAAATCATAGGGACAACCAAAAACATCCAAATGACCCTGATCAAATGTTTACATACCCCAGTTCTTAACAAAGCTTTCCATTCTTCCTGCCAAAAAGCCTCCAGTTCCTGTTAATTTCTTGGCTGTCTTGTATGAACTGTGTGCCTGAGATTTCCCCAGCGTGGCTTAGTGATATTGAGGTCAGGAGACTCAGATGGCCACTCCAGAAGCTTCACTTTGTTCTGCTGTAGCCAATGACTGGTCAACTTGGCCTTGTAATAATATTTATGTAATTCCAGTAAATACTCAGTAGATACATATATGAATAAATAAAGCATGGTGACAGGCTCCCGACCCCCAGTTAGATCCCCTAGGTCCCGGGACAGAGATATCCCGGACAGAAGCCGGCGCGCGAGCTCTGGAGATGGATCCGGCATCCATAGAGAATGAATGGAGCCGGACTCATCTCTGACTGGGATATCTCGGTCCCAGGACCGACTCTGGCAGTGGGACTCGGCGGGATGAGGTACGTATAAGGGGATCTAACTGGGGGTCGGGAGGCTGTCACCCCGGCACGGGGGTGACAGGTCTCCTTTAAGATCTCTGTCTAAATCCTCTTGCAGATATTTTTTGTTATTTTTAATATGGACCTGAATACAACATAAATGTCTTTCTTTTTAAATATTGTATTTTCGACTTGTGTTTTGGATCACTGTCATGCTGAAACATCCAAGTACATTCTGTGCACAACTTCTGGGCTAATGAGTGCAAATTTAAGTATTTTCTGATAACGTGCTGCATTTATCTTTCCTTCAACTTTGACCAAGTTTCCTGTGCTTTTGCAGTTCACACATCCCGAAAACATCAGCGATCTACCTCCGTGCTTTTAGGAATTGTGTTCCGTTCCTCTGCCAGTATTGTATATGGAGACAAGTTATGGCTTGTAGCCATGCATGGTGCACTCTATAAAGTCATTTGACTTGAATCAAGAATCTAGTACTTATTTCTGTAATTTTCGCATGAATATATGATTATATTATGGTAGGTGACAGGTGCCGGTGAGCTTTAAGTGACACCTCTGTGCGGGGGATGTAACCCATGAATTTGTGGAGTAAAAAGATAGATTTCTTAGATTCCATGTGATTGTGGTTCTGAATCTCCAGATGCCAAATTTACTTGCAGCAAGGGTAGATGCTTACATACGGTAAGTATAGGGATTGTTTATTTTACAGGGAAAGTTAAACATAGTACAATAGTACAATATAAGAATAATATATAACAACATGGACAGAGAGTAACTCTTGTTCAAATTTACCTAAGTGCCTGGCAGCAGAATTATTGACAAAGAGATAATACTTCCCCTTGTGGATATTTTTGGAATTGCAATGAACATATCAGTCAAATTAAAAAAGTAATAATATTTATGTGATTCCAGTAAATACTATGATACCTATATGAATAAAAAAGCATTTTTAAGATCTCTGTCTGAATCCTCTTGCAGATATTTTTTGTTATATTTAATATGGACCTGAATACAACATAAATGGCTTTCTTTTTAAATATTGTATTTTTGGCGTATAAGACGATTAGGTGTATAAGAGGACCCCTGAATTTTAATAGGATTTTCATGGGTTTCTCTTATATGTCAGAAAATGTTAACCCATGCATGACCACAGCAGGGTTTACTAGCTGGAGCCCTGCTGCGGTAAGGCAGGGGTTAACTGAAGTTGAAAAAAAAAAACTGTCCCCCATTCCCGGCAGCTGCACTTCTTCTGTCATGTTCCCGGCGCAGGCAGTGTGATGCAGAGACACTGCCTGTGCCAGAGGTCCCCAAAGTTCTCTCGACAGCCGAGCATCTCATCGGAGAAGCTCAAAGGCAATCGGCTGTCGGGAGAGCTTCAGGAGAATGACAGAGGCTTCGGGGACTTCCGACACCTCTTTCATCCTCCTGGAATTATTGATCACAATCATTAATTTCTGGCAGTAGGTAATGTTAAAGGGAACGGCCATTGTTTGTACACAGTGGGAACATAGCATTAGGGTGCATTCACACATACCACATTCTCAGCTGATTTTATGCTGTGAGTTTTGCAGTAAAATCCGCTGCAATACTTTGTACCATTACAGTCTATGGCTCTACGGTCTAGCAACAGATTTTCTTTCCGCTACGAGAATGTAGTGAATACCCTATTTAACGTATTAGCTTCCTCTGGACTGCGGCGGGACACGCCAGTGATTGGCTGAGCAAGCTGTCAGTGAGCATGGACTAGGAGACTGAAGCAGGTGCACAGCGGGGGATGGCAAGCAGGTAAAGGATTTGCTGTTTATTATTTGTACCAGCCTGGTAGCTAATTAGTTAAAAAGTGGAATAAAAATATGCAGCGAGAATTCAGAGCCATAGACTGCAATTGTACCGAGTATCGCAGCAGAGGATTTCACTGCAAAATGTGCAGCATGAAATCCATTGCGAATGCAGTAAGTGTAAACACACCCTTAATCATCCTTTTTTCGAGAGGAGGTATAAGCATTGGTCATTTTGTTTCTCTGATGTCATTCACTATGCAGTATAAGTAACATTATATTTTAAAAGTTCCAATTTTTTTTACTTACATTTTTATTATAGGAAGAAAAAAAAAAAAAAAAAAAAAAATTATATATATATATATATATATATATATATATATAATTTTTTTTTTGTGTGTGTGTGTTACATTATATTTTGATTTGAAATCTGTTCAGGGACACACCACACAAATCAGAATTGCTATGTGCAAGAGAGACAGCATGCTAAACACAGGACCAGCTACACTTGTGAATTAGGGTCCATTTAGACAGAAAGATTATCTGACAGATTATCTGCCAAAGATATGAAGCCAAAGCCAGGAAGGGATTTGAAATTAGGAGAAATCTCAGGCTTTCCTTTATGACCTGATCTCAGTTTATAGTCTTTTTCTGGCTTTGGCTTTAAATCTTTGGCAGATAACCTGTCAGATAATCTTTCTGTGTAAATAGACCCTTAGCCTGCCCATTCTGCTGGTAAAGTCTGGCGAAAAATTTTTATTAAAGTATTTTATTGCCCCCCGAAAGTTATACAAATCCCCAATATACACTTATTACTGGAAATGCACATAAAGTGCTTTTTTCCCTGCACTTACTACTGCATCAAGGCTTCACTTCCTGGATAAAATGGTGATGTCACTTCCTGGATAAAATGGTGATGTCATGACCCGACTCCCAGAGCTGTGCGGGCTGTGGCTGCTGGAGAGGATGATGGCAGGGGGACACTGAGGGACACAGGGCACTGGAGGGACACTGAGCATCCCTCTGCCATCATCCTCTCCAGCAGGCACCACCCGCACAGCTCTGGGAGTCGGGTCATGACATCACCATTTTATCCAGGAAGTAAAGCCTTGATGCAGTAGTAAGTGCAGGGAAAAAAGCACTTTATAAGCATTTCCCGTAATAAGTGTATATTGGTGATTTGTATAACTTTTGGGGGGCAATACAATATTTTAATAAAAAATTTTGCCAGACTTCTCCTTTAAGGGAGGAGTGCAGTTTAGCTAATATTATCTGCTGAACTGTTCTGCAGTTCTGCGAATTCTGTGCCACTGCATATTCAGACACAGTCATTTCAGTTCATCAGATCCACAGTCGGGCGCGGACTTAATAACCATAATACGATTGCAAAAACACATCTACATTACACTTCAGTAAAATTGGCCTAGGCAAGGAAAATGGTGAACTTTAATCAAGTATTGCCAATACTCGCTCCAAACTCAACGAACACTTTAAGCAACTTTATTCAAGGGAATCAGCATACAAATTCCTAAGGCCTATGTGAAAAAGTAGAAAGTGATGAAACAAGCACAAAAAAAGAACACACAGCCCCACCTTACCTTACCCCATGACTACACTTGAACAGGGTTAAGGTAAGCTCAGACTACATTTTTTTTAAGTGTTATTTTTCAAGTGGTGTTAAAAGGACAGAACCTAATGTTTCCTGGGCCATATCACCACTACACCTTAGTGTGTTGTATGCACAATGTATGTCGCAAATTATACGGGATGGGGGGGTGGGCATGTAGCACAGTGAGGCATAGCCCTACTAGAGCACAATGAATAATAGGCTCCTCCTCTTCGACCCTATTCACAGCCCAAATAAAAGTGTTTGTTTTTTAAAAAAAAAACACAAACACAGACACTAAAGATATGGTCTAAATGCTTTTATTGATATCTTTGTAATGCTGCTGCCAGCTCCATAGTCAATCAGGGGGCGACAGATTCACATTAAATCAAAAAGTACCAATTGTTTTTGAACTGTGAAAAAAAGGGGGGGACATGATTGAATATTTTAAGTATGTTAAAGGACTAGATAAGGTTCAGGAGGGAAGTGTTTTTAGTGAAAAAACTGAACTCAATAAAAAGAGGACACAGTGAGAGATTAGTTGGGGGAAAGATCAGAAGCAACGTGAGAAAATATTACTTTACTGAAAGAGTAGTACATACCTGGAACAAACTTCCAGCATACAGTATGTGGTTGGTAAATATACAATAAGAGAACGTAAACCTGCCTGGGATAAACATCTATCTATCCTAAAATAATAAGAAGGGAAATACTAAAAGGGCAGACTAGATGGACCCAGTGGTCTTTTTCTGCTGCTAATCTTCTATGTTTCTATGAATGTCATTGTGCAGGTGCAAGCCTGCTAGTACTGGGCATAGAGTGCATAGTAGTTTGCCATTCAGTTTACAGTTCATGATTAGTCTTTACCACAAATGGAGAGCTGAGCTGGTTATTTATGTTACAAGTACCTTGGAGTGGCCACCTGTCTCTCAGTCATTGGCTGAAGCAGCAATTACGGCTCCCAGTGCTGCTTTATCTTCCAAATTACGATTAATTACAGGAGAGAAACATAGAAGGTTATTGGCACAGAAAGCCCACCTGGTCCATTTAGTCTGCCCTTCTTATTATTTTAGTTCATTAGTTTTATCTTAGAATAGATATATGTTCATCCCAGGCAGGCTTACATTTAGTTACTGAAGATTTGTCTACCACATCTGCTGGAAGTTTGTTCAAAGCATCTACTACTCTTTCAGGAAAATAACATTTTCTCTAGCTGTTTCTGGTCGATAGGGAAATGGGCATGTTGTAAGATTGCAGCACTTGTCTGGAAACAGTACAGCACGGGTGTTCAATCAGAACGCAGGGACACCTGGCCTATCAGGTTACTAAGGTGTTCTATGCCTCCTGAGCTTCAGTGTATTTAATCAGGGCACCAGCTTGCCACAGATGCTTGTAATTGGTTACCTTGAGCTTTTTTGGGGAGCTTTGCCTGTGTTTAGAAGGAGCCATTTTAGCCCTACACAGGGCTCCGATCACCATTCAGCAAGAATAGGGCCAGCTCAATCCCATCCTCAATGCCTGACAAGAATATGTCAGTGCCAATATCCATGAGCTGAACTCCATACAAATCCATAAATGCCTTATTATCACCTTTGAGTTGTCACAACACTTCGTCCAAACGAGGGCACAATTTGTGACATTCAGGAATTGAGAAATCTCCAAGCTGCCAGACCACGCAGGGGACCACTTCTGACCAGACCAAGACCATCTCAGAGAAGAAATCATTGCCCCCGGCATGGACCACCAGCCCGACAGGACCAGCTATGCACACTACTTCAGGCCGGACCTGAGGCCAGAATAGACTCCAGATTCTTCTCCACAACACTTCTATCCTGCAGAAAACCCAGGTCTCTTCCATCCAATCCTCAGGGACACCCACTCTGCTGGTAGCCTCTATGGCCACCCCGATCCTAAAGGCCCTATTCCACGGAACGATTATCATTCATAAACTCGCTACAACGACCGCTCGTTAACCATCACTAAACAATTTTTTTTAGAGAAGGATAACACATGAACACGTGAACGATATATGTAGTGTAACGATTATTTTGTGGCCGTTACATGGTCGTTTAAAACGTTCGCCAGGGTGATCATGACCATACTTATTTTAAAACTTTTTACGAATGACTGAAAGATTTTTAATTTTATGAACCAATTAGCGAATTGTCTTTCAAAGACCAACACATTTTTTTCAACATGCTGAAAAACAATTTTAAACGACAATATAACGATTTTGCCTTTGTTGTTCGCTCGTTTACACCAATTCCACAAAGCGATTATCGTTAACAAGCGGTCGTTGGAGCGAGTTTATGAACGATAATTGTTCCGTGGAATAGGGTCTTAAACGAATGCATCCCAAACTGATTGAAGGGAGACCAAGGGTGATTAGCATGGACAGAAATAAGGATTTAAAATAGAAAAAAGGATTCGGTGGGCACCATCCTCATGGATGAGAAAATTGATGCCACCCTCATCTGCAAAAATTCAGACACCAAACGCATAGGGCATCCCTGGCCACCAACAGCACAAAGTAGCCATGTGTCCCTACCATAGCAGTTTTTGATTTATGTACTGTGACCCATGACTACATCTAAGAAACCCAGCCTGATGTCCAGGTAGCATCTGAGGAGATGGTAGAAGTCAGGGGTGAACTGGAAGAACTGGAGGCAACCAAAAATGCAGATTCTATGTCTGATTTTGGCGCTACAGCCCTGTCAAGAGAAACATAGGTGACCAAAGCATCTTTGGGGGGAATACCATTATTAACTGATGAACCCTTAGGCCCTACGACTCAACTCTACCTCCTTATTGATTTTATTCCTGATGACCTCAGGATGGTCCCTGGCCAAATTTATATGTATTATCTACCTAATTCACCTTGGCATAAATATTACTTGCTGTGCAAAAGTTCAAATTGGAGGACTGAAACGTTGCTTGCTGTGTTCCCGTGGGCAAATAAACTCACCGACTTTTTTCCACTATTTTTGGAATGCTGCAGTGATTTTCCCATTTAGGGTGGGTTCACATGTAACAGATCCATAGTGGATTTCACTGTTATTTTGAATGAGAATACATACTCACAGCTGGAGGATGTAAGTGACAGCCCAAATCAGACGTCGGGAGCCGCAAAGCAAGCCAGAGCGTGGAGCCAGTAATGTATGTTCCAGCCAGTGGGGGGTTAAGTGGGCTGTCATTTACATACTTGCAGCGGAATTGACCACATGAAAATGTATTCTCATTCAAAATGACTGGCAAAGGATCTGCAGTGGATTTCACTGCAAATTCGCAGCGTGAAATCTGCTGCGGATCCAATGAGTGTGAATCTAGCCTAATATTACATACATCTTTTGGAACCAGGTGTGACAGCTGGCAACTGAGTGCTGCAATACTCCTTTCCAGATACCAACTTCTGAAGATGTTGGCTTTTTGACACTAAACAGACTAGAGCGTCAAGAATGTTAACCACAACTATATTACAGTAAGCTGATAAAAGTGGCTTTACCAAACCTGTAACAAATTTATATCAGGAAGTGTTTAGATGATGGCCAGCAGATGGCAGCAGAGAGAAGAACAGAGCATAGGACATTAACCACACACAGAGAAAAGTTACAAAGAAATTAGCTACACATTATAAATAAAGACGAGGAATTTAGAGATCTGCGACACTTTTAACCTAATGTTCCAAAACAATACTGCAGAGAAGACTTTTAAGGCCATGTTCACACAACGTAAGTTCCACAGTAATCACGGCCATTGTTGCAACGGAAGTGATTAGTACAGAACTTACGTTGTGCTGTAGGCTGAGGGAATCATGTCCGGAGTGTACACACAAAGTATACACTCCGGCTGGGATCCCTAGCGGCACCGAGAGAAACTGTCATGTCAGTTTTCTGCGACTGCTATTCAATGAGTAGTGGCCACAGAAAACCCTGTCAGTTCACACAATGAAGCGTGCAGCTCCGGCCGCACGCTCCATTGTGTGCAATGGAGAGTTCTGCAGTATAGGCTGGGATGATCTTTTCTGAGACCTGCCGTTTTGTGACCTGGCCGGGCCACGGAATGGCCGGCCTCTTACAAGGTGTGAACATAGCCTAAGAATGCGTCTATGAGTGCTGGATCCGCCTTCTCACAAACTGCTAACAGGTTTTCATCACAGGTTCAATTACTTTGGTGCAATATAATAGAGCACACCCCATACTGAACACGCTTGTAATGCATACTTTGGTGTGGATAAGATTATGTTCAGTTGTGGATGATGTTTTAAAGCCGGTGATATTATCATATTCTAAGCTGTACTATTTTCTAGATTTCTACTTGAATTAACAGAATGTTTAATTGTATACTTCTAGTGGCAAAAAAATTGGTACAGTGATATAACAGCACATTTATTCTTCATTACATACATGTATGTTGTACACTTCTGATTACATCTTATTTGCTTCGTGACATCTACATCATAATGTTGGGAAGGAACATAGCCCCCCCCCCATTTTCCTGTGGTGTAATTGATAGGTGCTTCAGATGGCAGATAGAAGCCTAATGAGGGCCCCATTTAAGTACTCTCAATGCCCCCTGCAGTATCACTGCAGGATATTGCACAAGGGAGCTGCTTCAAGCAGGCTGTAGTTGCAGAGCCTGGAGTCTTGGGGGGGGGGAGTGTTAAACTGGTGGGCGATGATGCAGGCAGGCGGCAGGAGGCTGTTTACAGCTGCTGCTGGGGGTGCGGCAAGCCACTTGTGTGTGTGTGGGGGGGGGGTGGCCGTCGGGGGAGGGCTGGTTACGGCTGTGAAGCACTGTTGTCGAGGGATGTGCAGGCGTTTGGAGGGAAGGCTGAGAACATCTGGTGCTGCCAGGCACTTGTGCCCGGGGGGAATTGCGGCCGACCAGGCGGGAAGCTGGTTTCAGCTGTTGCTGCGAGGCACTTGTATTGGTGGTGAGGGGGTCACTGCTGGCAATAGGTGTTGCTGCCAGGCACTTGTGTCTGTGGCATGGTGGGAATATTGCTGGTTACAGCTGCTGCTGGGGGAGGAAGTTGTTTGAGAGGAGAGCTCAAACAACTTCCCACAGATCACATGACCACGTCTCGGGTGGAGGGAGGAAAAAAAGAGAGGCCTGTTGGAGTGGACATAGATAGAAGCTCATTTCTTTCTCTAAGATGGAGAGTCGGCGTGGCAAGCTGAGGAACGGTGCAAGAGCCAAAATAGAAGCATGTTACAGAATACAGGTAAGTATTAGAGATGAGCGAACTGGGTTCGGGTTCGAGTTGATCTAAACCCGAACGATCGGTAATCAAATGCCGAAAGTTCGGGTTCGGATCAACTCCAGCATGCTCGAGGTTTGCTCATCTCTAGTAAGTATGCATCTACATTTTACAAACTAAAGATTTGAGGGGAATACAGCCTTTAAAGAACTGAGCTAATTTAGTTTTTGTACTTTTTTACTCATCATGTTTAAAAGGCCATACCGCTTTTATTCGGCTTTTATTAGTCTTTTTTTTTTTTTGTGACACAAATTGTAATTTGTGATGACACGCTCAAATTTTACATAAAATATTATTTAAGCTTTTATTATGGGATGGATTTATTCATACATTATAAAACATTTTTGTAGTCTCCCTAGGGGACTTCTATGAGCAATACCATGATTGCTTGATCAATGCAGTACTTATGTACTGCATTGATCCATCATTTCTTCTCTTGATTGCTGCAGTCTGCTGAATGTAGCCTGTGGCAATCGTTGATCTCAGTCAGCCTGGAAGACTTAATAGAGGCATTTTCTATACAACAATCATTAATTGCTTTTCACAGAATTTTTTTTTACTACTTATAGTAAATGTATTTTACAAAGTAAGAACAACTTAAAAAATGAATGATACCCAGCCACTAGAACTGTGAGCAGACTAATGTATGTTCATGTATCCTGTCCTTGCTCTTCTCTTGATGTGCTCTGGTTTGTGTTAATCAGAGACTGTCTGCCCAGTAGATTGTGATGATACAGCTCTGTTATAAGCAGAAACAGATGGAAGAGGATTACGCACCCAATACTTTCCTACGTTGCTTCTCATATTCACAAGCAGACTGATTTACATGGGTTTGGAGATGAAATAATCAAATTCATTTTCTCTTTCATTTATGCAGCATTTCAGATATAACATGGATACAAACAAAACTGACATGTACTTCACATGTCTTTCCAACTACAAAAAGGATGAGAGTGTGATCCTAGTTATAAAGTACTTCCTTCATGGCTCTACAGAAAATCCCTCACTGCTCTGCCTACCATTAGTAATGATGAGCCATGGATGGAAGCGATTAGTATAGACCCTTCCATGTAATCTGGTAGACAGGAGGGAACACTGTTCGTATGCTTTCAAAGTTACATTGGTTCTCCTTACCCACAGTGCCTTGTGCTGCTGCACAGTTCACACAGTTCTACTCTAATCTCTATAAATTATCTGTTTTAGGATTTCAATTTAACTTTTCAAAATGCTATTCTTGTTACAAATTTGATGGGATTCCTTTTGCTGGTAGTTGTATACTACAGATTTTAAGCAACATAGGAGGCATGATATCTTATTCAAGGTAACAGCCAATAGATCAGTATTGGATATGTTACTATATACTTAAATGGTTACCAGTGTTTCAACAAACTTTGCATAACAGTACGGCCAAATGTAAGAAATGTTTTAAAGGGGTACTCCTAGCAAAATGTGTTTTTAAACATGTTATTACATAAAGAAAGTTATACAAATCCCTAATATACACTAATTATGGGAAATGCACATATTCTGCTATTTCCCTCACTTTAGTAGGTCAGGCAGGCTCACTTCCTAAAAAATAATGTGACGTCACGTCTCAAATGTTTGCAGCAGCAGGGGGCGCATGTAGAAGTATAGAAAGGGAATAGACGTCTATTCTCCATCCCTCCCTCACTGGGCTGGTAATGTCCCCCTCCCTCAGTCCCACCCCCCCTGCCCGGTCCTATTATACTTGCTGCAGTGGCTCACCCCAACTAGCTGCCCCCTCTGAGCCCATCTTTCCCCTGGCCGGTCCCCTGCAGGAGCACTCACCCGCCGCCCTGTTCCGGCAGGGTGAGAGCTCCTGCACCTACCCCCAACTTGCCGCCCCTCATCTGAGCACTGTCCCCAGTTCCTTGCATGAGCGCTCACCCACCGCCCTTCGGGGTGAGCGCTCATGCACCTCCTCCTCCGAGTCTGCTCCCCTCCATCACAGCCCGACGCCTGGCCCAGTGCAGAACGCTCACCCGCCGCCGCCCTGTCCCGGCGGGCTGAGCGCTTATGCACCTCTTCCCAAGCAGCTGCACCTTCTCCCAAGCAGCTTGCTTCACCGTGCACGGAATCGGGTGGCCGGGTGAGCGCTGAGACTGGCTCAGATTGCTTCATCTCAGTGCTCAGCGGTTCCGTGCACGGTGAAGCAAGCCGCTTGGGAGAAGGCGCATAAGCGCTCAGCCCGAAGGGCGGCAGGTGAGCGCTCATGCAAAGGACCGGGCACAGTGCTCAGATGAGGGGCGGCAAGTTGGGGGTAGGTGCAGGAGGCGGGTGAGTGCTCCTGCAGGGGACCGGCCAGGGGAGAGATGGGCTCAGAGGGGGCAGCTAGTTGGGGTAAGCCACTGCAGCAAGTATAATAGGACCGGACAGGGGGGTGGGACAGAGGGAGGGGGACATTACCAGCCCAGGGAGGGAGGGATGGAGAATAGACGCCTATTCCCTTTCTATACTTCTACATGCGCCCCCTGCTGCTGCATACACTTGAGACGTGACGTCACATTTTTTTTGAGGAAGTGAGCCTGCCTGACCTACTAAAGTGAGTGAAATAGCAGAATATGTGCATTTCCCATAATTAGTGTATATTAGGGATTTGTATAACTTTCTTTATGTAATAACATATTTAAAAACACATTTTGCCCGGAGTACCCCTTTAATATATCTTATTAGAAAAAGGTGCTTCTTTGTGCTCTTATCAAGCTTCTCTATAAACATTAGCCCCACCCACCAGGAACAGATGAAAAACAGAGATAAAGTCTGCACAGCAGAAAGTCGATAAAAGAGTCTCACATAGAAGTCATATAATGGCCAGACACAGTGCTACAACTAATGTACACACACGACTTATAAACAGTATTAAATGGATTGTGCAGAATTAGAAAAAAACATAGCTACTTTCTTCAAGAAGACACATTGTACCGTTCATATATCTGTCTGTGCTTCCCTAACTAAAAATGTTTTTATTCTCTGGTGTAAATACAATAGGCTTTCCTAAGCTCTTAAAGTGCAAAAAGCTGCAAAACATCTCACTCCCCGTTCCATTCCTTGTTCCTGTTTGATTGACATTTAGCTAGAAGATAAGTCCAAAGCAGGGTCAAAGATGGAGGGGGAGCAAGGAGGTGCTACAGCACTCAGTAGTTAAAGGACAACTTTGTCGACCCCAGCCAGCGCCATCTTGTGTCTATGATGCTGGCCCCTCTGTGAGACGCCAGCAGATGACTCACAGCTTGCTCAGCTCCGATTGGCTTAGCAAGTTGATCCTTAGCACGATAGAATACCATTGGGGGAAGAAATCATGGGGGGGCGGGATTTACTAAAATAAATATAAGAGTCCACCTTTTTCCTGTTGTGCCCTCTGCCATCCTGTTGGGTGGGTAGGGAGTCACGGCAAGCAGGGAAAAGGCCCTCTGCCATGAAGAACCACTGAGTGAGTTCACATCTCCAGTCCATTAATGTGCTTACTGACTCCATATTAGCAAGACACAGACTCCAGCAAGCACAGACAGCCAAATGTCTGGAGAGCCACAGACTGAAGACCACTGATCTAGTTGCACAAAAACTTACAGTGATACATACTAATCTATCAACTTTAGAAATGTCCTCACAGTATTATAGGGTTATTATAGCGATTATGGCCTTTAGTTTACAATGGCTGAAAAATCTTCTAAAGCAAAATAAAACCATCTTCCCTCATAGTCACATGAATTCTAAATTCTGCAGTTTCATTTCTGGTACTGACTTCCTCTTTGTCATGTTAGAACTTCATTTAAAAGAAACAACAATGTAAGTATTACTCTGTATAATCGTGGACTGTGATATAATGCACCTTCTTCGTACAGTAAGATTCTCTGTCTGTTGGCTGACTATTTCCGATTGATAAATGTTATTATTAGAGCCATATATATATATATATATATATACAAAAAAGGGGTCCGTGGAGCCTCAGTTACGAGTCTCAAAACACGGGAATAGCCAGATATCCCTCTCTCCAGAGAAGGAAGCCCATTGCCAAGGGTTGCCTCCTAGTGGGGAGAGCACCAAACCACCCTGATACGTAGTCCCTCAGGTCCTCACTCTGTTGCGAGCTTTGGGACCTAAATGAGGAAACACCAGGGTGGACCCTGTGAGTCAAAGTCTAACTCTGTGGCGAGTATAACAACATAAGACAAGGGTAACCAAGGCTAGGCATCCATCCACAGACTGCAGTTTCGGGGTATTTGCCCCTCATCAGTGTGGAGAAGGATTCTGGCTACTGGGGCAATGATAAATAGACCAACAAAACACAACAATCACTGAACTCAGGGAGAACAGCAAAAAATTCCAATGGAGTACTCATTTACGAGTCTCCATTGATTGTCCCATACAAAATTTGAATATGCAAAAAAGGGGTCCGTGGAGCCTCAGTTACGAGTCTCAAAACACAGGAATAGCCAGATATCCCTCTCTCCAGAGAAGGAAGCCCATTGCCAAGGGGTGCCTCCTAGTGGGGAGAGCACCAAACCACCCTGATACGTAGTCCCTCAGGTCCTCACTCTGTTGCGAGCTTTGGGACCTAAATGGGGAATCCTGCTCCACACTGACGAGGGGCAAATACCCCGAAACTGCAGTCTGTGGATGGATGCCTAGCCTTGGTAACCCTTGTGTTATGTCGTTATACTCGCCACAGAGTTAGACTTTGACTCACAGGGGCCACCCTGGTGTTTCCCCATTTATGTCCCAAAGACTCGTAAATGAGTACTCCATTGGAATTTTTCACTGTTCTCCCTGAGTTCAGTGATTGTTGTGTTTTGTTGGTATAGATAGATATATAGATCTATATAGATAGATAGATATCTATCTATCTATCTATCTATCTATCTATCTTAGGCTGATTAAAAGACAGTCATCTTTTGTTACAGGTTCATTTGGCATGAAGGTTCCTTCCAGATGTTAGCTGTTTATTCCGCCAGCTGACATGAACTTACACAACAGCAAGAAATTCATGGCATTAAATCAAAACCACTGAAAGGACAGGGATATGTCTATTTATGTGAGGCTGTCAACAGGAAGAATAAACTGACAAGTCCTGTCGGCTTTTTTCTTGATAACTGGTGAAACTCTGGGGACTTTTCCAACCCAATCTGATGATCATGCCAATGTATGTACGGGAAGCCATCAACTCTGGCTAGAGGATATCTTAGGAAATATCCTTATGGTTATGCAACCCTTCCTTCTCTTTTCTCAGAGAAGGAGACTGACAACAGGAAATTTAAAAAATAAAAATGATTAAATTAAGTCTCCTTCTTTCAAAATTCTGAACTACATATTTTCTTAATATATCTATAGAAGTAGCAGTTTTTTTGTTTTTGTTTTTTTTACAAAATTTCTAATACCTAACATAGACAGATTAAAAACACATTTTGAATCACTATTTCACCACCAAATGAACTTTAAAATCTCCAGAACTGAACATGATTCTGTTTGGTGAAGTGTCAGCTGTCTGGAACATTCAGGGGGGGGGATTGATCAGAGAGGAGGCCAGGGATATGGTAGCAGCTTAGCTCACTATGTTTTGCTGTTTCCATACTTCCCATAAAGTCACCAAGTAAGAGTGAACTTTTAACGTGTCGGCAGAAAGAGGTGGGGCAGAATATCAGAGAACAGGCAGAAAAGTCCCAATATGCACATAATTCAATAAGTTCCAAATACTTAAAGCATGGCAACAAGAATGGTGGCCAGCAGGACTGCCACTTATTTATACAGACCTGAGAACAATAAACATGGAATATCCTGGGCAGCAAATAGATACGGATTTGCTAGGGCACACAGAAATAGAGAGGATGCAAAATTAGATGAAAAAGGGAGACACACTTCATGTCCAGGTGATAAATGTAAATGAGGATCTGGTTGCCCCTATCCAGGTGTTCTGCCTGAGTGGTTGCAGTAGTTGCAGCCTTGGATGTAGAGATGGTCCTGTAGCCATCCACCGGATACATATGCCACTCTAGAGATGTAGAAATAAACATTCATAATAATCATGGTGCTTTGATTGCAGACTTTAATCAGGGATGTAATTAAGACCCCAAAAGCAGCAGATCATATAAGAAGACCCTAAAACTTTGTGTTGGAATAAGAGCATTTGAAGGAGGTACTCTCTTCATCTGGTTTCACCTTCTTCATCAGGTTTAACCTGATGAAGAAAGTACATCCTTCAAAATGTGTTGTTCTTAACTTATTCCACAATAAGGTTTTAAGGTCTTTTTATATGATCTGCTGCTTGTGGTTCTAAATTATATCCCTGATTAACATCAGCAAACAAAGGAACCAGTGTCAATCATAAAAACTCCTTAGGGGCAAATGCATCCAGTAACTGGGGATCCCAAATGACCAGAACTAAAGAGGTGGTATTTATCAACTGGACCTTCATGAAGTGGGTATTGTTGAGTGAGCATCATGAAATGTCCAGGTTCGGCAACTTCTTCAAACCTGAACGTTCTGAATTCAATTCCTGATGTCTGGAAAAAAATGGATTTCACCATAGGAAGTCCTGGAGAACTTGGATGTAGCCATAGGCTGTATCCATGTTTTCCACATAGTCCACGGGCTCACTAGTAGGTCAAAACCAAAGCCCCTTTTACATGGTCAATTATCGCCAATGAGCGTTGGTAGAAACACTCCTTTGGACGATAATTGTTAAAGTGTCAGCGATCAGCTGAGGAGCGGAAAAACGCACACTCGTCAGATGATGGTATCTTTGTGCAGCGCAAAGTTTATCACTATCGGCCGCACATCCCCCTGTGGCAAGATGGCTGCCCCTAATTATTGTAAAGCAAAATAAAAACAACTTAAAATTACAATTTAAAAAAATTTAAACAGATTAGAAAAACCTATATGTAAACAAGTTAAAGGGCCCTATTACACGGAAAGATTATTGTGGGAAAATTTGTTATATCGTTCGAATTTAAGCGATGATCTTGTATTAAGGGGCAACTGAGTTAGTTTCACTTTCTGCCATGTTTTATAAATCTCCCCCATTGTTCGTTAGTAATTAGGCTCAATCATACACTGGAGTATACGAACTTAACAACGATAGTAACAAATGACTATCTTTCCGTGTGTTATGGTGACTGATTTCAGGTCGTTCACAAAAGCGCTTGTTTGCGAAACCTAAAAAAATCGCTCTGTCTAATAGGACCCTTTGCATTTAGTAAATAAAAATCTAGGTTATACATAGGTGGTTCTAGATTTTGATGCTTTATTTTCTGTTCTAATGGCCGATTCCTGAAGAACATAAGGTTAAAAACTATGTGCACTAGCATTACCATTTACTCCAAGTACTGCTGACTGTATAAAACGTGATGAGTTTAGGCTGTTTTCTCTGGCTTGGTTTTTGCAACGCTGACACAAACACGATATAGCATTACACACAAACCCAATGTGCCGTAATACACAACAACTTACATGGTTACAAAGTAATTGAGAGGATAGTAACATAAACAAAACAAAATATTTATACACGAAAATATCACAGAAAATTTCTGAGCTAAGAAAAAGAAATTAATCCAAGATGTTTGAAACTGTCTGCTCATTGTTCAGATTCTTGACTGATGTTCAGAACAAACAGTAGGCAGTAGTATGATATGTACTACTTGTTTACTTGAAGCTTCAGTTTGGATACACTGTAACCATTATATCCCTTGATGAGTCAGACACTGTTATTGCTTCTCAGTGTTGGTATCATAATTGTGCAAATGCCAATAGCACAAGTTCTTAAAGGGCAGCTCGAACTATGAAAAACTCATGAGTAGAGATGAGCGAGATACTCGAGAAGAATATTTCCCGATGCTCGGGGGCTCGTTTCGAGTGACGAACCCCATTGAAGTCAACGGGAAACTTAAGCATTTTTGCAGGGGACCAAAGCTCTGCACAGGGAAGGTTGCGTGAAAACCTGGAAAACTCAGAAAATGATGGAAACAACACGTAAATGGACAAGAAACAGCAGGGGTAGCATGCATGGACACCTCTGGGGCTGCTTAATCGCAACATTACCCCAAATTATGTGCTCCCGGC
This sequence comes from Dendropsophus ebraccatus, assembly GCF_027789765.1. NCBI lineage: Eukaryota > Metazoa > Chordata > Amphibia > Anura > Hylidae > Dendropsophus > Dendropsophus ebraccatus. The sequence continues at coordinate 174,811,416 of NC_091454.1, read as the reverse complement.
TCTCTCCCCCATGTTCCTGTACCTCCTCCCTCGCTCCAACTTCTGTTCACTGTCTGGCCTGAGTTGATTGATGTTTATCAGGGGTCAAAGTACTGCCTTGGACACACTGATGCAGTAGCTGTACTTCGCTGATCCCTGTCTCTCTCACCACGTGCACAGGACACAGCACAGTGAGGATAGGTATAGCTGAACTAAAGATCCCAGCCAGCCAAGAGAATGCCAGAAACATGACCAATTGATTACTGACAGCAGTTTTGGGGTAGTCGTATAGAGTATGTGTGTAACTGGTGCTGGTTCTTTTTTGTAAGGCACCCGTTGCACAGGACACTGCACAGGAGGATAGGTATAGCTGAACTACAGATACCAGCCAGCCAAGGTAATGTCAGCAACAGGACAAATTGACTACTGACAGCTGCACTACAAGTCCAAGCCAGCACCCAAGAGTAGCACAAATAATACTTGAACGAGTACCAAGCTCAGACGAGCATGTTCGCTCTTCTCTACTCATGAGGTGTAACTAACATGTTAGAGTTTTTGATCAGTGAGGGTCTGTATTCTGAGACTCCTGAGATTGGGCAAGGACTAGCTGAGTACTGTACCCATTCTTTTCTGCTTGACCTTGCATGGCTCTGCAGTGCGTGGATTACAGATAAGCTTTTTTTTGTTTTTTACATTAGTTGTTTTATATTTGTTTATTTTTAGTAGAATGCACAAAAACCCTCAACATTAGACATTAAAGGGCAACTCTGTTGAAAAAGAATTCAAATCAACCAGTGTCAGAAAGTTATATAGATTTGTAATTTACTTCTATTTAAAAATCTTAAGCCTTCGAGTATTTCTCAGCCGCTGTATGTCCTGCAGGAAGTGGTGTATTCTCTCCAGTCTAACACAGTCTGCTCTCTGCTGCCACCTGTGTCTGTGGCAGGAACTATAAAGATTTAAATCAAATAGAGGGACTGTGGTGAATTTGGTATAATGTGTTTTATAGTATTTATTAATAATGAACAAAAAACAGTCACGGTATAATGTCAATTAATAGACAAGCAATAACAAGGGTGCATACAGTTCTTATGGTGACCCTGTAAGGTCCTACCTACTGCTAAGTGGGGACCCCCTGGTTCAGGCATCCCCAAATGCCAGGAGGGACTCACTCTACACTTGGGCGGTTTGAGTTTGTCTAGTCAAAGAGAGATATTCATATATGAAAAGGAAGAAAAGAAGTGTGTGTATATGGCTGTGCACTCCAGAATTATCCAAGAGTGATATATAAACTTAAATTATAGCTCATATAAAATTTCTAAAACATTTAAAAATGTAAACTTGCAACATCCTACAATCCAGGACATGCATCCCACTGAAGTCATCTACAAAGAACTGTTAAGAGCAGGAGAGATTTTCTATGGGGATTCGCTACTGCTCTGGACAGTTCATGTAATGGACAGAGGTGGCAGCAGAGAGCACTGTGTCAGACTGAAAAGAAAACTCCACTTCCTGCAGGACATACAGCAGCTGAAAGACTTCAGATTTTTAAATAGTAAGTAAATAATAAATCTATATAACTTTCTGACATCAATTGATTTCAAAAAATCCACCAGAGTACCCCTTTTAATGCCTATTTTAAAGAAAACTAAAAAGAAACTTTTTTTGCTAGCACATAACTTTAATAAAGTTATATTACTTTGTAATATAACTTAATAAAAATAAATTTATAGTTTTTTTCTGTATTACTCAACTTCTGTTGAGTGGCAGCAGTTAGGGTATGTGCACACTATAGAATCTGCGCGGATACCTTTTAGTGGATTCCGTGTTTGCTCCCGCTTAAAGTTCTGCTGGTCCCGTAGACTCTATTCTATGCTCAGGAAGATTCCGCCACCCCCCAAAGGATTGACAAGTCAATGGCGGAATCTGCCTGAGCATAGAATGGAGCTCATGGGAGGAATGGAACGGAACTTCAAGCGGGAGGCAGGGGGGCAAGCGATGAAATCCGCTGGAAGTTATCCATTCAGATTCCGTAGTGTGCACATAACCTAACGGGCAACACAGGTCCCTCTACTGCTACCAATGTTTGTGTTGGGAACTGCAGGACTTTGTAAGCCCGTCAGTTTCTGATCTCTTGCTATGCTCAATCACTGCCACACAGCACTATACAGAAAATGACAGCCAGCAGGGTTGGGGAGCTCCGTGATGCAGTGCAGTGTGGGCTCAGGTAAGCATATTGCCAGAAAGTACACCTTGGTGCTGGAGATAAAGAATGAAGTACTGAGTTTATTGCTGCAATAAAGCCATCAGTCTGCAAATGTTTTTTTTAAGAACTGTGCACCTCACTGACATACCTGGTAAGCTCCTGGTAAAAAGGCTTGGGATACCCAACTGCCCTAATCCCTGCTATTGCCATGCTGCGGATTTCATGGTTATATCATGACACATTTCAGTTATCAGCTAAGCCGATCAGGGGCTGCAGGAGTACAATGCTTTAGAGCGAGCATTTACTTGTCATAACAAAGGATCAGGAAGAGCTGATCAATGGTGACCTGACACTATCAGAATTGCAATGGTGGGGGACCTGGGACGCCACCACCCTCACGTCCCTTTTGTGTTCCCAGACAGAGAACACAAAACTGGCATTGGGGTGGTGGTGTCCCAGGGGAGCTCTCTCACTAGTGGTTACTATCTTGTGATTATATGATCTGAGTAGGGGTAACATGATATGAGTTCGGATTGTTATATAATATGTTATATTATCTAATCCAATATATTAATTCTTTGTCAAGAGCAGAAGAGATTTTCCACGGGGATTTGCTACTGCTCTGGACAGTTCCTGTAACAGACAGAAGTGGCAGCAGAGAGCAATGTGTCAGACTGGAAAGAAAACACCACTTCCTGCAGGACATACAGAAGCTGATAAGTACTGGAAGACTTAGGGTTTTTAAATAGAAGTACATTATAAATCTATAAAATTTTCTGACACCAGTTGATTAAAAAAAAATCCATCAGAGTACCACTTTAAATGCCTATTTTAAAGAAAACTAAAAAGAAACCTTTTTTTGCTATTATAAAACTTTAATAAAGTTATATTACTTTGTGAGTAGGGGTAATATGATATGAGTTTGGATTGTTGTATAATATGTTGTATTAGCTCATCCAATATATTGATTCTTTGTATGCCGATCATGTTGCATTTTTATTGATTGTGGTATGGTTAACCTTCCTCTGGACTGCCATTTAATGTGATTTTTATTTGAGTAATTTCAATGTATTGGTGTAATTCATAATCAAAAAAAATTGAGCTGCAAATAGCTCAACTTTTTTGTATAGGTTCCATATCAGTGTTGAGGTAGCATCACAAATTCATGCACAATAGGGATTGGTACTGGATGATATTAGAAAGATTCAATCCCAGTGTGTAAACTCCTATAAATGTGGCGTATATCATGTAATCCATTTTTGTGGCACAAATTACACCAGAGTTCTGGCGCCTACTGCCCTACTGTTCCTAGAGGAGAATATAGCTCCATAATAAGTCACTATATGGTGCCACTCATGATATACAACCACTCCATGTGCCACCGTACACAACTACACTGTGTGCATGAGGCCTAGGTAGCAGTTGGCCATGTAACTTGTAGAGAATACTGTTTACAAAGACGTGAGTCATCATGGCTTTGTGACATCATATATTCCTTACAGCTGATTGGTAGCCGTCATAGCTTTACTAGAACCCTGACATTACATTCCTTCTGCTTTCATAAGTACAAGGTCTTTTTCTTGCTGTACTTGTATGGGAGCCATAGTATAAGACTTCTAGCAGAATGCACACAGGTCTGGCAGCCTCAGATACACATAACCTAGATTGCACTTTTTGTCAGATGCTGAAATCCCAGCAGAAACAGCTGCAGAGCAGATGTGAGAAAGGTCATGTGGTCTACTGGCAAACACACCACTGTTATTCTGTGAAACTCCTAACAAGTGTGAATCACAGACCAGACTCGAGAATAAGAACCGAGTATATTAGCATTAATGAGAACAGCTACAGTTATTAGAAATGTGGATGCATTACACAATGCTCTACACAGGAATTAAAGTATCTGGTAAACTTCCTTTCTAAGGACAATGGTTCCCACTAGGGGGCACTGTTGTACCTATTCTATTCAATATAGTGCAACTTGATCAAATAGGTAATAGCCACATAGGTAACTTATGTAGACAAGTATGTATCCAGCCTATTGTTAAGATATAGTAAAAATAGTTATAAGCTGTAAGTACTAACATTGTATATGAAATTATTTCCCTGATCATATATATATATATATATCAAAGTGGGAAATCTTCAGCATTTCTGCTACATGTAGCCTACATGTAGCCGGGAATTCAGTTCCTTAGAATAATGTAATTTATAATCATGTCACCAGTTTGAATGATTGAAGAATAAATTATTAGTTAACACTTGAATGACTCTTTGCTGAATTCTAGTGGAAATCTATCTACCTGTGTCTCCCACATTTCCATCAGTACTACTGACCCCATAGTAGTGTCTTGCTGCAGAGGGAGCCAGGGATCCACTATTTACCCTCTGAATTAGGATAATTAGGTCTATAAGTGACATTTGGTGAGATATTCCTATAGGCGCTTTATAGGATCTTTATCTAGGTACAATTATTTATATAAATCAATATTAGTAGTCAATAACATCTTTATAATGATTAATGATATCTTAGAGAGTATATGAAGGCTGCCATCCTTTGACAACTCCCACCCCAGGAAAAGGGGTTGTGGCTTTATTCACATCCTGAAAGTGATCACAGCTGAATAGAGCAGTGTTGTATTAAGAGATAGGAGAACACTAGCTCTTTCATATGAACCAGGAGTATGACTTGATGACTATAGTGATATACATAGTATTTCTGCACACAACCCCTGTAGCTATCTTGCAGAAATCACAATCACTTATACTGGCAAATGTATACCGCAAATGGACAAATTATAAATTCATAGCGGCTCATGGAACTGAATTGCAAGGATTTGTGGTACAATGCCGACAGAATTCTAGAGGTGTACATCATTTCTATTGTGGGACCTGGCATAGTACACCTTACCTCTTGTTAGACAAAGGTATTCATCATTAGAGGTATCTTGGTAAACAGACATGTAGGGATGCTGATTGTTGCATGCATGAGCTCTAGAAGATAAAAATGGTATACTTTGCATTTAATGCAAATTCATGCATTGCTTATTAGGCAATCAAGACTTAATTAGTATTGTTATAAGCAAATGCACTTAGGCAGGGCTAAAATAAATAAAATAAAATATATATATATATATATTTCCTGTTCTGCTGATGACTGGCCCTAGTGTCAGTCTCAATCACCGCCAGATGTGGTCCAGTATCCCAGTACCTGTTCTTCTTGCCACTAAAGTAATATGTTGCTGTGCAGCAGTAGATACATCACATTGTGTATAACCCAGTATGGGTATTGTGAGTCCAGACAGGTCTTACATGCATTTTGTTGCTTTGCATTACCTGTCATACATGGTTTACATCTTCAGTGCTGATCCACCTCCTATGAGAGGTTGGTCACATGACCATCCCAAACAGTTTTCTCAGAGAAGCCACTAGAAAGTTCTCTGAGTGCAGTCCCCAAGTTTAACAGTTAGTTTAAGCCATGACTTCTACACCACAGACATCACCACCCTATGGGGCATTGTGGTAAACAAAACCATCAGTAATGGAAGTGTTCTGATTAGTGTTATTCACCACAGGGAACTAACTAATGAAGATCCCTTTACAACATATTCATCTGGACTGTATCTTTAAAGAGGTTGTCCAAGCATAATTAACCTGTCCGGGTGGTTCAACCTCCATTACTCTGCACTTACCGGCCTCTCCATAGTATGAATAGAGCCGTGCGTCACATGTGATACCTGCATTAATATTCATAACAAATAAGCCTGGCCTGATATGGAGATCGGCAGGAGGTACAGAGGTCAGACTACCACACACCCCACCCCCGCGCGCGATCTCTTGTCCCCTCTCCCTGTAGGCCATCGGGTTAATGCATTTCAGCACCACAAATGGACCCAAGAAGTGAAGGCCCGGGTTGTAGCTGAGAATCAGAACATGACAGAAAGCTATACCTTGTCCCCAGATGAGAAGGTTAGCGGAGGTCTTCTTCACTTATCAGCTTGAGATTTCATCCATGCAGGGTGGTCGAGTGTGCTGCCCATAAACAATAAAACATAGAGAAGCCCCATTGGAGTCAGAATCCAGATGATCATAGGAGAATTCTGCCCAGGGAAGAAGGTTAGACCAATTGTCTTGGCGTGCAGAAACAAGATGGTGTAGATAAGTTCCAAGACTCTGGTTGACTCTTTGACCATTGGTTTGTAGGTGGTAGGCCATAGGAAAGTCTAACTTAACAGGCAACTGAGAGCAGACGGCACAACAAAGTTTTGAGATGAACTGGGAACCTCGATCCAAGACAATATGGAGTGGCAGACCACAAAGACGAAATATATGCTAGAAGAAGAGAGAGGCTAGGCGCAGAGCAGATGGCAGTCCAGGCAGTGGTACAAAATGTGACATTTTAGAGAAGTGGTCCGTAACCACCCAGATAACCATATTGTACTGTACTTTGTATTGAGCCAGCTCCCAGCACGACCCAAGCTGCACAGAGTGGGTTCGCTGGGAGTAGTAGTTCAGTCATGGATGTAACAGCGGCACAGGCGCACTAAGCAGCATAGCTTGAGGGGATACAAATTTGCTTTTAAACATGTCATCAAAATAGGAGGGTCGTAGAGATTAATGTTAAAATACTGATATTTAATATGTGACCTGATATTTAATATGAAAAAAGTGACCCTTTATTCTGTGAAATGAAATTTGCATATGATTTGGTTTCTTTGGGCAAAAGCCAATTGTTCTGTGCACCATTTTTCAGACATGCTTAGGAGAAGAATACAAAGCAAATGGAAAAGTACAACACTGAAGCCTTAAAAACGAAAATCATAAAATGTCAGATGCATATTTGCCTAGTGTTTGATCAGTCTTTTGTTTTCAGGCAATAAGTCCAAGCAGGATGTGTATAAGCAGGTTGAAGGATTACATTACACGGTTGCATAGCTACGTGGTCAGCTAACTTCAAAGACAAAGGGAAATGTTCTCCCATTGTTCTACCAAGAAGTAAAGCTGAAGTCAGTGAAGGAAATGCTTCTGCACCAAACATATTCATGGTGAAACAGAACCAAGAAGTGGTACATATGTTATAGCAGTTTCTTCCAACCTCACCACTATGGGTAGGGGTCGTTAAAATGTGTATAATTCTACATTTTAAGATTCATCGACTGCTTTCCATGTCCTACTACAAGCATCTATGAACGGGCTATTCCTATTGTAAAAGTGATAGATCCTGCTGCTACAACAAGAGATCCTAGTAGGAACATTGGGGGAGATTTATCAAAGGGTGTAAAATTTAGACTGGTGCAAACTGCCCCCAGCAACCAATCACAGGTCTACTTTCCTTTCACCAGAGCTGGAAGCTGAGCTGTGATTGGTTGCTGTGGGCAGTTTGCACCAGTCTAAATTTAACACCCTTTGATAAATCTCCCCCATTGTGTGTTAAAGTGTAGCAACGAACGCAGAAGCGACAACAGGATGACAGCAAGAACAATCATCATTCAGTGTGATTGGGTGAACAATTTCAGGTCTTTAGCCATAGCAGTTATTTGAGATCGTTTATAGTTAATTGTTAAAAAATCGCTTTGTTGAATAGTACCTTTACTCAGTTAGAGATCACCCAGCTTTCCAGCATCTTGTACTCAGTATGATGGAGGTTACCCAGCTTTCCAGCATCTTGTACTCAGTATGATGGAGGCCAATCAGCTTTCCAGCCTCTTATACTTAGTATGATGGAGGTCACCCAGCTTTCCCAGCATTTGTACTCAGTACGATGGAGGTCACCCAGCTTTCCCAGCATCTTGTATTCAGTATGATGGAGGTCATCCAGCTTTCCGACGATCTTGTATTCAGTATGATAGAGGTCACCCAGCTTTCCCAGCATCTTGTATTCAGTATGATGGAGGTCACCCAGCTTTCCCGCCATCTTGTATTCAGTATGATTGCGTTCACCCAGCTTTCCCAGCATCTTGTATTCAGTATGATGGAGGTCACTCAGCTTTCCCAGCATCTTGTATTGTAATCAGTATGATTGAAGTCACCCAGCTTTCCCAGCATCTTATACTTAGTATGATGGGGGTCACCCAGCATTCCCAGCATCTTGTACTCATGTCCTAACTTTTCATACAATGAGGAAAATTTTAGAAAAATTCTGAAAAAAATGTTTGGAAGTGCATTGAACAGGCCCCCACTATGCTGGGCTTATGATTTATACAGTACACTACTATGCTTAACATATAAACTGTGTTGGAGATAGGAGAGAGAGAGAGACTATATACAGGGGAGTAGATCTGCACTGTCCATAAAGACGTATGGAACAAACGGGCACTGTGCCAGGGAATGATTTATACAGTACACCCCTATAGATGGCATGGGGGGGGGTACTGGGGCATTGGCTTTGCAAGGTACTAGTTACTGAAAGTAAGAATCGCATAGGCTATCAAAAAAAGGTGTTAAAACAACGTCCCCATGTACATTATAAGTTTACCTTTGTGGATAAGCTGTAAAACTAGGCACAATACCTGGACAAGAGTGGAGCTGTTTCAGGGGGAAAAAAACCACAATCTTATTTCTAGTCCTAAACAGCCCATTTAATTGCTGCTCTAATAACATTTTAAAAAATTGCAAATTACTTTCTCCTCACACACCGCATAAAAACTGACCGTAATTCCAACACTGGACAGCGCTAGAGCTCACAGCAGCTACTCAGCATCTGGGACCACCATCACTTGGCAAATTAGATGGACATTATCAGAGTAAATCATAAGAACACCAGAGGACGCCATAACAGGTAAATCACAGAGGGGTGAAATTGTCACATAAGGGGTCGGCAGGCCTGCCCCCAGTGCTTTGGGGTGGGCCGGTGCTCTCGAAAAGAATTAGACAGCGGTTCAAAAAAAGGAGAGCGCCTCCGGAATCCCTGCTTCATTAAGGCATGTTACCCAAAGCGATGTACCTGATGGTAAATTTGCTTTAAATAATGTTAAAGTGAAATTAATAAGAATGCATAAGGTAAGTATAGCGTTATATTTATCTTAAGTGTCCCAAATCCTAGTTGGTAAAGATATCACAAGTATGATGTTATTCATTTATTCCCCTATCGTTCCTTTGCTTGCATCTCTACCAGTTACCTACCATTATTTTACATTGCCCACACAGTTTTATTTGCAGGCCGTCATTTCATTGTCTTCTAAATAAAATTCAATGTATCTTTGGAAACCACCCCTTCCAAAAGGGTGTTAAAAAGTGACCATCTGGAACCTGAACCTAAGTAATGAATGGCTGTCATTGACGTCACCAAATTATGCTAAACAATGTCCGTTATTTTAGACTCAGAACAAAATAAAGTAACAAATAACTACCGCTGTTTTGAGTCTAAAATAATGGCCGTAGAAAATTGTTGCGTGAACTAAGCCTCAAACTGTTTTATTGTTGTGTCCTACACTTATTAGGCTGCATTCAAATGTCCCTTACAATTTCTGGGACCATTGAAGAGATTGCAGCCATTCACATGATCTGGGGGGGGGGGGACACTTTGGCTAGGGGATCCATACCGCGATTCTCCTGCGGATCACAGCACGGACTGTGTGAATGAGCACTTAGCCTTTGCTGTAGGGAGAGATAGTGATAAATAAAATTATATAGCGCCAGCATATTCTATTCTGCAGCACCTTAGAATACAAAGGGAACATGCACAAACAAAATCAGACATTACACAGTAATAAACTAATAACTCAAACAAGAAGACTTGAGTGGTGAGGAAATAGGGATCACTCAATGAGTAATTCAAGTACAGCAATTACAGAATCCATGCCAACTTTCAGATTTGTTCTCTAAAATAATGCCTGATCCCTAAGCAAACAGTATGGTTTTTCCCATAACAGTTGTTTCACCAATGGAAAACATTAGCTGGGAGTTACTATTATCCAGACCTTAAAGCTCTCAAGACCAGGGTTACTGAGCACAGACCATCAATGAAAACAGTTTGCTAGGTATTGACAATTCATGTAATAAAGGGGTTATCCCGGATTAGAAAAACATGGCTGCTTTCTTCCAGATCACTCTTGTCCTTGGTTTAGGTGTGGGTTTTGCAGCTCAGTTTCATTGAAGTGAATGGAGCTGTACTGTAATACTACACACAACCTGAGGACAAGGGTGGCACTGTTTTTTTTCTAATCCTGGATACTATTAAGTAGAGGGTCATATACCAACGAGCTGAATGTATCCTACCAATTTTTCTCTATGATTCCAACTTTCAAGTAGTTAGTAAATGGTTATAAAGTCAGGAGCTCCTATACTGTTTGAAAGTTTGTGCTAGTGTACTGACTCAGCTCCCCAGCTGTGTCAGTAAACCAGCGTGAACTTTCAAACAGTATCGGAGGTTCCGACATCATAATTAACCATGACGCTGGGAGCTCTGAGGTTTACTCCACAGGATTTTTGTGGACGCGTGCATTAGCTCTAATTCTTACTTCACTGACCTTCCAGAAACCATTATATACATGCATCTGTATACTAACCATCTTTAGTACAAATTTCTAATGGCCAGTGCACATGTGATTACATTGCTACTTGTGCTAACATAGTTTACACAAACACACCAACCTGCCCATTGGGTCTGCACCCGCAATCCTTCAATTTATTTCAAGTGTGATTTTATCTTATTCCTTTCTTTAAGGGGTGTAAGCAGTGCAAAGGGGGAAAATGTGTAAAATGGGGCCTGCAAAAAAACTTGGTTAGAGGATCCTGAGTCTACTTCAACTGGAGTGGGCAGCCCCCCGGATGTTGCAAAACTACAATTACAATCATGTATAGGTAGCAAGCCTTAAAGGGGTAGTGCGTCAATTTTCTTTTTCTGCCTAATTAACACACATTACAAAGTTATATAACTTTGTAATGTATGTTAATAAGCGACCAATTTAAATTTTTGTGCTTTCTTTTTTATCCTTGTGCTTAAAAGTCCATATCACTTGCATTTTTTCACCTAGAGACCCACATGAGTCCTTATTTTTTGCGTAAAATACACTGCAAAACCAGGAAAAAAATTATACGTGTGGTGAAATTGAAAATAAAACTCAATAGATTAATGAGATAGGTGATCTATTGCTTTGTCTTGCTGCAGCCAGGAACAATAGATCGCCGAGGCGGGATGAGTGCCATTACGGCGCAGAGCCCGTGCCGGATCGGATGCGGTGATCGGGGGGGGGTGATCACCCCTCTAGACACTAGAGAGGAGCGAACCTGACGAGGTTCGGGTTCCTATGAACCTGAACTCTCGGCTTCCGACTGCCGATGTCTGCCCGCTCCGTGGAGAGGGTGAATACAGCTGGAGTACCGCCTGGAAAACTGGGATACAGCCATGGCCATAGGCTGTATCCCAGTTTTCCAGGTGGTCCTCCGGTTGTATTCACCCTCTCCACGGAGCGGGCAGACATCGGCAGTCAGAAGCCGAGAGTTCAGGTTCATACGAACCCGAACCTCGGCCGGTTCGCTAATCTCTACTAGACACCAGGTATGGGAAAAACAGCCTTTGAAATTCAGCTAATTGCCGTGGTCCAGGGCTGCAGATAGCACACAGGATTGCAGCAGTTCAGAGAGAGGCCGCTTCACGGCCCCCCTCTGAGCGCCACTAATGACGCTAGGGCATACATGTATGCCATGTTAAGCTGCGCAAACATGATGGGATGATGGAAATTGTAGTTTTGCAATGGCTGAAGCACCTGTGAATTATGATATGAGTGAGCGAATAAGATTTATCTTACAGATATTTGAAGCCAAAGCCAGGAATGGATTTAAAAAAGGGGAGAAATTTAAAGGCCTTCGTACACAGGCCAATGTTTAGGAGCAAGTGAATGCCAACCTGGCAGATCAGCGCTCGCTTGCTCCTCATTCCCTGCTTGCTGCTGGCGCTATTACAGCAAACAAGCACAGGGGACCTGCCCGGATGATCTTTAGATTGTCCAGGTGGCCCATAGAAGATAGCAGCCATCTACTATTGCACAGAGATTTTTTCAACATGTTGAAAGACAAGAACCAGCCAACAGTAAGACAGGATCAGCATGTTGATCCTAACAGAAAATAATCGTCCAAATACGTCCGATAATCGCTTGGTGTAATAAGTCTTGGGCCTTTAGTCTTTCCTTTATGACCTGTTTATAGTTTCTTCCTGGATTTATCTTCAAAATTCTCTCAGATAATCTATGTGTGTAAAAGGCCCATAACAGTTGGTGTAGTTGTGGTGTATTTGTGGTATATTTGATTTGTTTATGTATGCTGTGTTACTGTCGTTGTTAGTGTTTAGTCGTGATGAGCACAGCTCTAGCCTGCTCGAGTACGATCGGCATTCGAGTACTAGTGGCTGAAGAAGTTGGATGCAGCCCTAGGGAGTCCGTTTCTCTGCTGTTCTTATGGACATTGGGGGAGATTTATCAATTATGGTGTAAAGTGACACTGGCTCAGTTGTCCCTAGCAACCAATCAGATTCCACCTTTCATTTTCCAAAGAGTCTGTGAGGAATGAAAAGTGAAATCTGATTGGTTGCATGGCTACACCATGATTCATAAATTTCCCCCATTATGTTTTAGACTGGACACAGTATTATAACATTGTAAGCTATGTTCACATTACCAATTTTACTTCTGTTTTCTTTATGAGTTAGGGCCTTTGCACGCTGAGTAAAAGAGGCAGAATTTACAAGCGGGGTCCTCATGGCAGATTCTGCTTGACATTCTGCCTGTACTGTTGCTTCAGTGGGATTTCTCGTGCACCTCTGCTCTCCACCTATAATCTAAAAAAATGAAATGCTTATGTATTTGTGTCTTTTTTCTTCACCTTTGAAGTGCATTTTATCCCTAGCACTTTTTTAAAATATGGTATAAATTCTGTGTCATTCCAATGGGTGTGATGTCCTTAAATGCTGTCAGTTCAGGCCATTGTAGCTACTTGCACATGACCATACTAGGGACTGGTATTATAAGTCAAAGCAATTACATAATAAAATATAGCCAAGCAAGTCCAGATGGTTTACTTCATGTAAAAGAACAGAAGCAGCCAAGTTTAAAACCCTTTTAAATATTCCAGGTGGTTTAGCTTGACCACATGGGTAAAAGCAGCCAAACCTCTTTGGAAAAAGTATAGCCAAAAATTTATATCAAAGGGAAAGAACTTTAGTCCAAACTTTTCAAGATCTGGTACTTTAGCTGGATAACATGGTGATAGAGGACTTTACTTTGCCTCCTTATTCAGTTTCATGCAAAGCGGTCTAATGGAGTCGGTTGTGCCCAGAACCATGCCAGGTACATGAAAGATAATACAGAATGCTATTCAAGTTGTAAAAGTAATAAAAGTAATAAAAAGAAAATTCCTTTAAATTAAATGTATTACCTAGGCTTTTTTTCCTTTTAACAATTTACAGGAAGAAAATAAAACACATTTCTCATGTAATCTATTTATGTTTGCACTTTTTAAAAAAATTACTTTTAGTACATTATTATAGGGGAAGCTATTTTGCCTTTGCTGTTTTAACTTTACAGCATACCCCACAGACATACACAAAATAGACTGGGCCAAACCCTGCTCACATGAATGAGCTTGTTCTCTGGGCACGCTCTATGACCTGTGCAAAGGTCATTCCACAGGGCACGGGAGCCAAATTTTGAGCATCAGCTAATGTGAATAATAGTTGATCTTGTCTTATTTATACATTAGTGCCACCCTTTACTGTACTCCTGCACATACCGCGTGGCGGTCTTCTCCCTTTCTCACCGGTGCACTTGTCCCTGTCCCCTAGGGCGAGCACAAACTCTGCTTTAACTTAAAGGACCAGTGTGCCCCTAATTGGCTGCTGTATGGCAGCCTTGAGTTATAAATTTCAGCCCCTTCCCTGGCTCCCTTGTTGGAGCCCCTGCATGCTAAACCTTAGATTGTGGCCCCAGGTCTCCTGCCTGTGATTCCTGCCTGTGGTTCATGCCAGTGTCTACTGTGCCTGTGTGTGTGTGTGTGTGTGTGTGTGTGTTTGTGTGTGTCAGTCAGTAATGTGTGTGTTTGTGTGTGTGTGTATCAGTCAGTAGTGTGTGTCTGTGTGTGTGTCAGTAGTGTATGTGTCAGTGGTGTGTGTGTGTCAGTAAGTGTGTATTTGTGTATGTTAGTGGTGTCTCAAGTTAATGTGCATAGTGGAAGGATTCCACTATTGGAGTGTTTGTTTATTCTGTAACATTTACCACATTTTCTAGAGCATCTGCAGCATACTGCACACACATAAAAAATGCAACCTACAAAGCAATGTACATAAATAAAAGCAATGTATATAAAGACAATGATCAGCCGAGGAGCCGCTTATCAGCTGATCATTGTCTTTCAACATGTTAAAAATTCATTTAGAGGTGCTTTACAGCACGCATCGCTACATGTAATAGTAATGCATGGCCAACAGCTGATGACTGTGTAAAAAAATTAATAAACTTTTCATGCTCCCTGGTGTTTTTTTTCGCTTCTGCCTTCTCCCCACAGCCACCGCTGGAACTTCAGAGCCGGTCTCCTAAGTGAAGGCCGCTCAGCCAATCACTGGCCGTGGTGCTGGCCTGTCTAAATCAGTAACTGGCTGAGCAGCCTGTTACTGCAGAGCAAGGATAAGCTAAAAGGACACCGGTGAGCAAGGAGATGTAAGTAAAAAACTTTTTTTTTTTTCTAAATACAGCAAGGGCTGCAGGGGCTTTGCTAATAATAATGTGTAATAGGTTCTGTAATTTTATCGGAATATCGGCCCTAATGTGTATTGTGGCCCTAAAAGGTCAAGTTACACGGGCCATAGGTGTCTATGCAGAGAGGAAGAACAAGTAGGGGAGGGGGTGCAGGGAAAAAGAGGCATTGCAGGCTCGCAGGTGGAAAATTGCCATGTACAAGTTATACTACGGCTAGAAATAGTGTACCTAAAAATACTTGAAATGACAAATACATTTTATATTACTCCAGTTACTTACGTATTAATTTGTGTAAAATTTTTATTTCCTATGTCCTCAAACTATACAATAAAAGGAAATATGTTTTGATAACCTGTTACTAAAACAGGTTGAACACTCAATGAGAGGAACAAATAACTGTATTTGCTATTTTATAAGCAGCGGGTTACATAATTCCTCAAATATACTTAAAGGTGTGCATTAAGATAATTATAAGATTACAGATCTGAACTCAAACAGCGCGTTTAGCCTGTCCCTACACCCAATAACTATAATACACTCCATTTGTGAACATAGCACGTACTACTACTTCAATGGGGCAGCCTGAATCAGACACAACTGCTCTTGTTAACAAATCCACACCCATGTAGCACTTATTTTTATCATTTCAAAAGCAGTTTTATTGCATGCAGTTGCTTAAAAATAAAATGCAATTACAATACATACCGTGCCAGATAAAACAAGCCTTATGGTATGAGGTAAACGCCCAATGGTTGCATAATGTGTTACATAGTAAATCAGCCACAGCTTGCATTAAGGACTCTGTCTTAATTTGGAATGTTTGGATATAAATATATTATAAGGTTCAGTGTAGGAAGGACTGCTGATATGGTTCCCTCCATGACCGAACACTGTGTACCGGCCGCGGCTGCAGCAGTAGCTTTAGTAAGCAGAAAAAGAAGTTTTATTCTGCCATGCCAGGCAGTGGGAGGGGCGGCTACTAGTCATCTGGGCAGTGGAGTCACCCGTGACTAGTCACCACTCTCTGTGCACAGTACAGGGATGATTGACAGGCAGAGAGACATGCCGTGAGCTGTACATTAGCTCTATATGGTGCTGGGGGGAACCATATAAGCACAATCATGCTGATTGGTTCCCTTAAAGGGGTTGTCCAAGCTTATAAAAACATTGGGGGAGATTTATCAAGCATGGTGTGAAGTGAAACTGGCTCAGTTGCCCCTAGCAACCAGTCAGATTCCACCTTTCATTTTCCAAAGATTCTGTGAGGAATGGCAAGTGGAATCTGATTGGTTGCTAGGGGCAACTGAGCCAGTTTCACTTTACACCATGTTTGATAAATCTCCCCCATTGTCTTCTTCCAGAAACATCACATCTTATGTCCTCAGTTTGGATGTGATATTGTAGCTCAGATCCATTGTAGTGAATGAAGCTGAATTGTTACAGGGGTGGTGCTGTTTTTGAAAGAAAAAAAAAATAGCTGTGTTTTTCTCAATCCTGAATAGCTCTATAGACTGGTTTCACACAGCCTTAAATTTTTGCAAGAATGCCAAAAAAAAAACAAAAGAAAAAAAAACCATGGCATTTATCTCAGATGTTCAGGTGGTAGCTGTAAGTCAATGGTGTTTTATAAATTACTTTTTTCTATGGTGAATACTTTTTTCTATAGTGTTTATCTCTTATATTCTTTTTTGGCTCTGTGCCAGTTTGTCCAAAACGCAGCATGCTGAGTGTTTATTTCTGCAAACTGTGGTGATTCTCTCCCATAGAGTTTAATGGAATTTCTATTGTTTGTCTCAAAAGCACCACTCTTGTAAGCACACAAAAACGCCAAAAGTCGAAACTGCCAGAAAGGCGCAAAAAACACAGAAAGGCTATGTTCACACACTGATAAAATTTATTGGATGGCCGCCATTTAACAAGTCACGGTAATTTAATATTTCAACAGTGTATGAACATAGCATTTCTGTGTTTTCAATCCACTCCTGGTTTTGGTTGAAAAATACTGAGCAAAAAAATGACCAAAAATACTTTGTGGGAACTTAGCCTTAAAGAGGTTTTCCCACCATAAAATTTATAAGAAAAAAAATAATGTAAAATAATAAAAGTTATACTCACCCTGCCAATTCCCCAACATCAATGCAACCAGTTACTGGCTATAGTGTGTCACCGTTACCTAAATGCCACATAGGATACCAGAATGATATAAATGGCTCAGAATAGGTGGGGTGACCCTTGACAGATCTTGTACCAGGGCTCAAGAGTTTCAAGCTACATCTCCGAACACAAATATATGAAAGCAAAATTTGATATTGTATATTTGGTGAAAAGTGATGTCATTTCGAAAACTTTACTTCATTCTTCATAGTGGTTGGAAAAGCTGACACAGCATGGAGGAACCAGAGTAGCTCTAATAATTGTTTGCATATGTTCCTTAGAATAGTCTGCGCTTTGTAAGAAAAAAGATCATCTCTTCTATAAACTAACAGTATGATACTTGGCAGTACTTTGCTTTAAAAGTGATGCAATGTAGCAAACAAGGATGCTGCAAATGTATTGGTATTATTGGATGGGCACCAGGAACTCCGGTCTGCCTGCTTTATCGTAAATCCTACAACGTCAAAGGGGGGCAAGCATTTCAGTGATGGACCAAGGCTGGAACTGGGGGCACAACAGTTGATATGCCCCGCCCCCATGACAATTAAGGCCATGTTCCCACGTAACGACCGCTGTCAGAAAAGTTAATCCCGGCCGGTACTGCAGTACTGACCGGATGATCTTTACTGCCGCTGAATTTGGATGCGGGCACATACGTGCACACCCGCATTAAAAATACTCACTGCTCACAATGGAGCGTGCGGCCAGAGCCGAATGCTCCGTTGTGGGAACTAGTTTTTTAAACGGCACTTCTGAGTCTAGGGTGGTGCTCGCAGTAAGAAAAAATTCCAAGAGTATTATGAAAGTACATTCTCGGCACTCACCATCATGCTTTATAGATTTTTATTGTAGAAAAAAGTCCATAGAAAAAATATACAACGGCAACAGGACATTTCGGAGGAAGGCTTGATGCCGAAACGTCCTGTTGCCGTTGTATATTTTTTCGGTGGACTTTTTTCTACAATAAAAATTTATGAAGCATGATGGTGAGTGCCAAGAATGAACTTTCATAATACCGTTGTGGGAACTGACAGTTTTTTCTGCGGCCGCAGAAAACTGACATGTCAGTTTCTTGTGGCGCTGCTAGGGATGACCATGTGTATACACTCCAGCCGTGATTCCTTAGAAGGTACCACTACGTATGTTCCGTCGTAATCACGGCCGTTGTTACAATGGCCGTAATTTTTACAAAACTTACACAGTGGGAGCATGGCCTAACTGCAGATAAAGAGTTTATTATTCATTAAAAATGACACGGAGCACACAATTAAAGGTATTTTGATACATATTTTACTATTTCACTCTGAGGTACCTGATGGTGCCAACATCAAGAACTGTTGGGGTTTTTATAGTATCGCTTTAAACAGAGCAGTGTATAAGCTGAGCAGGTATGGATTGGGATATGTGTACAAATCCTGATAGCTGTACAGAAGTAGTTGTGCTATATAGAGACAAAACAGGGTTTTTTTTAATAGATGGTCAATGAGGCCAGTGTTTCATTGTAGTTCTCTTATTTCATTCCTTGTCTATGTCTGTTTCTGGAAAGTCTATAACCTCACAAATTCACACATTTTCCTTTACTCATTTGTGCCTTATTTTCTGCAAAAAAAACTGCTTGGATGCAACTTATCTACAAAGAGGATAGCTTCTCTCTCATCTACAACAGAATACACGGAAAGTTGACTCTGAAGGGTCATCAGACACCATGCTAGAGGTATTGTCTGGGTGGAGAACAGCCGGGTCAGACTCGATTAGGCTTAACAGGACATCAGGTCAGCCAAAGATGCAGCTGTCGTAATAGTAGTTTGCCAAGAAAGTATAATTCTCATGACAGTGCATTAGATTAGTCTTTTGAGCGAATCTACATTGTAAGTACCAGTCCAAATTAGTTTTACCAGAATTACTGGATAAATGTAAAATGTCCCAATTTTACTTATACACATGTTATTTTTTGTGTGTGTTTTCACTTGTCTGTAAGTAAATGCCATGCAATCTATCGGGAACATGCCATAAGACAACCATAACCATGGGGAGCTTAGGATGAAGGTATGTCTCTTACCATCATCATCGGCGCAGCTCCTATGCACTTAGTAGTTTAGTGTAACTTAGTAGTTACTTAGTGTCGATCTGCCCCGCCTCTTCTAATGATCATCAAAGGAGGGCCGAATTGGCACTCTAAGTGCACAGGAATGGCCTTCATCTTCAGCACCCTGTGCACAGTAAGGGCTGTCAGCAGGTTAAATTTGTCTGATCCAAGATCTGTCCTGGGGACCGCTCGGCAGGTGATGCAGTTATTGTCCTAAAAACAACTTTTAAACTTGCAGCCCTGTGTCAAATTGGTGTGGCCTAGGGTATCTGTGCATTAGACTTGCACCGTCGCTCCGTCCCTCCTCCCTACCCTCTTCACCATTAGGAATGCCCCAGGCAGGATTTTTCCTATTTATCACCAGTCTGAACAGTGCACATATGCTGGATTGTTAAGGCAGTGCAGTGTTCAGACAGGTGATGAATAGAAAAAAATCTGCCCTGGGCATTCCTAATGGTCAAGAGGGTGGGGAGGAGGGACAGTGAGGCGGTGCAAGCCTAGGGCATAGACACTCTAGGCCACGCCAATTTGACACAGGGCTGCAAGTTTAAAAGTATTTTTTTAGGCAATAACTGAATCACCTGCCGAACAGACCCCAGGACAGATCTTGGATAAAAAGCAGTTATCTGAAGGTACAAGATTGTGGGTACAGAGTCGCTTTAAAGTCGTCTTCTTACTAAAGTTTTAAAAAAGTGCTGGTAAATCAGTATCACATACAATGTGGATTCAGTGAGAACTGGAGACAGGCATGGATTCCTTCACATTGCACATTTATTAATTTATTGACTGTGCATTAGTATGTTGCAGTATGGTGACACTGGTTTAAGGGGCTTTATTGTGGGTCCACTTTGTGTCCACTGCTTTAACCCTCTGTAAATATCTCTATCTATCTATCTATCTATCTATCTATTTATCTATCTGTCTATCTATCTCATCCAGCTTTATGACATATGTACTTTAAATCATTCTGCTGACGTCTGTTTCGTCAATCAGCTTCTGTTTCACATTTACGTCTGCTTTCTATTGCATCTATAATATTTGAGGTGCACGTCTTCTGCTGTCTGTTCTGAGAAAACGAATAACAAAATGAAAACTATAACTCACAGTAATAAAGGGGTTAATTCTGGAAGCCTTAAGGCCCCAAAAGTTCAGGAAATAGATCTGATATACTCTTTGTCTAAAAATTCTGCAGGATGTGGTGTGTCTTTTCAGAACGTTAATGCAAATACCCGGTTTCCTTTGGATTTCAAGTCTTCTGCACTCAGCAACAACATCAACTCAGCTAAGGAAGTCAGATGCATTAAAATGAAGAATAATTGTGTGATACCGTCTTACTGAGTGCAATGGCTCAGGAAATAGCGCTAGTATGTGAAGGAAGTAAAACATATGACCCTGCAAAGCCCACACACTGTATGCTCTCACCTTTCTGGAGTAAGTCAGTAGAAACAAATCCCCTGTAATAAGGATGGATTTGCAAGTAACTTTTTTCCTCTTTGTTTTCTTTGTGGGCTTTATATGAATATGCATTATTTCTTTCTTTAAGGGGTTGTCCTTAGGTGATAGATATCGTTACACATATAATTCTGTAATATCATACACATCACAAAACATATGTAAATCATTATTATAGCAGCCGCCCAGCGTAGAAGGAAACATACACAGTAGATACTGTTCTGCATTAATTTTTTAATAAAACTCTTAGAAACCTTATCTAGAGGGTCCATGTTCTTTGTACAGTACATAGTATATGCTCATAAAGGTCTATGATTATATACTCAAGGTTTGCACAAAATGTTTGTCACTTTTTAGGTCCCATTAACTTGTCCAGTGATTTTTATGGACTGTGATTTTATTCCGCTTGCTAGATTCGGGACCCATACGCTGGCATCGCAACCCCTACGGCCCTCTCCAGACAGCCAGTGGCAGCGCATCACCACAGCCCTCCCCAGACAGCCGCTGGCAGTGCATCCCTACGTCCCTCCCCAGACAGACGCTGGAAGACCAGCCCCATAGCCCTCTCCAGACAGCCACTGGCAGTGCATCCCTACGTCCCTCCCCAGACAGCCACTGGCAGCTCATCCCCACAGCCCTCCCCAGACAGCCACTGGCAGCGCATCCCCTCAGCCGTCTCCAGACAGCCACTGGCAGCTCATCCCCTCAGCCCTCCCTAGACAGCCACTGGCAGCGCATCTCCTCAGCCCTCTCCAGACAGCCGCTGGCAGCGCATCCCCTCAGCCCTCTCCAGACAGCCGCTGGCAGCTCATCCCCTCAGCCCTCTCCAGACAGCCACTGGCAGCTCATCTCCCTCAGCCCTCTCTAGACAGCCGGTGGCAGCGCATCCCCTCAGCCCTCTCCAGACAGCCGCTGGCAGCGCATCCCCTCAGCCCTCTCCAGACAGCCACTGGCAGCTCATCCCCTCAGCCCTCTCCAGACAGCCACTGGCAGCGCATCCCCTCAGCCCTCTCCAGACAGCCACTGGCAGCGCATCCCCTCAGCCCTCTCCAGACAGCCACTGACAGCGCATCCCCTCAGCCCTCTCCAGACAGCCACTGACAGCGCATCCCCTCAGCCCTCTCCAGACAGCCGCTGGCAGCGCATCCCCACAACCCTCCCCAGACAGCCACTGACAGCGCATCCCCTCAGCCCTCTCCAGACAGCCGCTGGCAGCTCATCCCCTCAGCCCTCTCCGGACAGCCACTGGCAGCTCATCCCCCTCAGCCCTCTCCAGACAGCTGCTGGCAGCGCATCCCCTCAGCCCTCACCAGACAGCCACTGACAGCGCATCCCCTCAGCCCTCTCCAGACAGCCGCTGGCAGCGCATCCCCTCAGCCCTCTCCAGACAGCCACTGGCAGCTCATCCCCTCAGCTCTCTCCAGACAGCCACTGGCAGCTCATCCCCTCAGCCCTCTCCAGACAGCCGCTGGCAGCGCATCCCCTCAGCCCTCTCCAGACAGCCACTGGCAGCTCATCCCCTCAGCCCTCTCCAGACAGCCACTGGCAGCGCATCCCCTCAGCCCTCTCCAGACAGCCACTGGCAGCGCATCCCCTCAGCCCTCTCCAGACAGCCACTGACAGCGCATCCCCTCAGCCCTCTCCAGACAGCCACTGACAGCGCATCCCCTCAGCCCTCTCCAGACAGCCGCTGGCAGCGCATCCCCACAACCCTCCCCAGACAGCCACTGACAGCGCATCCCCTCAGCCCTCTCCAGACAGCCGCTGGCAGCTCATCCCCTCAGCCCTCTCCGGACAGCCACTGGCAGCTCATCCCCCTCAGCCCTCTCCAGACAGCTGCTGGCAGCGCATCCCCTCAGCCCTCATCAGACAGCCACTGACAGCGCATCCCCTCAGCCCTCTCCAGACAGCCACTGACAGCGCATCCCCTCAGCCCTCTCCAGACAGCCACTGGCAGCTCATCCCCTCAGCTCTCTCCAGACAGCCACTGGCAGCTCATCCCCTCAGCCCTCTCCAGACAGCCGCTGGCAGCGCATGCCCTCAGCCCTCTCCAGACAGCCACTGGCAGCTAATCCCCTCAGCCCTCTCCAGACAGCCACTGGCAGCGCATGCCCTCAGCCCTCTCCAGACAGCCGCTGGCAGTGCATGCCCTCAGCCCTCTCCAGACAGCCGCTGGCAGCGCATCCCCACAACCCTCCCCAGACGGCTTCTGGCTTCTAGCTGGCACAGATTTTTAATGCCGCGACATTGGCAGCCTTAAAGAGGTACTCCAGGAAAACTTTTTTTTCTTTTAAATCAACTGGTGTCAGAAAGTTATACAGATTTGTAATTTACTTCTATTTAAAAATCCGAAGCCTTCTAGTACTTATCAGCTGCTGTATGTCCTACAGGAAGTGGTGTTTTCTTTCCAGTCTGACACAGTGCTCTCTGCTGCCACCTATGTCTATGACAGGAACTGTCCAGAGTAGAAAAGGTTTTCTATGGGGATTTGCTTCTGCTCTGGACAGTCCCTGACAAGTCAAAAGTTTAAAGTCATATTTATTTTCATAGTGTTGACTCTTTGGGTCAACAACCCAAAAGTATGTAATGCACAGGAGGAACTTTCTAAGAACGCATTTTATACACCAGTGTACACTGTGGTGAATGAGGCTGCCCATGCACTGAAGGGGTTCTCTTTTTTTTCTTTAAAGTTAACTGATTTCAGAAAGTCATATAGATGTTCAATTTACTCCTATTTAAAAATCTCAACCTTTACAATACTTATCAACTGCTGTATGTCCTACAGGAAGTGGTGTTTTCTTTCCAGTCTGACACAGTGCTCTCTGCTGCCACCTCTGTCTGTGTCAGGAACTGTCTAGAGCAGTAGCAAATCCCTATAGAAAACCTCTCCTGCTCTGGACTTGTCATTTTGACATGAAGGCATAGTCCAGGTGTGAGACTTGGAAGAGCAGAAGAATATGCTAAGCAGTGTCCTTCTTTATATATTTATTTTGTTCGGCGTTAGTGACCAGTTGTGGTGAGCTAGACATTTCTGTGTTGTTCCTTCATTTTTTCATGGGTCACATTCACAAATCCCAGAGTGTAGCAAACAGATTCATAAGTTTTCTATTATTCTATAAACCAATCAGAAATAAATGGAGACAGAGCTTCTGTGCCTGTACCTGACCCCCGACAAATAAAGTTAAAACTTTGTTAAAATGCTAAGTATCATTTAAAACCCTTCTGATTTTTTACAACAACAAAAAAGTGCCCACTTTTCTATCCCATGGGTATACTCGCCCTTCCCTTTCCCCATTCTTCTCAGAAGTACATTAATAATAAAACTAATTATAGTTATTAGCTAATTCATGTGTTGGCTTTTCAATAGACGCAGGAACATTCACGGACGTCCTAAACAGGCAGAGCCCAGCTCCGAGAGATGACGGTGCTTGTGTGGCCACCTCTAAAGTGAACTGAAAGGCTGTTATGTAAGGCTGAAATTCTGTATATATCCTTCCCCTGCCTCCGCTAATGGGGTTACATAGGGAGACAAAGAGCTTACACAATCACCCACTTTATACTAAGGTTACTTTATTTCCTAACCTTACAGAATCTGTTTACAGGTCGAATCACAAATTCTTTGGAGAGAACACAGAAAATAGATTTGTTACAGAACAGAAGAGATGTAAAGTATTTGCTATGCAGCACCAGCAATGACACATGATTTACGGTGAGAATCCTCTGACTGGATGAACATGCATTCTTACCACAAAAATAGTGTGTGTGCGTGCGCAGTGTAACACTGAAGTACCGTGGGTCCTCCAGAGAAAATTCATCTTCGGGCCCACTGCCTATGTAGGCCTCCTGCATACCTTGGTGGATGTTTTTACGGTCAGTCCATATTAATCAGGCAGCCTTTCGGGAGGTTCAGGAAACCATCAATATTTTCTAAGGGTGGGTTCACACTGCGTTTTTGCAATCCGTTTAACGGATCCGTTTTTTTAACGGACAAAAAAAATAGTGTCTGCAATGTTTTTGCGTCCGTCAAAAAAACCGGATCCGTTTTGATCCGTTCTTTTTTATAATGGAAGTCAATGGATCAAAACGGATGCAGACACATGAAAAAAACGCAGTGTGAACCCAGCCTAACTGTAAAAACTGAAGTTAAAAAGTAATACTGACCTGCTGCCCTCCTCCGGCTTCTTTCTCTCCCTTTTTGTTCGAGCGCACTAGTGACATCACTCATATGCCGTGGCACTGGGGGGCAGAGAGCAGCCTCTTGTGGTATAATGCAGCCTCTCAAAGGCATAATGTTGCTTACTGCAAGAACAGTGATTGACAGGGCTGGGAGCCAAAAGCTCCTTGCTCTATGGAACACAGCCCGGGTGCTGACACTGGCCTGGGCTGGCAAGCAGCACATGCAGAATTCCAGACAGTTTCCAGATGCGCATCCGGAGCTGTCTGGAATTCCGAATGCTCCCATAGGGTTCTATGGGGCATCTGTGTCAGGATTCTGCATAATAAATAGGACTTATCCTATAATGTATTGGGGATTTTGTACCCAATAGAATCCTATTGACAGGAAATCCCGATGGATTTTCCTGATCTGTGTATGGGGCCTGAGAAGGTATTCGGATCACACTAACCCATGATGGGACATGTTTGTAACCATGCTTTGTGCCCTATGTGCCCTGATGATAGGACATGTTTTTGAGCATGCTGTATGCCCTTTGTGACCTGATGATGGGACATGTTTGTAAGCATGCTGTGTGCCCTTTGTGACCTGATGATGGGATGTTTGTAAGCAGGGGCGTAGCTAGGATTCATGGGGCCCCATAGCAAAAACTGTATGGGGCCCCATGAATCCTGTATGCTCCCCTACCCCCCCCCCCCCATGCCAAACACAGACAATGACGCACATATACACACACAGGCACCATTAACATATATACAGATACGCCACTGACATACACACATATACAGTATACGCTGTAATGTGATTACACTAGTGCTGATGTATACACCATGAATAGACTGTACACAGGGAAATCATCTCAGTGTAATAAGAAATACTCAACCAGAAATAAAAGAAAATGCAGCAGATATTAATGGTGGGTTCTTTTATTAGAGCCCAGCATTAATAGAAGCTGCTGCAGAACATCTTTGGGAGCAAACCTGTCAATCACTTGAGACACTACTGACATACACAAACACACACATATACACCAGTGCTACAGACATTGCTGACATACACACACACATATACAGTACACCAGTGCTACAGACATTGCTGACATACACACACACATATAGCCACAGATACATACACTCACTGACATATAAATATAAACACAGATAAATATATACACACACTGACAGATACATATACCCACAAATACATATATACACTCAATGACACACATACACAGCACTTACAGCTCCCAGGCTTCCCCCCTCCTCCTCCTCCTGTAGTCCGGGCTGATCTTCACATAGGTATTGAGGACCTTTGGGTCATGTGACCCAAAGGTCCTTCATCCCTCTCCTGTGCCGTCTAGCAGGTCCTGCTCCTCTGTTCAGCCCCCTCACCCGGCACTACAGTGAGGGGGCTGAACAGTGCAGTGGGGGTCCCTCTTCCACTGGACCCCTGGGGGTACAATGGTCCGATGTCAGTAGTACCTACCATGAAGGCAGGGCAGGCTTCCTCGGGCCCCCTTCCTGCAGGGGCCCCATAGCAGTCGCCTTCCCTGCCTTCATTGTAGCTACGCCACTGTTTGTAAGCATGCTGTCTGCCCTATGTAACCTAATGATGGGACATGTTTGTAAGTATGCTGTGTGCCCTATGTCTCCTGGTAATGGGATATGTTTGTAAGCACGCTGTGTGCCCTATGTGACCTGATGTTGGGCCCTGTCTTTAAGCATGTTGTGTGCCCTATGTAATCCGATGATGGGATGATTGTAAGCATGCTGTGTTCCTTATGTGACCTGATTATGGGGCATGTTTCTAAGCATGCTGTATGCCCTATGTAACCTATTGATGGGACATGTCTGTAAGCATACTGTGTGCCCTATGTCACCTGATGATGGGACATGTTTGTAAGCATGCTGTGTGCCCTATGTCACCTGATGATGGGACATGTTTGTAAGCATGCTGTGTGCCCTATGTCACCTGATGATGGGACATGTTTGTAAGCATGCTGTGTGCCCTATGTCACCTGATGATGAAACATTTGTAAGCATGCTGTGTGCCCTATATCACCTGATGTTGGGTCATGTTTGTAAGCATACTGTATGCCCTATGTAACCTAATGATGGGACATGTCTGTAAGCATACTGTGTGCCCTATGTCACCTGATGATGGGACATGTTTGTAAGCATGCTGTGTGCCCTATGTCATCTGATGATGGGACATGTTTGTAAGCATGCTGTGTGCCCTATGTCACCTGATGATGAAACATTTGTAAGCATGCTGTGTGCCCTATATCACCTGATGTTGTGTTATGTTTGTAAGCATACTGTATGCCCTATGTAACCTTATGATGGGACATGTCTGTAAGCATGCTGTGTGCCCTCTGTCACCTGATGATGGGACATGTTTGTAAGCATGCTGTATGCACTATGTAACCTGATGATGGGACATGTTTGTAAGCATGCTGTGTGCCCTATGTCACCTGATGATGGGACATGTTTGTAAGCATGCTGTGTGCCCTATGTAACCTATTGATGGGACATGTCTGTAAGCATACTGTATGCCCTATGTCACCTGATGATGGGACATGTTTGTAAGCATGTTGTGTGCCCTATGTCACCTGATGATGAAACATTTGTAAGCATGCTGTGTGCCCTATATCACCTGATGTTGGGTCATGTTTGTAAGCATACTGTATGCCCTATGTAACCTAATGATGGGACATGTCTGTAAGCATACTGTGTGCCCTATGTCACCTGATGATGGGACATGTTTGTAAGCATGCTGTGTGCCCTATGTCACCTGATGATGGGACATGTTTGTAAGCATGCTGTGTGCCCTATGTCACCTGATGATGGGACAAGTTTGTAAGCATGCTGTATGCCCTATGTCACCTGATGATGAAACATTTGTAAGCATGCTGTGTGCCCTATATCACCTGTGCCTAAGTCATTCTATAGGGAAGGCTAAGCTCCTGTGCTATATACTGGTGCCACTTTACAGCAGCTTTCTCTATATCACCACAGACAGAATAGGAACTTTATTGTTGGGGGTCTTCAAGAAGACCTGGCTTTGCTGCCCATAGCAACCTGTCACTTCCAACCTGTGCCTCCAGCTGCTGAATACTACAACTCCCATCATGCCGCTGACCGAGCACCCTGGGAGTTGTAGTTCTGCAATAGCTGGAGAGACACAGGTTGGGGTCCAGTGTTATAAAGCATCAGCACAGCTACAGATCTCCTCCTCCTCCTCCCTCCTCCATGGTTTTGTCGCTCTTGTATTACATCTATCGACAACTTTTTAATTAAAGTTCCCAATGAGAAGGCTCTGCCAAAACTTCCTGAGCGGCTCCATCCTCCTGCCAACTACTGAGGATGATTGACGGGGGCGGCGACCAATCAGCGCGCGGCGAATTCTTACTGGGACAGCGAGGCTTGTAGTAGCCGCACATGCGCAGTGCGGGCGCTGTGCTGTCCGGGGACAGCGGTGGGAGCGGAAAGTGATACAGTGTGGCAAGTGGTGAAGTGTCCATTGTGTGCGCCTTCTCCGCGGATACCGGAGCTCCCGGGGGCTACACCGCACAACATGTGCCGCCTGCTGCTGTGAGGAGAGCGGACCGGAGCCCTGCCGAGGAATGCCCGGCTCCCTGCTCACACTTGTTGCTGGATAAGCAGGAGGTAAGCGGCCCCCGGCTGTGGGGGAGGGTGGTCTGCCGAGTGTCTGCTGGGATGCAGGATACACACGGAGACAGCCAGAGGGGGCTCAGGGGTCGCCACCTAACCATTGCACTCTATGGGGGAACTCCTCACTAAGTTCTGATAGGTTTTTTTTTTGGCTTTTCTGTTGTAAGTGCAATGAGCAGTGACCTGCAACTTGTGGCTCTCCAGCTGAACTACAACTCCCAGCATGCCCGGGGAGCTGAGGGCTGCTTGGGCATGCTGGGAGTTGTAGTGCCACAACATCTGGAGAGCCACTGGTTGCAGTTATCTAGTAAAGAGTCTGAGATCTATGTATGTACTATACCCTTACTGGCAGCAGATTGTGACTGATGGAATACAGGAAACAGGCTGGCCCTATGATAACGCCTTACTGTACATTGATCATAGAGGCTGATTTATATAGTCCTATATAGGCATCTTACATTGTTCAGCTTTACACTCCACATAGTAGTCATACTTGAACTCTGACTATGACCGTAGAAATTCTGCACAAGCGGGATGCCTGGCAGCGTACCAACTCAGTCCCCAAAGCACAGAGCTTTAGCGGTCATGTGCTCATCGGCCAGGTCTAGGCTGGGAGAATGAGTGTAACATGGGAGGAAATAGCAATCTGCCTCCATATTGTCCCCAGCCGCAGCTGTCAGCATGACCGTCTTGGCTGCCACTGTGGCTCTTACTAATGTGCATGGCATACAAACGGAGAGGGTCAGTTTCCTAAGAAGGAGGAAGTTCAGAGCATGCGTCACTTTTGCTTATCCATCATGCTCTGGTCATTTCCCGTGTGCTAAGTATAGTAATCCCAGATCTGCAGGAGTTGTCTGTACTGGGGAAAGCTGGCATTGCCATCCTGGGCTCCTGAAGGGTAAATAGATCTAGCCCCGTTCTCTTGCATTGAAGCAAAATTTGACAAACTCACTATTGAGGGGCTTGATAGTTAGTTATGGCGGCTATATAACAAGAGTTTCCGCCCAGCAGATTCTTACCCTTTATGCCTCTCACATGTCAGGTCGTCCCTATAATAAGCTGTGGCAGATGTCAGGAGTGCTGCAGCTATTGCAGTGTAAGCCGGATGTCACCTATTATTTGGGACACTTTTCAGTTCGCTCACAATTTGTTTGTGGTTGTGAGATCTAAGAATGACACTTAAAGGCCTCGGCCCCCGAGCTACGATTTGGGTATCGCCATTGTTCTCGGTGTCGGCGGAGGAGAATGTCACCACACAGGATGTACGCCTTTTATGTTCTTGTTTTTGGAGTTTTTCATTTCAAAATTCACTAAAATAACAGTGAGTCCCTTTGTGTTTGACAGATATTTCAGCAATCGTTCAGTGTAAGGTTGGTCTCAGACCGGCGTAATAATCCGTATTATGGCTGCATGTCCTGACGTGACTGCTAGTCTAATCAGCTGGACTGAAGGAGGCATGATAGCTTGCCGTCCGCTTGGATCATTGGAATTTGTGTCCATATTGCAAACATCTTAAACCGAACTGTAATTTGGAGGGTCCACCTCCTAGCACAGACCAGGCTGGGTCTGTATATATGTGTATGTATGGCAGTTTTGGGCCTGTGTAACACAAGCTTGATAATGGAGTACCAACAAGTAGTACACCTGTATCTGCATTACATTTCCCCTTAGGGGTTATGTGTACTGAAGATTAGAGTACAGCGCATGTATTGATCCGCACCACTTTTCTCTACGTACAGTTTTATAAATCACTTGCACATTATATGCCTTTAAAGCAACCTGCCAGTTTCTAACAGTTATAGGCTATGTTTACACAATGTCGTTTTTTTTTTTTTTTTTTTTGGACGTCCATCATTTGGAAAAAATGGCCGCGTTTTGACACTAAACGTCCATTAAGCGGCCAAAAAAGACGTTGTATGAACATAGCCTTAAACTGCCCCAAAGTCTTCTTGCCCATATTGTTAACCTGGCCATACACATGAGATTAGGGTTGGCAAATGTTGGCCATCGCCACAAATCATTTATGTGTAATCATGAAGGGTGGACTAACGTCTGCTACAAATGTGGTGGGCCAGGCTGAAATCTTTCCATTGCAGGTGTTCGAGAAAAAAAAAAATAGTATAAATTATCTGGTGGGATCAATCACATGAATGGCCACACAGATGACTGATCGGCTGTTCAAAGGCCTATGTGTATGGGCAGCTTTTGTTCCCTTTAAGGTAACGAAACAAATACTGTGTATCGAAACTTGATTACTCTGAAATGTAAAATACTATAATTTATCTATCTGTTGTAAAAAACAAAAAAAACAAACCCTTAATGGCTACTCTTTTGGACTACAATCTATTATTTTTAGCCTAATCTTTTGTTTGCTTTGTCAGTGGGTTAATGGCACTGTACCCAAATAGGTGAGAATGGGAGCTGTTCCCCAGGATCAACCCGCCTGACGCCCCCATAGACATGCACACTTGGATCAGTCCACAGACGTCACTTATCCCCTGGATAGAAGGTTTAGTCTGGGTTCACACTGTGTAAAAACAATGGCCGTAGTTGTGCGAATAACAGCCATTTTTTTCACAAATAACAGCCGTTGTTTTTACAACTATGGCCGTTGTTTTTACATAGTGTGAACCCAGCTTTATAATGTAACCTGTCAGAACCTTCCCTATGGACTTCAGCCTTCAGAGTCAGGCATAAGCTGCCCATATATATCAGGTACATGTTAGCGGATCCCACCTGCCTTCATCGGGGGAACAAAGAAAGGGCATGCTGGATGTAGGGGAGGTCAGGGAACTAGCTGACAGCTGTTTTATGTCCATAAGACCTGAGCTGGGAATCTTCAGACATAGGTTTCATGGTTGGCCAGCCTGCCTTCACCTTTGCTTATCGGGGCCATGTAAGCTTGGTTACCCCCTCGATGGTCCTGTATGACGTTAATGTTTAGAATCGTTTAGTCAGGTATAGAAGTAGTTAATACGGGTTTATTGACGTCCCTGGCGTCTCCTGCTCAGAGTTTAGTAGTAAGTTGTGATTGTCACATGGGTAACTTCTGTCCGGCCCCCGTTGTTAGATCTCATGGGCAGAATGCCCTTAGCATTGGTCATGAAACCAGTGACCTTTATACTGTGGAGAATGATTAATCTGCCCTGTTCTTTCAGCTTTCCCAGGGGCTCTGAAGTCAGTCGGGATTGTTAAAGATCAGCCTTGATGACTTCTGGCAGTTTCTAAACCTTCCCCTCCCAGTCAGTCTTGTTCTTTAGCCTGGTGCTGGAAGAGTTAATAAAGGCTCGGCTCTATAACACCCACATCTCATAAGGACTCTGCGCACCTTTAGGATGATGTGAGTTTGATCCTGAGTATTAGAAACATAGAAACATAGAAGATTGTCGGCAGAAAAAGACCACTGGGTCCATCTAGTCCGCCCTTTTAGTATTTTCTTCCTTATTATCTTAGGATAGATATATGTCTATCCCAGGCGTGTTTAAATTCTGTTATTGTAGATTTACCAACCACCTCTGCTGGAAGTTTGTTCCAGGTATCTACCACTCTTTCAGTAAAATAATATTTTCTTACATTGCTTCTGATCTTTCCCCCAACTAACCTCTCACTGTGTCCTCTTGTTCTTGAGCTCAGTTTTTTACTAAAAACACTCCCCTCTTGAACCTTATTTAGTCCCTTAACATACTTAAAGGTTTCAATCATGTCCCCCCTTTCCCGTCTTTCCTCCAGACTATACAGATTCAAATCCTGAAGTCTTTCCTGATATGGTTTATGCCTCACACCCTTCACCATTTTTGTAGCTCGTCTTTGGACCCGTTCTATTTTATCAATGTCCTTTTTTAGGTGAGGTCTCCAGAACTGGACACAGTATTCCAGATGTGGCCTCACCAGAGCTCTATACAGCGGGATCACAATCTCCCTCTTCCTACTGGTTATACCTCTAGCTATACACCCCAGCATACGATTTGCTTTCCCCACCGCCTGGTTGCACTGGTGACTCATTTTAAGGCTTTCAGAAATCATTACCCCTAAATCCTTCTCTTCTGAAGTCTTTTCCAACACAGTACTGCCGATGTGATACTCGGATAGAGGATTCCTCCTCCCCAAGTGCATTATTTTACATTTGGAAACGTTGAACTTCAATTTCCACTGTTTGGACCACGTATCTAGCAAAGCTAAATCATTTTCCATATTACTGACACCTCCAGGAATATCCACCCTATTGCACACTTTTGTGTCGTCAGCAAACAGACAAACTTTACCTATCAACCCTTCTCCTATGTCACTTACAAACATATTAAAAAGAATAGGACCCAGAACAGACCCTTGTGGCACACCACTTGTAACCAGTCTCTGCTCAGAATATACACCATTAACAACAACCCTCTGATATCTCTCCTTCAGCCAACCACAAATCCACTGAACTATCCAGGGATTTAGTCCAATTTTCTCCAACTTCTCTATCAGCTCTTTATGGGGAACTGTATCAAAAGCTTTGCTGAAGTCCAGATAGGCGATATCCACAGCACCACCTTCATCCAGCACTTTTGTGGCATAATCAAAGAAATCAATGAGATTAGTCTGACATGATCGGCCCTCAGTAAAGCCATGCTGGTTTGGATCCATCAAATTGTTGATTCTTAGGTGATCCATTATCTTCTTTTTTAGAAGAGTTTCCATCATTTTCACTACTACAGATGTCAGGCTCACTGGCCTGTAGTTACTGGGCTCTTCTCTATTCCCCTTCTTGTGGATTGGTATAACATTGGCTGTTCTCCAATCATCGGGGACATCTCCTGTTAGCAGGGATTGGTTATACAGATCTGTCAGGGGGGCAGCAATCACAGATCGGAGTTCTTTAAGAACCCTGGGATGGATCCCATCTGGACCCATCGCCTTATTCAGCTTTAAACGGGCAAGTTCCTCTGCAACTTCAGCCTCTGAAAATACTGGAGCCGAACCCATATAGCTGGAGGCAATGTTGTGTCCAACCATCCTGTGATTGTGAAGGCCGCCTTCTGAAAACACTGAGCAGAAGTAACTATTCAAATAGTCAGCGACCGCCTTATCTCCATCAATAGATGTATTCTCGCCATTCCTTATTTTAGTAATGCTGCAGCCATTCTTCTTCTTCTTCCTGTCACTTATATATCTGAAGAAGGTTTTATTCCCCGCAGTAACAGATTTTGCCATTTCCTCTTCTTTTGAGGCTTTAGCAGCATTTATAATCTGCTTTGCCTCCTTCTGTATACTTTTATACGTCTCTCTGTCAGCTTCATTCCCAGTCTTCTTATACTTCCTATACGCTGCCTTTTTTCCTTTTACAATGGCCTTAACCTCTCTAGTAAACCATAATGGATTCTTCTTCCTTTTACTTTTGCTAACTTCTCGTACATATAGTCTAGTAGCTAGTAGCTACATATAGTACATATAGTACATATAGTCTAATAGTCTAGTATTATGTAGCTTTGTAATGATGGGTGCTCTGTTCTGCAATGTCACTTCCAAGCCGAGGTCGTCGGCTGCAGCAGCTTTACATGGTGCCTAATAATAAGGACTATAAGGCCTAATTCACACTACACACATAGAGTATGGCTGTATTTCTTCTGTTTTGCTGATGGACTGTTTTCTAGGGACCAGATAAAATGCATAAGACAGCCCATTTAACGTATGGTTGTCATATGGAGAACATACTGCCGAGTTTTGCACAGTCTCCATATCATCAGTGGATATTTTTATCAGTAAGACAAATGATAGTAGCTCAAGCTGCAATGTGAAACTGTACAAATCCAAATGGGAATAGCCACATAAATTCACAATAGCGCCACATTGTGTACCATGAAAAATACTGATGCAAAAGTGATGACACGTACGCTTGTGTGAATGAGACCACAGCCATTGGTAACACGGGTCCTTGGTGATAGAGGACAGCTACTGGGCTACATCAGATTTCCGCTCGGGGGAAGGAAAAAAACATTGGAAAAGTGTCAGCACTTTTTTAGCAAATAAGTCACGCAGTGTGTAACTCGCAGGCCTCTTCAAGTGTCAGAAAAATTGGTTGGGAAGGCTTGATAAATCTGCTGTTTTTTCAGTGTAATTGTGCCTGCAAACTGGGGCAGATGGATTGAGATACATACCTGTTGTGGGAATGGGAGTCTCTAATATCCTATATAATACATCTGCCTCTTGTCGTAACTATCCAATCCCCCCCCCTAAAAAAGGAAACACATTACATAAAATGCGTGCCCCCATGCATTCGTCATGTCCATCCCCTGCTATATTGTGATATAACACCGTACTCTGGTCTGGATGAGGTGTGCTGCTATAAGCGTACATAAGGGTTAGTCTACTTCTAAAGGGGAAATCTCTGAAGTATTTAAGATGTAATTAACAAAAAGTGTGGCTATATATAGGATGAGGCGGATGGGTCATCCTAGGCGTTGTCACCCAGGGATTCAGATGAAACGCGGCGGTCATGAATTATGAGAGCGGTGTGATCGCTGCTTCCTTGCTGCACCTCTCAGGTCTCATTCTCGCTGTGACCTTTATTACTTTAGCCTCTGCATGTACAGAAGACGTCCTGGGACTGCAGAGTTTGGTACAAATCACATTACAAGTAGCTAGGGTGTGTTCCTGCTGAGCTGCTTTCACTACTTGGTAAATGAAGCATGACTGGCACATTGCTAGAGACTGGTAATAACATACCCACAATACACATGAGCATTAATAGTAAAGGCCAAATAAACCCTGACATGCCTACATCCGTGCTGCTTCTATTCCTAACTCTATAAAGCCATGGCCTTAACTGGCATAATGTATCCTGCTGTATATTGTAGGGATGGTAAAAACTGTGTGAATGTCGCCTGTGAAATGATGTGTTTAGCATAAAGTAGTGCCGAAAAATCCCAGGAGACAGGTAGCCTGTATGCCAAGAAACCTTTTTACTTGTCTCCTATTGAGTTAATGATGGAAAATCTTATTTCCTGGCTACTAAGATGATTCTGCAGACTCCTAAAGTGATCCAAGTGTCTACTAAACAGTCCTTTCTTCACCTCTTTGCTAGCAGCCTTTAGGGTACTCTAGTATCAGCGGGCAGCACTCGCACACAACCCCCGCCAACAAGCAAGCCATAAACGCTGCCTATGGACATGTTACAGCACCCTTTTGCCTTATGCACACATTCAGTATTTTTTTTTCAGGTCTGTAGATTCCTCCCGCTACCCCATACAATCTGCTAAAAAGTACGGATTGGGCATCCATATCCCCCCCCCCCCCCCCGCAAACATGTCAATTATAACTCAGCCTTATTTTTTTTTTAATGGAAATACAGATGCTAAACAGGTTAGAGTCCATGGTTGCTGCACATGGCACCCATGGTTGATAAGAGAGCTTTTTAAGCTACATTAAAAACCAACATTAGAAGTTAGTATATAATTTGATCAAACCATATTGCCTCATGTACCACGTGCAGGTCTCTGATACACATGAGTCCTTAACCAAACAACACTGTGCCGGTCAGCGAATGCCAACCCCGAAAAGCGTGCGCAAGCAGGGAAGGGGGCCAAGGAATGGCTCTGCAACCCCAATGTCACAGACCAAACTCCAAAGGCCCCCCAAACCCCACTGGCGCCTCTGGCGGAGAAAGCGTCCGCCAAGCAACACAAGGGTGAATAAGCTATTAACTCTCACCATTGCTCCTGCAGGTAGAATAAGGACTTGGAGCTATGGAATTGGGGTTTTCCCATTTAAAAGTGCCCCAAAGACTTTGTGAAGAGTTATCCCAATCTATATCGGGTTTTATATTGTAAACCACATAACACCAAAGGAATAACAGTTTAATATCATATTTGTAGATCTATAGTGCAATAGTAGTTTCATGGTTACTTGTATGTTTCTGAGAAACCCTTATAAGATTTTATTGCAGCTTCACTCACGTTTTGTTAGTTTTTGTTGCTGTTTCCTAGTTTTAATTTATATTGTGGTCCAAACCTTTTACCACCTGCTTGGTGATCCATTAGTAGGT
Organism: Dendropsophus ebraccatus; assembly: GCF_027789765.1. Lineage (NCBI taxonomy): Eukaryota > Metazoa > Chordata > Amphibia > Anura > Hylidae > Dendropsophus > Dendropsophus ebraccatus. Next base: position 174,774,985 of record NC_091454.1, on the reverse strand, counting down.
ATGCATATCCTGGGCATTTTACTTCCAGGATTCTTTACATTAGATTACTTTAACCAGTAGGTGGTTGCCTTGCTATTAACATGTAACTTTTTGTCATTTAGGGCTGTATTAAAGATGTCTGCCCTGGAGGCAGTATATAAAGACACTGCAATGTCTGACCTGTAGGGTCTCTGCGTGCACCCATGCAGGTCCTGCTTTGTTGTGTAGATGAGGACTTGATGCAGCAGCCTGGTGAACACCTGTTGACTGTTTGCTATACAGTTGTGTAGTTGTTTTTTTTTAACCTTCTCTAAAGAAAATTTATATAAACACTCAAATTTTTTTAAATTTCCTCTTAAAATAAATGCGTCCATATCCTGGAGAGGGATATTGTGGTGAGCTATTTCTGGAGCTTTAGTTATAAAAGGCTAAGCTTATGCGGATAATCACCTGTTCTTTCTTTGACATCAGCTGTTCATGAGAAGAACTGGCAAGCATAAGCATGGACTATGTGAGAGACGGCGCTACAGGAGCATCAAGTGTAGGTTTATGCTTCACTAACACCCTGGTGTCTCCTATAAACTATGGAACTGTACAATTTAAAAGTTTAAAAGGTCGTCGTCTTCAGATCTCTCGTAGGAGCTGCAGCCATGAGCTGCTGTGCGTTATTGTTAGATCTATGCTATGTAACTAGTAGAATTACTGCTCTCTGATCTCTGAAATCTGTGCATAATCTTGTAATGCTGATCTTGGTCCTCAGTAGAGAGAGGCAAACTTGCCGAAAGTTTGGGTTTGCCAAACCCGTACGATTGGCATTTGAATCCCACTACCTGGAGAAGGTGGATGCAGCCGGAGGACTGCCTGGAAAACATGGCAGCATGAATCTCTAGTCCTCACAAAAAGGCTTGTGTGGCTTCATGGAAGAATGTGGCAATATAGTTGTATATAGCAACCAATCACAGCTCAGGTGTCATTTTACCAGAACAATTAAAGGAGAAGTCCGGCGAAATTTTTTTATAAAATATTGTGTTGCCTCGCAAAAGTTATACAAATCACCAATATACACTTATTGCGGGAAATGCACATAAAGTGTATTTTCCCCTTCACTTAATACGGCATCAAGGCTTCACTTCCTGAAAAAAAAAAGGTGATGTCACGACCCGACTCCCAGAGCTGTGCGGGCTGTGGCTGCTGGAGAGGATGATGGTAGAGGGACACTGAGGGACACAGGGCACTGGAGGGACACTGAGCATCCCTCTGCCATCTTCCTCTCCAGCAGCCACAGCCCGCACAGCTCTGGGAGTTGGGTCCTGACATCACCATGTTATCCAGGAAGTGACATCACCATGTTATCCAGGAAGTGAAGCCTTGATGCAGTAGTAAGTGCAGGGAAAAAAGCACTTTATGTCCATTTCCTGCAATAAGTGTATATTGGTGATTTGTATAACTTTTGGAAAACAACACAATACTTTAATAAAAATTTTTCTCCGGGCTTCTCCTTTAATTGTTTTGGTAAAATGACACCTGAGCTGTGATTGGTTGTTATACACAACTATATTGCCACATGCTGCCATGAAGCCATGGCAGTACTTTAGCAGTTATTGGTTATGTGCAAACAGATGGATAAATCTGGGCCTGTATGCACAAATTCACCCCAGACGTCATGCCAAGCAATCTGACATTTTTGCTTAGTTTTCTGTACACCTGCCATTGGGGCGAGCACTCATTTAGCCGACAGCTATGCCTCCTGAAGCATGCATGTGTCTTCAGTTTGGAGAGGTGCCTGGCAGCAGCTTATCTCCCGCAGAGAGTCGGCTATGTTAAAATGCAACATGTCGATCTGTCTTTGTGCTGACAATAAACATTGGAGAAGGGTCTGGACCCGCACATATCGGCAAGTTTGCCAACTTTCATTTAAAGCTCGGCAAGCAGTTGGACAATTTTGTTCTTCAAGCCAATAACCTGTTGTAGACCACAGCCCATTTTAGGCTCCCCACACTTAAACATATTGTATATGTAATATATGCTGGCCTGTGAGGAGCCTAAGACTTACTACTAGAGGAAGGAGCTGTGTGCGAAGTCGGAGCAGGGTTTGTTGAGTATGTTTAGTTTGTGTTGTTCTTTGTGTACACAGAGTAAGGCACTATTTGTGGACACTTTGGGGAACACACGGGGCCACTTTCTGCTCGGTAGGGTTATTTTTGGGGCTGTGTGTTCCAAGTTATGTGCCAGAGTAAGGGCCCTATTCCACGGGCCGACGGAGAGGAGCAAACGAGCGTTGTCAGCGTTCGTTTGCTCCTTGTTCCCCGCTCGCTGCCGCCACTATTCCACGCGGCAGCGGGTGATCACTAGATTGCCCGGGCAGCCCATAGAGGATAGCAGCGGTCTGCTGCAACCACTCCTATTCCACGGGGCGAAGGCAGCAGATCGCTGCTATATCAGTCGCTTGCTTTTCAACATGAAAAACAAGCGACGCAACGACCAGCCGATGTCGGCTGATCGTTGCATTCTATTCCACAGAATGATTATTGGCCGTAACGCAGTCGATAACCGTTTCGTGGTATAGGGCCTTAAGATTTTTGGGCCACTATCTGAAAACATCTTGAAACTTATATGTCTGAAGAGCAAACTGTGAAGTTGAATTGTAGCTGGAAGAAGCATTGATGGGCTGGCCTGAATGGAGAAAATGAGAATTGAGAGTCTATCTCCTGGGAGTGGTTATCTCTCTGAAAATGAAAGGATTATGTACTTGAAATACATTATGACCGATCTCTTGACATCATGTGGACGTCCTCATATATTAGATTCTCAGAGAGCCCTGCGGAAAATGGCAGGATTGATTGACTTTCTCATATTCCTATAGGGTCTTTTACGTGATCCTTTCTATGGAATTGTCAGGGAACAAACAAGGCAGTCTCATAAAAGTTTCATGCACCATGTTTTCAGTATACACCTCTCCCTGTGGAGACCACCAGTAGGCCTAAATTGAGTCTTGGGGTGTTTCCAAGGTAAAATATTTCTGTAATGTGGTATGCATAAATTTCTGTATGGCTACATATATCAAAACTATAGGTAGTTGTTTTATGGAACACAAACACCAGCTCCCAGAGTCCTGACTATTGTGAGACCACTCAGGCACAAGTTGAATGCAAATATCACAGTGATATATATTGCATGAGAATCTCATGAAAGTTGCATGTTTGCATACAGCACCGTGCACTTATATGGGCTCAAAATGGTTGTTTGGTGATACAAATATTTTATTAAAGAGTTGTGTTGTTTTTTTTTTAAATAATTGAAATATCCAAAATATCCGTTTTGTCAATCACAGGCTGAGGTGGGTCATTGCTCCATTCATTTACTTCAGAAATGTGTATTCTCATTGCATTTTGCCAGTATGTTGCTGATGGTACATGTTTGCATATTCCAATATGTGTTGCAGCATACTCTGAGCAGGCCCATAGAGTTTATTGGACTGTATATAGTTTACTAGTGACTACGTTTGTTCCATTTCCTCCTGGACGTGTACAGTTTTTTGTTGTTTTTTTTTGGTGGAACTTAAAGGATCAGCAGACCATGCTTTTGTGTCCTGAACAGAAGCTGTGTATGTTCTGGAAATATACCAAACATAGTTACTGGTAGGCTACATACAGTATCTTAAAATCTGTGAACCCACTAAAAGTATGCTGGTAAATGGCCGAATACCTTTTGTGCTGATATACTGATGTACACCAAGAAAGCATCGGCAAAAAGTGATATCTTATGATTTTGCGCCAAAATATGAGCATCTTGCATATGCTGAACTGTCAATGTAGCAAGGAAAAATCCACTGTGCATGTCCTAATCGCCTGTAACGGATGCTGATTTCTAGTAATTTCACAGTGAAACATGGCTGCCGCATATGGCCTTCTCCTTAAAGGGGTTCTCCAGCGCTACAAAAACATGGCCGCTTTTCCCCCTACTGTTGTCTCCAGTTCAGGTGCAGTTTGCAATTAAGCTCCATTTACTTCGATGGAACTGAGTTTCAAAACCCCACCCAAACTGGAGACAAGAGAGGGGGTAAAAGTGGCCATGTTTTTGTAGCACTGGATAACCCTTTTAATGAATGTGGAGGAAAACAAGTAAGCAGTGGATGTGAGCCCTGTTGCTTCCCGTTAAGTGAATGGGAGCGGACTGACATCTGTTTTAGTGCAGCGCTCACAAGACAGAAGCAAATAAAAAAAAAAAAAACAAATAAAGTTCTCTTGAAATGTGACAGGAAACTTTCACAGTTTATATGGAAAACCCACAAAGTCCATGGCGGAGAGCTGCGGTCCAGCAATGCTAGGCTTTCCTCCACTTCATCATTTGGTTGCTATCCAGGTCTAGGTCGGAGCCCCCACATTGTGTACACCTTACAAATGCCTTTGCCATACTTTGTTTTACAACTTTAAACATTCAAGCCATGCTGCATGTAAAGTTTATTTCTTCTAGGTTCTCCACAGTTCTGTGCTCATTCTTTCTGGAAAGTCCTGCATAACATCCTTTCTGTCTATACGTCTCGTGGACATAAGCATCTGTATAATGTTTACAGTAGTGTCTTGGGCTCCTGTAAGAGTGGTATGTGTGTGTAAAAGAATAGCCAATTTGGCCGACTGCCACACACACACACACACACACACACACACACACTCACAGCAGTGCTTTTACTCTGGAGAGTGCTGGGTTTCATCCCCCCTTTTGCCACCCCTACTTTACCCCAATATCATCAGCAAATCTATAGTGTACATCTATACAAATCTGTACAAATCTATAGTAAAGTAGCTCATTGTCACCATGATCATCTTAGTAGGGTGACTTACGGCCATATTACATGGCACAATGGGCCGGGGAAGCGAGCGCCAACCTGTCAGCTCAGCGCTTGTATCCTCCTCGTTTCCTTCTCGCAGCCTTTAATCCACCAAGTAAGGCCGATAATTGTTCAGTATAATAAGGCCTTTTCCCTTTCATTTTATTTCCCCTTTAAAAGTGGGGGAAAAACATGTTGCCACTTTCAGGGTATGTTCACACTGAGCAAATGGGGCGGAATTCCGCGCCATAGAATCCCACCTGCTTCAGTGTCGAACTACATCTCTATGGGAGGGCTTGCGCGCCTCCGCTCTCTGCTTTATTTGAGCGGAGGCGTGCAAGCCCTCCCATAGAGATGCGGTCCAACACTGAAGCAGACGGGATTCAGTGGCGCGAAATTTCGCCCTTATTTGCTCAGTGTGAACATACCCTCATGGGGTAAATTTTTTTAGAGGTGTAAGACACCTATACCTGGCGCCTACCAGTGGACACCTTTAGTAGTGGAGATTGAAGTGAATCTGACCCAATGGGCACCGCTGGATAGATATCAATGAAAGCATTCAGAACATACCTTCATTATCTATGCCTCTATTTTTTTTATTTTCACTTAACAAAATAAAACTTTATTTGGACTGTAAATGGTGTCAAAGTGGCAGAGCCTATTATTCCCTGGGCTCTAGAACCGCTATGATTTACCTTGCTGCATGCAGAGTGTTGCTGATTATGCAAGGGACAGGCATACAGCAAGGTAAGGCATAGCGGCGCTGGGGCCCAGAGAATATTAGGCTCCTCCTCTTTGACACCGTTCAAAGCCCATATAAAAACACAGACTTGGGCAACAAAGGTATGTTCTGAATGCTTTTATTTATATTTATCCAATGGTGCCTACTAAAGCACATTATGCGATGGCCCTTTCTGAAACAAGACCTTGTCATGTTGCTTGGTCAAAATATATCTGCCAGGTAATGTACCACCTAGATTTTTCCTTTACCAATCAGTAGAGATGAATTGATATCAAGCTCACTAGTGTTCATCCGAACTCTCAACATTTGAGTACTGGTGGCTGCGGAAGCTGGATGCAGTGCTAAGGAGTCCTGAAAAATGTGGATACAGCCTTACACTGTTTCCCAGCCAGCCTTAGCCTTGACATAATGGATCGCATATAAATAAAAAACTTACATAAGGTTATAGAATTTAAAGGGGTAGTGTGACGTTTCAAAATTATTCACTAAATAACACACATTACAAAGTTATACAACTTTGTAATGTATGTTATGTTAGTGAATGGCCCCCTTCCCCGTGTTTCCCCCCACCCACACTAGACCCGGAAGTGTGATGCACTTTACTCACCTGATTCATGTCGACCCCCGTCCGCCATCTTGGGACAATGATGTCATCTTTGGGAGGCCGGCTGAAGCGTTCCATCCGTCCCCCATGCCGGTGATTGGCTGAGCATAACTGTGCTCAGCCAATCGCGGCTGAGCAGCTGATGATGCCGCAGAGGGGGGCCGGCATGGGGGACGGATGGAGCTGTTCGGCCGGCCTCCCGAAGGTGACATCATTGTCCCAAGATGGCGGACGGGGGTCGACACGAATCAGGTGAGTAAAGTGCATCACACTTCGGGTCTAGCATGGGTGGGGGGCAACCTGGGGAAAGGGGCCATTCACTAACATAACATACATTACAAAGTTGTTTAACTTTGTAATGTGTGTTATTTAGTGAATAATTTTGAAAGCCGCATTACCCCTTTAACATCCTCATAGGTAAAGCTATTTGTAAAAGATTTAAAAGTGGCCTTCAGTTGGCAACGTGGAATATCAGTAATGGAGCATTCTGGTAAAATAGAAAAATAGTGCTGCACTCAGTACTATATTCCTTATCAAATACTGTGGCATCTTCATTCAGTGTGTGAATATAGCCTGTATTATAAGCAGCTGCAGCCCTATAATATACTGAGGCCCCCTTCACACTTCAGGAAAATCTGTCCTTTTTTTCTTATCAGAAATTCCTGTCAGGATTTGCATTCAACACTTACAGCCTTCAGGATTTTTCCTAAACTGTGTCTGTTCAGGAAAATAGGTCAGGAAATTATAGAACCTGTCCTATTTACATCAGGATTTCCTAATCGGATGCCCCCATAGAAGTTTATGGGAGCTCAGGAAACACTAATGCTTTGCTGATGCGCATCAGAAAATCCTGAAGACACTACTAATGGTTTCCTGAACATAAAATCTGATTACTGTCTGGGAAATCCTGATGGTTTTCTGAAGCCTTTTAAGGCCTACTGGTCATGATTTCCTGACAGTCTTGAGGACCAATCCACCTGATAGTTCACATGTTGCCATTAGATATTATGCTGCCACACCACCTCCAAATATGCCTAAAGGACTGTCCTATCCTTACCACATGGTAGCAATTCACCAGAAAATACCACCAATACGTGACTACTCTGTGGCTGCTTGGATAGACCTGAGTGGAGCCAACACAAGTTAAAGGGGAAGTCCAGCATTTTTTCTAAAAGAGCCAAGAGGAGGTGGCTGAACATAACAGCATGCACCTACCTCCTTGGCTCCGCTCCTGTTCCTGGTCCCTCGGCCACTTCCTGGTCTGGCGGGGACGCAGGGCTGACAGGTCATGACCCAGGTCTCTGCTCAGACCAGGACACAGCCGAGGAATCTGGAACCGGAGCAGAGGGCCGTAGAGCAGTGGACCCCTCCATGTTATATTCAGCCACCTCCTCCCCAGCAGCTTTGGGAAAAATGGCTGATACTGGACTTTTTAAAGTGACACTGTATATATTGAATGTGAAGCATCTGAGGTTGTGAATGGTGCGGAGAACCACACATAGAGTAAAGGGGGTGGCAATATCACTTTAAAGGGGTTATCCAGTCCTACAAAAACATGGCCAGAGGCAGCCCCACTCTTGTCTCCAGCTCAGGTGGGGTTTACAATTAAGCCCCATTCACGTCAATAGAACTGAGCAACAAAACCCCACTCAACCTGGAGACCAAAGTGGTGCTGTCTCTGAAAGAAAGTGGCCATGTTTTTGTAGCACTGAATAACCCCTTTAAGGTGAGACTATTTTTTAGTGAAATCACATTACAAGTAGTCTTATACTGAGTTATAGGTATTGCAGATCCTCCTCTGATGCCGTGACAGTCTGTCAGCAGAATCCATTGGTATCCTATAGTTAGTAGCCAAACTAGAACTCCTGGGATGACTTAAACCATTTGAAGGTCGTGTTTTGTGGCATGTGCTGACAAGGGAGACATGTGGATTTATGACCCTCTGTGGCATCTTTGTGTAGTTATACGATGGAACAGCTCTGGCATTAGGGTACAGACGTGTCAGGGGTCTGCTCTTTGTGCACTTTGCACCCAAGCAGATATATACAATTTCATCCTTTCCTTATAATAAATCTTGTCTGCTGATACATAGGTGAGCTCTGTCCTTTCTTTGAGCTTTAAATAAAACCCTCTCTTTGGTTGTGAGGGGTCTCCAAGGTATCAGTCCGGGGACCACCATCACAACAATGTGTGAGAAATAGTTGAGAAGTAAGCAGTAAATACTCCGGCTATGTGTGCGGGAGCCTGGCACTGCTCCCAAGACCGGACTCTGAGTCAGACCCTTTTGTTTACTGCTGTGTTGTGGAAAAAGGAGAATTGGTACTTGCCTTCTGAATTTGTATCCTGTAAATGGCTTTGTAGGGAGTAGACCTCAAAGCTTCCCTATTCATTTGGAAAGTGGCTGGAACTTGTTGGTTTACTGGGGGGCCCTTTACATGGGATTTTGTGCGCATATTCATGGAAGTTTATTTCATCAGTTCTTTACTTGTAGGTCAAAGCTTGGGAGTATTGATCCTGATAAGTCTCACTGTACCCTGTAAGATTGCTGAACAAATATAGAATCCTGGTCTAGTCTTAGACAGGTAGTTCACAAAAAAAATTCTGTCAAATCAACTGGTGCCAGAGATTTGTAATTTATTTCTATTAAAAAAAGTCTTCCGGTACTTATCAGCTGCTGTATGCCCTGCAGGGAGTGGTGTATCCTTTCCAGTATGACACAGTGCTACCACCTCTGTCCATGTCTGGAACTGCCTAGAGCAGTAGCACATCCCCTTAGAAAGCCTCTCCTGCTCTCCACACTGGAAAGAATAAACTACTTCCTGCAGGACATACAGCAGCTGATAAGCACTAAAAAACTTGAGATTTCTTAATAGAAGTAAATTAAAAATCTTTGGCACTTTCTGCCACCAGTTGATTTGAAAGGGAAAAAAAAATTGGTGAACAACCCTTTAAAGTATACAGCTGGCGTGCGGAATTGGATTACTATTGTTTGACTGTCATCTTATACTGTGTGACCCTGCTGCAGTAGCAGTTTCTATATTTTTGTATTTACCCCCAGCCTAAGGTTGAATTCACTCAATGGAAAAAAGAAGCTGAAAAATATCAGTTAAAATATGTGGTTGCACATCAGAATTGATTTCAATGGGAAATCCCACTCTATGCTGAAAAGTCTGTGAGGTTTCCAAAACCGAAGTTGTTTATTTTTAGCACAAAAGTGTGAGTGGAAGCTCCGATAGAAATAAGAGTGAGAGGTTTGAAATTGTGTTCGATAGCACGGACGTGTATTACCGGCGGTAGTTGTGCGGTTGACTTGTCTTGTTTATAGACCTTTAGTCATAACTTGTTCCGTCGTACCCACCCCTTATGTAGTTATGAACTATTATCCTTGTGTGTCCACATGTGGAAATTGTCCATCTACTGGTATACTGGACAGAAATAGAAGCAAGGAAGGTGTGATACTAAAGACATTGCTTTAAATGTCACTATCATTTTCTAGGCGGGACCTATAGCATTGTGTTCTATAGGTTACTAACTACAGCTCTAGTCAGGCTAAGGGCCCTATTCCACCGGACGATTATCGTTCAGATTATCGTTAAATCGTTCGAATCTAAACGATAATCGTTCGGTTGAAATGCAGTTAACGATTAACGACCGAATGAGAAATCGTTGATCGCTTTATAAGACCTGGACCTATTTTTATCGTTGCTCGTTCGCAAAACGTTCGCAAATAGTTTGCCTTGAATAAGACATCGTTCAGTTGTTCGCAATAGATACGAACGCAATAGCGAATAAATAGCGAAGAAAAACGATCGCAATTACGATAATAAGTAATGATGATCGTTCCATGGAAATGAGTGAACGTTTTCAGGTCTATCGCAATAGCGGTCGTTTGAGATCGTTAATCGTTAACGATTATGCAAACGATAATCGTCCGGTGGAATAGGGCCCTAAGTATGGCTCATACTATGAAACGGTGTGTATTTATGTGTGGATATGGAGTGAAGACAAGCTTTGTACAGCGATGCAGAATATGCTGGCTTTATATTAATAAAGGAATTATGTGTCCACAGAAGTAACACTGCACAAACAAAATGTGAACATTCCCACAGCCTTCTAAGGGACAATCTGTGCTGCTATTATAGTCTGTACTAGAGCTTGTTGGTCATTTTTGCAAATCCGTAAATCTACTGACAGTGTGAACAGCTCAGTAGAAATCAGTTGGCTCTAAATTTGTCCGGAATTGCGGATCCACAAATATGGATGCACTTACGGAATGTCTGAATGTAGCCAAATACTGTTTAGAACTTGTGTAGATTTGCACAAAAACTAAAAAGTTGAACTTGACCAATAAAACTTCCCTATACATTTAGCGATACGTATAAGGCTAGGTTCACACTGTGTTTTTGCAATCCGTTTTTTTTGCAAAAAACACATGAAAAACGTATGGGGGGAAAAAGGATGCATTTGTGTGCATCCGTTTTTCCATTGACTTCCATTGTAAAAAAAAAAAAAAAAAAAACGGGTCCAAAACGGATCCGTTTTTTTGACGGATACAAAAGTAGTGTCAACACTACTTTTTGTGTCCGTAAAAAAAAAAAAAAAAAACGATCCGTTTTGACAAATTTCAAACAATTGTGCGACTTTTTGACAGGAAAAAAAACAAAACAATGACTGCCATTAATAGATTCTTTATAATGGTTTTTGTTGTATGATATATATATTTTTTCCCATCTGTGGGTGACATCAGAGACTCTTGGATGACTGAACTCTGAGGTTAAATATAGATTGCGTGACTGGTAGTATATACGTATATGATGATAGAATACTTTTAGGTGCAGCTATGCTTTAAAGCCTATAAATAGTGAGGAGTCAGTTGCATGAATCAGGCCTGGTAATGGCATGTACTGCAGTATATGATATGCTGTGTATATGTATATTGCTCTTTATTATATGCGTTCCTGTTTTATTTCTGGAATTCAGTAGACAACAAGGTGTGTCCAGATTCAGTTTAGTAAATGACAGCCTTGAATCGTTCCTCATACAGATGACTGTCCCTACACAAGAGTCACATAGCACCAACGCAGTGGTGCCACATCGTAACTACCACTGTTATGCCAGCACAAAATGAACACAAACAGTCCATGTAATTCTAGTTACCAATAGTATAGTGCCAGCCACCATTAGCCATTAGTGCTGTTTAAACAGATGTGCCAGCCACAGACTCTCCTATACAAGTGTATCAGTCAGTCATGATGCAGAAGGCCAGTCAGCAGCAAAGGGAGCCTGTCATCAGGTTGGCTGCACTGATCAATCCCTCCATATTTGTGTATAGGGAGAGACCTGTCAGATAGCAGCCTGGGAGGACCCAAGTTACCCTTCACCCTGTTCCCAAATTATTATAAAACTATGTTTTCTGTGAAACAGACTTTCAGAATATGTTGTAGTTGGTTGTAATAAGGGATCCTTTACAGTCCATGCTGCTAAGGATTTTTTTTTTCTATATTAAAACTGCTCCCAAGACAGATGTTACCATACCACATATAGACCATAATTTAGACCGTCCACAGAACATGTAGTGGCACAATGGCAACTGAAAATTGTAGACTCTGACATGTTCAAGGATATTTCCTTTTTGCATCCCATCATACGATGGGTAAACTGTTTGACATCATTCATGAAGGCCCTATTACATGGGGGGATGATCTTCCAAATTGGGTGGATATCGCCCTGTGTAATATTGCCAGCGATAATAAACTTGTCGAAAAATGATCTGCCATTGGCCACACATCTCCCTGTGCAATAGTAGACGTGCAGCTGACGGCTGAGTAAAGCAAGGGTCGCATGAAACAATCACCGAGCTGTGAATGGTCTCCGATCCAACAAACCAGTGCTCGTACGGTTCGGGCCGCATAGTATGGCCTCTACATTTGAGGACAGTGATCTTTGTTCGTAGAGCAGTTTTAATTCTTACATATTAATACATTGATTTAAATAGGTTAACTATGCTTTTACTTGATATCTGCTATTCCAAAAAAACATGGAGTTTTAAAACATCAGCCTTCCCGTTGCCTGACCCGGTCAATTGGCCCATTAACTGTTTAGGAGATCCACAGTGGAAATGCCTCTAGACATTGTATCCAGAATTCTCTCTACTCTGTCACTGGCTCTAAGTCGGTTGTCATTTATAGAGACTTTCCTATCTCTCTAAGTGATGGCATGCAGGATATGCCAACATTTTATGATTTGTGGTGGTCTGACCTCTTGGTATCCCACTAATTGTTGGAATAAAGAGGTTGCAGTACTGGCGAGTTTTCCTATGCCCAGTGGATGGAGGGAATTGCTCTTGAAGATGAGTTGCCCTTGCTTGTACAGCTTGGTGGTCACCAGACTGCTGTGCAGGGGAAAACAAGTGAAGTTTGTTTACACCTGTGCTCTTCATTTACACCTGTTGGTGTGTAGGACCACCATTTCATACATATTGGCTTATCCTAGCAATGTGATATCAAATTATTAGATGGGCAAACTAGTGAAACTGGTATTGGTCATGGCTGTTGGCCATCAATATAAAGTATATGAGGCTCTCCCAAAAGACCTTTGACAGATGTTAGTGGTGATTTGTTCTGGGAGAGATAAGCCGCAGCTAGAGCTCTCTTGTTGTGTCTTTAACCCTCCCCATAGAGAACACAAGAATGCTCAGCCGTGGTGAGCATTCCTGTGTGTGGGGAGGACAGGAGAGATAACTGATGGCCGAACTATCATTTAGCCCTAAGTTATTGATGCTGTATGAGGACCCTAACAGTTTTGTTGCAGAATCATGTATCACAACTTTACTGCGTTACTGAGCCTTACATACTTTTCTATGACTGACCAATTTAGAATACAATGGAGATTTTTTTTTAAAAAAAAAGGTACTTAACATTACAAAATACACCAATTAAAAAAATACATTTTTAAAACAAGTGCTTTTTAAAAAGAGTGGTTAGTTATTCAAGTGCTTTCTGTAACTTTAAAAATAACCTGTGACACCTCTTATGCAGCCTTTACCACAAGTCTTCAGGGTGGTCCCCAATGGCTTTAACCTACCCTGCTGACCTTGATGGATAGATCTCTCCCTATTTGGTTATGGAGAAAGATCCATCAATCAAGGCTGGTGGGGAGAAGCCACTGGGGGAGTGATGACAGGTACCCTTGAAAATAGATGTCCCCGCTATTTTTACTGGGCACTAAGTTCTGTACATTTAGTAAGAGTTGTGCCTTGTATCTCAATCTTGTCCCATTCAGTTGAATGGAACCAAACAGTACTGTGCTGCAATAAAAGGTACAGCTAAGACTAATAGTACATAGCTAAATCTGGTAAACCATGACGTAAACACTGTGCTTGCCACATCACACAGCTGATCAGTCAAAGTGCCATAAGTTGGACTCCCAAGTGTCTATTGATTCTTTATCCTAAGGCTAACCCCTTCAAGAATATTCCTTTTTGTTTTTCAGTTCTAGTCTGTCACCGATTACATTACATGGCTTGTAACAGAAAACTTCTAGAGTTCAGTCCGTACTATAAAGATGATGGTAATGGTTATGTGCAGCCAGGCTCCAGGAAGCTAGAGAAGCTCCACCATGTCAGAGAACCCTCCATCCCCTTCAGTGTGAGGCTGGAAACACACACAGCAGTTCAGCAGTTTTTGTGCCAAACCCAGAAATGGATTCAAATTGGATGGAAAATTTAAAGGGAGGACTTGTATATCTCTCTTCTGTTGGATCCACTTCTGGTTTTGGCACAAAAACTGTAGTGGCAGATTAAGCGTTCACACCTACAGGATCTGCAGCAGATTTGATGCTGTGTTCAGTTATTTAAATGAAATCTGCTGCAGAAAATCAGCTGCAGATCCTGTAGGTGTGAACGCACCATAAAAAAAAAAAAACCATGTGTGTTTCTAGTCTTAAGGGTACATTCACACTTACCGGATCCGCAGTGTATTTTCCGCTGCGGATCCGAAGCAGATTTCATTTAAATAACTGAACACCGCAACAAATCTGCACGATCAAATCTGCTGCGGATCTTCTGCGGATCCTGTAAGTGTGAACGCACCCTAAAGAGGTTAATGTGCATTTTGAATGGTTCCACACACACTTTCCTGACTTCAGTCCTCTATGGTTGACAGGGCTGCCCATAGCTGTAAATTATTTTAATCATTAAGACTTTTAAGAGAACAGAATTGTATTTATTTGAGGTTGTCCAGACTTGCAAATTGGTTTTTAGAATGGACATTGATTAACTTTTTTTTTCTGTTTCACTTCCAAATATTGTCCAGACCCATTCTATTTTACTGTACGGAAGCAGAGCCAAGAAAACGAACAATGAAGCATAGTATGTTGGCTGTCTTATGTCCTGTTTATTTAAGGGAAATAACCATCCCAGCCTTTCCACTAAGTCATATAAAGATATGTTTAGGGGTTAATAATGTAATCTCCCTAAGAGGCAGTGATGGTTGTGTCTTGTAAAACTCTCATTGCAACACTGGAGTTCTGCTTTTTAGACACTTTCTTTTGCAATCTTATTGATGGTTTTCCCTGTGCACTGCAAAGGGTGCCGCTCACAGAATGAAGAAGGTGGGATCTTCAGACGAGTATTATGTAATACTGGTGGCTGGAGATGTCTGATGCAGCCCTGGGGAGTTCAGGAAAACATGGATACAGCCATAACACTGAGCTCGGGCACCAATTTTATGCTTGGTCAGGAAATAAGTTCTCCCTATAATATTTTAGCTAAAACTAAAAGTGTCACCAACTTTGCTTGAATCCAGCCTCATAATCTTTATTACTTCTCATTATCATCTTTTGCCAAGTTTTCTGCTTCTATTCTTCAGAAATGCCGGGTTATTTTACAGTGCCAGAAATCTGTAAGACTATGGATTATAGGATACCAGATGACTTTATTTCTGCTTAAGTGCTTTTGTTCATGAGGTCTTGGCAGTGTCGCCTGAATTAATACTCCAGTATCTTCCATGTCGTCACCCTTTCCAGGTAGTGTCCTGTTTGTGTGATAACAAAGGAGGGAGCTGTCATGTCGGAGCAATCCACCCATACGGAAAGTAAATAGGAATGATGTAATGGTAAAGCTTGCCTAGTTGAGCAACACAAGCACGACGCACATGGGTGTACAATAGAGCGAACCTCAAGCACGCTTGGGTGTGTCGGAAGCGGAGTGGCTGGCTGGTCAAGTTGGATGCAGCCCTAGGAAGTCCTGGAAAATGTGGATACAGTCTATGGCTGTATCCATGTTTTCCAGGCTACCTTAGGACTGCATCCAGCTGCTTCAACCACTGGTAAACAGATGCTGAACGCTCGGGTTTGGCAGAACCCAAGCGTGTTGAAGGTTCACCTATCTTTAGTGCACAAAAGACATCCCACTGTGATCAACTGGTACATCAATTTTCTGTTTTTACCATGAATAGACCGGCGCCAACACGGGGATGCCGATGCCGTGGTCCCTTTCTTCTTTTTTTTTTTTTTTTTTGAACCGCGGCCCAGTTTCTGCACATGGTGCCGTTTTGTTACTGAGCATCGTCGTACTGGAATAAGACGGCACTCTTTACTGGGGTGGTGCTTGTAGTCGGAACTGGTTCCAGTAAGTAGTAAAGGATGATCCCGGCACTCACCAATTCTTAGTATTCTTTTATTGAAGTGTCACATAGTATAGGTACAAACAGGAGAAGGCGGCGTTTTGGCTCGTGGCCTTCATCAGCTGAAACGCTGCGTCCTCCTGTTTGTACCTGTACTATGTGACACTTCAATAAAAGAACACTAAGAATTGGTGAGTGCCTGGATCATCCTTTTATTACCGAGGTGACCAGGAATAGATTGGCTCTGTGCACGGGAAACGGACCACAATTCAAAAAAAGGACTGCCTCACCAGCATCGATGCGCCAGTCTATTCATGGTAAAAACAGAAAAGCGATGTAGCGCTTTAAAGTTTGTTTATCTCACCTCCATTTATCATGCAGTTCAGTCAATTTGGTTATTAAGAAGCCGCTTCAGTTTTGGGACAGGCCGTAGTGTCCTTCAGTTCCAGGCTCATGTCTGCCCTTGTGATCACTACCTATAAGTATTGTGTGTCTTTAGATGCCTGTACATAATAGCACTGGGAAACGTTTCCGTCCTTTGCTGCGATCCCGTCCTTTGTCATTTACACACTGGCGGAATCTTTACAAGCATGCCATTCTTTCTATGTATTCTCATGCACCGCTTTGAGGCATTCCTCCTGGTTTGTGGTGGTTTTTAGGTGACCCTGTGTTGTCTGGATATTTTGCTGTTGATATACACATTTTTCCCATGGATTTTAGTAAAATTATTGTCTTTGAGGAACGGAAACAGCCTAGTTTCCTCCTTATGTATAAGCAGAGTTATGAGCATAAGATTTTATATTTGGCTTTGTGGCTTAGACTGGACTATTTGCCTCCAAACCCTGCAGACAGCTGTTTGGTTGTGAGCGGCGATATTCATGAACAATAGATTCGCTCACACTTCCTAATCTACACAGAGTTTTCGTAACCTAGACAAAAGAATAGAGGGGATACTCCGAGTCCAGCTGTCTTATGCAGGTCAGAGTAGACCTATTGAGTTACTATGGGAAACTGCATTGCTTTTCTGTAGATTAGTTATATGTGGTGCTCACTCCACTCATATGGTGAAGAGAAAGGGTACTGACATATATGAAGTCAGACAGTCCTCACCTGTCACTTTTGTCCCGGTTGTATGCCCTTGGGGGCTGAGTTACAAAAGGCAGATGTTACAAAACATTGGTTGTCAGAACATGCTGGAATTTGTAGTTCTAGCATCAGCTGGAGAGCTACAAGTAGGGAAACAATTGGCTAGGTAGTCAAAAAATGCAGTGTACTTGTCAGCAAAATAAATTAATAATGTTGTCATTTTATGGTCCACGGTCATGACTAGAACATCGATCGTACAGGTCTGCTATGTGCCCTGGCTTTTGTATCTTCATACATCTACATTCTTCGGTGTTAGCATGGCCGATATTAACTTCAGCTATCAGGCTTACACTTCAATATTTTTATTGACTCTGTTCTTGCTCTCCCCTTCCTTGTCGCCCATGTGAACACCAGTCTGTAGATGAATTTCCTTTTGCAAACAGTCCAGGTTGTGACCAAGACGTTTCTGCTGGTTTACACATTAACTGAAGATGTTGGCTCGCATCCATCCTTTTCCCAGGCCAGCATTCCTATTGCACTGGGACTATGCTATGCAGCACTGTTATGTCATGTGCCTCATAGCATACTTTGCCTAGTTTTGCTGTGGTGGACAGTAGTTGGCAGCAATCCTCAGAAACATGCAATGCCTTTCTTACATCCCTATGTCCAATCCATGATAAACCTCTCTTCTATGGCTGTAACTTAGTATTACTTGTCAGTACACCAGGGCAAATTTAAAGTGTTGAGGCGCTCCCAACATAATCATGATGCTGGGAGCTCCCAGGTCCAGTCTGCAGAACACCGTCAGTGTACGGAGGGAATTCTACGGACTTGTGAATGACCCCTTACAGTCACCGCTTCCTCATAACTTCAGTACTTGGGGTATACTAGGATCAATATAGATTTAGAATTCATTACCATGTACAGCATCATCGTCAGTTCTGCAGTTCACCCAGTATTGTTTCTAGCTGACCTTCCTTTTTAATAGGGAATATTCCCCAAATACTTATGAGTGTTTGTTCATGTGCCTATCTATGTACTTTAACACCATCAGCAAATATTTTTATAAAGCAGTTTATATTAGCTAAAGTGTTATTGAAGGTCAGTCTATGTAAGGTTTTTTTTCAATGGAACAGATAAAACCTCCTCTAGGTGTGTGTTACTACTGGTATAGAAATTACTTAATGCATTCATGCAGAACTAATTTTATTGTTTCCAACCCATGCAAGCACACTGATCTATTATTGTAAGGGATTTAAAGGAAATCTGTCAGCACCAGGACCAGACCTGAGGTGCTGACAGTGTAGTGTAGTGTGTGCAGGGCACCTGTATTAAATGTGTCCATGCAGTCGACTTTGTAATCAATTGTCAAAGAGGAGTAGTGGCTGGGCGTTTGTGCCGCACTTCGGCACGGCTCACCGCTACTTCCTTCTCCCTCTGTTTATTGCATACTTCCTGCTCCATGCTGATGTAATCTTGGTCTGCGCCTACACCGTTGTTGGCAAGTGCAGCGTGCGCCGACTTGGCAGTTCATGCCTGCACCGCTTATGTCTCTAGCCCACGTGCTCCTGATAACACCGATCACACATGCGCTGTAGGAAGGAGGAGTGGTGCACATGACCCGAGGGCCTGAAGCAAGTACCCTCAGCTGGGGTGCTCAATGTATGTGCATCGTTCCTACGGCGAATGCGCAATCTGTGTTATCAGGAGCGTGCGGCCTAAAGAGATGAGTGGTGCAGGCATGAACTGGCAAATCGGCGCGCAGCCCTTGCCAGCGATGGCAGGTGTGTGCACCAAGATTACGTCGGCATGGAGCAGGAGGAGAGGCCAGTGGTAAATAAGCAGTAAAAAGAGGGAAGAGGAGGAGGAAGTAGTGGTGAGGAGTGCCTCCTCTTTGACTCTTGATTTCAGTGGGTTTGGCTGTACAAAATATACTGTGGGGACACATATAATACTGGTGCCGTGCACACAAGGGGCCAGACACCTACACTATACTGTCAGCACTGTCTGGGTGCTGACAAACCTATAGCAAATGGTGATAGGAAGTGGCACTGGCAACCCTCATGCACAAGAGCTGAATGATGGCCATTTGCTGGACAGGCTGTGGAAGCTCTTGGCTCCTCTGATGATGACGTCTTAGGCACCAGTTGTTCTGCAATGCTGTATATTTAATTCTGCAATATGATCGACTTGGCATCTGGGAAAAACCACAAAGCAGCTGAAGGAATAAGTGATGGAGGTATTAACATTCTTTTTTATGTTTTAATAGATGGGTTTCATGGCAAATGTAGAAAATACATGTCATTTTGAAGAAAACTAACATTTGGTCTGGCCTGTAGATACTGATCTGTCTTTCGGATACTGTACAGTGGTGTAGGCAGTGAAAACCAAGTCTTCTATCCAAGCAGTCCTACAGACAGCCAATTGGGGAGGCTGTAATGCAGCACATGCATATGTAGAGCCCGTCTAGTAACCTTTTGCATTTCAGCATTATGTAACCTCCTTTCTAGATTTTGGAAAAGATTCTGATTTGGCTGGTGATCCCTAGTCACCTTTCAAGGCTCTCTTAGGGCCCTATTCCACCGGACGATTATCGTTCGCATAATCATTAACGATCTCAAACGACCGCTATTGCGAAAGACCTGAAAACGTTCACTCATTTCCATGGAACAATAATCGTTACGAAAATCGCTATATTGTTTGAATTTAAACAATAATCGTTCTATGTAATTGCAGGCAACATTGATCGTTGATCATGTCATTGATCGTTGATTTAGATCTGAACCTAAAATTGTCAATTGTTCGCTAATCGTTTGCTGTAATTCCACATTCGGTCGCTCAAGTTCGCCATTTTTTCACTAATCGTTCAATGTAATTGCACATTGTTCATTGTTTTGCTGGGATCAGAATGAATAAACGATCATAGTAATGATCGTGGTAACGATCGTAACTAATGGCCATCACGATTTCAGGTTAACGATAAACAATCTCGTTTGTTATCGTTTATCGATAGTCGTTAATCGTTAAAAATCACTCAGTGTTATAGGACCCTTAGTGTTTAGACCCGTACTAATAGGGAGAACGAGCGGGAAGAAGACTGCGCTGCAGCAGTCTGCTGTGTGTCAGAAATGAAGAGTTGGTCTTCATAGACTTGCCTTATGAGACTCACTTTTTTCTGCTAACACAGAGCGGAAGTAAACTGAAAACTTAAACATGGACCAATCAAAACTTTTCAGA
Organism: Dendropsophus ebraccatus; assembly: GCF_027789765.1. Taxonomy (NCBI): domain Eukaryota; kingdom Metazoa; phylum Chordata; class Amphibia; order Anura; family Hylidae; genus Dendropsophus; species Dendropsophus ebraccatus. The sequence goes on along the minus strand of NC_091454.1, from coordinate 174,754,886 downwards.
TGTCTCTATGACGTCAAAAGTTTTTCCAAACAACAGTGACACTTTTTAAAGGGGTTATCTAGGTTTTTAAAAAAAAAAGTTTTAAAAGGGCCCCAAGCAATTAAACATGCAGATAACCTTCCCATGCCGTGCTAATGCTCTGTTTAACTTCCAGTCTGCTCTTCAGTTTTCACGTTGGAGCTGAATGAGTTAGGTGACTGCCGTATCACTGAATGGTGAAGCCAGACATATGGCCTGTGCTCACTTAGGGCCCTATCTGACAGATTTTTTCAGCCAAAGCTAGGAATTGATTTAAAAAGAGGATAGATCTCACTCTTTCCTTTATGACCTGCTTTCAGTTTATAGTCGTCTGTTCCTGGCTTTGGCTTAAAAAAATCTGTCAGACATCTGCTGTTGTAATAGGGCCCTTGGCTGCAGATTGTGGTGGTTACATGACTTCCACTCCAGAAGACCAGGGTGCCGAGGGGTTAGATACTGCTTGTTCATTATCCATAATATACTTTTACTGGGCTCTTTTAGAGCTTTTTTTTTTTTTATTTAAAAGATGTATAACCCCTTCAAGTGTGTGCTGGTTGTCTAGTAGTGCTTTTCAACAGTATAGTTTAGTCCTACATGTTCTGCAATGCTTTACCTGAGCTGCTGCAGGGTGTACTGTACAGAACCCTGAAAAAGCTCTGGTCCTCTATGTAGAAAGTGATTTACAGCTTCCAGTAGCTCTTTCTGTCTGTTCTATGGAAACACTTACTTTATCCATATTTGTTACCTCACTATTTTTCTTTTAATCTTTATTTCTTCTTCTTTTGGGATGACCTTCTAGGGCCTGAGAACCAATTACTGGTTTTCCATAGAATTGTGATCTCTGGATACAATATATCCAGTGTACAGTGGTCGTCCTGGAACCAATTAATACTGTAACTTGAGGGAGCGCTGTACAGTGGTTTTAGGGCTACATTCCCCATGTACGTGTCAATTTAACTGCTTCTACAATATGATTTATAGTCTCCACTGTGGGGTTTGGATAGACAGTTAATCACTGCTGGAAATATGAAGGCACATGTACAGGAAACAAGCTTTTTATTTTGCACTGCCAATATGTGATATGCCATGTAAGAAATGATAGAATTAAAGTGAGAAGGCTGCTGATGTTCAGATTATATGAGGAGAAATAATGAAGGAAATGAAGAAGTTGGCGTGTTGACGGCTTTCTATTTTTATTGCGCTGGACATGCAGACTATGTAACTCAATTACGGAGAGTACAGGGGTAGCCGGCTTGTGCTACAGACATGTAATTGTCTAATTACTTTAGCAGAGATCTTCAGAAGCTTTATAGGACACTTTGTATCAATCATGAAAGGATTAGAATTATTTAGCGTGAGCAGATAAGAGACCTTGGACTGGGATATGGTTCGCTTTGCTTTTATTTTCTTTCAGTATCTAGTAAAGTTAATTCCAGAAGGTCGGAGTCCAAAATATACTTTGATTACCACATCGATAATTATGGTTGGAGGTGGCACTGAGAAACCTCGGGAGCTCTATTCCTGTCAAACTGCATTCCTTTCTGGAGGTTTAATTCCTCACCCTGAATCCTGATATTGTGTATCTCTTCAGAGTGTGAAAAAAAACCCCTGGGAATTAAAGCTCATGTTGTTTCCATTATAAGGATTGATACCAATATCATAGATAAGCTTAATTTATTGCATGCTTCCCTACATCCTTAAAGACAAAGGAAAGCACTTTATGCTCTTCCCTGCAAAGGAGAGTACTCGCAAGAAAAAATGACTGCACAACTCTAGGCATAGAGGAAGGCTGGGTTCTAACGATGTTTTATTTTAATCCGTTTTTTTTTTTTTTGTTTTTTTTTTGCAAAACAAAAAAAGAAAACCGGATGGAAAAAAAAAAACGATGGATTTGTGTGCATCCGTTTTTTCCATTGGCTTCAATTATACAAAAAACTGAAACGGACCTGTTTTTTTTTTTAACCGACACAAAAATGAGGTCGAGTTTTTATGTATGTTAAACACCCGTTTAGATTCGTGTTTTTTTTTATTTATATAATGGAAGTCATAAAAAAAAACGGATGCACACAAATGCATCTGTTTTTGCATCCATTTTTCATTCATTTTTTGGGAAAAAACAGATGAAAAAAAAATGTGTGAACCCAGCCAAAGCTGTAGCTTTGCAGTAGCTTTAGATCCATGGGTTTGACAAGTGGTCAATCCGTTAATTTTTTATTTTTTGGGTACAACTGTAAACATACTCTTGGCCTGTGTCACCAAACACTAGTGATCTAGCCAGGCTTCCCTGATTACTTTCAGATTTCTTTATACTACAGTATGACAAAATTATTGGAAGTTAGTGTTTATTCAAAGAATGACTTTTGTTTTTTTGTTTTTTTCTATCAAGGCTTTATTATAAATATACATACATTTTATTTTATTTTTTTCATTTGTTAATCTTGAAATATTACTTTTTTGTTACATTGGCCAATAGGGTTCATACAATTGGCTCACATTTTGCTTAGGATTGCCGTATAGACTGGAACGTAGTTATAAGGTATAATGTTTAGCTGCCAGAGGCCGCCATAAGGCAGCATATGTATTAGATTAATGTAAGCTTATAATTTACATGGTAATTTTTTGACTCCTTCCCCATGGAGGGGATAAAGGTCAGGGGTGTTGGATTTCTTTTGTTATGAACCCCTTCCAAAGTTCCAATAAAAACCCATGCACAGGATGCTGGGTACTGTTGTATGGGAAGATTTGGTCAACCACAGGTATTAGATACTAGACACAACTTCAGTTTGCCCTCTACCTTATTTGCAAATCAGTAACATTAAGGTTAAGCGATGTCCCACTATATTCAGGGGTTACCATAGGTTTCCTTAATAAAAGATAAATAATTATCATCAGACTTAAGGTAAAGAAACCAAAAACCCCAAACCCCATATCACAATTAATACGAAGGATTGCATTGTAGGCACAGTGTATGGTGGACTCCTGCAGGAGCTTCTATTTTTTTTTTCTTCTCCCCTCTAAGCTACTGAATATAGCTCAAGGTGAATAAGCAGTGGGAAGGTTGCCGAGAGAGGTCATCTGGGTGAGGGTCTTGTGAGAGGAAGTGCTGACCAGGCTTTCATGTAGTATTCATAGGCTATTTCGGTTCTTCGTGAAGGAAGAATGGATAGTAAAGAAGTAGTATAGGGAAAACTGTGTTGTGGGATTTATTTTTAACTCTTTTGGGTTATGTTCACACACACTGCAGATCCGTTGCAGTTATATTTGTAGCAGAGCTTGTAAATGAGAAAAAAAAATGTAAATGCTGTTACTTGTAGTTGGGTTTACTAGAACATTTGCAAATTAACGAAAAAAAAAGGTCAAAAGGTTTAGGAATTGTGACAACCATAAAGTGGATTGGTCATCAGACTATGCTTCCCTGCATGAGGGCAGCTTTGGGAGACATCCAGAAATTGATCCTTTCCCTGCTATATTTACTGCTGCTACCGGCTTCTGGATACCGAAGACCAATTCCTTAGAAGCTCTTAGTATGGGACAAGTCCGCTCTCATCCACAATGGGACAGAAATAATAGGAGTGATTAGAGAACACATCGGACACAACTCGTAACCGTGTCCTGGTGTATTCTCTGAGTGCCACTATTAGCCAAATGGGCAGTATTGTGTAATGGCAGATCCACTTTACAGGAAATCCTCCATTATGTAATGTGTTGCTCATTTCTAATTATTTATTTATATTTCTTTTTGGTCCTAGATACTGTGTCCTGGGTCATGAAGCTTAATCCAACACAAGCTCCATTATATGTAAGTACATAGAATGCTGGATTCTGTTTCTATTAAACTTTCTTTTACCAAACTTTACTGTGTGCAGTTACGTGCCGTCTGTGTACTCTGTTCTGAGGCTTAATGGATAGCTGTAGTTTAATAGTTTTATGGTTACATAAAGTGTAAAATATTAACCAATACCAGTGCCACCTTTATGTTAATTTTGTAGCATTTGATGTTACATTGAGGATTATGCTAGTGAGGTTTGATAACTCTGTTTAGAGAGAGTATCCTAAAATTACAAATTATCAGTCATTTATTAGATATTGAATACGTGTATGATTCTTAAGAGTCCAACTATGGTGACCTTCCCCTAACATAAGAACAGAGATGCCTTGTGAATAAAAATATAGTCAACTGTGAGCACCAGTTCATTCACTTGCAATGAATCTGCCAAAGAAAGATGAGTACAGTAATCTGCTATCAATCAGCTTCCTCTTTTTAACCCCTTAGGGACCAAGCCTATTTGGACCTTAATGACCAGGCTCATTTTTCAAAATCTGTGATGCTTTAACCTATGCTAGCGATTCTGAGATAGTTGTTGTTTGTTTTTTCTTTTTTTTTTTTTGTAACATATGGTACTTTATGTTAGGGGCAAAATTTGGTCACTGTCTTGTGTGTTTTTGTGTGAAAAACATCAAAATAACATGAAAAACTTGCACTTTACGAACTTTGAAATTCTTTGCTTCTAAAAATAGAAAGTCACATGACAAAAATTAGTTCGTAAGTCACATTATCAATATGTCCTCTTTATTCTGGCTTCATTTCGTAAACATATTTCACTTTTTTAGGGTGTTACGGGGCTTAGAAGTGTATCAGCAAATTACCACATTTTCATGAAATTTCCAAAACTGATTTTTTTTTTTTAGGGACCAGTTCTTTTTTTTAAGTTGATTTAGGAGGCTTGTATACTGGAAAACCCCATAAGTGACCCCATTTTGGAAACTAGACACCTTAAAGAATTAATCTAGGGGTATAATGAGCATTTTAACCCTACAGGGGCTGGAGGAAAGTATTCACAATTAGGCCGGAAAAAAATGGAAAATAGAAATTTTCCAATAATATATTTGTTAAGATTAAAGTATCTCATTTTCATAAGCAACATGATAGAAAATGCTCCCCAAATTTTGTAACGCAGGTTCTCCTGAGTACAACGGTACCCCATATGTGGGCATAAACCACTGTATGGGCACACAGCCGGGCTCAGAAGGGAAGGAGCGACAATTAGCATTTCCAGTTCAGATTTTGCTGAAGAAGTTTGAGCGCCTAGTGCGTTTGCAGTGCCCCTGTAGTGCCAGCAGAATGACCCCCCCCCCCCCCAAAAGTCACCCCATTTAGGAAAGTACACCCCTCAAAGAATACATCTTGGGGTGTGGTGACCATTTTGACCCACAGGTATTAGAGGAAAGTATTCAAAAGAAGACAACAAAAATGAAAAAATAGAATTTTTCCAATAATATGTTTGTTTAGTTTGAAATTTCTCAATTTCACAAGGAACAGGGGAGAAAACTCACTCCAATATATGTAACTGAGGTTCTCCTGAGTAGAACGGTATCCCATACGTGGGCATAAACCACTGTATGGGCACACAGCAGGCCTCAGAAGGGAAGGAGCACCAATTCGCATATTCACTGCAGTTTTTTCTGAAGAAGTTTCTGAGCGCCGGGTGCGTTTGTAGTGCCCCTGTAGTGTCTTCAGAAGAGAACCTCCCCAAAAGTCACCCCATTTTGGAAAGTGCACCCCTCAAAGAATACATCTTGGGGTGTGTTGACCATTTTGACCCCACAGGTATTGGAGGAAAGTATTCAAAACTAGACTGTAAAAATGAAAAAAATTGAATTTTTCCAATAACATGTTTGTTTAGTTTGATGTTTGGGTGGTTATGGGCAATCTGGGGTGGTTACGGGCAATCTGGGGGTGCTTAGTGGCTATATGGGGTGGTAACAGGCAATCTGGGGTGGCGATGGGCAATCTGGGGTGGTTACAGGCAATTTGGGGTAGCTACTGGCAATCTGTGGGGGTTTACGGGCAATCTGTGGGGGTTTATGGGCAATCTGGGCGGTGGTGACGGGCAATCTGGGGGGGTGACGGGCAATCTGGGGTAGTTACGGGTAATCTGGGGTAGTTACAGCTAATCCAGGGCACTTGAATTTGGTGACACGGGTAAAAAAGTGCCTTCACCATTTGGAACAAGCGATCAGCGGTATATAGTATCTACCGCTGATCGCTTGTTCTGGGACCACACCTAGTGGTCCCCGATCATTGCCCCATGCTCTCTGGCATCTCCGGTGGTGGAGAGAAGGGGGCTTTGATCATTTTTAGGAATCCATCACTGTGAACAGAGTCTGTTCACAGTGATGGCAGCGGCCTTCTTGGATCAGATGGCTGCCCAGGGAGGGGAGGGTCAGTGACCAGGTCACTAGTGTTAATTCAGGGGACAGCGGGGGGACATGTTTTCATCTCCTCTCACCGTGGATTCACGGTGAGAAGAGATAAGTGTTCAACTGCGCTGGCAATGTCCGTTATTTGTCACCGGCGAGGGGACTGGCCGGGACTGAGCCCACACTCTGCCCCGACTTCTTCTCAGCGACCTCCGGTAGCTGAGAGGAGGGGGCTTCGGGCATCATCGGTGCTGCTGCACTATTCTGCACCATCTCCATAAAGAGCTGATGGCAGCAGAATAGAGCCCATTAGTGATTGCCGTAAAAATGCGTATCGGCGGTCACTAATAACATAATACATGTATTCTCTGGGTCACTACGGTTACGGCGATACCACATTTGTGTAGGTTTTTTTTAACTATTATCACTTTGGCTCAATAGAAACAATCTTCCTAGCAAAAACCCACAAAAACTGTCGCCGCATTGCAAGATCCATAGCGTTCTTATCTTTTGCGCGACAGAGCTGGTTTTGGGCTTATTTTTTGCGGGAAGATCTGTAGTTTCTATTGATGCCAAGTTTTATATGTATATGACTTTTTGATCTTTTATGACGTATTTTCTAAAGTGGATTGATAAAAAAAAACAGTACAAGAATAGCTGTATTTTATTTTTTTTTTAAAGCGTGTGTCGTGCGGTATAATTATTGATATAGTTTTATAGATGCCATGCGCATCAGAATAAAGCCCATTAGTGACCGCCGTGAAAATAGCCCACCGCACCGCTCCATACTGTATATTGCTCAAAGCAAGTAATTACCTGTTCTGAGCTTTTTTTGCGGCTATTTCTCCCAACTCACCCCCCCCCCCTCTATGCAAAAAAGGAGTTAAATGGAGTCTACTCCAACATGCTCCTTCCTCCTGACTCCCACCTTCGTTGGCATCACATGACCCCCTTCTCTTTATTTGGCTGGGTTAGTGACCAAAAACTTGGCCACTGAAGAGAGGGAAGACACAGACGACAATCTCCCTCAGCCTCCCCCCAGCTGACGGCCTCCAGCACAGCCGCCGGCACACTCCTATGCTTAACCCCCCCCCCGCGCACCCGGTGCTTCTTCTCACCACAGCTGACAGACTGCCTCACTGCCGGTCTCTCCGGTGCTGCGACCACCCCAGCTACCTATCCCCTTCACAGCCGCTGCCTCCCTTCCGTAACATAGAAAAATTCTCTAGTGCGTAGTGTCAGAAATGTTTTCTGTTGCAGGCTGGATTATCTATTACCCCTCCCATACCTGACCCTGCTTGATTGACACTCAGCTACAGTCAGGGTCATGGTCACGTAGCCGTGAGGTTGTATTCCACCCAAAACTACATCCCTTAGAAGATCAGCACTTTTCACTGGAGAATAAAATCATTTCTCTATGTTCTAGAGGCAAGCAGCTACCGTATGTCTCGTTGACCGATTACCTAATATTGCCAGCAGTTTGAAACATGAATTGCAGCTGACAGATTCACAAGGGCTTTCGTGGCCCCGTTTGTGATCAATACAGGTAGTCTGTGGTCAGACCCCCACTAAACGGCCACTTGTCACCTATCTTGTGGATAAGGAATAAACTGAAATCTTGGGATAAATCTTTTGGGTAAATTTCTGATGTTCTTTGTGTTTTATCGCTGCTGATTACTACTTATTATTACTAAAATGTCCTCCATGTTGCTGTGGCTCGTAAAGCTTCTCCTCCTCTCCTTTCCCTAAACTATAAATGGCATGTGACCTGATCCTTCAGTTATCTATACATTGATCTCATCTCTCAAAAGGGATTAACTGGAAAAAGAGGCATTTTTCTCTCATACAATACAGTATATTACATATTTTTCTCTATTCACATGTACTATAATGATGTGATTGGGGTCTGACTGCTGTGACTCCTTGAAAGGACTCCTGAATAGGGTGGTAGTGAGTAAACTTCACTGTCTCTTAATTCATTGTCTATGGGAGAACTGAAGATCTGAAGATATAGGGAGAGATTTATAAAGACGCCAGTCTTATATTAGGCCCCTCCCCCTTTCCCCCGCCAGGATTCACTAAGAGCCGCACGCCTCTTAGTGAAGCCGGTCGGCCGGGTGCCCGGACCTGCGCCCGGTGTACTAAATCTACCCCTGCTTCCAGGTGTAGGTTTGGATCATGATTTATGCCTGCAAGCAGGTGTAAATGATGATAAATGAGGTGCGGGAGGAGGCCACGCCTCCTCCCCGCCTTAATGCTCCGCCACCCCGCCCATCGGGCGAGGGGGGCATATGGCAGGCGTATGCCAGGGAGTAGGGGTAAATCTGTGTCTTCTTCCTGGTGTGCGCCATGGACAGACCCTTCGTAAATGTCCCCCATTGAGTACAACGCTCAGTCAAGTTTGCACATTGTTCCTCTAATTGGGAGTCCTTTTCTCAAGACTGCATGGGCTCCCTGCAGTTGTACCCTTAGCGATGTGGATAAGGAATAAATAAATTTATCAAGGGCTTTGCCCCTATTGGAAGGTGAACAATTGGATTTTTCACCCATTCTTGGTCTAAATTCTATTCTTGAACCAATATTCGATGGGGGAATATTTTAAGATGCAACTTTTTTTTTTTTTTTTTTTTTTTTTTTTAAATCTGCCTGTTTTGAGTATTCACCCAAAAGTTTGCGTTATCTGGGATTAGCATCTAATTTATCAATTGCGACTGGTGCAGGCCTACATCTGGTCAGCACCAGGTGAATAAACTTGCACAATTTTTGCTTTTATGCAACATTTAATTTAGATGCACTCACTATGGCAGTGCTACATTTTAAGAAATCAGTCACAAGATATTGGAACAAAATGTTCATTAGAGTCACACACACATTAGATTCCTTAGTAAGTGTCTACAGTGGTAACACCTGTTTAATCTTATTTGGCATAAAACCTGTGCATGTGTAAGTGGCAAACCTATTTTATGTTGGAATAGTAAAATAGAAGCTTCCTTTTATGTAATCTGTATTTCTCCATTGGTCCTGATGCATTCCTGATTCCAGCACAGATCCCTTCCCCAGCAGCACTGTACATACTTCACGTCTTGGAATTATTTGGGCTTTATCTCACAGAAAATAGTTTCCCATCCTGTGACTGCAGATTTTTTTTCCCTACATGTTTGTTTTTGAGTCATCTCTAAAAGAGACACAGTGCGCAGTTTAGGATGGTGTAATGCGTTCTTTAATAATGGCTGAACAGGTCATTTCATCTGACCCAGATAAACACCACCAAGGGGGCATACTAGATGTTCTGGGAAACTACCCTGGTCCGCTGGTTTCCTCTATGGAGTCTTGGCATGCAGAATGCTTCGTCTTTTGCTGTGCATTGAACTGTTACACTTCAAACATAAAACCCATCAACTTTTTATTTCTTCTTCTTCTTAGCAATAATTGTTAGTATAGATGTGTATGTGTTTAATACTCTGTATGTAAGAGAGACTTTAATATATTCATATAATGTCTCATGTCTTGCAGCTGTATAGTTTAAAATATAAGGGGTTGTACAGGATTAGAACACCATGGCTGCTTTCTTCCAAAAACAGATCCGCACATGTCCATAGATTGTATCTGGTGTTGCACACTGCATTAGTGAAATGATTGAGAATGAGGTGCAATACTAGATCTATCCTGGGACTGCCTGATAACCAATGGTAATTAGATTTGGGGCATTCCCTGAACGTATACTTTGTCTGTGTGGGACCTGCTGCACTTTTTAGTCCTGCTCAAAGTACTGCATCAAGGCTTCACTTCCTGGATAACATGGTGATGTCATGACTTGACACCCAGAGCTGTGCGGGCTGTGGCTGCTGGAGAGGATGATGGCAGGGGGACACTGAGGGACACAGGGCACTGAAGGGACACTGAGCATCCCCCTGCCATCATCCTCTCCAGCAGCCACAGCCCGCACAGCTCTGTGAGTCTGGTCGTGACATCACCATTTTATCCAGGAAGTGAAGCCTTGATGCCATAGTAAGTGCAGGGAAAAAAGCACTTTATGTGCATTTCCCATAATAAGTGTATATTGGTGATTTGTAAAACTTTCGGGGGGCAATACAATAGTTTAATAAACATTTTTGGCAAACTCTTTTTTTAAAGTCGGTGAGGCTTCCTGGAACACATTACAGTATACATTTAAAGAGAACCTATCTCCCTAAGTCTATTCCTGAAGATAAAGACTGCCTTTGCAGCTATAATCCTGTATAGCGGAGCAGTAAGGCCGGGCGCGGCCATCTTGATGACGTCACAGTGGTGCGTTTCAGCGCTGGAACGCAAGGGACGTAATCAAGATGGCGCCTGGCTTTACTGCACCGCTACAGAGGAGTGGGTAAAGTACAAGATGCAGACTGCAAAGGCAGTCTGTATCTTCAGGAATAAACAGCGCTGGAACGCACCAGTGTGACATCATCAAGGTGGCCGCGCCCGGCCTTAATGCTTCGCTATACAGGATTAGGTAAAAGTATAAGATACAGACTGCAAAGGCAGTCTGTATCTTAAGGAATCAACTAATAGGCCCACTTAGGACAGACATACACAGCGATCTCGCGCTGTATAGCGCAAGATCACTGTGTATTTACAGAGCGGTGGCAAAGGCTCATGGGAGCCCTTCCCGCCGCTCGGCATGCCGGGAGCTTCCTGTTGCGCGCCGGATCTTTTAAATAGAGACAGGAAAATAAAATGTGTATATTGCGAAAACGCGGCCGAAAAAGTAATTAATTGTAATACAAATATTGATAAAATAACAATTTTAATCTAATTATCGGGAATTTTTTAAAAAAATTTTCGCCCATGATTGGTTCTCTTAAAATTACACAAAATTATTTTTATTAACCACTACAGAAGTATCATCCTGAGGATTAAAATGCATAAATGATGGTTTTTGGTGCATTATCTACATAGGTGTATAGGGGCCCATTTCCAGCAACTATCACTCCAATGTTCTAATGGTACAATGTGTTTGCTCATTGGCTCAGAAGGCTAATTGATGATTAGAAAACCCTTGTGCAATCATGTTCACACATCTGAAAACAGTCTAGCTCGTTACAGAAGCTACAAAACTGACCTTCCTTTGAGCAGATTGTGTTTCTGGAGCATCACATTTCTGGGGTCAATTAATCGCTCCAAATGGCCAGAAAAAAGAGAACTTTCATCTGAAACTCGACAGTCTATTCTTGTTCTTAGAAATGAAGGCTATTCCATGCGAGAAATTGCTAAGAAATTGTAGATTTCCTACAACGGTGTGTACTACTCCCTTCAGAGGACAGCACAAACAGGCTCTAACCAGAGTAGAAAAAGAAGTGGGAGGCCGCGTTGCACAACTGAGCAAGAAGATAAGCACATTAGAGTCTCTGGTTTGAGAAACAAACGCCTCACAGGTCCCCAACTGGCATCTTCATTAAATAGTACCCGCAAAACACCAGTGTCAACATCTACAGTGAAGAGGCGGCTGCAGGATTTTGGGCTTCAAGGCAGAGTGGCAAAGAAAAAGCCATATCTGAGACTGGCCAATAAAAGAAAAAGATTAAGATGGGCAAAAGAACACAGACATTGGACAGAGGAAGACTGGAAAAAAGTGTTGTGGACGGATGAATCCAAGTTTGAGGTGTTTGGATCACAAAGAAGAACGTTTGTGAGACGCAGAACAAATGAAAAGATGCTGGAAGAATGCCTGAAGCCATCTGTTAAGCATGGTGGAGGTAATGTGATGGTCTGGGGTTGCTTTAGTGCTGGTAAGGTGGGAGATTTGTACAGGGTAAAAGGGATTCTGAATAAGGAAGGCTATCACTCAATTTTGCAACACCATGCCATACCCAGTGGACAGCGCTTGATTGGAGCCAATTTCCTCCGACAACAGGACAATGACCCTAAACACACCTCCAAATTGTGCAAGAACTATTTACAGCAGAAGCAGGCAGCTGGTATTCTATCATAGGTAATGGAGTGGCCAACGCAGTCACCAGATCTGAACCCCATTGAGCTGTTGTGGGAGCAGCTTGACCGTATGGTACGCCAGATGTGCCCATCCAACCAATCCAACTTGTGGGAGCTGCTTCTAGAAGCGTGGGGTGCAATTTCTCCAGCTTACCTCAACAGATTAATAGCTAGAATGCCAAAGATTCTTTGACGAAAGCAAAGTTTGATGTAAAAACAATGTTATTTCAAATACAAATCATTATTTCTAACCTTGTCAATGTCTTGACTCTATTTTCTATTCATTTCACAACGTATGGTGGTGAATAAGTGTGACTTTATATATATATATATATATATATATATATATATATATATATATATATATTAAAACGTAAGAAAAAAATTAAGAAGGCGGCAAAAGTGTGGCTTGCTTCCAGCTACTGTTCAGCTGAACTTTTAAGTGCAGCCACATTCCTCTTCCTTTTGATAGTAAGCATGGAAAAGATAAGCTAATCTTTGGCGTTGAGACTTGACTGCTTAAATGTTTTATGGCTGGTATAATATTTGCTATCTGATTGGTTCAGGTCTTTAGATCCGTTGTTTCTTAGGTCAGGTGGGGATATCAGTGTCAGTGTAGAGTGTCTGTCATATATAGATACATACAGGGCATGTGGGCATTAGGAGACTTTTAGTTCAGATATACCTTGTTCTTTTAATGGATCCACATACTCGATCTGCAACAAAGAAAAATGAAAGTACACATTAGAGATCTATTTTGACCAGATTCAGAACGGCATATACAAAGTAATACTGATCCTCAGTGTAAGTTGTGTTAGTAGTCACCTTTTATTACAAGTACCATAAGATGTGTGTCACTGTATGTTATGCGTATGAAATAACAGTGACAACCATGTTTGGTAATGATTTATAAATTACTCCTTAAATGCAATAAGTAATGTAAACTAGATAGATTATCAGTTTATTAGTGCGTGTGTGTATAATTCATTGGGGCGCGCTTCTTATGTGGTTACACCATAGCAAACCTGTCCCAATGAACTTATATGAATTATTATGCATCATCTCGTTGTTATATATATATCTGCTGACACTTTGAGGACTAAGGGGCGTTCGCACGATCTCCGCAATCTGTCTGTAGCATTGACAGTGTCTTGTGGACTGGATATCAGAGCTCCCTGCACAGTCATTAATTGTGATGTCAGGGAGCTCTAATAATGTTTAAATGTTCAAATGTGGACAGATTGCGGAGATCGTGCGAATGCCCCCTATGATAACTTTGGATATATTGTTTATGTTTGCCACATCACCTTGGATATATGTGATCAACTGGGATATGCACTCTCTAAATATAGCATGTAAGTGAGCTTTCTTGGTTTAGACCCAAAACACTGCATTATGTATGCAAACAAATGTTGGATCCATCTGATCATAACATACCTAGGAAAAAATGGGAAAAAAGAATGGGAAAAAAAATCATGCTTTTTTAAGTCTGCATATTGGCTTAGAGCGTCCAGGGCGGCACATAATACTTTGGATGTGATGGAATCATTCTGGATAGTGTCATAGCTCCTCAGGAAATCATATTTGCCACTCATCTTCTAGCATATAAATAGGGCTGACTTATCTGTCTGGTCAGCATCATCCCCCTCCTTATCGGTCAGTGAGAGTAGCACTACATCTCCATGCAGCGACATTGACCTTCCCTTGTGCTGTTGACCCAGCTCCATGCCTCCTGATCTCAAGTGCTTACGGCTCGGACGTGATATCAGGAAAGGTGAAGTCATTCGGAAATATATAAATAGTTGAGACTAACCAGATGAGTGTTTGGCTGCCAAGGAAGCTGGCTAGCGAAACAGCAGGGCAGCTTAATGGTAAATCAGATTAACTAGGGCATGCTCTGTATGTTCTCAGCTCATCGTATCCAATTTTACACTTCTCATTCATTCAGAGTCACTTCTGTCCTGTCTGTGAATCATTTACTATTGCACTTAGCAGTCAATAGATAGTTGTTTAGGCTATTTTTACAGTATAGAGATTCATTATGGCCGTCTGTAAGGCATTCATGTTAGCTGCTGGGCTGCGCTTTGCCAGGCTCTTGGAGATAAAGCTGTGTATGAGCGCCTTTGGCCACAGGGTTCACATTTTTGGCATATTAACATCATCTCTATGCAATCTGACATGCCAGCTGTTTATACTTTCCGGTTCATCTAAAACTTGAGGCAAATAATAAAGTTTAAAAAACAAACAAACAAAAATAAGCTATATCCTTATGTGTAATTTATAGAGCATTCGGCGTGATATGATTTTTAGGTATGTTCTATCTCCAACAAGGACAAGAAGTTCACATTTTCATTAGGGCGTCAACATTTTTCCATTAAGTAGTTTTCGCCTGCCTTGTTCTCTGGGCTAACTAGATGTTCACAAAAGAGCTTGTTGAAAGATACCAGATGGTTGTTAGGGATTAGAGAAGTGTGTGTAAAAATATACAGCAATCCAGCACAAGGCAAGGCACTATCACTGCAGAGATGGCTAGCGTGTCATGAAGGGAACTGCAATGGGTAAGGAATTTTAGGCTGTACCCTGTTGATTTGCGATTTACTACAATGCCATAAAGTGCATCTGTCATGAAACCGATCCACTTTAGATATGGATGTCTGTAAGATGGCCATGTAAGCTTTATCAGTAGGAACTAACCCTCTGTACTATACAGTCCCTAATAATTACTCTGTAAGGGAGTTGCATTTTGTGGTTGGGAATGTTGGAAGTGTCAGTCACCGCCTATCACCTTGGTATTCAAGTAAGAGGTCTCCGTGGGTTTAATAGCGTTTGCTCTATAATGTTGTGTAGAGTAGTTGGTCCACTTAGGCCATATGGTGCTTTACAAACCTGTTAAAGATAGATGTAGATATAACTCTGAGGTGCATGGCTCGTAACAGAATTTATTTATATATATATATTTTTTTTTTTATCTATGTATATATATAGTAGAAGCAAGTAGAGGACAGCATCTTCTTCCAATTAAAAAGACTTTATTGTGCCAGTCTACATAACAATGCAACGTTTCGTTTTTTCTGGTCATGTTACGGATGTTGACATTCCTACTGTTCTTTGTTACAGTTCACGATTACAATTGCATTCTGTGCATTTACATCATTCCTTGTATTTACCCCTTCTCCCCCAGAGGGACTTGCCGTCCCGAGTTCCCATTTGTATTGTATACTCTCTTTTCTTGTCTTTGAAAATAAAAAACTTTAAATTTAAAACAATGCAACGTTTCAGCTCGTGAACCCGAGCCTTTCTCAAGCATTGAGCTTGAGAAAGGCTCGGGTTCACGAGCTGAAACATTGCATTGTTCACGAGCTGAAACATTGCATTGTTATGTAGACTGGCACAATAAAGTCTTTTTAATTGGAAGAAGATGCTGTCCTCTACTTGCTTCTACTATTGATATTGGGGAAACGAGTCGAGCCCCCTGGGGACTGTGCATCTGACAAGTGTTTCCGCGGATCCCACTTTGGTTTATATTACTTTTTTATTGTAGCCTGTGTTGCAGTCCCATTCCGGATTTCTAGATTTGTTGGTTCATAACATGATTAGAGATGAGCGAACCGTGTTCGAGTCGATCTGAACCCGAACGTGCGGTATTTGATCAGCGGTGGCTGCTGAACTTAGATAAAGCTCTAAGGTTGTCTGAAAAACATGGATACAGCCAATGACTATATCCATGTTTTCCACATAGCCTTAGGGCTTTATCCAAGTTCAGCAGCCACCGCTAATTCGGGTTCGGATCGACTCGAGCATGCTCGAGGTTCGCTCATCTCTAAACATGATGCACATGTAAAAGGCTTAAAGTGACACTATCCACCAACCCACCCTGCCAGACCACTAGTACCATCCATTGGATGAGAGTAAATCCCTACTGGTTGTGTCTTTTAAAATGGGCCTGGTGCCTTGGTTAGAATGAAAAAGATCTTTTAATCAGCGTTGTGTCAAACTGGTGTGACATAGAGTGTCTTTGCCCCAAGCCTGCGACACCTCTCCTTTCCTTCTCCCCACCCTCCTTATCAGGAACACCCCCAGGCAGGATTTCTATTTATCTCTTGTCTAAACTGCACCTGTGTCGCTATGGCAGATGTGCGCTGTTTAGAAGTGTGATAAATAGTAATCCTGCCAGGGGTGTTCCTACTGATGAGGAGGGTGGGGAGGAAGAAAGAAGAGGTGTCATAGACCTGGGGCAAAGACACTCTAGACCACACCAGTGTGACACACAGCTGCTGATTAAAAGATTATTCTTCACTCTAACCAAGGCACCAGGCACATTTTAAAAGACAATGGATGATACTAGTGGTTTGGTGGATACAGAGTGGCTTTAAAACCTGCTGACAGGCCACTTTCACATGGCTTATTTTGTAAGCCTTTAAAAAAAAAAAGTTGGACCCCATTTTGGGTTTGACTTATACTGATGTAAAATTCTGACCAGATTTATTGCCACATAAAAAATGGTGCACTGAGCTTGAAGTGATGCTATCACTTCCAGACAGCCTACTAGGCTGGCAGCACCACTGGATAGAAGTCTGTTACAGCAATCAGAACATACCTGTGTTACCCGTGTCTGTCTCTCCCCACCTAAAATTAAAAAAGGCTTTTATTTGGGCCATAAGTAGTGTCCAGAAGGTGGGGCTTATGGTTCCCTTATGGTGGCCCTGTCTCCTTGACGCTAGTCATGGTCCAAATATATTCCTTTTTTATGAAAATAAAAACACAAACACAGGCAACCCAGATATGTTCTAAATGCTTTTACTGATATCTATCTAGTGGTGCTGACAGCTCGATAGTCATAGGGCAGCACAAAGTTCCATTAGTAGAACAGTCTATGGTTATTGAAAACAAGCCACAACTGGTGCAAAAACTGCTGCTTTACAGGTCTCCCTATTTGTTTATGGGCAGAGACCTATAAGTCAAATTCAACAGGGCTATGAGAAGCCGACTGGGACCACCGTAGTGAGCGTAGTTTTTTTTTAATATATACAGAGTTTTCAAATATACTGCTGCGGTTCAGATTAAATAATAGGTGGTTATAATAGGGAGCCTGTCTCTGTTTCATACTGCCAGCATGAATTGAGCAACTGGTTCCCTTTTAAATGAAATCTTGCTCGGCGGTCAGGTTTACAAAAACATGGCTACTTTCCTCCAGAAACAACACCACAGGTTTTACAGCATAGTTTTAATGAAATGACGGAAACTTAATTGCATTACCACACACAACTTGGGGATCGGGGTGGTGCTGATTTTCCTGAGAAAGAAACATTGCTTTCCTTTTTTGTAAATAAATCCTGGACAACACTTTTAGGCTTTATTCACACTTTTGTAGTGCAACACATGATCACAGACTGCACTACCAGTGTGCACCAGTAGTGCTCTGCAATTCACAAATTGCTACATTAAAGAGATCTGTGCCACAAATGTGGGTCCACGGTAGGATCTGTCCCTTCTTTTTATTTTTTTTTTTTTACGGCACAGATCACAGACTCATACACACGTGTGGACATGTAAACAGGGCTAGTAAAATCTATTGGTCTACGGACGTGTGAGGGTATGGTCCTATGGTCTACCAACGCCTAAGATTTTATTTTTATTTTTTATACAGAAGAACGATAGAATGTGCATTAGAGTTGTGGCCATGTATTCAGCCACAAGAGCCTAATGGTAATTGACAGCAGGACTTCCATTGTAAACCTCTGATAGCTGGTAGTTAAAGTGTTACTGTTATAACTTAAAAGTCTAAATCAACAGTAACCCAAGTTTGCAATATACATTCATTATTTTTTGTTGTTATCATCCTGTAAAACAAAGCTGAACTTACTAGAAATCCAGGTCCAGTCTCCTGAAGGCAGATTTTCTGACTTGTATTGGTTAAAAAAAACAGACTAAGCACAGGAATTCCAGCCAGTACAGAGAGTCACAGCTCAATGTGTCCATCAGTCACATGACTGCCTTCTCTCTGTGAGTGCTCAGATGGCCTGGGATACACAGGACTTTGTTTTCTCACTGTTTCCTGTTTTTTGAGAGAAAAGTCAGAAAACAGTAAGTGCCGTGTTTTCCATGATAACTTTAAAAAGAGTGAATGTAAATTGCAAACTTGCTTTATATCACATCTACTATTAATTTAGATTTTGAAAGTTATAATGACAGTGACACTTTAAAGGGGTAGTGCGGCGTTAAACTTTAATTCACAAAATAACACGCATTACAAAGTTATACAACTTTGTAATGTGTGTTATGTATGTGAATGACCCCCTTCCCCATTGGCATAGGCTGTATCCCAGTTTTCTAGGCATTCCTTAGGGCCGTATTCCACCGGACGATTATCGTTTGCATAATTGTTAATGATTAACTATCTCAAACGACCTCTATTGCGAAAGACCTGAAAAAGTTCACTCATTTCCATGGAAGGATAATCGTTACTTATGATCGTAATTGCGATCATTTTTTCTTCGCTATTTATTCGCTATTGCGTTCGTATCTATTGCGAACGACCGAACGATGTCTTATTCAATGCGAACGATTTGCGAACGAGCAACGATAAAAATAGGTCCAGCTCTTATAAAGCGATCAACGATTTCTCGTTCGGTTGTTAATCGTTAACTGCATTTCAACCGAACGATTATAGTTTAGATTCGAACGATTTAACGATAATCTGAACGATAATCGTCTGGTGGAATAGGGCCCTTAGGCTGTATTCACCCACTGCACGGAGCAGGCAGACAGCGGGAGTCAGATGCTGGTGAGGGACAGCTGGAGGCCTCCCGAAGATGACGTCATTGTCACAAGATGGCGACACGATGGTCGACACGAATGTGGTAAGTATAATGCACCAACACTTCCGGGTCTAGCGTGGGTGGAGAGGAAGGGGGGAAGGGGGCCATTCACATACATAACACATATTACAAAGTTGTATAACTTTGTAATGTGTGTTATTTTGTGAATTAAAGTTTAGTGCCGCACTACCCCTTGAACTCTAACTGCAGCAGTCAGTAAGAAGAAACCACAGAGGTCCTATGTACTTATCACACCCACAGCGGACCTGTAGAGTTTATTAGGCCCTCAAAGATCAAACCTAGTGCTGATGTCAGTCCTCGCCATATTGTATAAATAAGCGTGCCTACTTCTCGCTGTGTATTTGCCTTGTAACACCTTCAGTACATTTTCTCCACTCCTGAAATTGATACATTTGATGCCTCTTTCCCTTCAGTGTAGATTTTGCTGAAAGCCTGTATTTATTGTCGTCATCTTCCTGATGATATTATTGAAAATTAATCCTGTTTCCTTTCAGTTTTAAAAGCATTAATGTAATGTTGTAGCTTGCATGGTCCTTTATCCACATAATCTCTCCTGGAGTCAGGATTTGTTGTCACCACTCTCAGAGATGAAGCACTCTCTATGCTTGTGTACCGTTGCTAATCTCTGAAATGACAGTATATATATATTATAAAGGACACCATATCATCCTGCACTACAGATACAGAGCTTGGGATTCTGTGTGTCTGTATTCTCAGGCAGGTTAGGCTTGTAGAGAGGATGTTCATTGTAATGGCGGAGGTCATCTATAATTCATCTTACTGTTGGTTAGAGCCTCTCACCTTTCCTTATGTTCTCTCTATGAATGCTGATTTATTGTAATTAGTAGTATTAAAGGGAACCGATCACACAAAAATTGGCTATAAAGTTAAGGAAACGTGCTGGTAGATCAGCCAGCACGCTTCCTAACCATCCCCCTGTCCCCTGTACATAGAGCCCGCAAAGTTAGTTTATTAGTCTCCCGGACTCTATGCAAATTACTTTGTAAGTAGACACGGTGGGCGGGCGGCTTCTTCAATTAGTCACGGTGGGCGGGTGTCTTCTTCAAGTAGTCCGTGTCCTGGGCCGGCTCCGGCGCTGTAATCACGCCCCTCTGGGCGTGTGTAGAAAGCGCCGCATGGTGACGTCATTAGGGGGGGGGGTGGCATTGCATGTCGGCCTGGCCGACGCCTTTACTAAGCTGCGCATGCGCAGTACTGTGGGTGAAGCCGCTGCTGTACTACGCCGTGCAGGCGCAGTACCGCAGCGCCTTCTCCGGCTGCACTGCGCATGCGCAGCTTAGTAAAGACGTCGGCCAGGCCGACGTGCAATGTCGGCCCCCCTAATGACATCACCATGCGGCGCTTTCTACACACGCCCAGAGGGGCGTGATTACAGCGCCGGAGCCGGCCCAGGACACGGACTACTTGAAGAAGCCGCCCGCCCACCGTGACTACTTACAAGGTAATTTGCATAGAGCCCGGGAGACTAATAAACTAACTTTGCGGGCTCTATGTACAGGGGACGGAGGGGACAGGGGGATGGTTAGGAAGCGTGCTGGCTGATCTACCAGCACGTTTCCTTAGCTTTATAGCCAATTTTTGTGTGATTGGTCCCCTTTAAGTTAGCTAGCAGTCCCCCCTCTATATCATGGTTCATGACTTGGATAAAGTATGCTTTTAAAGTGCTTCAAAGTGCTGCGTTTTCTAAAGGAGTCCTCCAAGAGTAACAAGACTTTATGGAGGCGAACAATTGTTCACTATGTAGAAATTCATTGTGGGAGAATATATTCCAAGAGAGTTGAAAAGGATTGTGCACCTGTAGCCGTGGCACTGAATATTTTTCTAGGGAACTCCAATAAATCACCGCTCAGAATATATTAGAGTACTGTGAGCACTTGGCCTCCTGACTTCATGAAACATGTTCTATTAAACTCTTATTCCTGGAAATCCCTTTAGGGACAATAAGCTTTGTTAGGCATGTGCACATCTGCGTCAGAGGCTCCATGGCAGATTCTGTCCTATTGGGTGAGTAAAATAGCTCTGTTATCTTCTGGTCGGACCCGACTGACCCCATTGTAAGTTGGGGGGAGGTATCAAGTGACACTGGTATTATACTATGGCTCCAACAGTGCCTTATCGTGCTTTAAACTCAAGTGTGAATAGAACCCTACTTTTCTCATGTATCGTTTAAACCACCCCCATGGTGTTCAAGAATAGTGTAGTCTATGGGGTGGTTCTTGCAATATGGTCGGTCTGTACCTGAATCCTTCGCCCAGCGGAGTTTACATTGGACTTGGTTCTTTGTGCACTTTCGTACAGTGTCACTGAAGGTAGCCATTAACTTGCAGTGCAAACAAAATAAAAATAAATAAATATATGCGACTTTAAAACATTTTTTTTTGCTGTAAAACATGTTTGCTTTGCACGGTACCCTTCCCCTTCCACTGTCTTTTGTGTTTCTACCACTTCTTTACTTTAGGTCATGGCTGCCACACTTCAGATAGTGATCTTTTTGCAGCAGATGAACAGTGACCACCGATAAGTCAATGTTGTATCCTACAATCTGAATGAATAGGATTGCTAAATGGCTTTTTTATTTGTCCTTTCAGGGTGACTGTGTCCTTACAGTGAGCCTCACCGAGCAGAGAGAGCTGGAAGACGATGCTGTATTCTACCTGCTGTTTGCTGGCTCAACTCTGAAGCATTTGGCAAGTGCTCGGAAAGTAGACTCTGCAACCCTAGAGACAATCACCCCAGGTGAGCCAATTCCAGCCAACACCATGTCATTACAATGTTGTGTCTGTATGCATATCTACTGATTCTATCCAAATGGGTCTGAAAACATCCTAAGCATGTGCATGCAATTTTAATCGTCTTTCAGGCTTTATAGCCAATAATATACCTAATTAATTATATGTGCGGATGCCGCTTTAATTAAGATGCATTGATCTGCTAATGACTGGAAAATTCAGATAGTTTACCCAATGTTAGACTAGTCAGCAGGTCTGAGGGCAGCACTGTGGCCCTTGTGCCTCCTCTTGTAATTGCTGGAGGCAGATCATGTTTGTTCTTACAGTCTGTGAACACAGCGGATGACACCAACAGACTGATCACATTGAATTAGTGTGAATCCAGAATCAGGAACCACCCAAACAACTGTTCATGGATCGCATCATCATGGATTAGTCTCTTTGGGCCTGGGGCAACAAGCTTTTAAGAGAATAGAGATATAAAACACAAAAACACTTCTACTTTTTTTTACCTGAATGTTTATACATGTAGTGAGTGCAATAAAGTGTAAAATTAGAGGACTTGTTGCTTCTCATCCCGTTTTAGTAAATACTTACAATCCCCATAAAATAATGACCTGACCCACACTGACTATATTATACTGTAGATGCACATACCCTGTCCACAAAGGGAATGGGAATACCTTGTTGAAAAGGTGCTGCTGTTTATTATTTTTATGGGGCATGATGCAAGTAAATGGGTTATCCAGGCTTAGAAAAACATTGCCGCTTTCTTGCAGAAACTGAACCTCTCTTGTCTCCGGTTCAGATGTAGTTTTGCAGCTAAGCTTCATTCACTTCAATTAAACGGAGTGGCAAAACCCTACCTAAACTGGAGACGAGGGGTGCTGTTTCTGGAAGAAAGCATCCATATTTTTCTAAACCTGGATAACCTATTTAAAATGTGCAGGTCACAACCACACGTGGCGGATACACCACATGTACTCAGCGATGGAAAATCCACAGTGGTTCGCAGGTTAGATTTGCCTGCGCAGATAAATGCGGAATATGTAAAATCAGCAACAAAAACATTTAATTGCAAAGTCTGATGTTTCTAGTAAAGTCCAATAAAAAAATTACTACTCTGTTGCTTATAATACTGTTTATCCATAATACATTGACATGTTGCAGATTGAAATATCAGTCTGTTCAGTGTTGCTGCAGGTTCCATACAGATTTTTTTCACAGTTTGTGGATGAAAGTTCCTAAAATTTTGCATGTTTCTGCAAGAAAAATCCTCATTGTGTTTATTACATGCATTTTATTATCCTATTTTACAGCATTGTTAAGGGGTTTAGGTTTCAGAAGTCCTGGTATTTGTGAGCACCACTGCTATAACTATTGCGGCCTGATGATGCTATTTTGGGTAGCTGCACTAATCCTTATTCACCTACAGCTTGTAGATGTCTTTTGCTGTTTGGTGATTTATTAGCTGGGGTTTTCTGTGTCCCCAGGTGTTTATCTAAAGAAGGCAGTGACTAGCTCCTATCTGTACAGAACACACAACCCACAAAAAGCCAAAGCCACAAGTCTCTTTACTGGGACATTTGTTGACCAGATTGTCATTGTGATGAATGGTTTATTAGATTCAACCGGGTACTCAGCTTGGTTACTTTGTTGTTGTATTATCGTTGTCGTTACCATTTTATTTATCTATTTTGATAACACTTTACGTTAAGGAAATGCGTATTGAACCGTCCACTTATTCAAAGCCATTCCAGAGCATTTAGTGTTAGTGTTCCATAACTTACTTTATATTGATATCTGCAGCCAATCCTGTATGAGCCTTAAAGGGATTGTCCAGCAAAAATCTTCAAAAATCTTCAAATCAACTGGTGTCAGAAAGTTATATAGATTTGTAATTTACGTCTATTAAAAAATCTCAAGTCTTCCCGTACTTATGAGCTGCTGTATGTCCTGCAGGAAATGTTTTATTTTCAGTCTGACACAGTGCTCTCTGCTGACATCTCTGGCCGAGACAGGAACTGTCCAAAGCAGAAGAGGTTTTTATGGGGATTCATAGAAAACTGAGACAGAGTTCCTGTCTTGGCCAGAAATGTCAGCAGAGAGCACTGTGTCAGACTGAAAATAAAACATTTCCTGCAGGACATATAGTAGCTAATAAGTATGGGAAGACTTGATATTTTTTAATGGAAATAAATTACGAATCTATATAACTTTCTGATATCAGTTGATTTGAAAGAAAAAGATTTTTGCTGGGCAATCCCTTTAATGGACCCTTAGGGCTGTATAAGACAGCAACCCTCTCTCGCCTCGGAAACTATAATTTGTATGGCGTCAACTGATTCCACAGTCACCAGAGACGGACGTTTTCTGCTCTCTGGATAACCCTTTTCAGTGTCAGCTTTATTAAGAGAGAGGTGTCCGCCAGTTAAATTAAAAGGGAAAAAAAAGCTTTAAAAACACACATTATGAACTGTGACCATAAGTGTTATATCTGAATAGGTATATCTCCACACAGGGAAGGCAGCTGACTTCTACCTGTCCCTTGCCCCGCCAGAAGATGTTTGCCCATAGTGCTGATAGATCACCCGGCACAATTCCCAAACATACAGTATACATGTAATCGGTGTCCCTGCCCAGTATTACCTGCAAGCTTACTTTAAAAAAAAATTCCTGCGCTGTATGTAAATGTGGGCCAACTGGTCATCTGGGCGTTGTCTGCATCAGAGCTTCGGTGTGTTCACTACAGTGGACATGCGCAGTATCTGTGCTGTACTGCGCATGTCCACCTCAATGAACATGTTGGATCGCTGCCTCGATGAAAGGCCCGCTTCTTGTTAACATTGTTGATACAGCGCTGTCAATCGCGCTTACAGGGGCGTAATTACGCAGCTGGCATGTCTGGTGACTGTGACTGCATGGCCCAAAGACAACTCCCAGATGACTAGTTGGCCTGTATTTACACACAGCATGGGAATTTTTCTAAGTAAGGTTGCTGGTTATACTGGGCAGGGACACTGGTACATGTGTATGGTTGGGAAGTATGCTGGGTGATGTAGCAGCACACTTTCTTAGCTGTATACCCATTTTTTTTGCTGATTGGTTCCCTTGAAGCGCTTTCTTCTCTAATTCTATATGAGTTATCTCTGACCATCTCCTGGGGTTCACGTTGTTGTGATCTTCCTCCTCGTGTCTCTCTTGTTTAATTATTATATAATTTTGTGCTCCTCTCTGCTGAGCCATCGGCATGTGTATGGCATTCATGTTGCGCCAGCGTTGTGACTTCTGTTAGTATTTGGGCTTTAGTGATTTATCTATTACCTCATATAGCTAGCAGGCGTGTGGTCAGATTTGCTGTACCCGTGGTCAGTTGTCGGCTGAGATGTCAGACTATGCATATTTCACACCCATGATTAATGTGTGGATTTGCAGGCCTCTGCAGTTATGCCGCACATGACAGAAACAAACCACAGTCTCTAAAACACCAGGTTGCCTAGTATTTGTTAAAAGTGGATTTTCCTGTTTCAGCACCATTGTACCATATGTTTATACACTATATATAATATACATAAAACACTGAGTAATTCACTGGTTTGCTGGTTTTCCACTGCTACAGACTATATGTTATAGTATAGCTGGTTTGGCTGGTAGTCCCTGGAAACAGTCAGCAAGCATGTGCTAGACACATCCTTTACAGATAAAACCTCTATAATAAAGAGGGACAGTTGTTCCTACATCAGATTGGTATATGATTGTTGATTATATAAAGATTATATAAATCTTTTTAGTGCTGCTTACAGAATTTTTAACGCAGCTTTGAAATATGAGACAAGATAGGTAAAGTAATGTTTTATGTCCTTTGTGTTGCCTAGTCTGTAAGGGTTGTCTTACCATGGCAATGATTTTTAGGACCGAAGTTGGCTATTCTCAATAAACAGCAAGGTATTTGTGGCCAGCAAAGATTATTATATGTTGCCATTCAAAGTGACATTGTCACCCCCTTTTTGCATTATGACTTTTAGCAGTTTTCATACCTTATTTTATATCATATGTCATGGTTCTTGTTCAAGTAAAAAGTGATCTTTTATCAACTGCAGATTATGCGAGGTGGGCGCGGCTTCACAACAACAGCGCCACATAGCCCCACCCACAGTGTCACTGTTGGCCCCGCCCCTCCGTGACATCATTGGCACATAGACCCCTCAACCCCCATTGGTATGGGCCGACCTAGAGGGGGTGGGGCCTAGACCTTTAGGCCACCCTGTTTCAATGGTCAGCGAGGGGGCATGACCTATCTGCCTATGATGTCTTGGAGGGGCGGGCCCAACATTGACGTTGTGGGCGGAGCTAAGTGGTGCTGTTGATGTGAAGCCCCGCCCACTTATCACTATCTGCAGTTGATAAAAGATCACTTTTGACATTTTTGGTGAGAGAGCAGCCTTTTTCCCCTCACCTCTATTTTATTATAGGGTAAATAGTGAGCAGACTCGCTAATAAAATACTGGTGCCGGCACACTCTTCAGCCGATGAGACTTCACAGTAGGGTAAATAGTGAGTAGTCCCTTACTAATAGTGTCGGTGCGGGCACACTTCCACTCTTTTTTTTTTTTTCTCTGTAAAGCGAAAGATCCTGCAGCTGCTCTATTGTAATTGGATTAAAGATTAAGTTCTATTTAGACATAATGACATTGCCTAGTGTCATCTATCTGTGAGTATGCTTCTCCGCTCACCCTCCACATCACGCTGTCAGATTTCTGTATGTTACAGGAAGCGTTCTGTGTTGGTGCTGCTGGGTAATATTCACTCACCGACATAGATGTACATGCAAAAACACAAAAAAATGCAACAGCTTACCGAAATGGCAAGATACAGACCCACTACAGACATGAAGATAGTTAAAAGCAAACTGTGTTAACTACCCCACCACCAATAGATGAACATAGACTTCTTGTACGGCACCTAAGATTTCATACAAAGAGCGGCAAATGATTAGTGGTGTAAATGATTTCAGAGATTTCTGTCAGGGCGTTCCTCACAGCCTGCCAGGGAGTTGTAGCCTCCCGGCATCTCTTGCACCATGAATGCTGTGAGCAGCATTCAGCGATGGAGCTGCTGATAATGATACTTTTTTATAGCCGCATGATCGATAAAGATTAGTGGTTACCATTTTATCATCGATCTTTATACACACAAACACATTTTTTTGACGATTGGTTGGTGGCAAGCTATTTATATTGAAGATTATCTCAGCTAACCCTACCAATATATCGAATGGATTAGATCTGAGAATACTGTCAGTAAATGGCTTAAAATGAATAAATAAATGTACTCTAGAAGCACAAAGAAATGCTCATTATCTACCCCAGTTCTGAAACCACTAAAATTTTATTTGATTAGTTCTGTAATTGCTTGTACTTCATTAAAGGGGTTATCCAGCGCTACAAAAACATGGCCACTTTCTTTCAGAGACAACACGACTCTTGTCTCCAGTTCAGATGCAGTTTGCAATTAAGCTCCATTCACTTCAATGGAACTGAGCAGCAAAACCCCGCCCAAGCTGGAGACAAGAGTGGGGCTGTCTCTGTAAGAAAGTGGCCATGTTTTTGTAGCGCTGAATAACCCCTTTAAGTGTTTTGCTCAGTACTAAAATTCCCAGAATGCATTGTTTTCCCTCAGCCCTTCCATACAGTTTAACCCCTCCGACAGCACTCATGCTAGTTCTCCTCCTAGTGCAGTTGCAGGAAATTTAATTTTCTAGCAGCCTATCCAAAGTAAAGTTGCAGCGAAGTTGCTGCTGTATGTATTCCCAGTCTGCTTTTTCTTTAGCATCATTCATTACAAGTCAGCATGCTGAAAACACACCTCACACACACACACATGCTTCCTAAATGTCCTAATAAAAAAAATATATATATATATATATATATATATATATATATATATATTATGCAAATAATTTTGCATATTATAGGGAGATTGTGATTTTTGGCTGTAGGGGCTGCTCAGAGATGGTGACATCACAGAGGCAAGAGATAGCTCAGAGACGACGAGATCCAACCAAGCTTTCTGGGTCAGCATAGGATGATATGTTGTTTTGGGACAGAGGGAGATGCTGGGAAGCTGGAGGCAATACAACATTGTATACTTCTATATAACATACCAATTATACTATATTGGTAAGCCATGTATCTTGGGTTGCAGTGAAACATGCATCAGTGTCATAAACAAGCAATGCAGACATGTCTTATACAGTATTGTCTTCCTCATCATTTTTTTTCTTTCTTTGTGTTCCGTAGGTCATGACTGCTGTGAACAAGTAAAGGTCCTATTGTTTGTATCTAAGAAGGGTCTGTCTGCCATAGTGGCGCAGGAAGACTTTGAGTTCATCAAAGACGAGGCATATCAGTCAGCTCAATTTCTAGCGTCCAGTGTTGGTAACCAGCAAGCTCTGCTGTTTGCCAAGTTCTTTTTGAGTCGATCAAGATCATCTCCAAGGGATGCAGCCGTACTGGATAAAAAGATCACGTTGGCTTTCCGACATTTACAGCTACCCAGTGGGTGGAACGTTTTGGGAGAATCCCCAAGTAGAACAGGTAATACTGTAAAATGTTATGATAAAAAGGTACTTTATATTCCTTAGGGAAAAGGGTGTCTGGCATCGGCCCTATGGTAGTCGTTTTTACTTTTGTGCATGCTGCCTGTACAAAAAGTAATCGGGTGGTCCCTGGTGGTTTCTTCCAGCTACATCAGCCTTGATTGATAGCTCTCTCCCTCAAGGAGATATCAGTCAAAGTCGGGGGCTCGAGGTGAAGCCACTGGGACCTTCCCTCATAACTGTTAGATCAGGCAGTATGAAAGAGATGACTGGTTTCCGTAATGTGGCAAAATGTTTGAGAATTCTGTATTTTTGTATACCTGACACTAATTTTCCCTATCCTGACATACGTACGAATGTACACTTTGGGCTCCTCCCATGAAGACACAAAGAATTGGGTATATTGAAATCTAACTGACCATTCTCTTACCTGACATCTATTTTTGGGGGAGAGTTGAGAGGTCCCTATGCACATGGTCAGCTGATCCTGTTGAAATCAGCAAGTTTGGCCAACTTTAATGTAATGTGTTCAACCAAATTACTCCCAATTGAGAACACCTGAACCCTAGGTGCGTGTATGTGGGCAGAATGGAAGGAATAGTTGTAAGTGACAGCTGTTAATGTTGTTGTAGGGCTACCTTTTTAGGGTTGTCCACTTTCTAAGCAAAAAAATAATTTACCCACGTTTACACCACATTCATGGGGTCTGGTTTTGGGGTAGTTTTATCTCTCTGGTTCATTGCCATAATGATTGTCCAGCTCTCATATGATTATGTGATAATATGGGGGTACACCCATGTAATGCCCAAAGCAAAAGCCACTGACTGAAGTGTTTCACAGCACCCGTTAAACTGTCACTTTCGTTTATATTACTTTTTAGCAGAAATCAATAGTACAGGCGATTTTAAGAAACTTTGTAATTGGGTTTATTAGCCAATAAAGCAGTTTGAAGCTCCCCCCCCCCCTGTCTTCATGGTTCTCTTATGGAGACTGAATGGGTTCAGAGAGATGAGGCACCAAAACAGGACAGCAAAGAGTTAATCAACAGCTACATCTCCGGGCTATCTCCTCTGAAGTCAGCACTGACCTTTCTGACCTCTGAATAGCAGCTTTCACACAGGTCCCGCTGTGTAATCCTTTGTTTACTGCTGCCGACTAATCTCCCTCCTCTCCCCTCCCTTCTCAATAGGTTAGACAGGGCTCGACTGATGTAAAAGAGTCAAGATTTCCTGATACTGAACAGTGAATGAAAGAGGAAGGGGGGCCTAATAAACCCAGTTGCAAAGTTTCTTAAAATCGCCTGGACTATTGATTTCTGCAAAAATAAAAAAATACGACTGTGACAGTTTAGGGTGCCTTCACACCTACCGTATCGCAGTAGAAAATCCGCTGCAGATCCGCAGCAGATTTAACTAAATGAATGAACACAGCATTAAATACGCACTGTCGAATCCGCTGCGGATCCGCAGCAGATTTGTAAGTGCGGATTTAGTGCTGTGTTCATTCATTTAGTTAAATCCGCTGCGGATCTGCAGCGGATTTTCTACTGCGATACGGTAGGTGTGAAGGCACCCTTAACAATAGCCAAGAGAAGAAGGTCTGTAACACAGCTCCCACCACTTCCTTATGATTTTCTTCTGTTTGTTAACAACCCAACATATTGTGGATGGTTTCTGCAGGTGCAGTTCCCGCTTTGATGGGAATATAGTCAGACCCTGCAGGGGTTTCCTAGGTCCGTGCACATTTGTGGAGGATATTTAAGGCTGTCACACGGCCTCTACATTTATAGAGGGAAATAATTCATTATCTTCCAGTTGATTCCAGTATCTTGTACAGAGCGCAGATCCAGTGGGTGGTTTCTGTCACCAGGCGCATTAAACACATTTGTCAGTTTACACCAGTTCAGCTGTCTAAACAGCCCCGGCTCCCATTTCCCGACTCGCCTTGAACTTCGCATCTGTGAGGCTGCTGCACATCACAACAATACGAGGCGGCCAAGGACACTTAAAGCAAGCAAATGTACTGCGCCCGGGAGCCTCTATTTACAGCACTGGGAGATCTCCCACTAGGAGAAGAATAGACACAACCTTCTCTGTATATTCTAGACATGTCACATTGCTGCAGGTGTATTAACTCTGCCTCTGTTTTCATATACACATTGGTGAACAATGGAGGAGATTTATTAATCCTGTCTTTAGCACTAGACTAGGGAGACATGTTAGGCACTTTCTCTTGCTCATCTTGGCTGAATTACTTTACACCATTGTTTTTTTTTTGCACTTAGAGAGTCACTGTCATTAAAAATAACTTTTGACATGTCATCAGGAATACAAGAGCAAAGGGGTCCAACCCCATCCAAAGTACAGCAAACACCCGAAGGTTTATTGCATGTCTAGGTACAGAAAGTGTCATTTCGATCTTCCTTCATTGCACCATACTTGCCTGGTGTTTTGCCTTTTTTCTTTTTCTTTCTCTTATTCTTCTGTTGCTTGCCCATGTATCACATCAATAGAGCGATTCCGCCGGCACTTGATCATTGTAGTTCCTCTCTGATTGGCCTAACATCACTTCCTTCCATTACACACATGATGATCCAGACTCTTTTTCTCTACACTTTTGGGGTACATGTAAAGCATGTTATGCTATGTATAAACACTGTACACTGTGGTTCCATGTCTCACCTTGTACCATCCCCCCCGCTGTATCCTCCCTCCCTTCTTCCCTGCCTTAGTGATTGGTGACTAGTGTATATTATTTTTCATATACATACCTCTTCATGTCATTGCTGGATTTGTTTGCTTAAAGTGTCACTGTTTCATTTTTTGGCAGAAATCAATAGTCCAGGCGACTTTAAGAAACTTTGTAATTGGCAAATATGCCATTATATGCATTCAAAAAGACTTTCCCAGGTCTCCCCCTCAGGAAATCTCTACTCTTTTACATCAGTCGGGCCCTGCCTGTTCTATGGAGAGGGGAGGGGGAGGAGAAGATTAGTCGGCAACAGAGAGCAGAGAACAAAGGATTACACAGCGAGACCTGTGTGAAAGCTGCTATTCAGAGGTCCGAGAGGTCAGTGCTGACCTCAGAGAAGAGAGCCTGGTGATGTAGCTATAAATTAACTCTTTGTTGTCCTGTTTTGGTGCCTCATCTCCCTCCCTCCTCCATAGACAAGGGAGAGAGCTTCAAACTGCTTTTTCATGATAAAAATGCATTTTTTTCAGCTAATAAACTCAATTACAATGTTTCTTAAAATTGCCTCTACTCTCGATTTCTGCAAAAAAACTTTAAACGACAGTGACACTTTAATAAAGACAGGTCAAAAGTTGCTTTCTGTAACTACACATGTTATAAATGTTTGGGGTTTTGCTGTACTTTGTATACTATTGAGCTGATTCGCTACTTCTGACAGCTGAGATTGTCAGCTGTTCCACGTGCATTCACCTTTCTACACTACTAGTGGATGGTTCCTCATGGTCCTATTGAACTTTGATTTTTGTGGTTATGTCATCAGTAGAGATGAGCGAACCTCAAGCATGCTCGAGTCCATCCGAACCCCAACTTTCGGCATTTGTTTAGCGGTGGCTGCTGAAGTTGGATAAAGGCTATGTGGAAAACATGGATATAGTCATTGGCTGTATCTATGTTTTCCAGACAACCTTAGAGCTTTATTCAAGTTCAGCAGCCCCAGCTAATTAAATGCAGATCGTTCGGGTTTGGATGGACTCGAACTCAAACCTGGTTTGCTCATCTCTAGTCATCAGGCATGGCAAAAATTATTGGTCGCAGTGAGATTCGCTGCTGAGACTTACTGTGATCAGGAGAAGTAGCCGAGGAGAGAATGCGCCAGCCGTGCAAACCACTCCCCGGCTGTATCCTTTTAATGGCTACTTTCAACAACATAATGCTATGAGGCCACACTCTATGGGTTAGTGGCAGCTGGGAAGTGGATCCCACTGCTGCTGAATTCTCTGATCACAGCGGAAAGGTAAGCGTGTCAAAATAATATATCTGTTTCACTTTACCGCTTCTTTTAACCATGCCCCCTTGTCTAGACACTGTTCAGTGGTCCCTAATAAGGTGTATATCCTTTGCATAGGGAACAACCAGCTATGATAGAAACAGTCCTTTAATATATGTTAATTGCCAAGTTATATAACTTTTTTTTTTTTTTTTTGGATTGAAATAATACTATTTTTTTTCCTTTGGAGTATTACTTTAGGCCGTTTACCTTTTCATATATTGTAGTTTAATTCTGTATATTGTAAAATCTAGGGAGATGGTCATGTGACATGTTATATAAGGTTCCATATTTATCTATGTAGATATTTGCATTCACACCTCGCACATGAGACACCCATCTATGAACTGTGGATGTGGAATGTGTCTCATGACTCAGTATATCCAGCCAGCTGCTAAATAGGGAACAGCTACAGCTCTGGTTGCTGATCAGGACATGCAGGTGAGCCACCACAAAGGAAAATCTGCAATGTATTTCTGGTCCCATCTAAGCGGTATCCCTAATATCCCATGTTATAGTGATGGGATAAAAAGCACTTTTAAGGGAATTATGAAACTGATAGCGCTCTTTCTATATTCAAGGTAATTTTATTAAAATCACCTAGGAATGCGATGGCTGCTCCTAATACATGTATGTGATGTTATTGGGTAGTGACAGGGGAGGAGGGTTCACACCATTTTGCATACAAAATTATATGACCATTGGTTAGAAATCCCTTCCAAATGGTATATTTTTTTCAGTCTGCTTCTGCTACATGAGACCCTACACAATGCAGCTTTTAAGAGGTCTGTTCTCAACCAGATGACCCCCTTTATGGCATCCATCTTTGCTAACAAGGCACACATGCAAATGCTGTCAGGATGAGATGGCCCCTTTTAATGGAAAGTGCTGTGTGATAGCACCTTCATCAGATGCTGTCAGAAAATAGCGTAATGATCAACCTCTGATCATACGTCACCCCCCCCCCCCCCATATCATCAACCTTACAAATATTTACCTATACATGTACAGACAGGCTCAGGCCCCATTGACTTCCATGGCCCAGTTGTAGTCAGTTAGTGACTATGTTCGGGTCATTTACGAAATGTATACATGTTTCACTCAAAAGTGAGGTGTGTTGCACTTTTGACCCGAAAAGACCCTAAGTAGTCACTAGCCAGCTATATTAGGGCCATTGAAGTCAAACGGGTCAGTTCCTGACTGTGCATGTGTATATTTGCGTCCTATTTTGACAGATTCCCTGATGCAGTTTAAGGTTTATTTTGTTTTCAATTTGATGCATTAAAGCGGCTATCCAGCACTACAAAAACATGGCCACTTTTCCCCCCTACTGTTGTCTTCAGCTCAGGTGCGGTTTGCAATTAAGCTCCATTTACTTCCTTGGAACTGAGTTTCAAAACTCCACCCAATCTGGAGACCACAGTAGGGGGAAAGTGGCCATGTTTTTGTAGCGCTGGATAACCCCTTTAAAATAAAATGATCTGTCTGGGATTTATCAGGGTGAGAAGAGTTTTTCTTCCTCACTGTATAGGTTGTGCACACACAGTGTAGGAAATGGTGTGTGCCCGCCAATATGCTGCTCAGTAAGGCACTAACTGATGTGTCGATGAAGGAGATAAAACACAGGACGGGGACAGGAACTCCTTTTTTTACAGCTGCGTCCTTGGTTGCAGCTGTATACATAGTCGTGTTTGGAGTCTGTGGGAGTGCCCGGGGCTGTTTCTCATGTGAATTGATGCAGCACGCTTGTATTAGAACAGTACTCAGCCACTCTGAGGATGTAGAGACCGAGCAAGAGGAAGGCAGGGGACTGGAACAGGATAGTGCCCACCTGTAGTAGAATATAGGAAGATGTGCCTCACCATGCTCTCCATCTTTATTTTAAGACCATAAGAGTCAGAGAATCATAAGTTCTAATCACATACTAACATCATGTCCTGCTATCTCGCCTCCTTCTGTCTGCTTCACGTCAGATAAATATGCTGATTGTTTCATCCATATCAGAGGGAAAGGGCAGATTACCTGGTGAGGTTCATGCAATTTTAAATTTTTTCTAGGGAAAAAGTTTAAGCCTTTTTTCGTCCATTCATGTATAGAATGACTGACTGAGTGATATTGTTGTCTTTCAGATGGACCTGGACAGGAGACATTAATGCACTTTGCTGCAAGGCTTGGCCTCTGTGCATTGTCAAAGTTTCTTCTGGAACAACCAGGAGGGAGAACATCACTGGCTATTGCCAATAGCGAAGGAGCTACACCTGTAACCCTGGCATTGGAGAGACGCTTCCTGGAGTTGCACCACCTGTTAACAGAGTAGGTCATACAATTTATATGTACATTTACAGAATTGCCATAGGTATGATTTAATGAGAGTAATATAACTATTTACTTAGTTTTTTTGCTTATGAATCCCCAGACTGCTATAGTTTTATTAAACCTCCATTATACATAAAAATCAAACCTTGGTGCTTGCTCTACACACAGCACTAGTGTACCACACATCCTACCACCTAGTGGCAAACCACATGTTTTGCGGTGGTTTGCATTTTTCATTCAAGGTAAGATATATCAAAAGAAAATTTCATATTTAAACATTTTGTAGCCAAAATACCCTGAGCAGAATTATGGTGATTTGCACTCTAGCAATGTGTGAAGTTGGCTTTACAGGAAATCATAAAGCTTTGTCTGGGAGAACTGGCAGACCATGGTCCTTATTTTCTGGATAGAATATAAGGCTACATTCACACATCCGTAGTGCAGCCTGTGACTGCGGACCCGGCCTGCACTATGAATGTGCATCTATAGTGCTCCGTGCTTTACGGAGCACTACATTGCGCCTCATTACAGTAGTGATCCGTGCTGCAAAATGCGGTCCACATTTAAACATGCCCTTTTTTTTTTTTTTTTTTTTTTGGCGGCCTAAGGCTACATTCACACATCTGTTCTGTCCGCAATTGCGGACAGAACATAGAGCTTATGGTATTCAATGGCCCTGTTCACACGTCCGTGTGTGTACGGATTGCTACGCTTATGAAGTTGCAATGTAGTCCTCTGTGAAGCACAAAGCACTACAGATGCACATTCGTAATACGGGCCGCTGCCGCGGGCTGCACTACAGGTGTGTAAATGTAGCCTAAAGGCCCTATTCCACGTAACAATTTTAGGCCGTATTCCGTAACAGCAGATAATTGTCCCCATCGCCCCCAACCCCCCCCCCCCCCGCTGCGGCCCCTCCCCCCCGCTGCGGCCCCTCCCACACTCACTCGCTCGATGCCGCCCCGTGTGATAGCTGGACAGCTGACAGCTGGAGTGGGTGAGTGTGGAAGGGGCCATGGGGATCTGCTGGGGGCTGCCCGGGTGATCACTAGGATGTCTGGGCAACCAATTGAGGATAGTGGCGGTCTGCTGCCGCCCATCCTATTCCACGGAGCAAGGGCAGTAGATTGCTGCCCGACTGCAACGATCAGCCGTCATAACCGATGTCGGCTGATTGTTGCCTTCTATTCCACGGGACGATTATCGGCTGAATAGGGTCGATAATTGTTCCTTGGAATAGGGCCTTAAGATTTGTCTAGGTCACTTATCTTTTTTCACTAATTTAGATTACACACAGTTGACCAAGCCAAAATATGGTTGGGACTCTCTTCTCCAATGAGGACCGACCTAGTCATTGGCCACCTTTTATAATGGTTAGGATGAGCCTTATTTCACTGATCTCTATTGCATTTCTTACAATGCCTCCATAAGAATACAGATTTAAAAATGGTGTTCTAGATTATGCATACAAAGTAAAAATTGTGCGTAACTAGAAATGGCTGGGCCCCATAGCAAACTTTTGATTACCCCCCCCCCCCCCCCCCCCCCCCCCGACTGACCACTAAACGGTCAAGTGAAGTCATAACTACATAACTGCTAGCTCTGGTCAGGAGTGCTTGCAGTTAAAGCCGCTATGGCTGCTATAGTGGTAGTTACGCCCCTGTCTATATTCTCTTATTGATTCAGCCTATATACTCTTTGTAGAGAAAGGAAATCTGTTGCACTGTGAATAAAGAAAAAAAGCTGTACATGTAACTCCCCCTGTCTGTGGGCAGAGCTGGGCTGGCATATTGTGCTTTTATTTCCTGAGCTGTGGTATATCTTAAATGTCCCATAGATTCCTAGTATTTTATGAAATAGCAGTGGAGTCTTGTTTGCCTTGCCAATGGTGATCTCATGTGAGTTTAGTGTTTTAGTTTACTAAAGTTTCTGATAGAGCGTTCTGCAGATCAGTTATTAGTCCTGCTCCCTCCCTTGTGGGTGAAGCAGGAAATCTACATTTTTCGTGACTGCTCAAAGTTCACCTTCAGGCGTTATCATAACATCATCTTGTCGAGAGGAGAGCTTTGTGGTATCTAAAAAGGAGATAAATGGAAGGTACATCTTGGGTGGTAACGTAATCATAACGGCTTCTATTCCCCCGTAGTGCATGGATATCTTATTTCTTTGTGTATTTTATCAGTATTTGTTGCTTTCTGTGAGCTGCTGCTGATGATGATGATGATGTATAGCACACTTATTACAGACAAACTGCCACACTACTTTAACTGTTACAGAGAATGAATGTTGGAAGAATTGATGAAATGCAAACTCTTTTACTGTACTCTTTGCTGATTGTGACTAGTCACAGCACAGCTCCCACAATAGCAAATGATGCTATGTACTCATAGGGGCGACAAAGGCAGGTTTTTCTTTTTGATAATTTATTATGCATTACATTAGAAGAGATAAAACTACAGTGTCCGGGCATAAAGCTGTCCATACACTGTCCTGCCATTTAATGTTGTGTTTGGGGTCTCCTGAACGTTTCCCAATGGCAGATGTTGGCGAAACAAGGATCTGGCATGTTAGATGTCAGATGCATGGCCAGATGTATGGGAAGACCATCAAAAGAAAGCTCTTCACAGGTCACAGAGCATGCCTAGAACACTCTAGTAGTCAGTGGGTCAGCCCCAGGTTCTCTTAAAGGGAATGTACCATCAGGCCCAGGCTGAAGCACTGGAGGCGGGCCAACTCACCCCCGTTGGAGGACACCCCCCCCCCCCCCCCCCGCCCCTCTATGACGCGGCTCTATTAGAATCAATGGAGCCGTCTCATAGAAGTGCGGGGATTTCCTCCCACTGCGGGTGGGTTGGCCCGCCTCCAGTGCTTCAGCCCAGGCCTGATGGTACATTCCCTTTAACTGCTTTTAAAATCTGCACAGACAAGATGGCTGTTCCCGTCATGTATATAAAATTCTGTGCATCACCTATTGTTATGATTCTGTTTCATCTATATACTAGTGTCACATTTCACTGTAATC
This sequence comes from Dendropsophus ebraccatus, assembly GCF_027789765.1. NCBI lineage: Eukaryota > Metazoa > Chordata > Amphibia > Anura > Hylidae > Dendropsophus > Dendropsophus ebraccatus. The sequence goes on along the minus strand of NC_091454.1, from coordinate 174,717,157 downwards.
CTGCTTGTGATGGAAGTAATCTGCACTGAACAGGAAGTGTTAGCCTATAACTGAACCTAGTGGTTAGAATAAAAAGTGCTAAATTTAAAAAAAAAAAAGTTGGATGAAGAAGTTGCATGCAGGCCTAGGGAGTCCTGGAAAACATAAATACAGCCTATGTTTTCCAGGCTGCCTTAGGCAAAAAAAAACACGGATGCATGTGTGTGCATCTGTTTTGATCCGTTTTTCCATTAAATTCTATTTAAAAAAAAACGGATGTTATTTTAACGTACAAAAAAACGTAGTAGACCTTATTTTTGTGTTTTTGTTTTTTTTCTAATAATGAAATTCAATGGAAAACAGATCACACTCATGAATCTGTTTTATCCATCAGTATTTCATCCGTTTTGCAAAAAACGGATTAAAAAAAAATGGATTGCATAAATGTAGTGTAAACCCAGCCTTAGGGCTGCGTCAAACTTCTTCAGCCACCGGTAATCAAATGCTCGGTTTGGATAGTTCCAAGTGTGCTTGAGGTTCTCTCATCTCTACTGAACAGAATTTTTTTTTCCTCTGTATTTTGTGATCTGCATAATAAATGCAGATAGTAATAATATATGTTCCTTTTGGTAGCACTTGGTATATCTGTCGCTTAGGCATGATGATTACCTTGGCTTTGGGGATGAAATTAGTTCACCTCATCTGTACTCAGTCAAACTTTACTGAAAGTAGGAAAAATGCTTAGAGGGCCTAATGTATTCCAGGCCTTTGTTTTCTTACCTGTTTCCATAGCTGCTTAGCATGACTGAGCTTCTGGGAGGGGACCAGAAGAGTTACCATGGGAGCGACCTGTGTTGCCTTTTCCAAATACTGATTAAGTGTATTGGGTTGTGGCTGGCGGGATGCGATTGCCTTCTGCACGGGCACAGCTTAGCTCTTCCATCAGTGACACACCAGGAAATGACATTCTAATGAAGAGAAGTTTCTTTAATATGGAATATCTATTATACACACGTGATATGTCAGCTCAATCATATTACGGAGATTATAAGACTGTATCTGACTGCTGCCAAGGGCAGAGATGCTTCCTGACCACTCTGTGCCAGAGTCAGTACATGTCTGTAACTGTATTGCTTTCAAAGTAAGAAATATAGAAATCTCTGTCCCAGAAGGTTAGCTGCTTTATCCTTCCTGCATATCACTTATTTCAAGGGGTCATCCCAGGACTGCAAGAGTTTAATTGCAATACTACAAACAACCTGAGGACAGACGTGGTGCTGTTTTTGCAAGAAAGTAGCTGTGCTTGTTTCAGGAATTTGTAAACTTAGGGTGCCTTTACACAGAGACCTGATCTCTGTTTATAGTCTGTTCCTTGCTTTGGCTTCAATGATCTGTCAGATAAATCTCTGTGTAAAGAATATAGTTCTTGACACTTTAAAGCGACTCTGTACCCACAATCTGACCCCCCCCCCAAAACCACTTGTACCTTCGGATAGCTGCTTTTAATCCAAGACCTGTCCTGGGTCTGTTCGGCAGGGGATGCAGTTATCGTCATAAAAACAACTTTTAATCCGGCAGCGCTGTGCCAAACGTCCGGGACTTACATTTGTATATGCATTAGACTGGCACACCCTCTCTGTCCTTCCTCCCCACCACCCTCCTCATTAGGAATGCTCTAGGCAGATTGCTTCCTATTCCCCACCTGTGTGTATAATGAACATGGGCTGAATCGTTAATACACCTATGCAAAGCTCAAACAGCAGTAAATGTTCCTGGAGCATTCCTGATAATGAGGAGGGTGGGGAGGAAGGACGGAGAGGTGGTGCCAGCCTAATGCATATACAAATGTAAGCCCCGGCCGTTAGACACAGCGCTGCAGGATTAAAAGTTGTTTTTAGGACGATAACTGCATCCCCTGCCGAACGGACCCCAGGACAGATCTTGGATTAAAAGCAGCTATCCGAAGGTACAAGTGTTTTGGGGGGGACAGATTGTGGGTACAGAGTCGCTTTAAGCATTATATATAGCACCTGGGTATCAATCATTCTTTAGGGTACAAACCCACTTGCCAGATCCGCAGCGGATCCCGGCCCTATACTTTCAATGCCAGACAAACGAGTTTGTCTGCGAGTTTGTCCGCAGCCCGCCCCGTTAACCCCACCGCCGGCTGGACACTATACATTACCGGGTCCCTGCTCCTGCTTGCTTCGGGGCTCCCGGTGTCTGCACGTCCTGCTCGGCCAATCAGTGTGCTGCCCCTACTGACTTGAGGAACATAACATGTCAGTTTTACTATAGAATGAAGTCGTTCAAACGTATTTCCTGTTGATCGGAAGTACGGTACTTTAATGCATTCAATACTAAGATGATTTTGTATTTGTTGCATTGTAATGTATATTTGTATTCTATTTCAGTAGCCTATTAATTTATGATTTTGTTTGTTTTTTTTCCTTCTTTCTTTAGCGTGGATCCCCAAAATATAGTTCTTGATACTGATGATTCTCATGTGGAACATTCTGGTGACTTTTGGGTACAACACCATTATGGACTAAATGTTTATACCTTGACTAAGAAGTCCCTAGTGGAGTCCCATGAAACAATGGAGAACTGCATTGAAGAGCTAAGAGGCTACATTGAGAGTCATACTCAGTGTCCGGTAAGTCATTGTGAAGGGTGAAATGATACTGTTAATATTCCCATATACAGTACCATTAGGCATTGCTATAACCTACGGTAGGCAGGGATCGACAGTTCATATATGATATATATCCCCTATTACTAGTGAGTCACTGTGTACCCTAATATGTGTGTATATTAATTGCTAGTGGTTTATTTGTTGAAGACTGGGGATATGTGCTGCTGATGTATGGTGTGAATTCTGTACTGCAGATTATGGTACTGCTGCAGATGTATGGTGTGAATTCTGTACTGCAGATTATGGTACTGCTGCAGATGTGTGGTGTGAATTCTGTACTGCAGATTATGGTACACTACGTGTGGATAGGGTCTAGACTACAGGTGTCGAATTATGGCACCTTCAGTTGTTGGAAAACTACAATTCTTATCAAGCCTGGACAGCTAAAGCTTTGGCTGTCCATGAATAATGGAAATTGTAGTTTCGCAACAGCTGGAGGGCCATGAGTTTGATGCCTCTGGTGTAGACTTCCACTGCTGTGGAATTTTCAGGGATTTCCTGCTAAGAAAGACTAGCCCTTAAAGCATACCTGTCATTAGAACAAACTTCTGACATGTTATAGCCACATTGTGCCAATTGATGGAATTATAAAGGAGCACCTTCATGTCAGCGATATATGGGGGCCTTAGCAGCATTGATATAAATGGAAAAGCTTCAGCCAAAAAAATTGACCCAGAGATTGCACTCCCAAAATAAGACTTTCAGTAATCCAGAAGATCAATGCAAATACAATTTATTATGTACAAAAAATAATGCGTTTAAGTGTGATTCACACACTTGATACATGCAATTGTGGGTGTTGTGGCTCTGGGTTCCTCAACCCCAGGAGATGAGCGATTTTCTTGACCCACTATCACGTTATTGTGTTACTAGGAAAAACTACTTTGAGGTGCTCTGCCTTTTTTCTTTCTTTTTATTTCCACCATTGATATAAACCTCTGACATGTGTATAACATATCAGAAGTTTGTTCTAATGACAGGTAATCTTTAAGGCCCATTCACGCAGGCTGATTATTATTATTTTTATAATATTTATTATTATTGTAGATTTAAATGGCTGCATGATCAAAATTGTTTGTGGCCTGGCTGCTTGATTAGTTGTGTTACCTAAACTGCAAACAAGCACGGATCTTGCTGATTTCACGCACTCTTGCGAACACAGATGGGTGAAGATTAGAGATGAGCGAACTGGGTTCAGGTTCGAGTCCATCTGAACCCGAACGTTCGGTATTTGATTAGCGGTGGCTGCTGAACTTGGATAAAGCTCTAAGGTTTTCTGGAAAACATGGATATAGTCATTGGCTGTATCCATGTTTTCCACATAGCCTTAGGGCTTTATTCAAGTTCAGCAGCCCCAGCTAATCAAATGCCGAAAGTTCGGGTTCGGATGGACTCGAGCATGCTCCAGGTTCGCTCATCTCTAGTGAAGATTGATTTATGTAAAAGGACCCCTATCCTTATATTCACACTCAGATAAGTCTGATTCGCACCCCAAAAGTTCACTTTTCTGTGCCCAGCATTAGTACCCATTTTTGAAGCACCTCCCCCTCCATGGATAGTGTAGGGAAAATTGTAGATATTTATAACATTTATATATGTGTGTGTGTGTGTGTGTGTGTGTATATATATATATATATATATATATATATATATATATATATATATATATATATATATATATATATATATATATATATATTACACTCACCGGCCACTTTATTAGGTACACCATGCTAGTAACGGGTTGGACCCCCTTTTGCCTTCAGAACTGCCTCAATTCTTCGTGGCATAGATACAACAAGGTGCTGGAAGCATTCCTCAGATGACATGATGGCATCACACAGTTGCCGCAGATTTGTCGGCTGCACATCCATGATGCGAATCTCCCGTTCCACCACATCCCAAAGATGCTCTATTGGATTGAGATCTGGTGACTGTGGAGGCCATTTGAGTACAGTGAACTCATTGTCATGTTCAAGAAACCAGTCTGAGATGATTCTAGCTTTATGACATGGCTCATTATTCTGCTGAAAGTAGCCATCAGATGTTGGTACATTGTGGTCATAAAGGGATGGACATGGTCAGCAACAATACTCAGGTAGGCTGTGGCGTTGCAACGATGCTCAATTGGTACCAAGGGGCCCAAAGAGTGCCAAGAAAATATTCCCCACACCATGACACCACCACCACCAGCCTGAACTGTTGATACAAGGCAGGATGGATCCATGCTTTCATGTTGTTGACGCCAAATTCTGACCCTACCATCCAAATGTCGCAGCAGAAATCGAGACTCGTCAGACCAGGAAACGTTTTTCCAATCTTCTACTGTCCAATTTCGATGAGCTTGTGCAAATTGTAGCCTCAGTTTCCTGTTCTTAGCTGAAAGGAGTGGCACCCGGTGTGGTCTTCTGCTGCTGTAGCCCATCTGACTCAAAGTTGGACGTACTGTGCGTTCAGAGATGCTCTTCTGTCTACCTTGGTTGTAACGGTTGGCTATTTGAGTCACTGTTGCCTTTCTATCAGCTCGAACCAGTCTGCCCATTCTCCTCTGACCTCTGGCATCAGCAAGGCATTTTCGCCCACAGAACTGCCACTCACTGGATATTTTTTCTTTTTCGGACCATTCTCTGTAAACCCTAGAGACGGTTGTGCGTGAAAATCCCAGTAGATCAGCAGTTTCTGAAATACTCAGACCAGCCCTTCTGGCACCAACAACCATGCCACGTTCAAAGGCACTCAAATCACCTTTCTTCCCCATACTGATGCTCGGTTTGAACTGCAGGAGATTTTCTTGACCATGTCTCCATGCCTAAATGCACTGAGTTGCCGCCATGTGATTGGCTGATTAGAAATTAAGTGGTAACGTGCAGTTGGACAGGTGTACCTAATAAAGTGGCCGGTGAGTGTATGTATATATGTGTGTATGTGTAATATATGAATATATATATATATATATATAATAATGTGTTTTGTCAGTAGTCATGTATATGTCTGTATGATGTTAGGATGATGTCATGTAGCTGCAGCTTAACTTCACTGAAAGCCCTGAAGAGCAAACAGTGGGAGGAAGTGGTTTATTATACCACAGATATAGGTATAGGTATGGTGTACGCCTGCTCACCATGATGCTTAGAGGCTTGATAGTGTAATGCATTTTCCTTTCTGTTTCTATGTACAGTGAACATAAGCAGTGAATAGAAGGGCTAATGATATTTCCTTGTTTTTATCAGGTCACAAATATGAAAACCCAGCCGGACGCATCTGCAGAAGCATCTGATGTATGTCACCAGGATGTCTTGCTGTCAGCTGGTAACACTGAGGACTCACTAGCAAGTACTGGAGTGTTGCAAGGAGAGAAAGAAGGTGCCAAGCCCTGTGGTGAATCTGACAATGAGGTGGAAACAGTGGGTGGAGGCAATGCAAGTTCTACTCAAGATGTTGACCCCAAAGAGGAAGAGGAGGAGACCGAGTGTATTGTAAAGGCAGAGAATAGTTCAGTTACAAAGCCACACGTACCAAGCTATTCCGCTGAGGAACAGCCTGCTGAAAATCTTCTCTCCGGTGAAAACACAAATGAGGAAACTGGAATGACTACAACTGGAACTGTCCTGGACCTCAGAGCCCTGTGCAAAAGTGGTAACGTAGGTGAGGAAATGAAAGCTGAACCAGGGAGAGACACGCCACAGATTGTTTCTGATGTGAACATGGGGCAGTCAGTGTCTGGCTATTGTACTGGTACATCAGGCACCACCGACACAGTCTGTCAGTCTGGGAGTAGTGAACAGGAAGCAGTCTCTATAGAAGCACTTCCAGGGCCCGTATGGACAGACAACCAGTCTAGTAATGTTTCTGGGGATTCCTTGGACCAGGCAGAGCCAAGTATGTGCTTAGCATCTGAAGTGTTAAATGCTTCAGATTGCAGCAAGACTAGTGACTCTGAAAATGAAAGGAGAGCTTCACAAAACAGAACTTTGGACCAGTTTGCTCATAGTCTAGTCCTGTCTGTTGTCGATGGAGTCCTAGCCATGGGGTCTGACCCTCCTAAAGATGGCACAATAGGACTTACAAATGGGAAAGATGTAGAAACCATAGCCGAGAAGCTGACAGCTTCAATAATAAGTGCAAGCTTGGAAGAGCTGGAAGTTACAGCTAGTGAGAAATCGATGGTTACTAATACAGACAATACGGATAATACACTTACAGAGGAAGTGTTGTCAGGAACTATGGTGAAAGACTTCATGTCACGTGACTGCGCCCAAACACACAGTGATACAGAGGTTCCTGTTGCTAAACTGCACAGCATGATTGCAGAAGGTGCAAGTCCAGAAATAGGGAATTCCTGTCCCGAAACTTTACGGCCCGAGGAATCCCTTGCTTTGTCTAATAAAAATGCAATGAAGATTGCTGAAAATAAATCTGATTCTGTTACTTTTGTGGAACAAACAGCCCCCTCTATAGAGTCCATTTCGGGTCTACATGACAATTTAGAACTGATGGATGCAGCAATCACTGTCCCAAAAGAGAATGAGGAGCAGCAAAAGGTTAGGACTGAAAAGCAAGAAACACTGCCACCTGCTGCACCAATCACATCACTGCAGGCAGATGAAACACTGCCATGTGCTGAAAGTGAGCTCAACAAAGACTCTGACACTCCCTTTAATAATTATGAATGCCTGCAAAACCAGGAAGTGTTAACAGTAGATTCAGTTCTCATTGATGTGAGCATTGAAATGCAGGAGGCTGCCGTGACGGCCGCCAGTGAGCCCAGCACTGATCACGGACAGCTCACCTGTGAACATAAGGGAGATGGTGACGCTCAATGTATAGAGGAAGACGCTGTCATTTTATCATTTTTAGATCAGAGTGAAAATTCAGCTGATCTTAAGGATTACAGGCTACCTTCAGAGGATGGAAATGCAGGTGAAAAGGAAAAGGCCGAGAAAGTTTTGAAGGAGTCAGGAGCAGAGGAGGAAGGAGGTGAGGATGAGCCTGAGCTGGTAAAATCTCCACGAGCATCACTTCATCCTATAGCTGAGGAGACTTTACTCAATGGTGAGTCCACTTCAGACACGGCATCTACAGACAGTGAAGATACCGCCTCCTCCGACGTCAGCGATTCCGAAAAGTCTGTCAGTGAGGAGGAAGAGCCAACCGTAGATGTGTTCTCCCAGGCAGTTGATTGCTTATCCGATCATGAAGACGCTGTGGCCGAGGACACTTCATTGATATGTTCTAATGGAGATCTATGCATGGCGACGGTTAAACCAGTGCAAGAAATCCTGGTGAAAGAAGTCACCCAGTCCTCCAACGTACAGTCATTCCAGGATAAAGAGAATTATGTGAAGGGACTGTGTGCAAGTCCTCACATCCTAAAAGACGACGACTCTGGCTTGGATTTATCTGTGAACTTAGAGGATACTCTGTGCCCCAGCATATCGGACACTGAATTAGTCTCTGGTAATTTGCCTTTTTTTCTTTATTATATTACTGCTATGTAAAATGGAATATAGGCTTAAAGGATTCAGCTTTAACATTGACTGAAGCTGGCAAATAAGTTATCCGATGATTTGCTGCAGACAACAACTCTTCTATCTCACTCACTCGCATGGGCACTGTACATGACTGCTGGCAGACAATCCATGTGATGGACTGTCAGCTTGGCTTTATGAAGGGAGGAGGGTGAGTGGGTGCCAGAAGAGACAAAGGCTCTCAGTCATTTTCTGACCCACAGAAGGGTGGTTGGTGGGGGAGTCCTGGTACCCACATACAAACAGTTCTCCTAACATGTACGAGATGCTTTGCACTAGTTCTTATTCATCTGTCATATTATAATTGTACTTTTGACCAAAGAGCTCTCCACTTGCTAATAGACGCTGTATTGCCATAGATGTGTAACCTGTATATATCTCTACATGACTCTTGGGAATTTTGCTCTAAAATAGATCATTGGCTGCACAATGTTCTCTTTCCTCCCCAGTACAGTGCTGTTCTGTGGAGAAGTGGAAAAGATGACATTTTCAGCTCTTTATAGGAGTGGCTGAAAACTGACACCGAGCACAGATAATTGCCGCTAGCTCCTAGTTTTCCTCCAGCCTGGCTGGTCTGACTACTGCTTTATAGACACCTATATAAGATCAGAGCCTGCCTTGTCATTTAGGGCTGTTTTGCCGTAAAGCAAAAGGGTTCTTCTGCTGTAAAACACTGTTGGCCTATTAGTGTTTGTGACCTATGTGTATTTACGTTTGCAGTGGGTGAGATTTTACTAATTTCACCCACATGGTGCTGAAAAATATCTACACAAAAACCCCTGTGGAAATGGAGCCGTGGCACAGATTAGAAGTCCACAGCGTGTCTGTTAATGTTTTAGATTTCCTGCAGATTTTCTCAGTTGACATCAGAATCTGCTGTTGTGGGTTTCATAAAACAATGTAAATTTTAATAACGTACATTAACATATCGCAGATTGCATTTTTTGTGTCGCTGTTGTGTAGATTTTTTCTCTGCAGCCTGTGAATGAGTTTTTTTTTCCCTGCTGCTGCTACAGTAAATTCTGCAGATCTTCACAGATATATGTATGGAACATCTGTAGTGTCCACCGCGTGTGGTCATATTCTAAAGGTGCTGATGCACCTTTTAGTAAATACAGCCAAACCTCGCCACCAGTGGGTTTAGCTGACTGCCAGATGTGTATAATGGGCTCCCGACTCTCCACTAACACCATCTGGGGTTACACTTGGCTGATCTGCTAGATCAGTGCTCGCTTAAAGGGGTTATCCGGCGCTACAAAAACATGGCCATTTTTCCCCCTCTCTTGTCTCCAGTTCAGGTGTGGTTTGAAATTAAGCTCTATTAACTTCAATGGAACTGAGTGTCAAACCCCATCCAATCTGGAGACAAGAGAGGGGAAAAAGTGGCCATGTTTTTGTAGCGCTGGATAACCCCTTTAAGGCCTTGTTATACAGAGAGATTATCTGCTAGATCTGGCTGGTCTCTCCCTGTGTAATAGAGGCAGCAATCAGCAGATGAGTGAGCAAATACTCACTTGTTGGCTGATTACTCACGCTTAAGCCCCTATTCCAACGGGCGACTATGAGGAGCAAATGAGGGCTCATTGCCCGCTTGCTGCCAGCGCCATTGCACACGGCAGCGAGCGGGTGAGTGTGGGAGGGGCTGCTCGCGGGGGGGGGGCTGCCTGGGTGATCGCTAGATCGTCTGGGCAGCCCATAGGGGTTGGTGGCGGTCTTCAGCAGATCGCTGCTATCAGTCGTTTGTTTTTCGACATGCTTAAAAGACAAACGATGCAACGATCAGCCGTCATGAACTATGTCGGCCGATAATCGTTCCGTGGACCAGGGCCTTAAGGGGGTACTCTGGACAAACGTAAAAACGGGAAGAGCAGAGGGTAGCGGGAACATGATAGTGAAGTTATTCTTCCCTGTCCTGGTGCAGCTGCAGGACCTCTGCTCACTGCCAACCTTCGGTTTCCTTTATCTCCTGGTTTCTGTGTCACAACATCACAGGAACTGCTTGGTCAGCCAGACAGACTTCAGAGGTGTCCCACCTCAGTCACTGACTGGCTGAGCAGACATTTCTGAGCAGGACCAGAAAATTTACCATGAGCTATGAGCAGTGACACTGCAGAGGCAAGGGGGGACAGGTAGGTATAACTATTATATTGTTCTCACCAACCCATGCCCTCCCTGTTTTTTACGTTTGCCAGCAGTACCCCTTTAAATATGTCAGTAGAAAATCCACTGCAGGCTCCAGATCTCTTGGTGCAATAAGAGATGTGCGGTCAACTGCTGATTAAAAGAAAGGGCTGCAGGAACATCACGAATATTGAGCTGTGTAAAGGTCTTTTTACACAGACAGATTTATCTGATAGATTATTGAAGCCAAAGCCAGGAATGAATTTGAAAATAGGAGAAATCTTAGTCTTTCCTTTATGAGCTGTTCGCTGTTTATAGTCTGTTCCTGGCTTTGGCTTCAATAATCTTTCCGATAAATGTCTCTAATAAATGACACTATTGGGCTCTGTAAGGAAAAGCCAATCTAGTAGATAGGTGCTTGCTTACGCACAGGTTTAGACCATGTGATACAACCTTTTCAGAACCTATTATGTAGGGCGATAGACATCCGGCCAGGTCTGCACAAACATCACTAGTGAGCATCACACATGAGTTTCCACAGCAAATACATTAGCTACAAAGTAGATGACGTTTAAAAAAGCTGCATAGAAAAAAAATGTGGAAATAAACCTGCAGGTTTTGTGAATTTTGCTGTGGATCAAAAGCAACGGTTTCAATACAAACCATGTAAAGACCCCATGCCTTTCTCCTACTTCCATCATGTGCACTATGCCTTGGATGCAAACATATGTACTCTTTGTTGATGGACCCTGTTAGCAAAAACAACAGAAGAATCCCCCCCCCCCCCCCATTTATCTGCCTGTTCATAGTCGTTCGCATTGTGCATTGGGTCTTTATACAGTGTGTTTGCATGCTGTTATGTAGACATTCCCATTTCAGCTCTGCACAATGGATTCTTTATCATTGTCAGCTTCCTAAATCATTGTATTGAAGACTTCCACAAAGTATTCATGCCTTCTGGTATTTTGTGATTTGATGCCAGCATTCAATGGGCAAACACAAGTCAGAGCAGAGCTATGTGATAATTGAGGAGGAGGCGGCACGTCTCCTTTTGAACAGGGCTTGTTCCTCCCCACAGGTCAGGGCGAGGTGCTTTTTTTTGGAATTGCTGCAACAGTTTAGGCAACTGGCAACAGAGCTTTTCCTTCCAAGAAAGATCAGAAGATTATTGTTATTATTGGAGTAAATTACCTCCCGACACTGATTTTAATGCATGAATGAATGTATACAAGTCTGCCGAGCCCTGGTGCACAAACTGCAGCCTCTAGGAAGCAGATATGTTAGGCAAATATGGGGCATATGTGTCAAGAGCTGCACCTAGTACAGATTGGTGGAAACATGCAATTTTTTTATGCAAAGCTCGTTCTCTGCTTGCCTACAGGGTAGAAAGGGGGCATAGCCTCCTAGTCTTCAAAATTAGTTGAAATCTAAGACCGCCAGGGGCTGGCGTAGATGTGTTGTGGCTGCCACAGTGCACACAGGTTACATAGTTTAATAGGGTTGAATAAAGACACATGTCCATGAACTTCAACCAATGAGGGAATGGATGCAGGGAAGGGGGGGTATACAAGGAGGGGATGGATACAGGGAAGGGGGGTATACAAGGAGGGGATGGATACAGGGAAGGGGGGTATACAAGGAGGGGGTGGATACAGGGAAGGGGACACATGATAGATTCTGTAACTTCATCTGTTCATATTAGAGCAGTTTATGAAACATAGCCCTCTCCTTTAGGTTTCCATTCATCGAGAATGTTTAGAGTTAAAGGGCCACATACCAGTCAGGGCCTTTGGGCCCCCATTTTGCACTGGCCCCGTAGCAATGACATGCAGCCATTGCTGCTTATACTCTAAAGGTTTCACTGAATGTAATTAAAATCCAAATTCCCATGTGGAAGGTATGCTGCATGTAAATAAGGTTTGTAGGAGAGATCAGGAATTAATCATACCATGATAAAGCATGGCATCAGTTCTATAAAGCCATAGTTGTTTCCTATTTGTGTTATTGGAAGGTTTCACTGTCTGGATACTAATAATTTCTGGTTCGCCCCAGGAGAGATCTGAAAGACGCCTAAAATTCACACCATTTTGTCTATAACTATCAAATAGTAGCAAACTCCCTCTATAAGCCTTTGGGATGGTTTACTATTTATATTTTAAAATGATCCTGAAAGGAAATTGGACACCAGTATTTAGATAAGATGGTATCAAGCCATTCACAGTTGGTGAGGCAAAAAGCCCAGCCTCACCCATCCATACACAATGACCTCTGCACGGGTCACAGGGCATGCCTTGAAAAATCTCCCATACAATTAAATAGGGTCCCCTCTAGTCTATTGTCTCTGGATCTTTGGCTGTCAAGGCATGATGGAGATTGAAGTTTAGCTGCAGTGCTATAATTGGAAGACTTTTTCTATAAGCAAGCAGTTTTGATAGGATGCTGGTTATGGTGGTTCCCAGCATCCCATTGAGAGCACTGCTGAGTTTTCTTGTGCAACATCCATGCGCAGACTTGTAGGAGCAGTCATAGGTGTCAGTCATTTCCAGCTTTTACTTAAAAACCCATGAAACCCATAAAGAAAGGTTTTTCCGGTTACTCGTAGTCATTCCTGTAGGCTTAGTGTTAGTTTTTTCGTCTTGTAAAACAACCACTCTGTGAACCCCCCACAAGAACAATGTGCTGGCTAATGCCTGGAGAATCTTGTACATTCTCAGTGGTGTGAACAAGCACAAGGTGTGTGCGCTACTGCAATGTACCATAAATAGGAGTGTGTATGCCTTATTTACTTACAGTGATTGTCCAGCTATTCTGAACTCCTGGCCTGAAAGCTGTAGGCTGCAGAGTATGCTGGGACAGCTGAAGAGCCATTGCTAACAAACCACTCCATAAATGCAGAAAGGCCTTTGTGTCATGCTAGTCTGGGAAATGCGTGTGTGTCTATGAGCCCTTAGGCTATGTGCACATGTTCAGGCTTTGATAGGGGTTTGGGATCGTACGTGAGTCCTTACCATGGTAATTATTTGCATTGATTCCACAAGGAAAAGCAGCAGTTTGCTCTCCTGGTACATCTGCAGCACCGATCCTACTGCAAGCCTCAGATTTTTGCCACAGATTCTATAAAAAATACATGCTGGATTTGACATGGAAGCCTAATATGTAGACACAGCCTACTGTATGGTTATCGTTGGGGATGAGCGAATTTTCAGTAATAATGAAGTGAAGTGTTTTGTTATCTCTGCAATCCGTTAATCAGCCTGCTGCCTTATAACTCTTGCCGCTCCTCCACGAGTGCTGGGAAAAGCGGGATCCAGTCCTGGGAAACTTCTCCCAGTTTCCCAGAACTGGATCCAGCTCTTCCCAGCAACCGGAGTTGAACGACTGCAGGCTGATGAGTGGACTGCAGAGACAACGAATCACTTCACTTTTTTTTATTACTGTAATTTTGCTTATCTCTAGTTATCATGTATGTAGACATATCTTGTAGTACAACAAATTCCAGAAGAGGTGGCACTTCAATTTAAAGTCAAATCGAAGAATTTTATTCACCCAATGTTTCGATCTTCAGTCACCTGAAAAGATCTAATTGGGAGATTGAAGCGTCGCACACTAATGGGTGACTAAAATTCTTCGTTTTCCATTTGGAGTGCCACCTCTTCTCGAATTTGTTGTACTACTTTGGGAGTCCGGAGTCTTACCGCCTGAGGTTAAGCACCCACTTGAGCCATAGTGCCGCACAGTGCCGTTCAGCATACATCAGTTGTTTTTTTGTTTTTCTTGTTTATCTGGTATATTCATTCATATTTTTTGTGTATTTCAGCAGAATGTCTGGATGGTAAAGGAGATGATGAAGTGGACTTCGCCAAACTGCATTTAAGCCCCAGAACAAAAGTGGTAAGTCATGACAAACATTGGTTAAGTTCCTTATCCATCTGACAAGGTGTGCTGCGGCCCGAAATGTCTCATCTGCTTGTAGGATTGTCATTTTAGTTTCCAACATTTCTGTAAATATGCACTCTTTCTTTGCAGTGTGGCCAAATCAAGCAGATATCTCTGTGTAATTCAGACCATAATCAGCAGTTGAGCAAGCAAACTGGTTAGCTGATCGCTGTCTTTCAACATGTTTAAAAATACTCTTCTGTCGGCTGCACATCTCTCCGTGTAATAAGAGATGTGTGGCCAACTGCTGACTATAGGCTCAATAAGCAGGCGCCGATCTAGCAGATCAGTGCTCACTTACAATGTGAGTTAGATTATCTAATACGGCCTTAAAGGGGTATTCCACCTGCTCTACCGTCCGGCCAATTAGTGTGTTGCCCAGCCGCAGCCACTGATTGGCCGGACGGGAGAGCAGGACGCCGGACCCGTGCAGCGAGGACAGGTAAAGTATGCTTACAGCGGGGGAGCCGGGCGGGAGCAGAAGGGGTTAAGGGCGGCAGAATTACATACTCGCTGCGGTCGTTTAGACCGCAGCAAGTATGTAGTGTGTGGGAACTGCCAGGACCTGCCGGGCTCGCAGCGAGAATCTCGCTGTGAGCCCGTTCGTGTGAATATACCCTAAGAGCTAAAATGAAGTGATAGCTGCTCTTACTCACAAAGCCCCTCTGAGTATTTTGAGCAGTCTCCTGTATTTCTAGCTGCTTCCATTCCTGAGTTACACATTTTTCTAAAAGCTGATCTATATCCAAGATAGAGCCAGTTAGAAACTAAATTTCCCTTCATGCATCTCCGTTTGTGTACTCGCCCCCTTAGCTTTCTTTCTCACCCACTGCTGTCACTACAGACTGTAAGAACACCCATAACACTTACAATATACAGAGCTGTGAAACAAAAGACTGGTACATATGCCTGCATTCACTGACAGCAAGCCGAGAGAGAACTACATCTTTTCATGTTACAGAATCCTAGGCTCAGGGACACATGTAAGTGTAGAAAGCAGCACATTGACTAGCAGTGATCAGGTGCAGATTGTTTCCTGGGGGTCGGGTTACCAAGTCAATAGACAGCTTACCCGGCCCCCAGAGAAGAGATCACATGTCCTGTGTCTACAAAGGGAGGGGGAAAGAGGGAGCTGAGCACGGTCAGAGTGGACACAGAGGAGATGAATTTAGTTGTCTAGAGCGGATAAGAATGAGAAAAAAAACAGGGAAAGGGTGGAAGACTATATAGGTTGTACATGTATATTAGACATAGGGTGGTATTGGGAAGGGGGATCGTTTAGAGTATTGAGTTTTGTCAGCAGTGTAGCTCAAGGTTACACAGCTAGCCCAGTTGTCCTCCCAAGTTCCTCTGGGGGACTAAGCAGGCTGGAGCGGCTCCTCAAACTCAACATAGGTGTGGGTCCCAGTGGTTACATTGCATATCCTTGATTGCAATATTCCGTTAAAATCAACATGTGTTACCATGGTAAATCTCCAGGCAGGAAAAGGGAACTGCAAGCTGCAGAGAGATCCGGTAGATGCCATTTTCAACGAATAAGATATGTTACAAATAGAGATGAGCGAACCTCAAGCATGCACAGGTTCATTCGAACCCAATCAGCATTTAATTACCTGTGACTGAAGAGGTTGGATGCAGACCTATGGTGTCCTGAAAGTCCAGGCAGCCTTAGGGTGCCTTCACACACACCAGATCTGCAGTAGATTTGATGCTGTGTTCAGTTATTTAGATCAAATCAGCTGCGTATTTGCAGCAGAAAATCCACTGCGATACAGAGTGTGTGAAGCTACCCCTATGGTGTGTTTAGACAGACAGATTATTAAGCGACTCTGTACCCACAATCTGACCCCCCCCAAACAGCTTCTACCTTCAGATAGCTGTTTTTAATCCAAGATCTGTCCTGGGGTCTGTTCGGCAGGTGATGCCGTTATTGTCCTAAAAAACAACTTCTAAACTGGCAGCCCCGTGCCCAACAGCTGGGGCTTAGATTGTGTATGCATTAGGCTGGCACAACCTCTCTGTCCCTTCTCCCCGCCCTCCTCATCATTAGGAATGCTTCAGGCAGATTGTCTACTATTCCCCACCTATTGTCTACTATTCCCCTGTGTCAGCCCAGCACATGGGCTGTATCGTTTAGGCACCTGTGCAGTGTTCAGACAGGAGAAAATGTTTCAGTGGCATTCCTAATGATGAAGAGGGTGGGGAGGAGGGACAGAGGGGTGGTGCAAAGTTAGGGCACAGATACTCCCTGGCTGTTGGGCACGGGCTGCAAGTTTAAAAGTAGTTTTTTAGGACAATAACCGCATCACCTGCCGAACGGACCCCAGGACAGATCTTGGATTAAAAGCAGCTATCCGAAGGTACAAGTGGTTTGGGGGGGGACAGATTGTGGGTACAGAGTCGCTTTAAAGGCACAGCCAGAAACAGACTATAAACAGAGAACAGGTCATAAAGAAAAGACTGAGTTTTTCCTCTCTTCAAATCCTTTCCTGGCTTTAGCTTCAGTAATCTGTCAGATAAATCTGTCTGTGTAAATATACCATTAGAGCTGCGTTTAACAACTTCAGCCCCTGGTATTCAAATGCTGCATATCTCTGATTACAAAGTTTCATGTTTTCACATGAATAAGTAATTTATGCAGGACACATACTGCCAGTATATACACTATAATGTATATTTTATTTGGCTGTTAATAACACCATCCATTTATGTAATGTGGTCTTTAGAAATAAATATACACATTATACTACAGCTGCCACTGTTTGCTCAGCGTTATATCCTCACTAGTTGTATGTTACTCTTATACTTATTATGTAGTAAAGTGGAAATTCTCTTCCAGTCCTGTACAGTCGAGAACACAGTCCCTGCACTTTGTGCTTGCTAGCAGGCGATGGGTTCCTCCTGCTAGAGGTAATTTTGGTGACTAACACCAGGGTGTTAACTTGTGTTCTGCGTTCTCTGGCAACGAAGGAAAAACATTTCTCCTAAGAAAAACACAAGCACAAACTGTGCTTAGATACGTGAAGCCGCCACCATTTTCAGCTGCCTGGGCCACAAAGTACATCCTGTGGTGTTGGGGATCAAGTATAACTCTCTTGGTTTTCCAGGCTCTAAGTACACTTCTTCTTCTTCTCTTTTGTCTGTGATCTTGTTTTCCTCTCTTGGGGCTCGGCCAGTGGAATACTTTGCTGGAGAAGTTTAAGTAAAGTTTCCTGTTGCTAAGATTGTGCTGAAAACTGTCCGTAGAAAACCATGAAATAAGAATAGAATAGACTGTGCACAGTGCTGAAACCTATTTTTACGTGCAAAACAATTGCTTGTTTATATCATTTGTATATATTACCTGTGTTACTTCTAACTTGCTTATTTTACCACTTCTGATGTAATATCTCCAGGAAGTCTGTCCTGTAAGGAGGGTGGACTGAACTTCTATTAAAGGAGAAGTCCGGCGAAAATTATTTTTTTTATATGTTATTACTGATGGAAAGTTATACAATTTTCTAATGTACATTAATTATGGGAAGTGCTCCTCTACTGCTATTTCCCTTAATTTAGTGTACCAGGAAGTGTTAGAATTCTCTCAGAAGCAGTGACGTCACGACGAAAGGTGTAATTCCTATGGAGTGTCCAGCAGGGGGCGCACTATATATAGAAGTCAATGGTACTCATTGACTTCTATATATAGTGCGCCCCCGCTGGACACTCCATTGGAATTACAATGGATGTGTATGTAATGTAATATACAGTGTTTTTGATTGAATACATTTATGAAATACTTTGGGGAGCAAGTGTCCTTGCTCCCCAAAGTATTCCATAAATGTAAGCAATCAGTACATCACAGTAAGCCCGCCGCCTGCCGCTACCGAACGCCCGCCGCTGTGGACTACTCTCAACTACTACTCTCCCCACCTGCTCATAGCATGTGCAGGTGATGGGAGAGTAGTAGCCGGGTTATATGGCTGAGATCGCCGCCGCGATGCCGCGCAGGGGGAGCCGCTCATCACTGCAGCTATCATCCCCCTCCTGCTGCTTCCTTACTCTATGTGATAGCTGACTTCCTGCCCGGCCGCCGGCACGTGTGAACAGAGAGCGGCGGCCCGGCAGGAAGTCAGCTATCACATAGAGTAAGGAAGCAGCAGGAGGGGGGAGCGGAGGGGGATGATGGCTGCAGTGATGAGCGGCTCCCCCTGCGCGGCATCGCGGCGGCGATCTCAGCCATATAACCCGGCTACTACTCTCCCATCACCTGCACATGCTATGAGCAGGTGGGGAGAGTAGTAGTTGAGAGTAGTCCACAGCGGCGGGCGTTTGGTAGCGGCGGGCTTACTGTGATGTACTGATTGCTTACATTTATGGAATACTTTGGGGAGCAAGGACACTTGCTCCCCAAAGTATTACATAAATGTATTCAATCAAAAACACTGTATATTACATTACATACACATCCATTATAATTCCAATGGAGTGTCCAGCAGGGGCGCACTATATATAGAAGTCAATGGTACTCATTGACTTCTATATATAGTGCGCCCCCTGCTGGACACTCCATAGGAATTACACCTTTCGTCGTGTCACTGCTTCTGAGAGAATTCTAACACTTCCTGGTACACTAAATTAAGGGAAATAGCATTATAGGAGCATTTCCCATAATTAATGTACATTAGAAAATTGTATAACTTTCCATCAGTAATAACATATAAAAAAAATAATTTTCGCCGGACTTCTCCTTTAAATATGTCAATGGAAGGTGGTATTTTCCAGGGGCCTCGTGTATATCTTGGCTGTTGAAAGGATCCCATTGTGTACTGTTTCTGTATAATGGCATAACCCAGCAGGGGGATTTCAGGACCTTTCTTTCATACTAGAGCAGGGGGATTCTTTCTTTCATTTCCAGACCCTCTTGTTCTATATTGAGTGTTAGTGGCTTACCTGGGCCATTTCATTCTCTCTGTAGTTGGGTTTATCTAACAATATATTGTGTGTTTAAAGATGACATTTATATGTCTGACCCGACTATAGAAATGCGTTATTACACTTTTTTATTTATTATTTTTTTTTTTGCTAAACCAGAGAGATCTTAATGGACATATTTGCACCTTGTTAAATGTAGAATAAATTTTAAAAAATCACCAAAATTTATTAAAGAAATATGTTGAACATAAATATTTAATTTAAAGAGGTATCCCCATCTCAGCTTTATAGGGACCCCTATAAAGTGGCAATGTACATGGTGACCCTATGAGTAGGGGTAACAAGCTACATGGAAATAACCCTTTTAATCATTAGGTCATTTTCTGATTATACATTCCTTTTAAATGGAATGTGTCAGTAATTGACCTATTGTTTTAGCAGTAAGCATATTTTTTTTTATTAATATTTTAATTTATTTAGTTATTTGTTTGAGTATTTTCAATTTTACTATCTGTGTTTCCTGAAATCTGGCAGTTTTGTGTAATATTAGACTGACCCTTCCAGCTCTGTAAATTTCAAGCAGTCTTGTCCTCATCATCACAGGCAGAATTACAATAAAAGGTGACACCATATGAATATAGATAAGACTGGATCAGGCAATTCACAGTAGCAGAACTCAGCCACCCCTGTCTGCAAGTCACAAAAAACCCTTGATTCCCCATGGGAGACTACATAGTTCTTGAATTCAATATGTGGATAAGCTTGATTAGATGAAACAAAAAAAAACCTGTTTGATTGGTAAACCGTGGTTATACTGTACCTAAAGCGACTCTGTACCCACAATCTGCCCACACCGAACTGCTTCTACCTTCGGATAGCTGCTTTCAATCCAAGATCTGTCCTGGGGTCCATTCGGCAGGTGATGCAGTTATTGTCCTAAAAAACAACCTTTAAACCTGCAGACCTGTGCCAAGCGGCCATGGCCTAGAGTGTCTGCGCATTAGGCTTGCAACGCCTCTCCGTCCCTCCTCCCCACCCTCCTCGTCATTAGGAATGCTCCAGGCAGATTGTCTCCTATTCCTCACCTGTGTAAGCACGGCACATGGGCTGAATCGTTAAGGCACCTGTGCAGTGTTCAAAGCAGAGTAATAGGAAAAATCCTGCCAGTGGCATTCCTAATGATGAAGAGGGTGGGGAGTAGGGACGGAGGGGTGGTGCAAGGTTAGGGCACAGATACTCTATGCTACGCCAGTTTGACACTGGGCTGCCAGTTTAAAGGTTGTTTTTCAGGACAATAACTACATCACCTGTCGAACGGACCCCAGGACAGATCTTTGATTAAAAGCAGCTATCCGAAGGTACAAGTTGTTTGGGGGGGACAGATTGTGGGGTACAGAGTCGCTTTAATGTACAATATTTGATGTTACTGTAAAATAACATAATTGGCTGCTAATGTATTCCTTGGTGTGATTCATCAGCTCCAGTTGTCCTCGGTTGCACATAAGCATATTGTGAACGGTAACTCACATACTAGTACCTCAGTGCATAAGGTAAGATCTGCTGCAGAATTCCCTATTAAAGGGGTAGTGCGGCGCTAAACACTTATTCACAAAATAACACACATTACAAAGTTATACAACTTTGTAATGTGTGTTATGTAATTAAATGGCCCCCTTCCCTGTGTTCCCCCCCCCCCCCACCGCGCTGGAGCGGTTCGGCTGGCCTCCCGAAGATGTTGTCATTGTCCCAAGATGGCGGCTGGGGGTTGACAGTAATACGGTGAGTATAATGCACCACACTTCCGGGTGGGGTGGGGATTACAGGGAAGGGGGCCATTCACATACATAACATATATTACAAAGTTGTATAACTTTGTAATATGTGTTGTTTTGTAAATGTTTAGCGCCGCACTACCCCTTTAATGTATGCAGATTAATCTGGGATTCTGTAGTAGATGTTAGGTGCAGCGCTTTGTCCTGGACTATAGAGGAGTTACAGTAAGTATAATTTTCCTGAGCTCTCCCTGATATGACTCAATAGAGTAGAAATCAATATGGAAAAAATAGCACATATATTCCAGAGAGTTTGTTGCCCAAGAAGTCTGAAGTTACTGTAAGAGGCTGAGTTCAAAGAGACTGGATACTTCTCGGAGAACTATGATGAAGAAGCGGTGTCTTATTCAGGTTACTACTTGCACATAATGGCAAGGAGAGCTGCACCAAAACTTCAAAATGTTATTTGTGCAGTGAATGCCACAAGAATCAATACAAATGCTCTATCTGCTGAAAATATAGAAAAACAAAATGAGTTTTTAGGTAATTTGAAATGGAGTTTAAGAAGAGGATTTTTGATTATATGAGTGAACACAATACCAAGGTATGGATATGAATATAAAACGAGGACTCTCCGAAACCAGTGTTCTCCCCAAACATTACCCAATTCATAAAGGAGTTTCTACCCAAAGTTACTATGACTCACAAGAGAGAGGGGTAACCAAGGTGTTAGCTTGTTGTATTCAGCTAGTTTTTGCACTGGGTCCTAGGACTTTGACGTGTACCTGGTTATGTGGAAATATTAGATGCCCTGGCTTTTCTCTCCTTAATGTGCTGTGCATCCTCTTTCTTCCTGAGATGGAACTCTTATTTCTTTAGATGTGGATATGCCACGTTTTACACACCTTTCACACAGTTTCTATTCAAGCCACTAGGCCTAAAACTTTGAGACCTTCTTGTTTGTACAGATGATTTTCCAGCAGTCTTCTTTATCATCACAGACAGGAGTACAGGGATAGGTGACACCAGTATATAGATAACAGAGGTACAAATAAAAGCTGCTGCTCACAACTCCCCCTCCCTGGTGGAATGACCACTATAATGGCCACTGAGTATACCCAGTTGCCTGCCTTATTCAACTGACTGGAGTCTGTTGTGTCTATGGTGCCCATGGAGCACCGGCCCTCAGCCCCACACTAAGTATAATATAGTATAGATGAGAAACTTTATTTATAAATGTGAAATCATGGTAGGAGTGCAAAAGTTTTTGGCACAAACTGGGGCAAGATCTAAAATACACACTAACAATTTACCTAGATTGCTCCATGAACTAGTGGTTATTGCCACCCTGCAACATTGCCACCACACTGTGCCCCCTGTTTATGCCAGCCAGGGATGCCTGTGTCCCCTTGTGCCTTGGCCATGTGGCCCCTGGGCTGTGAGTTTTGAACCCCAGCAGTACTGTCTCTAAATATCTTAATTATTGGCTATGTCCACAGTCTTCAGACTGGGGAAGGAGCAGCTTAGCAGTGCCGCACTTCTTGCAGACGTATTTTGCTGCTTCATATCTTATGATGTGATCACATCCTTACTTCTCATTTTATTGTTCCCCATCAGAAAAACCCAATGTGATGTAGTCTTCTAAAATTTGTGTCTCTGTGAATGTGAGTGTTTCTGTGAATGCATATTCTCAGACTTCCTGCTTTTGTGCCATTTTATATTTAGAAAATGAGATCATATATTGTCTCTGCGTTGTTTTCTCTAGCAAGCAGAGCCTCTCATACAAAATCTCTCGTGAAGGTGGCCTGTGTCCAATATATCGTCTGATTCCAGACCTGCAGCTGTCCTCCTTCCCTTTTGTTCCTATCAGAGTTATTTTGTATTGTTCTGCCTGTACGTATGTAGATCGGTCTGGAGCTATACTGTAAGCATATCAATCTTTGCACTGTGGCATTGACTCATATGGATTATTCAGTAATGTTTACCACAGCCAAAATAAAAGCATTATGAATGTGTCACCTATATATTTGTTTTACTGATTTTAGATCCAGATACTGAAATGTTTTTCTTTTTCCTACTCATTTTTTTTTTCTTTTTCATTTTTAGCACATAATTTTGTGGGCAGCCATTTTATAGAGATCCGTTACAGCAAGCTCCATGGACTAGCCTGAAGCAGACCCTAATCACAGCAGCAGATCATTTTTTAGGCATGCATTGTGACCTATGCTGAGATCACTTTACAGGCAGGCTAAGCTCTAAGTGACAGCCATTGTCCTAAGATCCTGTCTTTTCTACTGGGCACACCTTTCATTGTAATCCTGCCAATGATAAGGAGGACATTGCTGGAAAGTGATTTAAAAAAGTGATATAATATATTAAAAATAATAATCAATGGGTATTGCTGTTCCAGGCGTTATTGAGGATCCTATATAAAAAATGCTGCAATATAATTTACTGGTATTCAAAAAATAAATAAAAATGTACAGACTAGAACTGGCATAAAGAAGGTTATACACACTGGTGTTCCTCAATGGGCCTGTTGTGGTGATGATATGTACATTTGCTCATGTGCTGGCCGCGTATGGGTGGTGGGAAACCTATGGCCCTCCAGCAGCTGTAAAGCTACAATTCCCATCATGCCCGGGCTGTCCAGGCATGATGAGAATTGTAGTTTTACAACAGCTGGAGAGCAGTAGGTTCCCCACCACCGAGGTCAGTGATTGGCTATATGCACAGTGTATCTGATGTCTGTGCAGGAGGGCTGCTGTGTGTGGGTTACCAAAGCAGTGGCAGCTGTTCTGTTTACATTTTTATTTTTTTAATTCCTGGAAAACCCCTCTAAGCTATGCTCTGTGTATGAAACCTTAACCATGAACAACAGAGGCTTTTACAAGAACAGACAAACTGCAGTCACGATAGAAAAAAAGTAGCTTCATTTGGAAACAGTTCCAGTCTGTCCATAGAACAATCCACGACTCACTAAATGCATCAGCAGACTCGATTTTATGCCCTTTTATAATAGATTCCCAAACGTTATGATACCAATGTGCTCATTTATATTTAGAATACTTTTCCAGCTAAAATCAGCAATTTTCATGTTTGTTCAGGTCCTTGAATGGAAGGGAATACAGCAGTTCACTTCTCACAATTACTTTTTAGGATTAGGAAAATCCCTTTAATAAACTGATCATAAATTTATGAGATGGGGAACTCCTTCTATATACAGTTCATTATCATCAGACTGAGTCAGTCTTTTTGAAAATGTGACCTGTCTGCAGTATGCACAGAAAACCCTCTCTATGTAATATTTGTAGCTTGTATATTCAGTATAGGACACTATCTATATTGTTGAGACTGTATAATAATGAGAGATATGGTGTCCTGCCAGTACCAGTAAATGAGGCCTGCTGTGAATCACAGACTCCTACTTGAATGACTTTACACACTGGATCATGTTCTTGAGTAGTCACGATTCCGCTCAGCATTGACTGCAGACACCTCCCTTAGTAATTCACTGTTTATTAGATTGTGTGACGCAAATCCTGTATCCAAATGTCACATTACCATCTTTTTTTCACTATATAAGAGCCTTGTGCACAATTCTTGTTAGTTTTTGGAGTCATTTATTATTAAAATGACCCTACATTTCTTTCCTTAGGCAGGGTTCACACTATGTTCTTGCAACCCGTTTTTTTTTTTTTTTTGTGCAAAAAACGAATGCATGTGTGTGCGTCTGTTTTTAAATTGAATTCCATTATAAAAAAAAACGTAGTCTACCGTATTTTTGGGTCTGTTAAAAAAAACAGATCCGTTTTGATCTGTTTTTTTTTTAACAATAGAATTAAATGGAAAAATGGTTTAAAATGAATACACACACATCTGTTTTTTCC
This sequence comes from Dendropsophus ebraccatus, assembly GCF_027789765.1. Classification (NCBI taxonomy): domain Eukaryota; kingdom Metazoa; phylum Chordata; class Amphibia; order Anura; family Hylidae; genus Dendropsophus; species Dendropsophus ebraccatus. The sequence goes on along the minus strand of NC_091454.1, from coordinate 174,692,325 downwards.
ATCCATTTTTCTTATCTTTTTTGCAAAAAAAAAAAAAAAGAAACTGATGAAAAAAATGTAGTGTGAACCCACCCTAACATGTTCATACGTGTATGCAGAGGCATTAAAGGAGTAGTCCCACCAAAGTTCAAAATCTCAGTATTTGAATCCTGGGGGATGGAGAAGATGGATGCAGACCTAGGACTGCATATATCTTTGCTAGGCAGTAGAATTCAACTACAGAGCATTGGGGTTTATGTGATCCCAAACTTACTGTTCACTCATCTCTACTTATTCTGTAAAAAAAAAACACACACACAAAACACTGAGACATTGTACAGAGCATGCACTTTAGCATTCTCCCATATTTCCTTTATAGGCTGTAAGTTCTTGTGATCAAGGCTCTCCTTGTTTAATTTACATATTAAACAATAAAAGCAGTATACTAGATGATGAATACACTCAAATAATGTAAATAGAAAACCAGACTTAACTATTGAAACAACAACGTAGCATAAGCTATCGAACGTAACAAAGTGGTCGGCCACTATACATGCTGCTCCCTGGAACTGCCCCAATAGAGTATCCTACCTGCTACTACTAGTGCAGTACAAGTACCAATGTTTGTTTGCCAGATGTTACATGTATGTGAATGATGATTGTAAAAAGCACTCTACACAGAGCGAATAGACCGGGTATTACCTCAGACAAAGGAAAAATATCCCTTTGTTGGCTTATTGTCGGAGTTGTAGGGCACCAAAATTCACTAGTTGCCTGACAGTGATGCAAGTCAAGGGCCCTATGAGTGATCCAATAATCGTTTGAGTGGCCTGCCTGTATGATATTTGGCCTGTGTAAAAGGCGTCCTAAACGTGCAGCGATTTACAAGATCAGACAGTGGTCTCCCTTTCTAAACCATACAGTAGGATGACCATTACGTAATTGACAGTAAACTATATCATTGCCTACAGAGCTGGCTCTCAAACATTCTTGTATGAAATCACGGCATACTACTTCATAACTTCCTTGTAGAAGACTAATAGCTCAATTACCACGAGTAAATATTGTACTTAGGTCTTTTATTGCCAAATAATCTTGTCATTTAGATTACAGCTTGCACTAAAAAAAAAAAAGTGTCATAGCAGGAGAAGCAACAATTCCTCCAACCACAACCAAGAGTCATCCATGACTCTTGAGAAAGGAACCGGAGCGGTTCTGAAACGCGTTGAGTCTTTTAATAAATTTTATACATATATTTTTTAGTGTTAATATTTTTTTTGTTAGACCTGTGCCCTCACACCTGTGTGTTGGTGGTTGGAGGAATCGTTGCTCTATTGATCCCTGGAGGATATCGGGAGTGGCTGCGGTCTGTCTCACATGTGCTTCTGAGTGTTGTTCCTCCTAGCTAGCACAACCTTACCAGGTGAGGGTTACCTTGTTTTTCCTCTCCTTCGTTTTATCTGGTTGATCCTTGCCATGGAGCGCTGTCTCCTTCTTTTTTGTCTATAGCAGGAGAAGGTCAGATGTCTGTAGGCTCTAAGGATGAAGCTCATGGGAGTTTTACTATGACTGGATATTGGGAACTTCCCAGCCAAATTGTCCACACAATAGATTTCTATCACATCTTATGTACTTGTCATGGTGATTTGATGTTGGGTTAAAAACCAAAACTTAAAGCATGTGACCAGTTATGTTATTAAAGTCTACTTCTCCTTGGATTAAAAGAAATATAAACCACTGTGTTATTTTACATTGGTTTCACATGTGATTTTTTTTGTCAGAAACTGTCCAGAGCAAATCACAGTAGAAAACCTCTCCTGCTCTGGACAGTTCCTAACATGGACAGAGGTGGCAGCAGAAATCACTGTGTCAGACTAGAAAGACTACACCACTTCCTGCCGGGCATACAGCAGCTCATAAGTACTGGAAAGTAGTCCCCCTCTAAGCTTGATGGAATATGCACAGGTGTATATCAGCAACCCTTTTTGACTTAATGCAAACTTGTGCTGCGAGTGTAAGGGCAAAATATAGAATATATCCTTATATCTCTCAGCTCTGTGGGCACCTGGAAAACCTAACAAACCCAAACCCCTCTTTGTGACACTAACCTAAAGAGATTTTCTAGTCATTTGCTGCCATTATGGACTTCATTGGGATTCCTAGGGTATTTTTACATAGGGCACATATGCTGTGGTCTTTTGACAGTGGAATAGTCTGTGGAAATTCTAGTGCCTATTACAGTAGCAGCAAAGTGGATGAGATTCCTTTCTGATAGTGACCTGGGCAGTGGGTTCTACACGGGCAGAAAACGTTACTATTCAGTGGCCCTAAGAATCTTTGTGCAGTCCTTAGGAAGCTGTATTGGTTGCCACCTGCTGATAGCTGATGGAAATGCTCCTACACTTCTGTTTTGAGTACATTAGCCCACTTTCTTAGCAAGTAAAGGCCCTATTACACGTAGCAAATATTGTGTAAAACATTTGCTATAACGATCGATCGCTAGTGATAACTAGTGATTTAGTAGCAAACCATTCTGATGTTACATTCACCGATTGCTGTTATAAATGATTTAAACGATAATTTTTTCTGTCATTAATTGTTCCTCAGGACAACCCACACAGCATGTAATATCTGCGAACGACTTATTAGACGAACAGATTTGTGAATGATTGGCACATTACCAACAATAATGTTTCAACATGTTGAAAGACAACGAGTAATGATTTTTCCTTTATCGTTTGATTGTTGGGTGTTATTACATGGGCAAATAATCATTCATTTTTGGTCGTTATAGCAAATTTTTAAATGATAATCGCTCCGTGTAATAGGGCCCTAAGTTTTTCTGAAAAGGGGAAAAAAAGTGATAGAACATTATGTATTATTATTTATTTTGTTTTTTTTACGTCTGGATAAAGCTTGATTAACTGATGGCTTGGGGGAGACAAAACGCTCTGTCTGTGCAACTGGTGAGCCATTCTTCCAAGGTCTTTTGATTCTGAAGGAAGAAAAAAAAAAAAAAAAAGTGTGCAGGACTAGTGCCCATACATTTGCTTCTTGAGCTTACTGGCTTGAGAGACCTGTGTGTACTAGCAAGCATCCACCCCCTCTTTCCTTTCCAAGGTCTTCGTTTATAAGTAAGAACAGTGTGGCTAAAAGCTCTATCAAAAGCAGCTTCTCCCATGAGAGGGATACGAGGAGTGTGATGCTGCAGGGAGGGGAGGAAAGGGTGGAACAGTCGGAATACAGGAAACCATGTGGCAGGGTCACTTCATGGGCCCCAGCTGATGTGAATGAATGCATTGACAGAAGCAAATTAGTAAGGCTTGCAGAGTCCTGTCACGAAAATGACTGTGAGAAATGCATTTGGGCCCCCGATTCTTTGTACAGACCTCATCCAGAACTAGTCTTATGCGCTTCTTCTTTCGTCTTCCAAGAAAATCAGTTGATTTCCTCTTTCGTCTGCATGAATCATAGTCTCCACATACAGAGGCTCTGCATAAGTCTTCTGCTTAGAGGCTTGAAGGGTCGCGATATTATTTGAGGAGTCCAACTTTTCTTGCTATTTTGTCTGCGCCTTGTGTCTAAGGAGGTGCTGTGGGTATTACTGGCGCCCAGACAGCTGTGTGCCGAGGCTCTTTTTCACATTGCCCACAAGTGATTGGATTTATGCTGTGGGAATATGAGTCGAGCATTGATGATTGCCAGGACAGAGTGGAAAAGGTACATGATGACGTCCTTAAAGGAGTGGCTTTTCTCGTCCTCCTGTGAGATGTGATTGGAAATAATACACATTTTGAAAAAAAAAGGGGGGTCCCTTCAGGCGGAATATGGTGAAGGTTTTTTGAAGGCTTCTACAGCAGCGTCTCGGATTTCACTCCCAAAACAGATCTCGCCTTGGATGTGAGAGAGACTTTACTGGATTTTCGTCTTCATTTTTGTGTGCCTGTGAATGAGATGCTGAAGTCACGTCTAGACAATAACTTGCATTCAGTTCTGTCTCTGGGCTTTGCTGGACACACGGAGTTTGTTTGCACACTTGCCCCCCGGAGGTGGCTTTCTGCAGGGCAGCTGTAGTTTTACCCTCTGTGTACCGTGCGAGTATTGCATTTAATCTCGGTAGAGAAAATGTTAGCTCCATATCTGTCGTGGAAGTGTTTTTCCTGTCAAGGAAACCGGTGATGTTGTGATTGTTGGTCGGGAGGAGGGAGAGCTGGCGCAGTGGTCTGACCGGGACAGTGTGCCTTTCTTTCTCTGCACTGTTTCTTCCCAACAAAGAAAATGTACGAAAGGCATAAAAGACGATACAGCCTGTGCAATATTTCTAAGGCTGACCGTGTTGACCGCTCCGATGTGGTGCTTTTAAAGGTAATGCCATGTGTAGTTGTTTGTTTTTGTCTATTTCAGATCATTGTGTTTTTTGTTTTTTTTTATATTTCTTTTGCTAAGCTGTTTGTCTTTTGGTTGAAAAGTTTGGAAAAGTAATCGTTGATATTATAACATAAATCTTCATTACAGAAAAAGCTAAAGTAGTTGCGAAGGACTGTTCTAGGGGCAGCATATATAAAGCTGGTCAGTGATGTGTACTCTGCTTAGTGTTTACATGTGAATCCCGTCAGCTGTGTACTATACAGTTTATTTTACCTTTTTTGCTATACAAACAGCAGCCTGAGCAAGTTGGGTTTTATTTGATCAGTAAAGTTTTCTAAAGATGCCTGGGATAAAGTTTTCTTATTACAGTGATTCATTCTAGTCTATATTTAGCCAGTCAGAAGACAATCGGGGCAGTCTGGGAATGTTCCACTCATAACGGTTTTTGGGAGCCTGGCAGTGTTTCTGGCACAGTACATATAGGGCTGTGCTGGCTGCCTGTCATATAAACCATATGCTGGAAGTATAGGAAACTTGCTGTCATTTGTGGCATTTTAGAATAAGTGGCTATTAAGCCCATCAATGCTTGGAAGTTTATACTGTGCTTTCTTATTGTCTCTTTTCTGGGCCTTAACCCTTTGTGTTTATTTTGAGAGCCTGTCTGGAAATATAAGCAAATGATGTCATCAAATAGGAAACCTTTGTCGCCAAAGTTCTGTAAAGCTATCAATTTTTCCCTTACGTGTGTTCGTATATCCCTATATATGAGACATCCATTGTGTGCCCAAAGAGACATACTGGGCAACACTGAGAACTGTTATGTCTGAAATGTGTTTATATTCCTTTAGGTCTTTCAGGTCTGCATTCAGTTTTCCATTTAGGAGATCTCTGGGGAATATGGAGTCTTCGATGTGCCAAGAACCGCCCCTTTTTTACATTTGTGCATGCGCTGTGTACAATATATATATAAAATATACTGTAGGTGCAAATGCTGGATGCCCACCTGTATGGGATGTCATAATGGTTAATTCAAGGACAACCCCTTTAAGAGTACATGCTCACCTGATGGCATCTTATTCTGACACTTGCATTAAAGTAGATTGGGCTTTATGCATCTTTACCGAGCCTAGCCTGAATATAATCATTATAATGAAGCCTTAATGACATATTAGAAGAGGGGTAATGTGCGTTCTTGTTTATTTCTAGTTTATGTATTTGTAAGAGTGTTACTCACCAGTTTAAATGATTAATTTTATTGAAGATAAACTAACAACTTTTATTTTCTATGTCAGTGTCACAACATGCTTGATAGTTGCAGAACCCCTTTTTTTTTTTTTTTTTTTTTTTAAACTTGTTTTATTGAAAGTTAACAAGCATTGCATATATAGACAAATCATATGATTGCATAAAGGACAATAAGTCATTATAAAGAAAACAATAAAAGGTGTGGTCCATTTTATGCACATACTTTTAAGATGCAAGGAGCACATGTTGCAAAACATACTTGATGGTACAAGAAGTTTGGTGGTCCCAGGTCACATTTGGTAGTACAGTACGCTTGGTGGTTGCTATATAAATTTGCTAACAGAAACCGCTTTTAAACAATACTTGATGTTGGAGAGTTTGTGATACATGCTGAGGTCCGCCACAGTACAGTTGTGCCCCAAGTGTCTGTGGTCTTTTGCCATTCTGTAGTGTTGCTGGGAGTCTGGGAAGCTGCAACCTGTCCCATGTTTAACACAGACATTTCACACAGGGTTGCAGCGGACACCATGCAGGCTGCTACCTTTATGCCCAACCATCTGTGGATGTAAATGTGCAGCCTTACACTCAACGCTGTGTATTTGCATCATGTTCCCAGACAGAGGTTACATTTGGTAAAGTGTTTAAAGGTGTGTCCTCTCTTTACGAGCACCCAGCTTATACTTGCAACATCAGCCTGTTCTCTCTGCAAGATTTGTACTTTGTCTCTTTCATTTTTGGTGGGTTTGTCTGTGTGTTCAGACCCCGATTGGTTGCCAGAATGAGCTAGGAGAAGCCTTGCCTGAGCTCTTCTTTACAGCACCTAGTGACATGCATTACAGCACGATTCATGGACATATACGACAATAAACAGACTGTCCCCTTGAGATGAATGTAAAACATTGGTGAGCATACTCTGTGACCTTTGAAGAGGTCATTCCACAAGGAGCTGCTATTGTCTCCTTTATCTACTGGTTTCACACGGCAGTGCTCTGTAGATCATTTTACAGTAGCCTACAAACACAACAGGAAGTCAGCTTAGTTTTAGCCCCTGTGGTGAGAATGAAAAAAGTTTTTAGGATTGTTTTATAATATAGATAGGGACAAATGGAAAATTAGAAAAAAAATCTTAAACATGTTTAACATTAAAACATTACTTAAACAATAGTTAATTTTCTGATTACATATTCCCTTTAAATCAAAAGGACACTTTAATATTCAGGCCTCTTCATATGTTTTAGGACATCTAGTCTCCCACAATACACTGGTCAGTGGGCAACCTGTTCTTTGCTCTCCATTGCCTTGCTATTCCTGGGCTGGTCTTGTCCTATTATTCCTAAAATGGCTCCCAAATACAAACAGCCTTTCATTAAGTCTTTGATGACAACCCTAATGTCTCGCTATGCAACCCTCACAGTGGTTCTCCAGGTCTTTGTCTGTATCCCTTTCCAACTATGCAGTGTGTTTGAGCCTGTCACTTGTCTCTACCTTCACCCCACTGTCAGGCTCCACGGGGGTAGATCGAGGCCTACTCTTCGCACAGAACTAGAGTAGGCTCCTTGTGCACTGCATGTTTTTATAAAGTACTCACCAAAACACTTCTTCTGGAGGTCTCTTATTGGCCCCTATTACCAGAGTTGTATGGAATGGCTTTCATTGCTACAGTGTGTATGTCTCTACCTATGTCTCTACGTAGACTTTACTTAGGCCTAGTGCTTACATTGGCTCTGACAGGGTATGGCTGCAGCATTGCAAACAGCGGCCTGAACAAACATAGGGGTGTGCAGTAGCACATGACATGTAACACATAATGACAGAAATCATAAATGTTGGTGTATATACACACTTAAAGTAAATATAAGGTTATTTGCCATATAGTTTTATTCATATGTAGTCCAATCTGCAGTCCCTTAGTATCCAGAGGGATTTTCTTATTGGTGATGTCAGTATTCTTCTTGACATCTGTATTATCTGCTGGAAAAGTGCTGAATATTTCTAACTTCTGGATTTTTGGCTTGGGAATTGAAGGAATTTGACTGAGTTTTGTATGGATACAGAATATACTTTAATAGATGATGTAAGCAACTTGTTATTTTTAAGTCCCTCTTCATTTTTCTCTGTTCTCAGATAAATAGAGAAAATTGCTGTTCCCTAACACCATGTCCACATCCGGTCGTCCTTGCATCAAAGACAGCAAATGACACCAAAGGTAAGTTCGCTTTTTCGGTTAGGATTACAGAAAAATGGAACTATGTATTGCCAGTAAATAGTGATTTTTGTGAAACTGAAAGGGCCTCATATGCTGCATATAGTGTTGAAAAATGCTCTGTGGTAGAGACGGCCGAAAATCTGTCCTGAACAAATTACAAAACTAGTAACAACTAAAGCTGTGGTTGTGGCAAAAGAGAGTTGTGCCAATTGTCAATCTGAAGGGGTAAAATACTTACGCACGTGGCAGATAATGGCTTGTAAGTTTGAGTTTATTTGTGAGTTCTGGTTTTCCATGTACAATCTAGACAGTTTAGGGGGGCGAGTACTTTTGGAAAGTATTGTATGATACAGTTATGTTCTGCGGCCTTGTACCAAAAATGGGTCCGCTTTGCATGTGTTATAGTTATGTTTAGAGTTGGAGTCAAAGTCTGATTGAATTACAAACCATAGTCCACAAACATGAAATGAACGTAGTGTAAAGGTTCTGTTGCCCGGGCTGATTGTTGGGCAAATGAGTATTTATAGCTTGTGGTTGTTTCCATGCACAAGGGCCAGTCAATGAACAAGAAAACGTTCATTTGTCATCAGATTGCTATTGCCCACACATCTCTGTATAAAGGGGATTGTAGGCATGTAGGTATTAGATCACAACAGGGATGTGCAGGCTAGAATGATGAATTTGATTGCTGCACAAAGAATAAATTGATCATTTGTTGGATTCGGACCCTGAAATAATCAAACAATCTAAAGTCTCTGTAAACGAGTGACAATTACAGATATAGGCTGAGCTTTTACAGATCTGATCACAGGGTTCATGTTGGCTTGTGTAAAAGAGCCCTAAAGGCCTAGGAACGCTCATTCACCCAATAATCGGCCCATGTAAAAGCGCCAGCATAATGTGACCAGTGAAATCATTGTTTATAGGCCTCACAGGAGATGTACAGCCAATTACAATGCACTTTAATGCCCACACTTAAAATACAGCGATTGTTTATGCGGCTGTGCCGCACAGATCTTAATGCCTTCTGCAGGCACTGCAAGTGAGCAATCTAGCTGATCAGGCCATGTAAAAGAACCCGAAGGCCTGGGCTACACTGTGAGTGTTTGTAACACCACTAGGTTGGTTGATAACTACAGCTGTAGTCTACAAGGCTACATGAAGCTTAATGTGGGATTATACAGATTGGTAGATCTCTGGCAGTTTCTGGCAACAGTTGATCTGCAAACAAATTTCTTTCCCCGGAGTACCCATTTAAACTAAAATTTGTAGTAATACAATAAGTTGCAGTGTAGCCCTGGTTTAAATGACAGTACATAGTCACACATCTAACAGCAGACTTCTGTCTTTTTGTTTCATCTGACTTCCCATAATACACTGCTTTCTGCTAACTGGAAACTGGCAGAACCCTGGTTTTAGTTTTGTATTGTATAGAGAATATTGATGTTATTCAGTAAATTTGAAAATGACTCTCCTTTTTATCTAGACTTGCGTGGAATTTTGGTCAAAAGTAGAGTTTTTTTTTTTAAATAGTTTTCAATTGTTTTCCATGGAGGAATCATAACTGGTCTAATAAGTACTATGTTCTCTATTGTGACAGCTGTATTGTTGTGTCTCCCCCATTAATTGTACAGCTCATTATTATCATGACAATTCTGGATCTTTCTTGTGAATTTTCCACAGGAGTGTCAGCTAACAGATTTAGGGGGGAGCCTCTTTGTCTCTAGCTGAGACGATGTGTACTCTGTGTAATCTGTGAATGTGCATCTGGTTGTGTTATTAAGATTTCAGGAAAAAAAAAAATCTTATCCAGGGTGTGCCTGTGCAGATGGAGCAGATCACAGGACATTTAGTCAATTACTTCAAAAAGTTTTTTTTGTTTTTTTTTAAATACAAATCCCTAATCAAATGTGAAACAATAAATTGTCTATAAAATGTTATTAACGTGACCTGGAACACTGACAATGCATGGTATAGAGCAGATTTTATATGGGAAAAGATTCCGTGTAACTTGTCATGTATTTGTGGAAACCTCTGCTTAGTCTGGGTAAGTAGGCAAATAAGCAGTTCTACTCAAGGATTAAAACTATCTTTGTATGCTTAAGGGAGAGCTGTCAATCACTGAGTAGCACCGCCCACTTGGCCCAGAATGAACAGAGGTGTACATAAATAAGTCACCTTATCCTGAGTCTTTTTCCAAAACTATATATCAATCTGCTCAGTTCTTCCTGCTCTTGAACCTGATTCCTAGAGAATGCACTGCATTTACAATGTGATACAATTCTCTTTTAGCTGACAACTACTGAACTAAATATTACATGTTCCACAAAAAACAATCCCCCTGTTCTAAATAAATGGGCCACCTGTGCAGGCCTGTTTTATAGCGTTGGTTACAGATCAGGCTTAATGTTCAGTAAAGATGTTCTATAAGGTATGAAAGTAGTGGGTTGGATATCTGTCATGTTGAACATGCATTTCAGTCTTATGGCATCAAGTTATTGAGCATGAGGAGATGAGCAGATATATTGTTTTGTGGAAAAAGATTCAGTATAACTTGTCATTCATTAATGTCAATCTCTGCTGATTCGGGACTAAGTAGTCAAGTGAACAGTCCTACGCAGTGATTGACAAATGTCATATAGATGTGCTTATGGAGAGCTGTCAGTCACTGAGTAGCATCACCCACTTGACTACTAAGCATAAATTGTATAGAATGACAAGTAATACTTAATCTTTTCCCATAAGGGTGCGTTCACACGTACAGGATCTGCAGGCGCAGATTTGAATCTGCAGCAGATTTGATGGCCCAGAGTTACTTTGCATTGAATCTGCAACTTCAAATCTGTTGCCGATCCTGTACGTGTAAACGCACCCTATAACTATCTATAAATCTCATGAGGCCTGCAGATCAGACTGCTTGCTCAATGAAACAGGTCATGTACCCAGACTGACCAGTAGATGTGGTAATGCAGGTATTTTTCTTCTCTTTGGTATAATATAGAATGCAGGCAGTTTCTGGAGGATTCACTTGATGCAGAACATTCATCTCCACACACACTGAAGAGGGATCGGGCAAGTGATTCTGATCTGAACTACATGCCCCCTGAGGTACTGGATGAAATGATTTTCACAAAGGTGAGTTCTAACAGATGTTTGTGCCAGAAGGACAATATTCTTAGGGTATGTTTACACTGAGTAAAACAGGCGGAATTCCGCAGCGGAACTTTCTACCACAGAATCCCACCTGTCTCAGTGTGTCGTCTATGGGAGAGCATGCGATTGTTGGCAGACGCCACTCTCCGCTCAAAGAAGTGACATGTTACTTCTTCGAGCAGAGAGCAGCGGCAGTGGAGGAGCGTGCACCCTCTCATTCAACCAAATTGGGACACTGAGAACTGCAGGATTCCGCCGTATTTGCTCAGTGTCAACATACCCTTTATAGGGTATTGATGTATACAAAAAAGACAACAGGCGTGCAAAGCACTGGAATAAATATGGTGTTTGTTTTGGCATAGTGTAAAAAGCGGCATTTTGGCCACACAAAGCTGTTTGAGGAGTTTTCTGGGCAAAGTATACTGATCAGTTATCCATAGGACAGCTTATCAGTTGCTGATCGTCATGACCCCGCGTATCAGTTGTTCTGCACTTGCACTATAAAATGAAAGCGACCTGAAGCAATTGGATCTGATCATTATGTAATGGCCTGATGTTGTTGCTGGTCTTAGCTGCAGTTCCATTGAACAGAACCTGCAGATAGGTGTTACCACTGCTACACATTAAATGGAACCAGCTGTTTCTGGCTACGTGCACTGTGTAGAACAGCTGATCAGAGGGGGTGCCGCCTGTTGGCACACCGCTAATCAGTGACTAAAGGCCGTATTACATGGTCCAATGTGCCGGGGAAGCGAGCGCCAACCTGTCAGCTGAGCGCTCATTTCCTGCTTGCTGCACTGTGCTATTATATGCACAGACAGTAAGGAGCAGCAGGAAGGGCTGTCCGAACGACCCTTAGGTTGTTCTGGCAGCCCATTGAAATCAGTGGTGGTCTGCTGCCGCTACTCCTAGTACACAGCAGACTGATTGATTCATTGAATTCTTTCAACATGTTGAAAAATCTGTGTCAGCTGACATTGTGCATGTCGGCTGATCATTGTCTTACAACGTATGCTATTACTCTGAACGATAATTGTCCTAAACGGTCCATAATCATCCAAGTAAGGCCGATAATTGTTAGTTGTAATAGGGCCTTTTTATGCTATCTTGAGGATAGTTTATCAGTCTGTTTTGCCTGAAAACTAATTCATGGCTAACGGTGTAAATACAGTGAATTAAAAGGAGAAGTCCGGCCAAAATTTATTTTTTATATGTTATTTCTTATGGAAAGTTATACAATTTTCTAATGTACATTAATTATGGGAAATGCTCATATACTGCTATTTCCCTTAATTTAGTGTATCAGGAAGTGTTAGAATTCTCTCAGAACCAGTGACGTCACGACGAATGGTGTAATTCCTATGGAGTGTCCAGCAGGGGGCGCACTATATATAGAAGTCAATGGTACTCATTGACTTCTATATATAGTGCGCCCCCTGCTGGACACTCCATTGGAATTATAATGGATGTGTGTATGTAATGTAATGTTATGCACTGTACTTTGCGATTGAATACATTTATGGAATACTTTGGGGAGCAAGTGTCCTTGCTCCCCAAAGTATCCCATAAATGTATTCAATAAATACATTTGCAGGGCACCGAGCAGGGAGGGAGAGAAGTGCCATCTACCTCCCCCCTCCCTGCTCGGTGCTGGGAACATATAAAAAGTACCTGTGCTATCTTATCGCCGCCCGCGCCGCCGCTCATAGAAGTGCTGCCCGCGCCGCCGCCACTCACAGAAGTGCCACCTCCTCCTCGAAACACTATGGCCCCGTTGACTCTCCGCTGCCCGCGCCGCTGACTCCCTGCCGCCACTCACACTATCCGGCCGGCCACCGTTCTCTGCTCCTGCAGGCCGGCCGCGTCAGCCCTCACCCACCCCGGCCTGGGACACCAGGAAGCACCAGGAGCACCGTGCTCCCGGACGTTGGTTGAGGGCTCACTTCTATGAGCGGTGGCGTGGGCGGCGATAAGATAGCACAGGTACTACTCCTCCATTATCTGCAGATAATGGGGGAGTAGTACTTTGTATATGTTCCCAGCACCGAGCAGGGAGGGGGAAGGTAGATGGCACTTCTCTCCCTCCCTGCTCGGTGCCCTGCAAATGTATTTATTGAATACATTTATGGGATACTTTGGGGAGCAAGGATACTTGCTCCCCAAAGTATTCCATAAATGTATTCAATCGCAAAGTACAGTGCATAACATTACATACACACATCCATTGTAATTCCAATGGAGTGTCCAGCAGGGGCGCACTATATATAGAAGTCAATGGTACTCATTGACTTCTATATATAGATCGCCCCCTGCTGGACACTCCATAGGAATTACACCATTCGTCGTGACGTCACTGGTTCTGAGAGAATTCTAACACTTCCTAAAACACTAAATTAAGGGAAACAGCAGTATGTGAGCATTTCCCATAATTAATGTACATTAGAAAATTGTATAACTTTCCATAAGTAATAACATAAAAAATAAATTTTGGCCGGACTTCTCCTTTAATGGAGAACTCTGGGAAAAAATGATTTGGAAGTCGTCCGGTGAGAATGTGGTAAACAAGCTTTACTAACCTCTCGCCATGCCCCTGAAGCGTCACTTCAGAGGCTCTGGGACCCCCGCCGGAACTCATTTTCTCATGAGTTGCAATGTTGTCACCTGACTTGAGTGCCTGCTTAGCCAATCAGTGACTGGAGCTGTGTCCCCCTGCAGTCACTGACTGGCTGAGGGGGACAATTTATCATGACATTGCTACAGAAGCAGATCCAGGAGCCTGGCGGGGGTCACGGAGCGGTAAGGCAATGCTGTGGAGGCATGGGAAGAGATACAGTCATGGACGAACGTGTTGACACCTCTGAATTTTTTTCCAGGAAATGAAGTATTCCTCCCAGAAAATTATTGCAATTGCACATGTTTTGTTATACACATGTTTATTTCCTTTGTGTGTATTGGAACAACACAAAAAAGCAGTGGGAAAAAAAGGCAAATTTGACATAATTTCACGCAAAACTCCAAAAATCGTCCGGACAAAATTATTGGCACCTTTTAAAAAATTAGGGTAAATAACTTACTTTCAAGCATGTGATGCTCATTTAAGCCCACCTGTGGTAAGTAACTGGTGTGCGAAATTTAAAAATCACACCTGAATCCAGATAAAAAGGGAGAGAAGTTGACTCAATCTTTGTGTGTGTGCGCCGCACTGAGAACAGAAAGAGGAAAAGAGAACTGCCTGAGGACTGGAGAACCAAAATTGTGGAAACATATCAACAATCTCAATGTTAAGAGTCCATCTCCAGAGATCCTGATGTTCCTTTGTCCATGGTGCACAACATAATCAAGAAGTTTACAACCCATGGCACTGTAGCTAATATCCCTGGACAGAGGAGAAAAATTGATAAAAGGTTTCAACGCAGGATAGTCTGGATGGTGGATAAGCAGCCCTAATCAAGTTCCAAAGAAATTCAAGCTGTCCTGCAGGCGCAGGGTGCATCAGTGTCAGCTCCAACTATCCGTTGCCATTTGAATTAAATTAAACGCTATGGCAGGAGACCCAGGAGGACCCCACTGCTGACACAGAGACATAAAAATCTAGACTGCAATTTGCAAAAATGTTTGTAAGTAAGCCTGAATCCTTCTGGGAAAACATCTTGTGGACAGACGAGACCCAAGATAGAGCTCTTTGGTAAAGCACATCATTCTACGATTTATCGAAAATGGAATGAGGCCTACAAAGAACAGAACACTGTTCCTACAGTCAAATATGGTGGAGGTTCAAAGATGTTTCGGAGTTGTTTTGCTGCCTCTGAAACTGGGTGTCTTGACTATGTGCAAGGCATCATGAAATCTGGATTTTGGGTCAGTGTAGGGCTCGGTGTCAGAAAGCTGGGTTTGTGTCCTAGGTCATGGGTCTTCCAGCAGGACAATGACCCCAAACATACTTCAAAAAGCACCCAGAAATGGATGGAAACAAAGCACTGGAGTTCTTACGTGGCCAGCAATGAGTCCAGATCTAAATCCCATTGAACACCTGTGGAGAGATCTTAAAATTACTGTTGGGAGAAGGCATCCTTCAAATATGAGAGACTTTGAGTAGTTTGCAAAAGAAGAGTGGTGCAAAATTCCAGCTGAGAGGTGTAAGAAGCTTGTTGATGGTTATAGGAAGCAATTGATTTCAGTTATTTTTTTCAAAGGGTGTGCAATCAAATATTAAGTTGAAGATGCCAATAATTTAGTGCCAATAATTGTCTCATTTGCCTTTTTTTTTCCTGTGTTTTTTTGTGTGTTCCAATACACACAAAGGAAATAAACACGTGTACAACAAAACATGTGTAATTGCAATAATTTTCTGGGAAAAAATTCAGGGGTGCCAAAACTTTCGGCCATGACTGTAAGTAGAATTGGTTTATGTTCCCCCCATGCCTCCTTTAAAAGATGTTTTTACCGGACTTTTCCTTAAATATTTAGGTATTCACATTGTCATAAATGATGTTACAACAGTAAAGTGGTATTATGACTCTAATAAAGCTCACTATGAAGGCCAAATGTGATATGGGTGGATAACTGCTTATTGTTAGCTTGAACTACTTCTAAGTACATTATAGCAAAACAAGACAACTTTCAAAAGGAAAAAAAAGGCATACTCCTGCAGATCCCACAGTGACATCACCCAGTCCTCCCACTGCACCAAGCAATATAAAAATGTATATGGATGAATAACCCCTTTTAGAAGATCTTGTTATAACAAAGAGGCAGAAAATGAGAAACACTCTTCAGGGAGGCATATAGGGAGTACTACTCTAATTTACAGAACACTAAAGCAGTATTAACCTTACAGTGGAAAAAATCTTCTGGGAAAGATTTTCCATTTAAAGTATTAAAAAAGGAGAGTTTAGACAGCGTGATATCATCTCCTAATGTCTAGGTCCTCAACCTCTCTGAAGTTTGTGAGGCCCACTCTGCGACCACTACCGTCTCCTCCCCTTGCCTAAAGTCCTCCAACATCAAAGTAGCTGTTCTTTAATTTACATGTTCTTTTAAGTTTTACCTATAAGAAACAAAAGAAAATGTGTTCTGTATATACTGTATGTAAGTGTTTAATAATACGGGAGTATATAGCTTACTTCCTATCTCCCGTAGGCAGGGATTACAACAATGCTTCTTACAGAAGGATGAGTACAGGGTGAGATCACTTCCTGCTCTGTGGTGTTGCTTTTTTTTTTTTTTTTTTGCGAGAATGGAAACTATTATTATTTTATTTATTATAGAGAATGACAGAGCAGTCCAGATTAGTAAGCGCACAGTCAGAAGTAGAGCGCCTTGAAAGCAGAAAGATATTACACTGTACAGACCTGAACAGCATCATAGTGTAACGGAGTGACTGCAGGGTGATCCTTTTACTACAGAGCTGTTTGTGTACATGCTTAAAGGCTTTGTGGAGCTAATGTCTGGCATGTGTCTGCATATATGAATGCCAAGACACATACTGGGATCATCATTTTTTTTAAGTGACTTTGTAAACATGTTGTGTTGGAAAGAAAAAAAACCCCACCAGTCTCTTCATAAGCGCTAATGCAAACTTGGTGTAAGACTACAACATGATTCAAGAGTTTACGCGCTTCTTGTCTCATAAAGACAATTCCTGTTCATATGCCCTAGTAGGGTATATGGACATCAGAGGGGTCGCCCATGAGGATCCCCTTCTATGATGCAGAATAAAGAGTTACTCCGTATGAGCAGACTTATTCCCCGTCTTACATTGCCAGTCATTCATCTAAACCATGTCATACTAGATAAAATGCCAGGCTGGCCACAAATTTCCCCACCAAGCCGGCGGGTGGAATGGCTTCATTTACACTTTCATTAGCTGTCAGCCAACGTCTGTCTGTCTCTCTCTCTCTTCTATCCCAACTTCCCCAAACACGTGATCATTTGGCATGGTTGAACATTCATGTATTCTGATGGGCGAGGGGTAATCTTCTTTTTGACTATAGGACAGACTTTTGATTGTTTGGTAATGATTATGCAGGTTATTACTTTCAGGTTATATCATTTTTTTAGTCATAGAAGACTAATTTGTGCCTTGTCTACTTCCAGCTTGAAGACGAACAGTCTATGAGCAATGCTGCCAGCTCTGGCTCAGAGGACACTTCATCCCTAGAAAGGAACTCTTCCCATGGAAGTGATATTTCCCTTCCCCGTGCCTTAACTGAGAGAAAGTACAGAGACTTGGACAGCAGCACCTTGGCTGCATCTGGAAATATCATGGCATCTGGGAAGACTGGAACAGAAGGAAAGGAGAAGGACAACATGCCAGGAGTATCTCCACACACTGTGCAATCCAGGAGCACAGTTCGCTCTCTATCACCTTCCAGAAGACATAGCTGGGAGCCTGGGAAACACAAAGGCAATAACGCTGATATCAGCCACAGGAGGTAGGATAATATTACGCTTTTAACTGATGGGTGCAAGCGCATGAGTAAGCTGCGGTCATGGATGGATCATGGATGGGATCAGAGTCCTAAGGAAATCTTTCACGTTGTATTCTAAATCAGCAGACTTGGCCAACCTTTATCTACCATGTATGGTGACAGGAAGTACAAAGCAGTAGGCAGCAATGTACGCCTTTTGTGGCATAAGTATTGGTTTATATGTATGTTACGTTACATTAGCAGCTTTTTGTGTAGTTAGCACAAAGCTGGTCTAAGAGAGTGATATGCAGTATCTCCTTGGGAAGATCACCAAGCTAACAGTCTTATAGGCTATGCAATGCCTGCTAGGAAATAGTATGCAACGTAGCTCTCCTCCAGAGGGAAAGGAAATGGCTCTCTAGTGCCACCTCATGATACACAGGCTCTGTCAATTGTGCAAATGTCATGCTCATTCATAGGCAAAAAATGTTTTTTTAGAAAAAGTATAGTTCAACTTTTTAAATGTTTTGCCTTTTTTTCAAATTGTAATTTAACCTCTAGGTGGTGCTGTTCTGTTATGGCTTTTTACATGGGAAACTACACTGCATGGCTCATAAGTAGGTTCTATGGGGATTTCACATATTTATTTCATAATAACATTGATTTCCTTTCTCTAAGTTGCAGTTTGGAGGGTCTCGCTGGTATTGAAAGCAAAACAAGGGAGTCCTCTTCTGCTGCAAGCAGGCTGTGTGGTTCACCATTCAGGGGAGAGGATCGAGGGTCATTAACTTCATTGACAGAGGAGGAACGAGTGCCTGATCTGGGGACTGACAGAGTTTCCAAACATAAGGTACGTTATTTTCCACCTTCTTATTTGTAATAAGTGATATTAACATTTGTTTGCATTAAGTACTTTTGCCATAACAATTTTTGCAGGACATTGTCTTTGGCTTTTGGTATGTACTCTATATAGAGTTATAAAAAAGAAGCTAATCTATAGTACCTTTTCTTCTAGATTGACGAGCGGTCATCAGGCAACGTGGTCAGCTCTGGCTCAGAGGACACTTCTTCTCTAGAAAGGAACTCTTCCCATGGAAGTGATGTCTCTCTTTCTCGTACTTTAATTGAGAGAAAGGACAGTAACCCATTGACTGCTTCTGGGGAGAGAGAAAATGACAAGACCGGGTTATCAGAGAATGAAGGAGAGGAGATGGACAGCATAACAGAGGTGTCCCCACATGCGCTTCGCTCCAGGAGCACCATCCGCTCTTTGTCTCCTTTTAGAAGACATAGCTGGGAACCTGGGAAGCATAAAAGCAATAATGCTGAAATCAACCGCAGAAGGTAAGAGTCATGGTCAGTCAGCTGTTCTCTCACTGCTTCTAAATGTTTTATGTTGTTTTTTGGTTCCCGCCAGCATTGTTAGAGGAATAATGGGCACTACTGCAATGATATTGAAAATATTTTTTTTTTCCAGGTGTATGACTTGTTTGTTGAGTATTGTTGAGTGCAAGTTAATATAAGCAAAAAATGTTAAAATGAGTGTTCCAGCTAAAAGCATTTATCATCTAACTTAATAGGTGGTTAACGCTAGATCCAGCCAGTGTAGCCTCCCCCCAATCATCAGAAAGGCGATCTTCCTTGCCTGTCACTTTAAGACCATGTGGCACCATCCAAAGACCTGAGGCACCGAAGAAAAGAGCCATGGGTAGTTGGCTATCTTCACTATCATAGCATAGAACAGCAAGCCATGTTCACTAATGCTTCTGGATTTAGGCTCCTTCTAGCTGTGTTCTTTAGTTTAGGGGACTGAAATACCATTTTCTGGCAGTTATTGGGGGTCCTGACAATGAGGCCCCATTGATTTAGCATTGGTCACCTTTCCAGTAGATCAGTAACAATTGTCTTTAACTGGAATACCCATTTAAACCATATGTCCGTACAGACCAAAAGAGGTGAGAAATATCTGATCTCTTATTTAAGTCTATATAAAAAAAAATAAGCAACTTTAAACAGCAGTCTATTGTATGGACATGTTTCTTAAGAATGATCATAGCCTAGGAGGAATAGTTGTCTTCCTGGAATGGGTGAAGGATTCACATCCTGATATATTATTTCTAGATCAGATGGCATAGTGTGTAGTGTAATACCTTACAGATGACCCTACATTATGTTGTAATGACTCTTCTGTAATCTGTAATTTGGCACAATTACGTGTATCCAGGATTTCCATGTTCTCTAGCAGCTTAGTGCTCAGATGTGTGCTGTCTGTTGCTGGGTTTAGCTGTGTTAACAGTGAGCTTCTGATACTAATGCAGTCCATGATTGCCCCAATGCCAGCTAATGTATGACAGGCAGGACCTGATGACGTCTACCGCCAGTGGACTTATGTAGTATACAGCATTGCTTTGATGAAATTGAAGACTGTCCTGGAGCATTGTAGCAGCGCGGTGCTGCACTACTGTGAGAGTATGTGTATCTGTACATGGGTGCAAATGGGGGCAACCAGCAAGTCTCTCTAATTTCACTGTCTCTAATTCTGCCTTCTCCTGTCCCATGATTTCATCCATTCTCTTCTGACCAGTGCTGATCCATCTCAACGATTCATTTTCAGTTCATTGCGAGTTCTGGGGGATGTTATAAAGAAGCCAGCTACTCATAGAAGAAGGTATCAAAAATAACAATCCATCTCTTTATGTATATACCTCTACTAACACTGGTAATGCAACCAAAGGCAGCCATAACAATAATGGGAATCACTCTTGCTCTATTATCATTTTACCTCTTCAAATTAAAGCAGAGAAACCCCAAACCAGACGCACTGACCTATTGCCTATATATACCAAACAGTGTGCGGGTGCCATGCTCGCCAGCCTAGTATAAGACACGTGTCTATATATTGTATCATTCACTCTATGAAGAGAACCATTTAATACCTAATGTTAGGAAACACTTGTCAGTTCTCTAGCATGGATGTTATTGTCTACATAGGTGAATCTCTAAAGTTTTTCCATTGATTATTTTTCTGTCCACCAATAGACTTGTTTCCTGTGTTACCATTATATATATATATATATATATATATATATATATATATATATATATATATATATATTTTCATTCATATTCTATTAACAATCACATTTCACCCTCTCTTTATGGTTGCTCCTCTCAGCATGAGCTGGTGTCCCGCAGATGCACAATTCACTTCTATAGGTGGTGACTTTAATAATAGAAGGTATAGTATTTCTGATACGGCAGGGGTACTACACACCAGGGTGCCTTGTGCTTTATCTTTGCTCAGGCCGAAAGCTATTGCTAAAAGTTGCTGTAGTATCTTAGTAGAGCATCTTAATAGTTTGCATAGTAGAGGCAGTATCCTTTGGATGGCTTTAGAGTATTTTACCGGGCATAGAGCTGCCTCTATTTTGCCATTAGGTGTTTGCCATTAGGTGTTTGGTATGCTGTCCGCAAGGTTTGTAACTTATTCCGCTACTTTGGCCTGTCCTGCTTGTGGCAGTGTGTGTGCTTCATTGGCAGATGGAGTATATTAACAGAGTATGAAACCTAATACGTTGCCTAGCTTTGCATTGCATTGTGTGTGACATGTTTGCTGTGTTCTTGACCACTTACATGCGGTATATTCATTGACTTTGTTGTATGCAAAAATGTCCTTCCTACATAAGGGCTCAAAAGGTCCTTTTGCTTAATGTCTATGGGGGAGATTTATCAAAGGGTGTAAAATGTTGACTGGTGCAAACTGCCCACAGCAACCAATCACAGCTCAACTTTAGGCAGTGCTGAAAGGAAAGCTGAGCTGTGATTGGTTGCTGTGGGCAGTTTGCACCAGTCTAAATTTTACACCCTTTGATAAATCTCCCCCTATATCTTTTATATATTTCCTGCTAAATGTCTGTTATTCCTTGTCATATTGACTGTTGACTGTCTAGTGAATTTATCTGTTCTCTGTTTGCTTAGTTACAGCTTGGAAGGCCTTGCTGAGAAGAACGCACCTGCCGCCCATGACTCCACTTTTGTCACAAAAAAGCAGACCGGAGTGCTGTACAAAAGAGAGGATCATGGGTCCTTGACTTCTTTGACAGAAGAAGAACAAGAGCCAGATCAGAGGATTGGCAGAACTTCCCATCATGTGGTATGCAATAAGGCCCAAAATATGTGGACACTTACATTGCTTGTTTAATATCCTATTTCATACCTAGGGACATTGAGTTTCCCACATTTTTGCCGGTGATGCCTTTTTTTGGTAGAATCTGGATATGATTACACATTTATCATTGGTGCGGTGGAGCACTTAATGGCCTTGCAAAAATATAGTGTTGCACTATAACCAATGTTGGATCATGACTTTGCTCTGTTCTGTCTTGACAAGTTCTTTTTAAGTCCTTGGCAAACCCATTGTGCATAATCTTCATTCTGTACACGAGTAGCAAAGGATCTTCTCTAAACTGTTGCTGGAATGACTATATGTGCCGCAGCAATAAGGTTCCTCCTCCACACTACTCAGAATCTTGGCCCAAACCACGAAAACCACCCATTATAGCTCCTTTTAAAGAAAATACCTTGGTACTACATAACCAGTCAAGCACGGGTTAGTGTTTTCGACTGCAACATAGTGAAGTGAAATTCATCACTTTAGTGAAGGCATTTCCAACCCTTCATAGTCCATTGGCATTGTTCTTTCTGGTTGATGTTTGACATTGATCAGCCTTATTCTTGGATACTTAGCCATTAAATCACAGTCCACAAAGCTTTTCACAAACTGTTCCTATCCAGACACTGTTTCCAGAAGCTGCTTTTCCAGCTGTTGTGGGTCCAGTTTTGTGCAGTTATATGCGCTGTGGCAAATCTGTTCTTGCCCCGAGATGTTTCCATTTCAGAATAACAACAAGGGTTTAAGCATAAAAATAGGCATGAAAAATACAAAAGAAAAAGCTCAATAAAATGTGTTCTCCACATGGCTTTCTTGGCCCTCTTGTGGCACTCGCTGTCTGCATTCCTTTATTGAGAAGGAAGTTCATACTTGGCTTTTTGCTGTGATTTTTCTTCTGCTGAAAATGAGGAGACACCAGTTACCTAATCCTTAGTGTACATTTTATTACAGTATTTCTAGTTAGCATTTTGATGTTTAGGTCATACAGTAGATAGTTGTTGTATTGATGTTTGTGTTTTACTATTGGTTTTAACCTATAGTAGAAATATAAATGGAGCATGACTAGAGCCCCTTATCACTGTCCTTAAATTCTATGCACTTCTGATGTTAAGTTTCCATACAGAAATAAGCAGTGGCATTACTTTGGATGTAAGTTGCACTGTCTATATGGTACTGATCCTGAACCACAGGTGGTTAATATTACATTTTAGCGTCCACACTTCTGCTCTGCAGGATGGTTGGCAGATACACCCCATGTGAACTGCTCAGTAGACTGCTAAAACTTGCTGTTGGAAAGCTCAGATGAGACCCCCACCAATCGGGAAAATGAGCCTGGAGGAGCGTGCAGTAGCACCATCCCCATCTCACAGTGATCTCCATCTAAGTGGCACCATTATAAGTCCTGCCACCAGGGAAGTGAAGCACAATACCATCCATTTTTCTCCTCTTATTCTCCTAATTGGACTCAGATCGATCAAAACTTAAAATGTCTGTGACACATCAAAAGTTTTTCTTAATGCAAGGTATGCTTAAAAACTAAGCTCAGGCTTCCTGTTCTGTCTGGGGAGATAGAGGAGGCTGCTGGAAAATGATCTGTACAGCATTGCAGCGAAAGGTGACACCAGTGTATAGCAAAGTCAGTAGGAGCTCTGAAGGTCACACAGCATGCTTACAGCAGTGTCTTATACAATAGGGTCTACAGATGTTCATTGTGTCTGTCTGGCTTGCTGTAAAGCAGATCACTAAATGCTGTTAAAACAAAACTAAGGCAAGATGGCTGCCCTTTAATAATGTACACAAGACAAAAAACAAACAAACGAACAGTAAGTCAGAAAATAGAAACAGATTGTTTTTGTAACTGGATCTAACATCTAAGTAATACATTCCCCTTAAACATTTTGTTGTATATTAAAGAAAATCTGTAGGCTCCCCTGACAATTTACTACCACCCCCCCCCCCCCACCCCCCGCAAAAAAAAAGGGCAGTTCACCATTGTGTTGCCATGGTCATTCCATGTGCAGTTCCAGGGTCTAAATAGTGTCTGGTGCCATCCATGTTGTCATTGTTAGATCCCAAATATTAGGTCAATATAGGCTTAATATTCTTTCTGCATGTGTATGTTTATGCCAGAATGAAGTTAATGACTTTTTTCTGTGTATTTGTAGGTGTGCGAAGGAACAGAAGATCATGACTTGATTTACTCTGGATCACTTGGTTCTTCTCGTCTGTCAAAGTCAGTGTCGCTGTCGGCAATTGCGAATCCACTTATGGAGGGTGAGCATTTCTACCACTGTCAATTCCTCACACTTAACATACATCCTATTTCAGTCGGCCACATGTCTCCCTGGCATGTATCTACACATAAGATTATTGGTGTGATTGACACAAGTCCAATGTGAAGTACCAAGGGAAGTAGCAGCTCTGGATAAATGAACAGCTTTTTGCTCTTTGCTCTAGTTCAAGGACTTTCTCCACGATTCATTTAGGACTGACCAATTCTCTTCTTCTCTATAAATATTACTAGACAAACCCCTAATGATCCATTACCAGTGCGGGTTATGCCTGATAATTTGCCATCCTCCGGCCTCTAACATGAAATGTATGCATCCATTCTTAGGCATACAATGCATGCTTGTTTATCACAACCATGGTTAATTTCCCATTTCGACCATTGTGTTTTATTCCGCATTCTGTTCTCTTCGCTAACAAAGTTACTGTTGTCCCAGGATTCTTTAAATAGACCCATAGACTACAGATGAACACAAAGCAATATAGTTGACCCCCCCCCAAAAAAAAATAAATAAATAAATAAATAAAAAATAAATAAATAGCTATATATGCAGGTACTGCTGCTCCATTCAACTTTATATGCCTGGAGAAGATACCATAGAGTTGAATGAAGTGTCAGCATGTGCTGCACCATTTAAAAAAGGCAGCACAGAACCCATATTCTTGTGATCAGTGGGGGTCTCAGAGGTTGGACCCCTACTTGTCAGACACTCTACACCTCTGCTGCAGATAGGTTTTCTCACTCAGCAACCTATTTAAAAGGATTTTTGCTGTGGTAGTTCCATTTTGTCAGGTTTGTTTTTTGATAGTGATCATGGGGTATCCAACTGTTGGGATCTAGAGCATTTAGCTTCACTCGCTGACTTGTTGCAGGATAGGGTTCTATAATTTTTTTATCAAACCCATCTCCTGCAGTGAGATGGTTGGAGAAGCTGCACACTTATCAGCTGGTTTGCTGATTTGTGGAGGTCCCCAACTAATCAAAACTTTTGACATAACTATGTGACAAGTCAAAAGATTTTTTTAAAGTGACAGAAATGCTCTGCAGTGTACACTGAATTTAATGACCTGTCCGTGTAATACAGAAGCATACTTGTAGCTTTTCTGTTTTGGCCAGTTAGGGTCCTGAACAATTCCCTCTATTAACATTAGATTTTTGCAATCCAAACAAACCCTGGGACACCTCTCTATTTTCATTGGCACCACAGTAAGATAACGTAGGTTGGTGCTATCTGTCACATTTCATATTCCTCAGACCGCACCTCTGCTTCTGCCGCCCATTCTTTGTTTTTCTTGCTTAGTTTGAATGTGCATGCTCTAACATCTGCTGTTAACCCACTTCTCAGTCCAGGGTCGGATACAACCAAAGAGGCGAATATCCTTCTCCTTCAGCATCTCTCCGCTTATACCTAAGTCTAAACATGTCTTTTCTATTGGCACCTCGTCCAGTGAGGACGAGTCAGATAGTAAGTAAATGCTTCCGCTGGCGTGCTCTGTGTTTCCTTCGCCTTTCCAACCACTGCGGTGCATTATCTGTGTGCTTTGCTCGCTCATTTATAAACAGTTGTGCTATTTAAACTCGCCTTTCAGCTCACACTGGGTGGTCCTCCAATTCCAGGGTCCTCTATGTTCTAGATTTTATTTATTTTTTTTTTTTTTTACATTATCGCATGTTAATGATGGTGGGATAGTACAGCCCTCCACCCCGGTCTCATGTAAATATACTTTTAGTAGGGGAAAACTCTTTTTGTTCCAAAAGAAATAGTCTGTTATTACGAGTTCTCCTGTATGGTGAAGGTGTCTGCTTGAATACTGTATTTCCCCTACCTGGACCTCTGAGTGAGTGTGACTTGGGAGATCGAATATTGGTGTCTGGGCTGCAATTTCTTTCCATGTTAAATGTCTTTTATTGATTTGGGTATTTTTAATTGTTTTCTATTATGTAATGCATTAATGTATTTTTATTTTTTTTTTATTTTACTTTGTAGGCTCTAATTTTTATATCCCCATATACCCCCTGTTCATCAGTGCACCAGCACAAAAAGCCCTAAAGTTCCAATCCAATGTCTCATATAGTAACCCGCTTCAAAGTTCATCAGATAATAGATTTTATAAACTAAGTTATTGATTTGCTGCTTAATTTTTTATGCTATTTTACATCTCTTGCAGGCTCACGACCCTTAAATATTGGCAGCAGTTCTTTGGCACATAGGTAAATTGTTTTGTGTTTTTTTGTTTATTTACTGTGTCTGCATGGCTATATGTTGGTTGTTTTTTTTTTTCTTCCATAACAAAACTCTTGTCTGTATTTTACCTGTCTATAGGAATTTTTTATATCTTTTTTTTTTTCCTTCCCCTTATCCACTGCCGTTACTGAAGCTTTTAGCTAAAAGTTCTTACTTCCTTTTTTTTTTTTTTTCAATTGGGCCTACAGTCTGAAGAAAGCATTCATTCTGCATTTGAAACAATCTGAGGCATAAAGTTTTGAATACCCTTTGTTGTGTGCATGGAGGCTATTTGGAAAAGTCTCTCTCTCTCTCTCTCTCTCTCTCTCTCTCTCTCTCTATCTATCTATATATATATATATATATATATATATATATATATATATATATATATATATATATATATATATATAATTATTTTGTCATTTTTTTCTTCATCCTTCCAGAAATCTTTAAAAAATAAAAATCCTTTTGAATGCCACCAATCTCTAAATTTAGTAAATTTACAGTTTTTAGATAGTTACAAAAACTGATTATTTCTAGTCATTGCCTTACCCAACTTTTTCACACCTCTACTTCCACCCTGTAAGCATTGTACAATGTGAAGAAACCTTGCACAAGTGGCAGATTATTTCTTCACTCTTCCTAGGACATTTTCAGCACATTCTTATGAATGGTTGAAACTATTTAGTAGAGGTTTAGGTTATCGCTAACTAACCATTGTGTGTTTTTAATTTTAATTTTGAATAACTTTTTTTTAAATACTTTTTTGCTTTGGATATTTGTTAAGCAGAGTCCCCCTATGTATTACAGCTGCCAAAATACTAAATACTGTTTCTCAACACCCCTTCTAGCATATCCGAGGAATGTAACCAGTTACCACCAAGCCCTTCTCAGAAGGACCTAGAGGGCAAAGGTGTGACTAAAGTAAGCCGCACGTTTAGCTACATCAAGAATAAAATGTCCAGTGGTAAAAAAACAAAGGTGAGTAATTCTAGCATGGGGGGTAAATTGTCATATTGCATTTATAGATATATTGACTAGTTGTGTTTTAGGTGCATCGGAATTGCTCCGATTTTTACCTTTGTGCAGATAAAATCCTCAGCAGAATGCAGTACAATGGCAAGTGGTCAGAGCAGAAACAAGGGTCACAGTGCTCCAGGTGGCGTTGTCTTGAAGTGATCACTCAAGGTCTTAGCAGTCGGGCCCTCATCCATCACAACTTCTGATATGTCACTATGTTTAAGTTCACTTTAAATACTGATAAGAAAAAAATCTTTTAGATGGCACTTCTGTGTCTAAGGTGGTGCTCGCAGTAAGAAAAGAATCACACAGTATTATAAAAGTTCATTCTCGGCACTCACCATCATGCTTCATAATTTTTATTGTAGAAAAACCCCATCAAAAAAATATACAACGGCAAAAGGACGTTTCGGCAAAATGTCCTGTTGCCATTGTATATTTTTTTGATGGACTTTTTTGTACAATAAAAGTTATGAAGCATGATGGTGAGTGCTGAGAATGAACTTTTATAACACTTTAAATACTAACGCTGCAAAACATTACAGACATTTTTTGTGTAACCCCCTTGTGGCTGTTTTGTCTGCGTTGTGCAGAGCCATGATACCTGCACCCATAAATGTCTATGATGCCCTAAAAAAATAAAACAGAAGCAATCCTTGCTTCTAGGGGAGAATAGAGTATCCTACATCTATTACCAGTAGATAGATTGCTCATTGATCCATAGTACAAAGCTGCAGGGACTCACTGTACAGCCTGTTTCTCAGCCTATAGTTATGTGCATAAAGCCTTAGCTTGGTGCTAAGAAATCCAGCCTGTAGCTGTGTGTTCCTTGAACTGTGTGTACCCTTTGTAGTGTCCACTTATTGACATGACCATGGCAGTAGTATTCTGTTTGTTTGCTTTATTAATCTGCAGGAGCATACATTGTGTACCACTAATATTATTGCACGAGGAGTATTCCAAGGCACACCTCCCACACATCTACAAACATGGAAGTCTGTTGAGTACGGACATGTTGTATTTGTTTTATCTAGCCGCAGATGGCAGTGATGCAAGCTAAGCCAGTTCTCTTTTTTGTTCCTCTCCGACACTACAAGTAGCCTTCTCTTCACTGTAAAGTCTGAAAACAAACATTCTTACAGAAGATGAAGCTGTTCTAGTGTATGTCTGATAGAGAGTCCGAGACACGAGGGAGGTGGCATACGCTGTTAAGTATAAAGCAACCACTGTTTATCCTTTCTGAAAACAAGCGGAACAAGAAAAAGAAAATGCCTGAAGGTTTATTTTTTCCTGTAGCTTTATTAATCTACAATGACAGGAAGTGACAGATGAGCTTTGCAAGTCTGTGCCTAGGCATGCCGCACCATGTCAGCTGTAGCCTCCTCTGTTCTGAATCTGTATACCTGTAAGTATTAGACAGGTACTCTGCATCTCTCGCTTCAGAAATGAATGGAGCTGTGAGATGCTTGGCTCACTGAGGCGTATTCAGTAATACAATCACAGCACTTAACAGGTGTGAATACATTGAAAAGATGGGCGTTCAGGTTACCATCACCACTTTTAGCGACACTAACAAAGCAGCCTGTAACAAAAGGTTGGTGTAACTTGCAAGTAAGACGGTGTGAGAAATACGTATATAAACTGGAACCATCAGACTTAAAGGAGAAGTCCAATAAAGATTTTTAAGAAAGTATTGTATTGCCCCCCAAAATTTATACAAATGACCAATATACACTTATTATGGGAAATGCTTATAAAGTCACCATGTTATCCAGGAAGTGAAGCCTTGATGCAGTAGTAAGTGCAGGGAAAAAGGCTCTTTATGTGCATTTCCTGTAATAAGTGTATATTGGTGATTTGTATAACTTTTAGGAGGCAATACAATACTTAAAAAAAAGATTTTCCCCAGACTTCTCCTTTAAAGGGGGACTCCAGAGAAAAAAAAGATATTTCAACTAATCTATTACCATAAACTTGTAAATAACTTAAATGTAAAAAAACAAAAAAACAAACTCAAGTCTTCCAGTACTTATCAATTGCTGTATGTTCTGCAGGAAGTGGTGTATTCTTTCCAGTCTGACACGGTGCTCTCTGTTGCCACCTCTGTCCGTGACAGGAACTGTCTAAAGCAGTAGCAAACCCCCGTAGAAAGCCTCTCATACTCTGTATAAAATATCAGTATAACTTGAATTTAAGGCATTTTTCTTCCGGAGTTCCCCTTTAAGATCTCCTATTTCTAAGAAGGTGTTTGTTATCCGCAGATATTTAACTTTTTTTTTCCTTTGCAACTGTTTGATTTACCCCAATATTTAAATTTTTTAAGGAAAAATAATTTCAGAAAGGGGGACAAAATATTGAAAGTAATTTATAATCTAGCAAAAGTTTACTAAGAAAAACCATTGTGCTCTACCATTGCCTGTCTACCTGATCTTCGTTGTAGACACAGCAATAAGGGGCTACATTTCTGCATCCTATTCTGAGGCAGAGCATTGTGAGCCTATATATTTTTCACACACACCAGCAATGAGAGAACCCATGTAGCCATACCTCTTGGCAGAATATCCATTTCGGTAAGAAATCATTAGGTCTACAGTAAAGCAGAAGATATTACCATAGTTGTGGGTTATTAAAAAGCAGAAGTTTTTTTTTCCACTTCCTTCCTTGCTGTGTCTTGCCTTTAGATGATTACAGAAAAACATCAGTCCGTCGTTATGTCCATGGGCTGTAGTTTATACCCACCTTCTGTATATGTGGAATCTAGTCCGGGGGCAGGATGTCGTGGTGTAAATTTGATTTGCCACAGATTAGAATAAGATATGTAGGATCATGGTATGGCGAGGTAAGGGCAGATTTCTCTACTCTGGTCTTGTCCTCATGCTGTATGAGGTTTTGTATGAAGACTGATGCGGTCATTTTACTTTTATTAATCTATGTAATGTATGGTTGTTATATTTGTCTTGTGTATTGTTTTCGGCACTTGTAACATAATGCCAGGGGTGCCCCTTTGGAAATCTGTTACTGCACTGTAACAAGGAAGCACACACTGTATTGTGGATTTGGTGATTTGCCACTGAGCAATCAGACTTTCGTTGATCGGGGATTGCTTGTGTTACAGTTGTGAGTTTTTAAAATGTTTGAGGAGTTGTAGAAGTTTAGTATAAATGTCAATGGGCTTGTTCCCCCATCTTGTCTAGAGATATAATAAACTCCATACATATTTAGTTTCCATAAGTAATTGACATTACCCGATCATATTCTTCAATGCAGTATAAAATATGAATACTGTGCATCATTTCTGCCTATTGCCCTTGTTCTTACAGTACTTTGACTGTCCATATAATTGTAGGTTTTTCTGTGCATGCGATTCTACAATCACCTGTGATGCTAAAGGTCTGGTTATTTGTGGGGACTCTGTGATGAAGACATTCTAGCTGGGATTTTTCTCTTTAATATTGGGTTCCAATCCTGAATATACCACAAGGTTGTGAACTGCAGAGCCTATGAAGAAAGATTGATGCATGCTGTATTCTTATCACTCTCAGGCTAGGTTCATGTTTTTCCTTTATTTTGCCTTTATTTTACTGTGTGTGTGATCCTAGCCTTATGGTGTTTTTTTCTCTCTAAGGCCAGTTTCACACATACAGGATCCGCAGCAAATTTGATGCTGTGTTCAGTTATTTAAATCAAATGTGCTGTGGATCCGCACCATCAAATCCGCTGCAATACAGTATACAGTATACTCCAGACCTATCATGAAAACTCTGTCAGATTGTGTTGGTGCTAGCTCTATCATATGGTATTGTGCATCTATGATTGCCCTCTACAGAAGCTTTCTCATATCTTTATAATGTACTGTACACTATATATATCTTTACATGTGCACATCTTTTCTGCTAGTTTCCTGCCAGTCAGCTTTTGTTTGTTAGCACATTAGGCATTTTTTTTAATATATCTATCTTAATTTTTACTGTTCCACAGGAAAAGGATAAGGCAAAAGATAAAGAAAAGGAGCCCAGTGAGAAAAGCAAAGAGAAGCACAAAAGCAATGGACATGTATTTGTCTCCGCAGCAATGATGGATACCCTAACATGCAAAAGCTGCGACAAACATTTTACCAAAAAGCCTGGCTATGTGTGTCAAGGTAAGTCTCTAGATGTCTGTACCTCTCGCACTTGTCTTTCAGAACTTGTTTTGAAGGAAATGGTTTCACAACATGTTCACAAGCAGACGTTTCCCTTTTACTGTTAGATGCGGACAGCTGGCCAGTCCATTGTGTCTTTATAGTGGGGGGTCACTATGTAGGCATTTTATAGTGCAGCCCAGTAACTAATAATCTATGGGGAGAAGGTTTACAGCGTCTATGATTTTTGTTCCCTCTCTTTTTCGGAATCTGTTAGCTGTCAGTGGTTGACACTGTCTTGCTTTGGTCAGGGCCGCTTTTCAGTTTGGTTCTAGTACTTTTCACATCTGAGCATTAGTCTCAGCAGACTGCTACTACAGTGTATCTATGTAGGGAAAATATATCAGCTTGGTACCTCATTGACCAGACCTGATACAAGTGGCGGTTCATACTGTAGGTGTATACAGTGCATGTATGTTTATGTATATATGGATGTTTGTTCACTGCGCTCATCCTCAGTGTGACTAGTGATTCATGCTCTGATGTTCAGTAACAGTCTGTACAGATACACACCAGCAGGAAGACTGGTTTGGTCAGAATTATGTAACTGGTCCTGTGATGCAGAGATAGAAGCGGTGGCTTTCGTTTATATCTTTTTGTTATGATGTGAATTTAAAGGACCACTCCGGCACAGATTTAAAAAAAAAAACAAAAAACAACTGAAGCTCCAGTTGGTGTCTTCATTTTTTCTTCTCTTCCTGGTTTGGGCTTTCCCATGATGCACTTTGTTTACTCCGATGTCTAACTGACTCTGTAAAACTGTTAGATGGCTTACAGTCATCTGACAAAGGGAGGCTGGCCTAACAGGGCTTAGACCCGCCTCCCTCTTGATGATGTCATTGTAACAAAATGGCACAGAAATGCTTGGGGTCAACAGTCATTAGGTAAGTATGAGTTTACTTCACTTCCTGGTGGGGGGTTGAGGGGGGAAAACATAGGGAAGGGGGGAAGATACATGATTGAAGCATATTACAAAATTATATAACTTTGTAATGTGTTTCAATTACTGGGAAAAAGCTTTTAACCCGAGTTGTCCTTTAATGTTACCAGACTAATAAAAAAAAAGATTCCAACAAAGAGGTGATTAAAAAGGTGATTGTCCTAAAAAACAACTTTTAGACTGGCAGCCCCGTGCCCAACGGCCAGGGCTTAGAATGACTATTCATTAGGCTGGCACAACCTCTCTGTCCCTCCTCCCCGCTCTCCTCATCATTAGGAATGCTCCAGGCAAATTGTCTCCTATTCCTTAGCTGTGTGAATACTAAACATGGGCTGGATCGTTAAGGCACCTGTGCAATGTTCAGACAGGAGAAAATGTTCCAGTGTAGCATTCCTAATGATGAAGAGGGTGGGGAGGAGGGAAAGTTGCAAAGTTAGGGCACAGATACTCCAAGCCACTGCCGTTGGGCATGGGGCTGCAATTTTAAAAGTTGTTTTTAGGACAATAACTGCATCACCTGCCGAACGGACCCCAGGACAGATCTTGGATTAAATATGCAAAAGAACACTGCAGAGACACCATCACATGTCTCAACGTCAGTGAACTAGCCAGACCTTCCTCCGGGAAGGAACATCCAAGCCAAGGCATGTCTCCAATCAAGGAAACCACCCAAGCAAGGTATAAACAGACAGCTGTTTCGGAGTATTTGCCCCTCATCAGTGTGGAGTAGGAATCTGGCTAGTGGGAGCAATGACTAGTAAGTGCATGCAAAAGGATGCTGGTTGACCTCAGGGAGATCAACCAAAACACAGCAGAGATTAAAAGCAGCTATGCGAAGCTACAAGCGGTTTGGGCGGGTCAGATTGTGGGTACACTGTCACTTTAATGTCCGGTAGCCTTATACATTTTTAGCACAAAGAAAAAGTGATAAAAGCAGTGGCTTCCCTGGCGCAGTCCGTCTGGACCAGGAGTCTGATGTCTGGATCACTGAGTTTCCTCAATGTTACCGGACACTGACTCCATGTTCTGGTAAAAAGTAGTTCTTTATTTGCATTCAGCTACGTGTTTCGAGACTCCTGGTCCAGACTAACTGCGCCAGGGAAGCCACCGCTTTTATCACTTTTTCTTTATGCTAATCTTGCTGACTGAACTCCTGGCTGAGTTACCGGAAGGTGGCGGGCTGCAATCTTACTGCAATTTCAAGCTCTAAATAGTGTTGTCCTTAATTTAGCACGACCACATCAGGTGAGTGTGCATACTGTGTACTTGTGTTTGTGGCTTCCTCAGAGTTAATTTTCCTGCACATGCAGCACTTATTGCTTTTTTCTTTCATATATTCTTATACATTTTTAGTTAGTTCACAAATGATCCCATATTTTACCGCTCAGTCGTTGTTTGGTTCCTCTACATCCAAGTCAAATGCTTTAGAGACTGTTTGCCTAGTCCAGTGCTTCTTTGACTATAAGGAGCACCGGAGGTGTTGATGATGCGGGGGGAGTTTTGTCAATATGCTGTAAAGGCCATTGTCTGACTGCACTAGTTTTTGGTTAAGCAAGAAAACTGGATGATTGTAAGCAGGTTGTTCCACCATTAAAGGGAATCTGTCAGTGCTCAGACCTGATCTGATGTGCTGACAGTGTGCAGTACTTGGTAGTACACTATTGAGCAGGTCACCAGGTCACAGTATTAATTCTCCTTCTGTAATGAAGAGTCTGGAGTTGTGGTGTAGTGCTTGTGCCATTCATTGCCATGCCTCACCACTCTTTCCCTCTCCTACATTTGTATGAATATTCTCTGCTTCCCGCTCACGCCACCATCCTGATTCACGCATGCACAGCTGATGTTGGAGGCTATTCACCTCCATCATTTATATAAGACAGTGCTTGAGCAGTCCAGGAAGATGGTCAAGCAGGCTGGAGGTCTATGTTTGCTGTAATTTAATAGGAGCGTATATTTGTATCTATATATGTAAGCTAAACAGTCTGATATATTTCACTCAATATTCAGCAGCACAGTGTCCAGACAGGAGAATGTTTTGTGCTGCTGAAGTATTTAGCTCAGTACATTGTTCAGCCTTCATACAATTTTCAGCTCAGACGTGAAAATTATATGATCTATAGTATAGCAATATTCCTTACACATCCTTCTCACATTCCAGCCAGGAGAAAAAAATCTTATGACAGGCATTGTATATGAAAGGGGTTCTCTACCTTGTTAGAAGGTGCCTTAACATTGTATACAAATCCTCTGTAATCTCTGGGGAAACCTAGCACTGTCCAATGCAGCGCCACTACATAAAGAATAAAGCATTACACAGTGCTTATTTAAAAAAAAAGGGCTGCCTGTGTACTATAGGACATGAAAGGTCCTCCAGGGAGAGAGACGCTGTTGGTAACCAGGGACGTAACTACCACCATAGCAGCCATAGCAGCTGCTTTGGGGTCCACTGCATCAGGGGGCCCTGCTGCCTGCTTCTGCAATGTGTTTGCCCCTTAAACTGTCATCATTTCCAGTATTAGGTGGCCAAGCAGG
This sequence comes from Dendropsophus ebraccatus, assembly GCF_027789765.1. Classification (NCBI taxonomy): domain Eukaryota; kingdom Metazoa; phylum Chordata; class Amphibia; order Anura; family Hylidae; genus Dendropsophus; species Dendropsophus ebraccatus. Next base: position 174,657,604 of record NC_091454.1, on the reverse strand, counting down.
TCTCCTAGTTTCTGCAAATATCCTTTTAAGGGTAGCTTCACACGCACCGGATCCGCAGCGGATTTCACACTGCGAGTTTGCTGCGGATCCTGGTAGTGTGAAGTGAATGGGTCACATACCTGCAGCGGAATTTTCATTCCACTGCCAGTATGTGACCCGGCCCCTTGAAATCCCCCGCATTGCCGCCACCCCCGGCCTGGAGCATACATTACCTGCTTGGCGCCGTGGCTGTGTGAGGCTCCCGGCTCCCTACCAGCCAAGCAGTGCGCGGCAGCACTGATTGGCTGATGGGGGACTGACTGGAGCCGGGAGCCTCTCACACAGCTGCGTCGCCAAGCAGGCGGGCGGTTAAAGGGGCCAGCTTACATATCCGCAGTGGAATGAATATTCCGCTTTGCATATGTAACCCCCATAGACCTTCACACTACATGGATCCGCAGCGGATTTCGCTGCAAACTTACAGCGTGAAATCCACTGTGGATCCGGTACGTGTGAAGGCACCCTTACAGTAAGCACTCCTGACGAGCCCTTGCAGTTATAACTAGACTTGGCGGCTTAGTGGTCAGTCGGGATGGGGGGCCCCAATCAAGTTTGCTGTAGGGCCCAGCCATTTCTAGTTACGCCCCTGTTGGTAACCATTCTACATTGTGGCCAACAGATGAGAAAAGCTGGCTATAGCAGTGGTGACCTGTGTGAGCATTGCAGGATTTATTTGGGAAGTGATCTCTCAGGAGGGTGTCCACACCACATATCCTGTCGTGTGAGAATCTCTCTTTAGTAACTGTTTATATCTTACATTAGATTAGTCAGAGAATGTGGTGAAATTGATGTTTTATTTCCGGACCTGATACACAGTAAGTGGCTTTGCTCATGACAAGCCTCCATAGTTAGACCTGTGGAAATCCCAGTGTTTGTTTCTGCGGAATCCTGTGCATTCCTTTGTGTGTATACATCTCGGCACTCCGCTCCTCCTCCAATGACTGCTCGCTTAAGAATGTAAGTATAGGGACATGCAGCAACAGTCTCTGGTCCTTGAGCTCTAGTCACAGCTACCGAGACCCTATGGAGAAATGCGCCTGGATCAAATCTATGAGGCGAGTAAGTGCCAAGATCTTCCATAACTTCTGTGCAGCTATTTACATTGGACTTGTTTAAAAGCCGGATTCCTCTCTTGGACTATCTTATTTCCCTTCTCCAGAAGACGCGAGTTTGTGAAATTGAGCTGAGTAACAAACTCTTCTTGTTTTTCAGTTACTTGTCATGTACAGACGTGGAGCCTTGTCTGCCACTAGTCACGTACATCATGATATCGCATACGTTTGTGGGTCGCCTTGCACCAAAACGTAGATTATTATGTAAATATGGAGTCAAAGCATAAGTTGAGCTCTGCTGCATCGATACAAGCTGCTGTGTTTGTAAGAGGAGGATGGAGTATTCTATGGCGGCATGGCTCTGTAGGGATTTATTAGAAGATTTACTGTATATCACATAAGTTAGCCAACATGAATGGAAGTGTAAGACTCCAGAGTAAAGTAGCGCTCCTCTACAGCTGTTCCGCGTTTAATATCATGGAAGTGTGCAGTCTGTGGATATGGATATGTGCAATTATATATGACCAGTTTGGTGAGTCTTCTTACATAGGGCATCTGTCATTTTCATCACTTACAAGTTGCATTGTATTGTGATGCCTAGTTTTTGCACACTTAATGTATAAAAGGTTAAAGTGCCACAGTTGTGTACATGTATATTAGATTTCAGTCTCTCTGAGCTTTGCTGTTCAAGTTTAATACTTTTATGGTTTTAATCCAGTATTTTTTAGGCAGTAAAGCAAAGGATCACTGTTTTTGCTTTTAGTGCATAGACATGCAGTTTGGTGTCTCAGGAAGATACCCATCTCTCTGGTGCCCCCTGTTAGAGGTAGCTTCCCTGATTGTCAATGTCTGACTGGTTTAAAGTGGTATTCCAGTGTTAGAAAATGCTTATTAGTCACCACTGTGGCCACCCATTGACATTAACTGTGGGAATAATGCATCACAGCAAGTGGAAAGCAGCGGGGACAGGGAGCCATTGGAATGGCAGCTACGGGCGATCAGGCAGGTTAGTATGAAAGGATTGAGCTGGTTTTCACAGCCATGAGGATTGCATACATCTAGTGTGTGTGTGTGTGTGTGTGTGTGTAATGTACATTGCACAGTAATAATGCAATACTGAATACTGTGCAATGTACATTAATGATTATTGTGTTGTCATTCAGGTTAATTGTCTGCATGTGGTTATATAAGAAGTCTACACATTGGTGACAAATTAAGGGTATGAGATTTATGCTGATATTTTACTAAATGCGTTCTCCTATTGTAACACTTTTTAAATTCCAAAAACATGAATAGAATGCAGAGAGCGGTTACAGTTTTCATCTCGTGTCATGACTAAGAAAGACTCTCTAAAGTATATACCATCCATAGTATTAAGGGGTTGTCTCAAAAGTAACCTCTGTCTATATGTTCTGCCAGGGAATACAGATGACATCTGTTCTGTGCCATTGTGCCAGAGACATTGTATTACATGGACAGCCATTCATTTCAGTGACTACTAAACAATTATTATTTACCCTGTGTCTGTATAGTTAGTGGAGACCAGGGGCAATCAGCTGATCGCCATGGGCTACCTATTCTAAAAGGGGCTACAACTTTTCTGCAGCCTATAGTAATTTTCAGTTTTATAATAATTAAATACATTCTGGACAAACCTGACATTCACATAGTAGTTTTAGTCTTCATTTGGTGTGTACTGTAGCTAAATTTCTGATTTCTGTGCTAATGTAAGCCGCCATTATAAGCAATGGTAATTTAGGTTATTTTGCTGTAACACTTAAAACCTGCATAGTACAGGATATGTAGAAACTGTACTGTAAGTTCTAGTCTCTGTGTAATGTGCAGCATGATAAGGGAAAGCTCTGCAAGAACCTACAGCTATTTGACCATTGCCTGATGAGGAACTAGTCTTATGTTGTGAAAGTAAAAAGAATGAAGGTTCTGTTCCACTATATCAAGTCAAGATCTTCAAGGGGTTGCCCATTAAAAAGCAGTGCTTTATTTTTACCATATTTACCATAAAGCCCATATTTACCTCTCTCGGCCCCCTGCAGCCTGTTATCTTGGCACCCAGTCTCTGCGGTACTCAACGTCTTGATGCTGGGGTCAGCCAGAGACTTTGCAACTCTGCCACTGGCTGAGCACTGCGACCCCCTGTACCAGTAAGTGGAGAACAGCAGTGACCGTGCGCTGGGATAACTGAGACTGCAGGGGACTGAGGGAGGTAAGTACAGGTGTTTAATCTTTGCACACACAGCTGAGGAATGTTGGGGTAAAATTAAAAATCAGACAACCTCTTTAAGGGTGCTCTTATGCTGCGTTTACACGGAACGATTATTGTGCGAATTTACACGATAGCGATCGAATTCGATCGATAATCGTAGTGTAAACGCAGTGAACGATCGAACAACGAGCGAGAAATCGTTCATTTTGATCTTACACCATGTTGTAAAATCGTCGTTCATCGTTCGCAAAAAATTTGTAGAACGTTCCGTGTAAACAGTCGTTCACCGATTTTTCCTATGTGCGAGATAGGCTTAAGCGATTGCAAAATTAATTTTCCGTACGCTATATCGTTCCGTCTAAATGCTGATCGTTATAAAAAATAAATAAATTGTTAATTCGAAATCGTTAATCGTACCATCGGGCAAATTATCGTTCCATGTAAACGCAGCATAACACAGTGCCGTTTTGAAGCCCAAACCAGCTGTGTTTCATATTGAATTAGATGAAATAAAGAACCAATGTTACCATATGTGCTCCTGATGTGGAATAGATTATTAAAAAAGGGTAGAAATAGGATCTGTTCTTCATTTTATCTAATTATGATGCAGCCTGGTTTTGGCATCAAATCTGCACTGTGTAAGTCTGTGTTGCCACATTTGCAATTTTGTTGTGTTTTTGCTGTAATGAGAAAAAATAAAGCAATAAGCTTTATTTGCGGACATAGGGCGAGATTTATAAAGCCCTGCCCCCATTTACCAGGCTGGATTTAGTAAGAGGCGCACATCTTTTAGCAAAACCAGAGGAAATGGTGCCTGCCGCAGGCTTGCTCTGAAGTCTCGGTATCTGCATGGTTTAAGCCTGGCATTAATCTCGATAATTCAGGGTCCATTTACACAGAAAGATTATCTGACAGATTATCTGCCAAAGATTTGAAGCCAAAGCCAGGAACGGATTTGAAAAAAGGAGAAATCTCAGGCTTTCCTTTATGACCTGATCTCTGTTTATAGTCTGCTCCTGGCTTTGGCTTCAAATCTTTGGCAGATAATCTGTCAGATAATCTTTCTGTGTAAATGGACCATTAGGTGGGGGTGCATTTTTGGGTAAATGTGCCCCATGGTGTCCAGGTGAAGAAGTTTTAGTGTGGCTGAAAACACCTGTTGAGGAGTCACACATGCACCTTGTCTCTTTGCTGTGCTGGTGTCAGTTACTGTGAATGGTAAAACATTTACTGCGCTTATCCGTGTTAACTTATAGGCAGGACGCCTCCAGGTCTCGGCAGGCTTTAGTGGGCCCCTTTTTTCAGAGCTACTTATGCAGCGCCAGTAAAACAGCAGAAACTGCTGACACCTGCTGTACTCCCACCAGATGCGGTGCAGATAACCTTGCAATATGGGTTTTAGTCGCAGGTAGCATGGGGATAAGATTAGTTACAATTTTATTCACTATTCTGCTACTGTATACCAAAACTACTACACCAATAATACTAATATGCATGAGGCAAATAATACCATCACACCATGACCATTACTATTACCACCATTCTGTTACTATAAAAGCCCATACTATATGTAGACCACTATCCCTCCTTACATGACCATAAATAGGTAAACCAGTGCTACACAGGCTTTGCAGACCTTACAGTGACGCATACACTCTACATTATATCCTCTAAGAAGGTAATCCTACTATAGGTAGCTGACTCCCTCAGTAAATAATATCCCCAATTTATATGGTCAACTCCCCGCGAGTAAATGATATACCCTATGTGCATAATTCCTCAGTAGGCATCACCCCCTTTGTAACATGTAAAAAATAAAACAAACACACAAAAACACTGATACTCACCTGGCTTTCCAGCACGGTCCTCTGGCATCTCCTTTAACTCCAAGCTCTGTGAAAGTGACTTCATTCATGCACATGGGCGCTGTGAGAGAGAGCGGCCTCTTGAGGCCAGAGGTATAATTCTGCCTGCAGCTGTAAGAGCAGTTGGCAGGATGGGGAGACAATGTTCTTTTTTCTGTTAATCGGAGCACAACATCACTAAATTGTGAGAGCTCATTACAGTTGAAGGGCCAGACGAATCACCAAATGTGGCCTTTTTGGGCCATATTGTGCTCCATTCAGGAGCTGCTCTTTATGGACATACACTACCCTTCTATTACAGTAAACATTGAACCTTTGTTACGTCTGCATCTATCTGTCCATCTAGAATTCTACTCACCTGTTCTTAGGTTTTTCTTTTTGTTCTGTTTAAGAATTCTGTCGTACAGGGTACATTTTATTCTTAAGGGCTGCCAATACTGCCTGGAATGTAACCTGCTGGTCTCGGGCGCTTGTGTAATCTTCTAGTTAACCTGGGTAACCTGACTTTATTCTGAACTTTAATAACACAATCTGTAGAAAGGAAAAATAATTTAACTTTTGCCTTAGTTTAAACATGAAAGAACAAATGTGAACAGCGCTCCATAGTGTAGTATCCAAGGTAAAGGGTGAGATCCTTCAGAGTAAACAGAGGACTCTCACCTGATAGTGTTGTGCAAATGCAAGGCACAACGCTCGTTATTGGCATAAGTTGGACCGCAGCCACTCCCAGCAACCAAAGATAGGTACTAAAATGTGACAATTCCTCCGCTCCACTCTGGGTAAAAGATAGGCGCAGGTCCACATGAATGGGTATAAAATCTTTAATATCATAAAAACACAACGCGTTTCGAAGTCGGGCTGACTTCTTTCTCAAGTGTCGGACACTTGAGAAAGAAGTCAGCCAGACTTAGAAACGCGCTGTCTTTTTATGATATTAAAGATTTTATACCCATTCACGTGGACCTGCGCCTATCGTTTACCCAGAGTGGAGCGGAGGAATTGTTACATTTTAGTTTAAACATGACCGATCTAGCTGTGTATAAATAAATCTGTTTATAGGACAGTTGTGGCTTCCACCAACACTGTGCTGGATCCAACATGCAATTGACCCTGACAGAACCAGATGGATCCTATTGTGTTATCATGGTGTCTATTGTTTTGACTGGAAGAATAGAATACAGAAAGCTGCACTGTTCTGTAAAATAAGAGAATTTCCAGTGTAGAAAACTTGATGGAGCCATTGATAACCAGCATAGGTCAATGGTGGTTAAAAAAACAGATATTTTATTATCCAGTCTATCAGATCTATCATATGCGCCATGACACCAATGCAGAGTGGTCCATCAGGCTTCAGTTACTTTTTGGCGGTCAGGAGAAGGTCGCTGTAGCATCCTGCAGTATTGTGTCTGGAAAAGGAAACAAAGCGGATACCTGCCTGAAACCTGACTGCCCTTGAGGAAAAATCTAGATCTATCGAACAGATCATAACATATCCATCAAATCTGTCAGTCAGTGTGAACCAAGCCTTAGCACGATTCCCCAGAACTGCTGCCTTAAAATTTAAATTCTCCGGAAATGAGGTTTCTCATGAGGTCTTCTTTGTCCACATTAAGGATTTTTTTCATGGCTGAATTGGAGAGACTGCTTCAAAGACTTTATGCTGTTTGAGAGATGTATTATAGCAGCGCTATCTACTATGCTCTATATTATCTGTGTGTGACAATTATTTGTCTATTGATGTATGAGCCTGGCATCAGGGTGCATCTCCAGCCTCTGCCCTTCAAAGTCTTCACCCTTATTGTCCCATCCCATGTATTTTGGGATCTGCCTGGTTCATTGTGAGGTCTCTAATTTGTGGTCAGATATTCAGTATTTATCATACAGACTTTGTAACAGTCACTTATAAAGAAGAGTGTCTGCACTATTAAGCCTATGTGCCGGCTGTGAATTGTGTACATCTCTAGTCTCTGTCCAGAAATAACCACCCCCCAAAGTTTCCAAACTCTTTCCATTAGTTGACGATATATTTAGATAATATTGCAGGATGCTCAGTCCCTGGAGATCAGTGAATATAAAAAACCTAACATTTGTTTTCCTAGCAATTTCCTAGCCGTTCCTATCATACACGAGACATGCTTTACACAAACATTTCCTTCCTGCAGCCGCTCAGAGCTGTATATTATTAGAGCAGGTTCTCGGATTATTCGTAGAGTAATTAACTTTATGGTGATAATAAGGAGGCTAATAAAATCCACAAATCTCATCTAGTAAAGGAGGATACATGTTTACCATGGCGGTCTATAAATATTTTATGGCCATTTCCAAAACTGATCAGTGTGTATATATAGTAAAGAACCTTAATCTACCTATTTTTTCTTAAAGTGGTATTCCTATCATTTGAATGTTTTTGCACTAGCATGTACTGTACTTTAGTTTCTTATCCTGGGATTCTGAAATTCGTGACCACCTATCTGAAGAACAAAGGTTTTGTGTCTTTTCTCTGGCACGGCGTTCTTACCATATAATTGCATAACTACTCCATTCTAGTAAATGAGGCTGAGTGTCCGTTCACTGCTTAGCTATAGGCCCCGTGCACACAGAGCAAGAGCGGCGGATTTGTCTGCTGCAAAATTCCGCCAGCGTACGTGTCATGATGGCAGTCTATGGGAGGCTCGCGCGGCTCCTCTCCCTGCACTGAAGAATGAACATGTTCATTCTTCAGCGCCGGGAGATGCAGCGCGTGAGCCTCCTATAGACTGTCATCATGACACGGATGCTGGCGGATTTTGCAGCAGACAATTCCGCCGCTCTTGCTCTGAGTGCACAGGGCCTATTACTGTGTGGGAGCGGTTGTGTTAACCCAGCATAACGGGTAAATATTTCATAATCCAGCCCCCACAATCCATATCTCAATCTGTGCAATGGCCATTTACACTTGGTTCGTTCTAAACCACAGAAATGATTGTCAGTAGGAAACTGTCTGAACGCCCACACTACACTGTATTTTCTTTTTTTTTTTGTTCTCATGCCGTGTATGTCATTTAGCATATGAGCTAGAATAGTTATGTTACGATTAGACTTTGTTGTACAAGCTGTATGCCTACTGTACCATATTGCCTTTTTTTTCTTCTCAGAATGCGGCTTGGCTGTGCATAGAGGCTGCAGGGACACCTTAGATTCCTGTCCAAAGATTAAGGTAAGTTTTATGACCTATGTACCTTCATTATGTCTGGGCCTTTTTTTGATAACAAGTAATTGAATAAAATAGTTTCAGTACCTATGCCCCGTTCTCGCTGTGTTGTCTGTAGAGATGGGCAGTATCACATTATCTTGCCTTTGCTCATGATGGGACATTAATGTTATACCAGCAGTGGCACGATTCCCCACACCCCTTGCTGAATAGCTGTTTGAAGGAGTTTTGGCACTTGTGCGAGCGCTGCAGCCTCACCAGTGTACCTGCAATTGTGTACTATTAGTAGTACCTTACATCACAGCTCCTAATACTCTTGCAATAGAAGCACAGCCAGAAATGGACATTAAGGAGCCTACAGAACTTACAGAAGCACCATGGTCCATTCAAACAGCTGAACATTATGGGTGCCAGGAGTTGGATGCCCACTAACATTGGTGGCCAATAAATCCTCAAGACACCTCAAGGCTGGAATGAAGAGGTTTAAACAGGTCTAAGATCAGAAAAAAAGATGCCCCCCACCCCTAGAACTGCAACTCTTGTGTCCATTCCACTTTATAGCAGAGCAGCAGATGTCATTGAGATCAGAAGAAACATTTAAAACACACACTGGGAAAGATGTTAAAGCAACTCTGTACCCACAATCTGCCCCCCCCCCCCCCCAAACTGCTTGTACCTTCGGATAGCTGCTTTTAATCCAAGATCTGTCCTGCGGTCCGCTCGGCAGGTGATGCAGTTATTGTAACAACTTTTAAACTGGCAGCCCCGTGCCCAACAGTAGGGGCTTAGATTGCATATGCATTAGGTTGGCACAACTTCTCTGTCCCTCCTCCCCACCCTCTTCATCATTAGGAATGGTCCAGGCAGATTGTCTTCTATTCCTCAGCTGTGTAAATACTGAACATGGGCCGGATCGTTAGGCCACCTGTGCAATGTTCAGCATGAAGACAATGTTCCAGTGGCATTCCTAATGATGAAGAGGGTGGGGAGGAGGGATGGAGGGGTGGTGCAAAGTTAGGGCACAGATACTCCCGTTTGGCATGGGCTGCAAATTTAAAAGTTGTTTTTTAGGACAATAACTGCATCACCTGCCGAACGGATCCCAGGACAGATCTTGGATTAAAATCATCTATGCAAAGCTACAAGCGGGTTGGGGGGGATGTCAGATTGTGGGTACAGAGTCGATTTAAAGCTTATATCACAGAGATATTAAAAAAAAAAAAAACAACAACACACATTTGAAGAACACACCTAAAGGATATTTGATATCCCCAATCCAATTGAAGATTTCCATCATAGTTCTATGGGTCACAAAAAATACAGACTGCTTATGGTCTCCCCTATACCCTGGAAACAAGAGCATAGCCAGAGTCTTTTAATGTTTAGTAGGATGAGTCCATCTTGTTTGTTTCAGTATAGTTACTCCATTGACCTGAAAGATTTGACAGCTTCTCCTGAAAAATGTGAAGAGGATTTATAGCACTGTAATAACTGCATTACTATGTCTTTCTGCACAGGAAGAAAAGGTGGTACAACCACAAGGTACGGCCCCTCAAACTGTAGTCATGAGAAATAAAGGTGAGCAATGTTTAATCATCTGAAAGATATTATAACATATAAAGGATACAAATGTATATTCGTTACACACACACACGCACAAAAATCCTCATACTGCTACATAGACAAAAAAGAAAAAAAGGGACTAGAGCCAGAACATAATGAGAAGCTATAGAATCGATCTATTTATTTAAGTGGTAAATTAAAAAAAAAAAAACTATAAAATAATTTTGTGTCTGTGTAATTGTACCAACTCCCCCTGTCATTTTTACCATATGATGATTACCGTGATCAGTGGTAATATGACCCCCAGTACACTCACCGATCATGCATTTTATGCTAGAAACTTGAATTAACAGATTATAAAATGTGACTGATGATGTAATGGGACTTGTTGTTGATGTATTTTATTTTTTAGGTTCCCAACCAAAGGAGCGGCCTCGCTCAGCAATTGTGGCAGTAGATGAAAAGTCTTTGATGACGCTTAGCTTCAATGCCAGAAGACCGCAAACTACCCTGTCTATATCCAAAAGTATCTCCACACAAAATATATCAGGGTAGGACTTTTTTTTTTTTTGCCTAAAACCAATAAATGGAAAAAACCCTGTTAGGGTGTGTTCTTATGTTCAGTTTTTTAAGCAGTTTTTGAAGTCAGAGCCAGGAACAGATCATAACTGGAGGAAAAGACTTTTCTTATTAACCCCCTACATGGCTTTGTCTTCAAATATTGCATGGAAAAACCTGAATGTGTGAACACACCTTAGAGTTGAGGTTTTTTCCCTTTTAATGTGTTACTGCCCAACAGTACTGATCACAGCACATGAACACAATTTGTTTGATGACATTTGGGACTGAATATTTTGTGACTCCTTTTGCAGGCTTGGACGGGATGACAATCTTTTGAGCAGCTTGAGAGCTTTATCACAATCAACAGACTCTTTGCACAAAACCAGTAAGGTCAATGAGTCGATGGAGTCTCTAAGTGATGAAGGTAATAGACTGTGTACAACTTACTTGCCTGCTAAATAATACACAGGGAGAAGAGGGATGTTGTGCACTTCATTCCTCGACTTTATGGACTTTCTAAGGGTCTTATTAGGCAATTTGGAACGATTGCGATAAACTATCGCAGACGAGATCGTTTATCGTTTACCTCAAATCGTTCGCCATATTACACAGAACGATATATGTTAGTAGCAATCGTTATAATAATCGTGACTACAATTGTTTACTCCATCTGATCCCAGCAAAAGAATGAACAATGCGGGATTAGTGAACGATTAACAATGATTTTAGGGTCAGATCTAAATTGGCGATCAATGACACACAAGCATTTTTTATTGTTGCCTGCAATTACACTGAACGATTATTATTTAAATTCAAACTATATAACTATTTTTGTACGATAATTGTCCCTTGTAATAGGACCCCGAGTGTATGGAGCCCATCTCCTGCACAAAGTCCTATAGAGCAGCATGCTGGGAAGTGAAACTTACAACTATGCATTGCTTCTGGCTTGTTCTAGCAATTGGTTGGAATCTGAACACCCAGACTCTGACCAATCAAAACTTTTGACGTTTAAAATTTTTAAAGTGACAGTAACATTTTAAACATTGGATCTTTGGCCAGTAGTAACTGGTTGACCAGATTTATGTTGGATAAATGTATGTCTCAAAGAATACGTTGTCCACTTAGTATTACGTTGTCCTCGTGCCATTGTAAATAAATTAATTTGGAGCTAATAAATAATTTTATTTATAGGCACTGATCTGTACGAGGGACAGCTCCTGGGAGAGTTTGAGGTGGATTCTAAGCAGTTGGAGAAAGCCTCTTGGAGTGAAGCAGTGGACAGCGTGTTTCTTATGCAACAAATGAAAGAAGTTGTGAAACGCCAGGATGTTATTTATGGTGAGGAGGAGTAGTATTATAGTTTTTTTTATGTTGTGTGTTCTTATTCACCATGTGCACTACTTACGTTGTAGGTTTGCATGTACTTCCTTGTAAAACACATGACCTTCTATTAAGTTCTTGTACTCTGACCAAATAGCAGATTTCTGATACTAATCTCCATTTTCTGGCTTACTTACAATCAAGACAAAAAACATGTTTAATACTGAACACATTTCACATCTTCACTGCAGATGGGGCTCCAGGAAGGTGGAGAGGAAGATTATTACCAAGCAAAACTTTACTGAAATAATAGTATAATGACGAATTCTTTTAGGATAGTCGTTCCAGATAATCTTCTTAAAGGGTTTTTCCAGGAAAACCCAATAGTTTTCCTGTGCTGCAGCTCTCGGATCCTCCAGTTGCCGCTCCCGTGCTGTTCTCGCTTCTTTAGATGTCCCAAAGAAGACGGCTGACATCAGAAGAATCAAGCACAGCACAGAGGCAGTGACTGGAACATCTGACAGCTGCAGCATCCGGGTAGGCAAGTATGTGTTTTTTTTTTTATTGTTTTATCGCACTCTGCAACAACAGCTGTTGTTTAAAGGCCAAATATACTGTGTGAACATGGCCTTAAGCTAACTTTTCACAGAAGATTAAAATATTTTATTAATATGCGTATGAGCCTTATTGGTTCTATCAAATGAACTTAAAGGAAAAGTGAAAACTAAAAAATTACAGGAAGGCAGGGGTGTGCGGGAACATAATAAACAAGTATACTTACCAATCCTCGTGCTCCATAGCACTGCTCTTGGGCCTCACTGGCTGTCGCCCGCGTACCGCAACTCCTCTAGCTGCAACGTCATGTACCCGGATGATAGATTTCCCGCTCAGCCAATCAGTGACTGGGCAAGACACCACCCACCATACCCTGAAGAAGGCCAATAATGACAGTCGGCATCAGAGGCACGTGGATGGGTAAGTATACTTTGTTTATTATGTTCCTGCTTTTTCCTGCCTTCCTGTCATTTTTAGTTTCATGGGACTTCTCTTTTAAACTCACTACAAATATTAGATTGTCGGCTGATTGGTAGTGGTGATGATGGGGGAGAGAACAGTCAATTGTGTTGGAATCACCTCTTCAGCTATAATAGCATGTGTCCTGTGGCTTTTAGATGATAGTCTCCCTTCGGCCTCCATCTGGTGCATGTCTTTCCTTTTTTTTTTTTTTTTTAATGTATGAAACTTTGTATATTTTGGAATAACAAAAACATTTAGACCTCATCATATTAAAAGAAAATGTACTATATCCACAAAAATAATAACATCTGACAATGAAGGCATCAGCATACAATTTCTGCCCCTTACACTGCTTATTATCCTTACAGCTGCCCCGGTTCCAACTCTCTGATCCACCTTTCTAACCCTTCTAATCACTATTCCCTTCCTGATCTAACCAAATAGACAATCTAGATTACTATTTTCCTTCGACCGTCCGACCCATTTGACCATAACGCCCCAAGAACGCATAAAAGAATAAAAAGATTTTTTTTTTTAAATTAAAACCTAGCAAGCTCCATGTCTAAATCTCCCGTCATAGGCCTTAATGTTTCAACTTGTAAAACCTCACATCCCGTCCTGAGGGTTTACCCCTTTAGCCTGGTATTCATCACTTAACCAACTTAACGGAACACGACCCTCAAGTCTGAATCTTCTACAAAAGACCTTCCCCTCCACCATCCTACTTCACTCCGTCTGGATGGGATACCCCAATACATTATGGAAAGGACGAACTGGAGAGAATGGAACCGCTGCACATCCCATCTATGGCTGATACTAATGCCGCTAGGCCTATATTAAAAATCAACACCAGAGTGTCTGTATATGAATTGATCAAGCCATATTGCCCCGTGTACCACCGCGCAGGTCCTCTGGTCCACACGGGTCCCTACGCTAACTCCACACCGTGTCGGTCAGCGATCGCCAACCCCGCAAAGCGTGCACGTGCAGGGAAGGGAGGCCATGGAACGGCCCTGCAACCCCAATGTCACAGGACCAGACCCAAAAAGCCCCGCCGGTGGTGCTGGCTGGGTTTTGGTGGGGCTTTTTGGGTCTGGTCCTGTGACATTGGGGTTGCAGGGCCGTTCCATGGCCTCCCTTCCCTGCACGTGCACGCTTTGCGGGGTTGGCGGTCGCTGACCTACACGGTGTGGAGTTAGCGTAGGGACCCGTGTGGACCAGAGGACCTGCGCGGTGGTACACGGGGCAATATGGCTTGATCAATTCATATACAGACACTCTGGTGTTGATTTTTAATATAGGCCTAGCGGCATTAGTATCAGCCATAGATGGGATGTGCAGCCGTTCCATTCTCTCCAGTTCGTGTGACATTATGGAAAGGGCACGCATATCACATTCCTTATGTGTAGTGGTGTGAACAAAGACCAAATTACATATCTGTGTTATTCTGCATACATTGATCTTTTGTTTTCTTTTTGCGCAGAACTAATGCAGACTGAAATGCACCATATCCTCAGACTGAAGATCATGAGTGACATCTACTGTCAGGGGATGCTGTCTGAACTGCAGTTTGAGCAGCAAGTCATAGAGAAGATCTTTCCATGCATGGAGGACCTACTCAATATCCACACTCAGTTCTTCCAGCGAATGTTAGAAAGGAAGAGAGAATCGATAGCTGATAAAAGTGAGAAGAATTTTGTCATCAGACGAATTGGAGATATTTGCACACACCAGGTAACATTTTATTGCCTGTTACCAATTTTATATATGCATTTTTGCCCACTTTAGGCTGGTTCACACATAGGGTTTTGGTCAATAAATTTAGCCAAAAAGTAAGAGTTGAGCCAAAACATTTAAGAAAGGTGCAATTCTTCCTATTATAGTTTTCATTTGTGCTACTGACCAAAATACTACATGTAAATGCAGCCTTATATTATTGTTGGGGACATGTGCTGTATAACATGCTGGTTTGCTAGTTAGTGCTGTTCCAGGAAATTTGGTCAGCTGTACAAGATGCAGCAGCTGGTTAAGTTTGGAACACTAGGTGTATTTTACAGGGTCTAGACAAATCCCCACCCCACCCTTCTCTCCCACCCCTACAGACTTTATCCTGGGGGACTTCTGGAGTTCATTGGCATTAATCTTATAGGGGATTGTCAAAGATGAGAAAATAAAAGACTGCGTTATTGCAGAATCAACGCCACATCTGTATATAGCATGTTTCTAATATTATAGCTTAGCTGCACCACAGTGAATGTTTCTGGGCTGCAATATCACACGTGATTCGTCAACAGGTGTTTTTTTTTTTTTTTGGACATTAACCTCTAGTGATAGCAACGATCACTGTGGATAAATTTTTGTAGCGCTAAGAGATTTGATTTATCAGAACTTAGTGTATCTGTATGCCCATCTATCAGGCGAGCATGACATAGATTAAAAACTGGCCTGTATACATAAAACTTTGCACCTTTTTGCCAATCCGCCCCAAGCTGCATGATGATAAATCACCCCCCCCCCCCCCTTCAAGTATATTAGAAAGTTGTAGAACCTTCCTCTATATAGTGATTTAACTTCAATCATTTCAAATCCGCAACCTGCTTTGAATTTACCTGACCTAATAATTTACTGACATGTCTTTTTAGTTCTCTGGAGAAAATGCAGAGCGTATGATTAAAACGTATGGTAAATTCTGTGGCCACCACAAGGAAGCGCTGGACTACTTCAAGGACCTGTTGTCTAAAGACAAAAGATTTCAGGCCTTTGTAAAGGTATAAAACAGATTGAACATTATCAAGCTTAGTGTGCACAGTGTGCTGTCAAAGACACCTGGATCATTTGTGTGTTTCTATCTATTTCAGAAAAAGAGTAGCAGTCCTCTCGTCAGACGCATGGGAATTCCAGAATGCCTCTTATTGGTTACACAAAGGATTACCAAGTATCCAATCATTTTGGAGCGAATTCTGCACTATACAGATGGTAATTTCTAAATGCATACATATAAGTGGACTAGGTCAGCGCTAGATTTTAGCTTCACATTTCAGTGAGAAGCTCTTCTGTTAAAGGCCTGAAGAACGCTGGTATTTGCACTCCTTAATGGCCGCCTATGCTAAATTTATGTTGGGTTTACTGTTTCTGTTTAAAAGGTTAACAGAAGTATGTGTCAGCAGATTTATTCTATTACCATATAGCTGGGAGCTGAAAAATGTCACTATAAATGTTATAAGATACCTGTATACAGCTGCATATGACAGGATGCATTTAACACTAAAAGGGAGTTATAGAAACAACATGCATTAGCCAGTGTATACGTTCTTAGCATCCACATGCACTGGAGAATTACAAGAATAAAGCATTAGGCTCGGTCCACATAGGAGTTCTATCCAGATCACTGCTGCAATTGATGCACAAATCACCATAGGTTTTGAGCCGGTTTGAGAAATGCTGCAGGAGACACTCATCTGTCTTGGGTAGATAGAAGAGCCCGCCACTCACCAGTAGATTTGCTTATTTACTGTCTGTAACATTGATGCATACTGCACTTGAATAAATAACCAAATCTACTGGAGAGTGTGGGGCTCTATTTACCTGCTACTGGATCTACCCACCACATGCACCACTCCACCTCTGGAGTGCCGTCCTCCCTACCTACACTCCTCTGGCTTGGGCTGCCATCCAGTGTTGCGGCTTAATCATCAGATATCACAAATGATCCCATTGAGAACAATGGGATCAGTTGTGGCTTTAGTTTCCTGCAACCATTTTATTAGCCTGAGCCTGGCCAATGGGAATGAGCCCTAAGAGTGTAATTTTTCTTATACATAAAACATGTAAAGTGAAATTATATCTCTCTAGTAGTCATTACAACCCCCGTATTGAATAGAAAGTAATCCGCATTGTGCATTTCACAATAGCTAAAAGCACTTCCAGATAGGTAGTCACTTCCAGATAAGTAGTAATTTTCTTTTTTTTTCTTTTTTTTTTTTTCTTTTCCCTTTTTTTTTCTGCATGATTTCATCCACAACGTAAAATTTTAATGTTAGAAAATGAAATGGAACATCAATCTGTGACCTATGCCTTGAGCCTGGTAAAGGAAGTTGTAAATGGAGTGAATAACAAAGTAAAGAATTATGAAATGAAGAAGCGGCTACATGAGATCTACTCAAAGACAGACAGCAAGTCTATACAACGGATGAAGAGCGGACAGATGTTCGCCAAGGAGGATTTAAAGAGAAGGAAATTTGTTCGCGATGGTCCTGTGTTTTTGAGGTCCAACCAAACCAGTAGATCCAAAGGTAAAATATATTTACAGTGAAAGAGGATGTTAGACTGTGAAAATCTGCCTAATATTTTAAGTGCAAGTGTCCTGGCGAGAGAGGTTTCTAGTGACGCAATGAATCATCTGCACACACACAGAGTTACAGGGGTTAGCAAATAAATGCTCCCCGTATTGAGGAGACTGCTGAAATGCTAGAATCCCAGCGAGGGAACGTTGGAGGCCTGACCATTTCTGAGGCTCAGCTTTTTTATTCAGTGACATCAGGACAATTAAGTTGTGTGTTAGTCATCCTCGCCCACAAGCAGTATCCTGCCAAGAACAACCAGTTCTCCCAGTCTCCACCCTGCTGGAGGAGCATTATATTTTTCCCTGTTCCATCAACACCAACTTTACAAGGCTTGGTAACCTGGTTTTCTTGGCTATGAAGCGACTCCGTCAGCGTAGACAGGAAGTAAAAGGAAATGGAGGGAAAAGAACCCTCATAATTTAAAAGCTATTTTTGCTGCTCAACCATATGGCCTGAATCAGTCATCATTTCCAGATGAATCACCGGTTGCATGTACATTGCATCAGTATTAATTTTTTTTTTTTTTTTCCGCTTGGTCCATTTATCTAATACAAAATGTGTCTGACACAAACTGGCTTACTTTTCTGACTGTGACACAGTAACGCTATTCATGGCGTTTTCCACAAGGTTACACAAAACAGATGATGACAGGGCTGGGAATTCTGTACAAAGGCAGGAAGGGTACAGTGGATGTATTATATTTTACAGTAAATCTTTATTATGACTTGTTTTACAGAGGCACTGGCTGTTCTGCTGTCTGATGTATTAGTCTTCCTCCAAGAAAAGGACCAGAAATATGTCTTTGCATCACTGGTGAGAATGAACTATATCATATCATCACCCTGTGACTTTTTAATCATTACTAAAATGTGATGTCAGAGAACTACAGAATACTCACATGTACTAATTTATTTGTGTCTGTATATAGTGAAAATAGCACAGGATTTCTTTTACATTCACACTAAAAATAAAGTGAGGAAAGCAGTCAGGACGTTAGCCTGCTCATGCATCATGTTAAGTGCAAATTATTGCATGCAGGCCTCCTTAAAGGGCTTTTCTGGACATTTGACATTGAAGGCTTATCCTTGGGATAACTCATCAATGTCTAATCAGCAGGGTGCCGATACTGATCACCTGTCCTCACAATGGGCCATCAATGTCTGATCAGCAGAATGCCAATACCCCTGCCACTCAGCTGCAGAGCGGTGACTCCGGCACATACTCCGTTAATGGGCCAGAAGCAGATGTAAAGTGATAGCACAGGGTCACTGCTCTCGCTGAAGTGAATGGGAGCTGCACTGCAGTAACCCAATGGCACCAGCTGCTTCTGCCCGTTCATTGTGTATATGCATATAAGCTGTAATTATTCTGCTTACATAAGTGTAGCATTGCAGCAATGTTTCCAAATTTGCAGTTTTACCAAGATTACAGAAAACCGCATGGGATCGGAACATTAATAAAAAGTGTGAACACAGGCTTGTGCATTTTAAATTACATGTAAATACATTTCAGATTTTCATATGTTTTCTATTAATTTAAGGAGCAAAAGTCTACAGTGATTTCTTTGAAGAATCTCATAGTGCGGGAGGTAGCGCATGATGAGAAGGGGCTATTCCTGATCAGCATGGTTGGAAAAGACCCTGAATTAGTAGAAGTACTTGCCAGTACCAAGGAAGAGCGGACCAGCTGGATTGAGACAATCAGAGAGACAATGCAGACAATGTATGTTGCCTATCCTACCACTAATGTGAACCTCTTCCTGTGTGCTGACAATCACTCACTGCCTTGCTTCATACATACAGGGAGAAAGATGAGGATGAAGGTGTCCAGAGTGAATCTGAAGAAGAAAAAAGAAATTGGGATGCAAAAGCCAAAGAACTGAAAGGTATACATTTTGTACTTTATAAACATACGTAGGTATATTCACAGAAAACTTTTGGAACCTTACATTTTTTTCCTTGTTTTATAACAATATTAGATGTTATTGGAACTTATATGTACCAGTTGTTTTGTTTGGCTACACCGGCTGGTTGTTTCCTTTCCCCCCTAGTTTCAGTTGCGCAACAACCATTGCCCTCTTAAAACTTTTATATTGTTGTAGTTGTGTGGATGAAGGGGGGTTGTGAGTAGAGAAATTATTATTGGGGGGTTCCAGCAATTAGCCTGCTGCCAAATTCTTAACCCCTTAAGGGAAATGAGCCACCACCTGAGGTGTCGAGCAGTGCCCTGATACCCCCTCGTTTGGCCAAGCTGAACTTGTATGTGTGAGGGAATAGTTGGGAATAGTTACACTTGAAGGTAGATGAGTATGGGGGGAATAACTATTGGCAAACTCGAGGTTCACTCATCCTTACCGAGCTGACAGCTATTTAATGTATATGGTCTCCCAAGCTTCTGTGAACATATGTTGTACAAAGCCAGTTATACAGATATAAGTGTAAGTCGCAGGCAGGTGATGACTTTGACTTCATGTTTCCTTTTGTCTCCCAATAATAGAGCAACTTCAGCAAAAAGATGATCAGATTATTGGTTTACTTGAAGAAAAAGAGAAGATATTTCAATCCTTGGTGGACTGTAGTGGTCATGAAAAGAATTTCTCTATGTCAGGAAGAATTCTTTTTCGAGCTAACACAGAAGAAGCTCCACGAGGAGAGAGTTTAATAAAAAGTGCAATAAAGGAGGGTAAGGATTTACATTTTAACACTTATAAAAAGTGCTTGGTTTAAAAAAAAAAAAAAAAGAGTAACATTATATAGTGGAAACACGCAGTAACAGGCACACGTGTGCATAAGTTATATGCTTTCCAGTTAGGCACTTTTCCTATTCTTACAATTTATATAAATAGTGATTTATTATTACAAAGGTCCTATGACCTTGAGCTGAGCGCGGGGGGGTAATGCAGCTGAGACCACCAAAGTAACTTGTTATGAAAACAGGAAACTGTCAGGGCCTCTTCTCTTTGTACAGTTATATAGATAGGTGGTGATCAATCTAGTAAAAAAAACATAGACCCCTGTTCATGGTTATTATGTTGTTTATCTTAGTTGAGACGCTTCAAGTACTGCTAAACCAGAATCTGTGGAGCAGCATAGTTCAGCAGGCTCCCTGCCCTGCAGACCTGGAGGCTGGAGTGGGCTCGGTTTCTCTACCTCGAAGAGCAGAAACGTTTGGAGGGTTTGATAGCCATCAACTTAATGCCTCTAAAAGTAAGTATAATGCACTCTTTTATCATACTGCAAATAGAGTTTTAATGCTTTCTTCTACCTATGTGCATGCTTAGGGTATGTATATTGTTAACTGTGTAAGGCTATGTTCACAATACGTAAAAGTACGTGGCAACAACGGCTGTACTTTATGCAGCGTGGAACATTGCCTATTCCTTTATGGGATCCCGGCCGGAGCGTATACACATCGTATACTCTCCGGCCAGGATCCCATGCCGGGCCGCAAATAACTGACATGTCAGTTTTCTGCGGCAGCTATTCAGTGAATTGCGGCTGTAGGAAACCCTGTCAGTTCACACAGTGAAGTGAGCGGCTCCGGCCACTTGCTTCATTGTGTCCTATGGGGAGTTCTGATGCAGGCACGCGCTGATGCGCCCGCATCAGAACGCTACGGCCAGAAAGATCATCCGGCCAGTACTTAAGTATCGGCCGGGATGATCTTAGCAGAGACCGGCCGTTTCGTGACCCGGCCGGGTCACGGAACAGCCGGTCTCTTACAAAGTGTGAACATAGCCTAATTGTGTATCTGTCTGTCTATATATCTGTATTCAAGAGTTTTTTTTGTAATATTGTGAAGCTGCTTTTGCTTATTGCTCTACCATTATTTTAGTGAATATTACAGAGAGATAATATTAAGTCACTAATTCATCCCATTTTACACTCGAAGGTGGAGAGAAAGATGAGGGAGAAGATGCACAGGATTTACGGAGAACAGAATCGGACAGTGTATTAAAAAAGGTACAAGATTCCTCTGTGCATTTGCATTTGTCTAGTACAAAGGCAGGGGAATTGTATAAACAGGTTATTTGCAGTGGTATTTCCACTAAAGTGAAATTACCTCCCTGGCTCTAGCACCATCACCGTCACAATCCTGCCACCCAATCTCCTTGTTTGACTGCTCCCGGGTGTTGGGACCGTGAAGTTGCAGGCCCATCCAGCCAATCAGTGATTGCAGGAGACGCCCCAACTCAACATCACAGCCTCAGTACTCGCTAGCGGCTGAACAAGGGGACGGAGAGGCAGGATTGTGGCGGCACTGGAGCCAGGGAGGTACAGCCCATTCACATCCATATAGTAAAAACACATCTTGCCCGGAATACCCCTTTAATTGGTACATAAATGCAAAGGATTGAATGACAATGGGTCAGATCTAGTGTTGAGCGGACTTGGCCAACGGCAGAGCTGTCTAGTTGAGGCTTACCCATCCCCAAAGACACGGGTAGGCCTGGAGAGATCTGTTGGCTGATAAAAATGTATTGAAAATGTATTGCCATCTGGGGACTTCTTCAGTACAGTCAATCAGTACTCTAATTTTTCAGCTTGACATACTGCCCAGCTTGTACTGCTTCTAGAAGAACAAAGCTAGAGCTGTACAGCTTGTCTACACCATTTACTACTTGAAGATTAAAACAACTTTTTTTGTCTGAAAACACTTATGATTTACAGATACCACTGCTCAAATGTATTGAGAAGAGATGAGTGAAGTTACATTAATAACGTAGCAAATTTCTTTTTAACTCAGTGCCCCTCTTCCCCGGGTGTCTGGAAAATCTGGATCCAGTCCTAGTAACTCCTCCCAGTTTCCCAGGACTGGATGCAGCTTTTCCTGGCACCCATTATTAATGTAAATCCTCTCATCTCTAGTATTTAAGAGCTGCTCATGAATGTGATATTTTATTCACAGTAGTATATGCAACCTTTTCTTATGTCCTACTCTTTATATCCTGTAGGGAGTGAGTCCCACCGTTATGCTTAAGAGAAATGGGGAGGTAAGTTTATAGTTTGGCTTCTTCCCTGTATATGTGTGACAGATATCCACCGAGCCTTCATTAATTATTTCATTTGATTAATAATTTACTCCTCTTTTCCTTTTTGCCCCTGGCAGCACGTTATTCAGACAGTCACCAATCTTCACAGACTTCTGAGCAACTTGCAGGTAATTTCTATTTTTTTATTGAATATTTTTTTGCATATTTTTTTCCTTTTTAAGAAAAAAATTTTTTTTTTTAAATGATTTAATGTAATTTTACTACAGGCTGTGGTGCTGCAACAAGACACCTTTATAGAGCAACAGAAGCTAAGGCTAACTGAGAAACCTCTCACCCGGACTGTGTCAAAACCAAAGGCCTTCACTGAACAAGACAAGGTGGAGCAACTCCTGCAGGATATTGTTAATCAGGAAAAGCAGCAAACGGACCAGCAGGTAGTGTAATGTAGTGCAGGAAATGGAATGGGAAGGAGAGATGCATCCATTTCCAGGTGTCCATGTTTGTACTGTACATTGTCATGAAACTAATGGTAAACAATGTGCACTCTGCTACCAAGGTTCCTACAATTGGTACAAGAGCCTGGCTGCATGGATGCTGCGTCTTGTAATAGCATTGCGATGGCAAAGCGAATAAGGGGAAGTCTCTGCTTCTGTATCTTTAGATGCATAATATACTATGAAAACATCTGGGTTAACCCTATACAGTATATATTCTGTGTGATTCAGCTAGAAGGCAAATGGCAATGCAGGTGCAAAAACAGCAGAGCAAGGAGTTAAGAACCGATTAAAGAAGAATGTATGGGAAGTTGCTAGAGGTTGTAGACATAGGGGGATATTTATAAAACTGGTATAAAGTAGAACTGGCTCAGTTGCCCCTAGCAACCAATCAGATTCCACTTTTTATTCCTCACAGATTCTTTAGAAAATGAAAGATGGAATCTGATTGGTTTCTAGGGGCAACTAAGACAATTCTACTTTACACCAGTTGGATAAATCTCCCCCATAGTTTCATTCTTAATTCCAGCTAAAATACAAGATTAAACTTCCAAAAATATCGTGCATTACATATATACTAGTAGAAAACATTTGTGTGACTGTGGATATAGGGCCACTAATTTATGGACACCTTAGCTTAGCTTAGGGCCCTATTCCACCGGACGATTATCGTTTGCATAATCGTTAACGTTTAACTATCTCAAACGACCACTATTGCGAAAGACCTGAAAACGTTCACTCATTTCCATGGAACGATAATCGTTACTTCTGATCGTAATTGCGATAGTTTTTCTTCGCTATTTATTCGCTATTGCGTATCTATTGCAAACGACCGAACGATGTCTTATTCAATGCGGACGATTTGCGAACGTTTTGCGAACGAGCAACGATAAAAATAGGTCCAGGTCTTATAAAGCGATCAACGATTTCTCGTTCGGTCGTTAATCGTTAACTACATTTCAACCGAACGATTATCGTTTAGATTCGAACGATTTAACGATAATCTGAACGATAATCGTCCGTGGAATAGGGCCCTTAGAAGTGCGGCTGAAGATAGAACTGACATGGGGCCAGCTGTCTAGACTGTAACTGAATGGAGCCATGTAGCTTGCAGCGTATTTTAATACATGCAAGCTGCAGTAAATGGTAAAAAATGTAAGGGATACTAGTTGCAGAAATAATATTTTTCTACATTATACACAAAAATACATATGCCAAGATGTAGGGATTAAATGAATGTATGGTGCTTTTTACTGTCATTCCAGAAATGTAACCATTTTCTAATTTATTTAGGTTCCACTTCAACAAGAAAAACTGACCCGGGCCCCCCCACTATGTGACAACACAGATTCATTAAAAAGATATTCCATTGCACCAAAACAGGAGCCCATGGACTCTAAACCCTCTGCTGTACCCAAAAAGGACACTTTGTCACGGACAGAGAGTAAGCAAAAAGGAAAAAGCCACTTCAGTTTGCTGGGAAGCCAAACTAACAAACCAGCCGAGGGCCCTGCCACCAATCGCCTTTTTAACTTATCAAAGACAAAGGACAAAAAGGAGAAAAAGAAAAAGTCTAAAGGAAACCACTGTCCCGGTGAGTGAAAGCAGATTTTTTTATACTGTTAATAGTCATAAAAAAAAATGTCACCGGCTGAAATCTTTCTTTTCTGAACGCCCTTTACCTTTTGCATTATTCCCATAGACATGTCTATAGCCAACTTAAGTACATGAATTTTCAAAGATTCAAATTACAAATACACATATATGCAAACTTTATTGAATCAATACTTACAGTTGCCTGACTTACAGTGGTGTCCAACCTGAGGCTCTACAGCTATTACCAAACTATAACTCCCAGCATGCCCGCCTTGTAGTTCTGCTACTGCTGGAGAGCCACAGGTTGGAGATCATTGCTGTACAGAAGGATGGTATATACATGTTATAGTAAAACTTAGTTGTATGTAATTTATAGCTTAAGCATTGATTTTTCAGATTCTGTTCACATTGAGGGAGTGTCTCAGGAGGAAGAGATCTTTTGCTGATGATATTCCAATGGTGGGATATTGGCTACTATATACTGGATACAGTACAAGTGGAGAATCTCCTGCTCATTTTACTTACTACTCACAGCTTTGCAATACTGCTTATTTACTGCTCTCTGAAAATCCCATACCACTCATACAAGAGCCTGCCATATTCCTGGAGCCTTATGGGAGCATAACCTGAAGTAAAGCCACCAATGTGCTCTCTGACCTGTATAACAGCTAAAGGCCCATAGTAATATACCTGAGGACTTTATTTTATGTTTTATTATGGTTCTTCAATGACATTGCAATCCACAAACCCCAGGATGATGACTTTACCAACACCACTTAGAAGGTATCAACTTTTATAGTTTTATATCTGGTGCCCGGCTGTGAATACTTGCTGCTACTTTCCCACCAATAGTTTTCTGGTCACTATGGATAGAATTGTATATCTGTTGAGGGTTAATAAGGAATGGATTCCACCTCAGCTGAGATTATTAACGACAGTAATGTAATTGTCATTCCCACAGTATGAGAGGTCATCCTGATCCATTGTTTTCTTAACATACACAAGTTGCAGTCTGGCATCTTGATTCTTGTCAGTAGATGGCGCCATAGGCTGTACAAAACTGGAGCTAACCTGTTCTATGCCAAGTATTCCTTTTTACTGCAGTAAAATTCCACTATCTCACTGATTCTGTGTCAGTCACATGAATTTGCTCTGTGTCTTTTGACAAAAATAACCTTTTTCTTTATTATTCTGAAAAGTAACCTCTTAAGTATATCTGTCCAGTTATAGATATTCCATTCCCCACACACATACTGGCATATTCACAGCTTGAGCCATTGTTCTTGTCAGGTTATATTTTCAGTGTCTGTACCAGAGCTTATGAAGTTGTGTCCCATTGCACCTGATTATTTAGGAGTTAGAAGACCAGCAAGGATACCAGGGATAAAATACATGATAGGTCTTCTATATGGTGATGTCCTTGAAGCTCTCTTCCTGTCCCTTATTCCACACAGTCATCTCTTTAATGCATCTTGAGTATTCAGACAGTGAGGATCTAGTTTGGTAACTGTAGAATAACCTGCTTACAGGTTTGGCTTCTTCTGAGTTTTGCAGTAATAATCTAGACCCTTGCGACCCTTTTTTCTCATTGTTGCTTAGCAAATAACATGTATCTGTAGATCCTTGCTATGCCTTAGCCCCTCTGCACATGTCTGTATTAGTTTTCCAATCCACAAAACCACAGATCCTTAATGCCCTGATGGCCTGTGGAGTGTCATATGTGGCCTCCTGCAGGCATGGACCGTGGGGCCAATAGAAACCTACCTGTCCAGACATCAGTGACAGTTCTGGACTTTTTGTGATCCAGGTTCCAGGCAAATGCACAGGCTGTGGAATCCACTTGTGTGTGTTGGCCTACAATGGGTACTATACTGCCTGGCATTTAGGACTGTAATTCAGTCGTGTGCAAGAGGCCTTAGTATGACCAGTGTGGATGTAAAGAAAAAATTAAAGTTACAATGCAAAAGATGTACATGAAGCAGTTTTAACCCCCTAAACCTTTATGGCTTTTTTATGATAAAGAAATGTATTAGAAATAAACATAGAGAATAAATAGGTGCTTTAGGGTATATGTTACCTGTAGCAGAGCTACCTGAATGGTGGCTTTGTGGGAGACAAGGCCTTTATCCTAGTGAATACAGATATCTGGGACTTCTCCCACTATGGTACCACTATGCACTTTACACCAGGCATTTGCCATAACAGCTGAAATTCTTACCTAAGACAATCACTGATGCCCAGCAGTTATAGGTAAAGGGAGGTGAGTCCTGTGTACTGTATTTACCAATGCAGAACGTGCACATTCTGTCACTTGCTCACTAAGGGAAGGACTGCAGTGGTTTTTTTACTCCTATAAGGAATAGATGGAATTATATGCAAATCTGTTATTTCTGGAGGAGGAAAAAATTGTTACGCAACTTGTGACTTCTGTCACCTTCGCATGGAAACATTGTGTGTCTGTCCAGCCCTGTCCTATTGCATAAAAAGGCTATTGTGCTAAGGAAGTTGTGTTAAAGATGGTCCCATATGTATGTCCATTAAGGCAGAAGGGGAAAATGGGGTTAAAAAAAAAGAAATCATATGGTCATTGCTAGCTTGTGGTTTCCCAGCCATTGCAAAAATACAACTATCAGCATGCTAGGAATCCTAGATTTGCAGAATAGCAACCCCCTGATGCTTTTTGTTTTGCAAAATGGCATTTAGGACCTGCCTGGTATCACTTACATGTGTGACTAAACCTACTATACAGAAAGTGTACATTCTATGTGACTTGAATCTGTAGCAGCACAATGTCATCGTGTGTGTGTGTGTGTGTATATATAGTAAGAAATCAACCAGACCACTGCTTTTCCTGTTTATTTTGTGCAGAAGGTGAGCACTACATTAACTTTCTCCAGGGACTTTACCACTGCTTTGTCACTTGCATTTTTTCAGTGGACTTACCTTTAAATTAAAATGAGTATTTTGGGCTAGGAGCTATTGATAGCCTGGGCCGTGAAAGAAAACAGTAGTCAATTTGGTTTTATAATGTAAAAATTCTGTAAATATAAAGGTTACATTGAAAGCCAAATATCCCAGGCCGAGGAAAATCTCCTATCCTATAGATTGTATATTAGCGCACATTGTATTTTCCCCTTTCAATTTGTGTTGTAGACAGTATTTTAGTATTGAATAGTTTGTGGGTGTCAGTTCCCCATAGACTGTACAGATCAGGGCCACGGCCTGATAGTAATGCATGTGCCGTAAGTGGGATTTATGTTGGGTATAAAGCACCTTTCTTGAAGCTTTAAATGCATTTGACTTATTGCTGCTTGAGACCTCACCCGAGTTGCTTTCTAAGAATACGAGCACTTACGTGTGTGTATGGAGTGTGGTCTAATATCACAGAAAACTGTATTAGATGCCCTGTGCAACAAACAGGCAGCCCATGCCTAGAAAAAGAGACATTCTCCTTGACTGCCAAGGTAACTGCAATGCAAGTGTACAAGTTACAATGTTACAAGTTATTATGCATTGTTAATGTAAGTTCTTCTCTTGTTTTCTTCAACTTTTTGTTCCTCCTTTCCTTCCTAAGTATTAATCTATAGCCATGACATTCCTATTTCACCCCGTCTAGACATATCCCCTGCAGGACAGGGCAGATATAAACGCCACTCTTTCCCATACTATTGTCTCTCTTCTGTTTTATGCTTTTTCTATCTCTAGCTAATTTTGCACGACTGGATGAAATGGTTCGTCTCCATCAGCTCCGATATCATTGGAAGTAATGATATTGAGCCAAAGGAAAATGAATTTCTAACAAGATCTGGTATCTTGTCTGTTTCTAGTAATAAACTCTGAACACTGGCCAATATAAATGCAGTGGGGAACGTCATGATGGCTCTCTGGTTTGCTACAGGCTGTAAGTGAGGCAGCTCATATAACAAAACAACCCATTGGTCATATTACTGAATGTAAACAGACCTTTTAAAGGATTCTATTTGTTGATAAAAAGCTAAATCTTAAGTGCCCCTCAGCCCTAATCCTCAGCAATCATTTATAATCACTGGGGAGGTCTGACAGTAAGTGTTCTGTTTCCCTGCAGTGCCCCCACAGGTCAAATGAAGCATTACACTAAGCACAATCAGTTCAGTGAGTAATGCAGGCTGTAACTATATTCCCTTTTGACTATAGAGATCAGTATTGCCTTCTATTAACTCAAAATTCTCTAATGAGGTATATGAGAATCTGTTTTGTTAGCTGAACATCCCCTTTCTCAACTATGATTTATATTCTAAGAGACCCAGGGTACATCATAGAAGTGTCAGATATGCCGAGACAAGAAGCCGCCATCCTAGCTGTGCTCTCTACTTCACTATATCTGCATCCATCCTGTTCAGTAAGAAAGCGCTGTGCTTAAAGAAGTCAGAATATTACAATATTGCCTATATATTATATAGGTGATTTCAGATTCCCACCACTTGTCAGCAAATACACAAGCAATATTATGACCGCCTTTGTCCAACCACACTATAAAGTTCCATGTTTGTTATGGCACCAGAATTTAGCATCAATGAATTGGATTCACATTACGTAGGTAATAAACTTTTGGGAAGATTTTTCTTATCAAAAGATGCAAATGGCGGTGAATAGAATAGAGGTCATTGGCCAATCTTACAATTCGACTTAGGTCAATTAGTTTTTTTTTTTTCAACTAACGAAATGTATAAAATGGATACATTAATAGACGTAAATGACTTTCCATTTCATCCTGTCTGTGCTAAACAAATACTAGCTCTGTGGTGTCATGTATTGTATAGTACTAACATTGACTGCACTAGATGCTCAGGAGGTTTATAGTACCATGTATACCTCTGCTTATGTTCTATAAATGCCTGTACTGAGGTACATGGAGGTGTCATTACAGATCCCAGCACAAGGCTGCTCCTGATATGGGGGGGCAGCGGGCCGTGTGCATGGCGCCCCAAGGTTTCTCCCTCTGCGGTTTACAGTGACGCAGAACCCGATGCTAAACGCTATTGTGTCGTTTTTCTAAATGCTGTAAAAAATTTAAACAAAACAAAAGTTTAATTATTTTATGTTAATGTGTAAATATTGTAAAAAGTTATAACTGTAAAAGTCATGATGTCTCCTGTAATATGCAAGTTTTCTTTGTAACTAGCTTTAATTTATCTCCTTTTCTTAGTTACCTGCTGTAAAGGCAAATTTCTCTAAATAAATTTCATTCTTTATCTAAATTGTGTAGTAGTATCCTTATCATTGCTTTGTTATATAGTTTTGTAATATATCTGATGTATCGGCACTTCACTGTTACCAAGATCTTTGTTGGCTGTCAAGAAATGAGAATCATTGTCTACTTTTTAGCCATATAACTTTGAGATCATCACATGAAGGAAGCAAAGTCCCTTTGTCTATGTGCCCCGTTCCCGGCTCATTGGCTAAGATTACCATTTGCTGTGTTTCAGAGTAAATCGTAGCTCACTGCAATGAGTTATGAGTGGGTCAGACAAATCTAACCTGCTGATAGCCCCCTTTTGCGCAGGTGGCGACGAGGATGCAGGTATGTCTCTTACCTTCATCCTTGGTGCTGCTCTTGTGCACTTGTTTACAACATGGTCCGTAAGACCGTCTGTCGCACTGGGGCACAGTTAGGAGCACTGCCCTACCCCCATAGCGCTGAACTGCCCCTTTCTAATAATAATCAATGGAGTGGGCCTGCCGGGGGGCGGGATGGATTGGCACTTTGGGGGCGAGGCAGTGCTCATAACTGTCTTACCGTCCTAAAGAGTAAACAACTAAGTGCATGGGAACAGGATTGTCCCCACAGTGCTCCTAATAAATAATAGTGCCCCCCCCCCAGATGTTCTAGAATGACAGGGCAGGGAGGCAAAGTCTCCTGAGCCCCCAGCTGCAGTATTCACCTGTATCCTAATTCTGATAACATGGATTCAGTTGTTTATTGCACTCGTCCATAGCGACATTACTGGCCTCATACCTTTTTGCTTTATAATATTGATGTGCAGGAGACCAGTCTGTCATTTCTTTAAGGAAACACAGGTCCTATATGGGCTGTAGATTTTATCATTGACTAACAGAAAACTACAGCATATCCGCAGAACTAATCAATATAGTTAAAAGCAGTTGCAGATAATTTTCAGAAAGTCTGCATACATGAACACACCCTGAAAAACACAAATGTTGGAATATATATAATATTAATATATATATATATATATATATATATATATAATTAATATTATTTTTTTTATGAAGACAAATGGACTATTTATATGAAAGACACTAAAAACCTCAAGATTAGTGTTGAACAAACTTGCTGAATGTTCTGGTTTGGTCAATGTTCAGGCTCAGTACTATAATACTAAAACCAAGGAATGTTATAATAAAAATAATTGGTCACCTCTTCTTAAGAAGACATATAAAATGCCAATACAAGCTTGTGGGCCAGTCTGTGTGGTCCTGCAGAGAATCCATCAGGGGGCCACAAGAGTGAGTGAATTCCACTTCCCGAATTCTTTTTGATCATCTTTCTTGTTTCCTAGAACTAGCATCTGTATAAAGGTACAGTATATCGTGTGACACCGCTTGGCTCTTCTCAGTGCCTATAAGGCGGGTTTCACACAAGCATATTTTATGTAAATTTTTGCATCTGTAAAACGAACACAAAAATGCACATGTAATACACTTGTGCGAAACTGGTGTAAGGCAGATGTATATGTGACAAGAAATTATTAATCCCTGTGGACAGTGTAAATCTGGTGATGTAAGAGGCACTGATCCGAAGCCTTGCACATCCAGGAGATTTAGCCCTGTCTCGGAATTAGCTGATTGCCTATTTGGCTGTTTTGATTGCCTTTGAATCACCAGCTAACTCCAATTCTAGCAGTGAAGAAGTTGAATAGTTTCATTTGTGTGTGGAAAGCCAAGCAAACATTCCAGCAGACAGCAAGGTCCCCTCTGCTTTTCAGATGGTAATTGCATTCAGGATACAGAACCAGAGTGTCTCGTCTGGTGATAATTGTTGCAGGAGCCAATGTCAGTTCAGAAAAGGCAACAGGGACAGTTCCACACCCCAAAAATAATGATTTTTTTTATTCTGAATTACATGTAAAACAAATGAAACATTAAGAAACAGCTGAATATGTTATATTAAGTTACTGTACAGTATAGCAATCAGCATGTGGTGTATTATGTATAGTAAGTGCATAAACCTGAAAAGACTGCAGCAGTTTGTAGATACAGAATGGAGATGCAGATCCCCATAATGCAGTAGGATGGTACATCAGGCTAGAATAGAAAAGCAGGGCTGCTGTCAGAGGTCTGTGTGGTCACATGACAGCAATGGGGAAGGGGCGTGTGTTCATCATGGACCAATTAGGAAGTGAGAATCACAGAGCTGTGCAGGAGCACAGTGACAAAAACTTTATATATAGCAGTGTGTATAGCTGAGTGAAAGTGCAGGTACATTATAGTAGAAATGGAGGGAATGGGAAACACCAGGGCTGACTGACACTGCAGGGAGCATGAAGGAATGAGCTGCGCAGATGTGGGCACATAATGCAGCACTCTCTGTCTGGGGAGAGAGGGGGTTACAGCTATGGAGCGATTACCTCCACAGTCCTGTCCCCTGATGCAAGCCCCAGCCTGAAATGGTTCTGCCATGGTTTGGAGGGTGATGGAGACTTCCTGGGTCAGAGTACAGTGCTGTAGACCCTGCTATGCAGACCATGCCCCTCCCCTACTCCCACCCAATACAGGGAGCTCTTAAAGGGGTAGTGCGGCAGTAAAGAATTATTCACAGAATAACACACATTACAAAGTTATACAACTTTGTAATTTATGTTATGTCTGTGAATGGCCCCCTTCCCCGTGTAACCCCCCCCCCCCCCCACCCACCCGTGTACCCGGAAGTGTGGTGCGCTATACATACCTGTCACGTGCCGGCACCCGTCTCCGATCATCAGTCAGTGACGTCTTCTTCGGATGGCCGGCGAACAGCTCCGAATGCCGGCCGCCCTATGGAGCGTCATCCGATGCTCAGCCGCGATTGGCTGAGCATAACTGTGCTCAGCTGTGATTGGCTGAGCACAGTTATGCTCAGCCAATCGCGGCTGAGCATCGGATGACGCTGCAGAGGGGGAATGGCGGCAGCGATTCGGCCGGCCGAAGATGACGTTTGGCACAAGATGGAGGACATGCGCGACACGGATCAGGTAATGTATAATGCACCAACACTTCCGGGTACACGGGTGGGGGTGGTGGGGGACGGGGGCGATTCACAGACATAACATACATTACAAAGTTGTATAACTTTGTAATGTGTGTTATTCTGTGAATAATTCTTTACCGCCACACTACCCCTTTAAGCCAAGGTACCACTGTGTGTGTGTGTGTGTGTGTGTATATATATATATATATATATATATATATATATATATATATATATATATATATATACATACACATACACACACACACAATATCCCATCTTGTTACAACCATCTATGTTTCAGAATGTACGTTAAAAAAAAATAAACTGCAGTTTGTGACGTCTATTGTGCTGATTGGCAGTGGTTCTGTGGTCAGGCATCAGCTGCACAGCGTTGTTATACATGTTTATCCCAGACAAGTTTACATTCACCAACCACATCGTTCTCTGGGTATCTAATATCCATGAACAAGGATATTTGTGAAATCCGGGTTGTTGTTTATTTTTTTTTTTTGCTTCAAAACCCTGAATGTGCACATAGCCTCACCCTGTCCGATCAGTATTGACAAAGTGAATGGTAACACCCACTTGTCAGTTTATTTCTATTTTTTTTTTTTTTTTTTACAGGAAATGTAAGCACAGTATTAGATAAAACAGGAATATATTAGGGTTGCTCAAAAGGTCTACTTCAGGGATGGGGAACTTTTGTCACTCCAGCTGTTAAAAAACTACAATTCCCATCATGCCTGGACAGGCAAAGCTTTAGCTGTCCAGGCATGATGGGAATCAGTTTTGCAACAGCTGGAGGGATGAACGTTCTCCTTCCCTGATCTACTTGAATAAAGGTATGTCCGGCTTCCCCACCACGGATGTTTTACCAGTGAGCCAGCATACATGTCTCTGCCCGAAACTCACATAGCCTGGTTTATACCACATCAACCAATCACAGCTCAGGTTTCATTTTACCAGCTCTTAAAAGGAAATAAAACCTGATCTGTGATTGGTTGCTGTAGAAAAAAGACAGGCAGTGTGTGTTTCAGCAGCTTGACAAATCTGGGCAGCTGGGTACCTATTATGCAGCACTGCTAGTTATTCCATGATTTTACATGTATGCTTGATAATACAAGTTACAGCTAATACAGAGTTACATTAGCTTTCATGTAAATGTGAGTCCTGGCATTTCTATAAAGATAGTGAGCTCCATACAAAAGGGACAATATTTATCATGCACTCCGTGTCCAGAAGGCAAACACAGGCGCGCTGTCTCTTGAGTGAGATCTAACGCGGTCACAGCAGGAGGTTACCTTCTATTTCTATCATCCTAAGGCTGGAAATTGGCTCCAGTTCAGGGATGAGAACATTGCACTTCAGGAAGTATTACGCTATTACCTTTGTAGTGTGTTCATGTCATTAGCCAGCATCAATGTTATTGTTTTATATACAGCGTTTTCCATTATTATGCTGCATCAGATCGTCACCAGCATCCTCTTTAGATTTTGCCCAAGGCCAGTTCAATAAAAAGTGAGATTTATCAACATACATTTTCCTTGACTTTGGCATAAATTACACCAAACTTTGGTGCATCCACATTTTTAGCTGAAATGTGCATTGTGTTGTAGACATACACTACTTCACCGTTTATTTGACAAGAGGTGCAACATCTGAACGTTCAGGTTCGACCGCATGGCTGGAGAAGTTGGATGCAGCCCTACTGAAACCTGTAAAATATGGATGCATCAGGTAGTACTACAGGTGTTTGTATTCAATAGCCTCAGTCCATGACCTGTTGGTGCTCTTCTTGAGGACTGGAGTTGTTGTAAAACTACAACTCCCATCATTCTCAGGCAGCCACGGCTTTATTATGGGAATTGCAGCAACAGCTGGAAGGCTGCAGCTTTAAAGGGGTTATCTAGCGCTACAAAAACATGGCCTTCCCAGTCCATGGGGAAGGAGGAGACTGCCTGGGGACCGCCTAGAATTATTACCGATTACCTAGGCTGAATCCAGGAATTCCTGTCAGTACCCGGGCACGCTCCTCCTTCCCCACGGACTGGGAAGGCATCAGCAATCTAATACGGAAGGTTCAGGAATGTTCGAGTTCTATCAAACCTAGGATTTTCCTAGTCAATGACTGCAACAAGATAAATGGTTTCCAATCTGACCCCTATGTTATAAAATGATACTAATATGTTATAAACAGTATTGTAAGAACCACAACAGCTTTCCATGTTTGGTTATAGGCTTGGTCTTTATTAGTGCATCTCATCACATCATTTACATTGCAGTGAATTACTATAGAAATCATCCCAATATTCTGACAATAACAATAAACTCCACTGGATCCTAACTACATCTAATGTAAACGGTCAGAAGTGTTAGACTGACTTAAGACGTGCAATAACCTATAAAACCGATATAATATAGTATATACTGAATACCGGTATATAGTACATAGTCAATTCTCTCCTTTATAATGTTTGTGCTGTTGCAGCTTTTCCAGAAGTCAACTCATCAGCCCAGGACACCAAAGGAAGTTTAAAGTCAATTGGTTTTTTTTTTTGGAAAAAGTAATAAAAATAGATCTATAAAAATAAGAAAAAAAATGCATCTAGAATTAAAGGAAGAAAAAAAAAAAAAAAACACTGAAGTTTCCATTAGTGAGATTCCTGCCTGTTCCCAGGTACGGGGCTTATTGTCTGGAATGTTCTGCACCCTCACAGTAACTGTGTAAGACACTTCGTGGTCACGTGTGCTTCTGTAGAGATAACAGTGCAGCAAGTCTCTTATTTTACCCCCATGTGGCAGGCTGGAGCAGCACCTCCTATAGGTGGAATGGTAGATGACATGCACTATAGAAATAGGCTATTACATCACAGAAAATCTTACTTGTAAAAAGTGAAAGTGGCTTTCTTGATTGTCAAACCCTAGAAGAGACCATCCCAGTGTTATTCCGCATCTCCAGAATTTATGGAAGCTCAGTATATACAGTATGTGACCATTAGCAGATAATCTAGTATATAGTTGAGTTGCTTGTATTATTTCTGCTCTTGATGCACAGACTTCTTACTGAGCCCAACAAGCAGAGCTGCAGTGTAAAGAACAAGGGCCAGGATTGGAGTAGTAAGGCTGGGTTCACACCATATTCATGCTGGGCATCCAAGGAACATGTCAGGCTACCCACTTTATTTGTGAATATATTTGGTCCATTTGTATGGTATTATTGTGTGGGGCTCCTATCTGCAAGACCTTGCTAAGTGATGGCATTTGGTCCACTAAGAGTGTCAGGACACCCCTTTTTCAGAAACAAAAGGGAAAATGACATATCTGAATATTCCAGCAAATAATGGGTGAGGGGGCCTACCTGTTAGCTATATCCAGAACATGACCGCCATCTTGGATCAGAAGCAGGTTTTTCCAATGAGAAGGTTATCGGGTAGCAAATTAGAGAGAACCAGAATTGTCTCAGAAATGCACAGATTTCTCAATGGGATCCAACGCTTTCAGCTCTGTGCTGTCACTGGTGCTGAACACAGAGCTGAAAGATATGGATCCAATTGTTATACATTTCTGATAAAGATATTGCAAATCTAATTGTAGCTATTTATATGTAAGATAGTTCTGGTCTTCTCTGATATGCTACATGACACCTTCCCATTAGGAAAACTTGCCCTTGATCCAATATGGCGGCCATGTTCCAGACACAGCCTAAAAGATAGGCCATATTACTTGCTGGGATATTCATATATGTCATTTTGCTTTGAATTTCTAGTACTATTCTGCACAGACTGACTGGCTAATTCACATTCCAACAAGGCCAAACATGTTTCCGAGCCTTATGAAGAAATTATGTGGAAGACACTACTTCTGCCTGTGGCTTCAGCCGTGATTTATAAATCCCTCCCTATAGCAGGACAGAAAGATCTATAAATCAAGGCTTGTGGGGTGAGCAGAAGCTGCCATGGACTACCCCGGTGACTCATGGCTCCCGTTTTCTAACATCAGCACCACCCTTCCTTACAGGCCGTGTCTGGTAATGCTGGTCAGCCCTATTGGGGCTGAGCTGTGACACCAGGGAAATCCTACAGGCAAGATGGAAGCTATTTCTAGAACAGAGCTGCAGTCGTATTTCATGCACACAACTCATACCTCCAGGGGAACTTCAACCATTTACTGTGGCTTATCCCCGAGTCCCCCTCTATAATACTCACTGATGTACACAGCACTGCCTCCTACAGGAACCACTCGGTACCATAGTGAAGATGTGAAAAACTTATAACAACTTTGTGGCAATGGAGGTCAGAATTACTTCATATCATTATGCATCAGCGTGTTTAGTTAGGCGGGGTTCACACTGCGTTTTTGCAATCCGTTTTTTTTTCATCCATTTTTTTTCAAAAAACAGATGCACACAAATGTATCCGTTTTTTTCATCTGTTTTTCCATTAACTTTCATTGTAAAAAAAAAGGATCAAAACGGATCCGGTTTTTTTTTGGACTGACACAAAAATGTAGCTGACACTACTTTTGTGTCCATTAAAAAAAAAAACGGATCCGTTTTGAACCGTTTGTTTTACAATGGAAGTCAATGGAAAAACAGATGAAAATGGGTGCACACTAATGCATCCGTTTTTTCCATGTTTTTTTTTTTGCAAAAAATGGATTGCAAAAACGCAGTGTGAACCTAGCCTTACAGTTTTCTGTACTCATTATGTTTTAAGTCTTTTCTATACAGCATGTCGTACAGGATGACTGGTCCCTCTACATACTGTATGTCTTGCAGTGTAACATATCCGCAGCATCATTGACAGGTGTGATGTCTATCTCAAACATAAGCGATAAAAAACAGCTGTCCACCGGCAGGCAAGGCTGGCAAGTTGTACTGTCAAGTGAGCTCAGAATTTGCTGGTCGGGTGTCAGAGTAAACCATCAGGGACTCCAGCAGGCATCTCATATATGTGACAAAGGCTCCAGTAGGTTCACAGGCGGGTGTCGTGGGCAAAGCCTTTAGAGCCCTGCACATCTGTCAGGAGAAGACAAAGAGAGAAAAGTATAGAAATCCACATATTTAAAAAGCCAAAAATGTAGCTAAGAGATCAACCCAACAAATGTGGAGAACACCTAGTTATCTATTGCTATAAGATCAATGCATGGAGAGGTCTACCGGGACTACTAGAAATTCCTGATGACCTCTAGCTGCTCCTCATATATCTCTTCCGGCTGTCACCTAACATAGCTACTATTGGCGATACAAGAGACTGACTGTACAGATCTCTCTTAGTTTCCACTGGGGCCAGATTAATAGTAGCCAAGCAATAAAAACCTTCTGTAGACATCAATAGATGCTATTAGTAATGGCCTGGGGCACAATATGTTGCTACCAGTCATCTGGGTGCATCGGTCAGCATATGCTATACAAACATTAGTGGAAGGATTTATTTCTGACCAGCATGTATCTATCAAATCCAATACATGTCACTGACTGTATACACGTATAGGCGTCTGTACTTACCAAGTTATAAACACCCAGTGGCTATTTAATTTTTTAAACAACGACAGGTCTTGGGCTGGCAGGACAAGGGATCGGTTCACTGCAAACACTCCACAGCTACCCGATCAGACCCCCTATACCACCAACCATTGACACTTATACTGCTGCTTTGACAACACCATTTTAAACAGTCTAAAACAGAGATGCTGGCTGACAGATACCAGATAAGGAGTAAGCGCAGCTCCCGAGTCAGCTCTATATAGTCTTACACATGCAGGGGGTAATGGTGCACTAAGAGGATCCAAGGGTAAAAAGTTTGTGTCCATGCATGGCCACTGCTCCATTCATTCCCAATAGGTCTGGGCTCTGCTATGTTGTAAAGTCCCATAGACATGAATGGAGTGGTGAGGGTATGTGCACACTAAGGAACCGGTCGGATCACCCGCCGCAGATTCAGCAGCTCGCCACCGCTTGTGGCATAGACTCAATTCTACGGCAGGGAGGATTCCACCGTCCGCCCAGGCCCATTCTTCAGGCGGACGGAGGAATCTGTGTGTGCACAGAATGGTGTCTATGGCATGGGAGGAGATGCACACGGGGGGCGAGCTGCGGGTGATCCACCTGGATTCCTTAGTGAGCACACACCCTGACTGTGTATGACTGGGTTCACACTACATATATTTCAGTCAGTATTGTGGTCCTCATATTGCAACCAAAACCAGGAGTGGATTGAAAACACAGAGAGGATCTGTTCACACAATGTTGAAATTGAGTGGATGGCTGCCATATAACGGCAAATATGTGCTGTTATTTTAAAACAACGGCTGTTATATTGAAATAATGGCCGTTATTTACTGTTATATGGCGGCCATCCACTCAATTTCACCATTGTGTGAACAGAGCCTTTCTGTGTTTTTAATCCACTCCTGGTTTTGGTTGCAATATGAGGACCACAATACTGACTGAAATATACGTAGTGTGAACCCAGCCTATAACTGTACTGTGCCATTTATCCTCCATTCATGTGTTTGGCGAGGTCTGAACACTGGTCAGCTTACTATTTCCTATCTGGGGAGAGAGATTTTAAAAAGAATTTTCTCTGGTTTGGCCAAATGAATCCCATAAGTCTTACGGTCTTCGCAGCACTTAATAATCGTGAATTATAACCACAGTATGAGCACCCCTAAAAGACATGGCATGTAACCCCTGGGGTACATAAACCATCGACAGAGAACCTTGACCCTAGTCCAGCTGATCATGTAGGTAAAACAGAGAACCTTAAGGCTGGGTTCACACTACGTATATTTCAGTCAGTATTGTGGTCCTCATATTGCAACCAAAACCAGGAGTGGATTAAAAACACAGAAAGGATCTGTTCACACAATGTTGAAATTGAGTGGATAGCCGCCATATAACAGTAAATAACCGCCATTATTTCAATATAACAGCCGTTGTTTTAAATTAAGGGTACAAACCCACACACCGTATACGCAGCTTATTTACTGCTGCGATACGCAGCAAATACGCAACAAACACGCAACAAATACGCAGCAGATTAGATCTAAATAACTGGACACAGCATCAAATCTGCACCTTCAAATCTGCTGTGTTTTTGCTGCGTATCTGCTGTGTATACGGTGTGTGGGTTTGTACCCTAACAGCAAATATTTGCCATTAAATGGCGGCCATCCACTCAATATCACCATTGTGTGAACAGATCCTTTCTGTGTTTTCAATCCACTCCTGGTTTTGGTTGCAATATGAGGACCACAATACTGACTGAAATATACGTAGTGTGAACCCAGCCTTATTCTGTATTGTTCAGACCTCCATATACACAGAGTATTACCCCTGCAGACCTATTACCATGATCCCTGCTGCTAAGGCACCTTCCTCTGCCAAGAGATTGCACAGACTTCTTGGAATCTGCGGCTCAGACTTCTTTTTTTCCCAGGATTAATGAAGTCATGAGGCGGCCAGTTGATTAACATTATGGCGGCTTACAAATGTCAGAACCCTGGAAATTAACGTGATTGAGCCGATGCCAGGAGCAGCCTACTAACTATAGCGGAAAATCCACAATGCCGTCTCAGCTAAGATTTCACTTTTCCTACACATCATATGCATGCGTCTCATTTCCAATACTACTAATTGGGGTAATAGAAAGATCAGTTCCCTGCAAATCATCAGTTCTGCCTTCCCCAGCCGTTCTGGCAGACATCCCTCGCCATGATGAAAACCACAATCTGCTCACAGTCTTCTTGATTTATCTCTCGGATTCTTTATTATTCCCCATTTTCAATAGATGAAAGAAGATATAGCTGTAACTAACCAGCAGTCTGCTCTCTACGAGATTACGAACGATCCCAGGGTGATGGTCTATTGAAAACGTGATTCAAAAGAATTTGATAATTTACCAACCGGAGGATTTACCTTATTTGTGTGCACAGAATGGAGCAGCCAATGATGTGTAATGAATAACTATTCATGAAAATGTGGAGAATTCATAGATAGTGAGATAGAACTTGGGTTAGCCAATAAAATAGCTATGTTCATCTATAAATGACAATCCCTGTCCGTATTGTCTATTAGGGCTCCCTCCATGGGCCAGAGAGACCCCCGCTCTGCTGGATCCAGCTTGTCGAGCTGTGTGGCAATCACTGGCAAGTAATACCATGTTGTAAGACTCTGGCATGGAAATTCAGTAATATGGCTGGGAAGTCTGTGGCCTCTCCGCATCTGTCTGTTTTGGAAATACATCTATTCCACATAAAAAAAAAAAAAAAAAAAACTATTCAGGAACATTGTTTCCTATAGCTTTGGATTGGCAGTCCCTTTGTTATTGTTACTACAAATGTATGACTAAATAGCCAACTGGGTGTTACCAGTTGAGGCGTGTCCCTACAGTCTGCCACTGTCAGCTCTGATTGGTAAGGGCCCTATTCCACCGGACGATTATCGTTAAATCATTCGAATCTAAACGATAATCGTTCGGTTGAAATGTAGTTAACGATTAACGACCGAACGAGAAATCGTTGATCGCTTTATAAGACCTGGACCTATTTTTATCGTTGCTCGTTCGCAAATCGTCCGCATTGAATAAGACATCGTTTGGTCGTTTGCAATAGATACGAACGCAATAGCGAATAAATAGCGAAGAAAAACGATTGCAATTACGATCAGAAGTAACGATTATCGTTCCATGGAAATGAGTGAACATTTTCAGGTCTTTCGCAATAGTGGTCGTTTGAGATAGTTAATCGTTAACGATTATGCAAACGATAATCGTCCGGTGGAATAGGGCCCTTAGTGTCAGACAGTTTAGGGACACCCCCCCAATTGATCACACAGTCGGCTATTTAGTCATACATTTTTAGTAGGAACAACAGAGGGAATGCACAATCCAGAGCTAGAAGGAATTTTTCTTTCATGGTAAACACTAATTGTATTCCCTATGGATCCATTTACACAGAAAGATTATCTGCCAAAGCCAGGAATGTATTTGAAAAGAGGAAAAATCTCAGGCTTTCCTTTATGACCTGATCTCTGTTTATAGTCTGTTTCTGGCTTTGGCTTCAAATCTTTGGCAGATAATCTTTCTGTGTAAATGGACCCTATGACACACGGGTCAGGAGAAAGCACAGGTCCTCCTTAACCCCTTAAGGACAGGGCCAATTTCCATTTTTGCGCTTTCGTTTTTTTTTCTCCTTGTGTATATAAGGCCATAGTGTGTGCATTTTTTCACCTAGAGACCCACATGAGCCCTAATTTTTTGCGCCACTAATTGTATTTTGCAATGGAAGGCAAAATTTTTGCATAAAGTATGCTGTGAAACCAGAAAAAAAAAAAAAAAAATGTGGTAAAAAAAAAACAAAAACCAAAACACTTATTTTTAATAAGGTGAGGTTTCGTGTTTATGCTGTTTGCCCTAGGGTAAAACTGACTTGTTATGCATGTTCGTCAAGTAGTTAAGATTACAACGATATGTAACTTGTGTAACTTTTATTTAATGTGATGGCTTTTAAAAAATTAAAACCTTTTTTAAAAAATAAATGTTCCTTAAAATCGCTCCATTCCCATGCTTATAGCGCTTTTATCCTTTGGTCTATGGGGCTGTGTCAGGTGTAGTTTTTTGCGCCATGATCTGTACTTTCCATTGGTACCTTGACTGCGCATATGCAACTTTTTGATCACTTTTTATTACAATTTTCTGGATTTGATGCAACCAAAAATGTGCAATTTGCACCTTGGAATTGTTTTGCGTTTACGCCATTTATCGTGAGAGATCAGGAATAAAGGGTGATTGCGCATGCGGCGATACCAAACATGTTTATTTATGTATCTTTATTTATAAAATGAGCAAAGGGGGGGGGGGGGGGGGGGTGATTCAAACTTTATTATTTACACACATACTAGAAGTCCCCCTGGGGGACGTCTATTATAACTACACTGATCTCTCATTGAGATCTATGCAGTATAGATATACTGCATAGATCAATGAGATCAGTGTTGCAGCCGAAAGCAATAGAATGCCGAGCCGGGATCAGCGCCCATTACTGCGCAGACCCCGGCCTGGTAAAACCTGCATGTTAAATGCAGCTGTCAACTTTGACAGCTGCATTTAAAAGGCTAATTAGTGGGCACGGTGATCGGACCGTGCCCGCTAACAGCCGCGATCCCGGGCTGCAGATAGCACCCAAGATCGCGGCGGTTCACAGCAGGATCACGGAGGTGCAGAGCAGGGTCGCCGCACGGCCCCCCACTGAACGCCCTTAATGACACCAGGGCATACGTTTATGCCCTTGGTCGTTTAGAGTTTATCTAGGATTAGAAAACTATAGCTGCCTATTTTAAAGGAACAGCACCACTCTTGTTCCCGGTTTGTGTGTGGCATTGTAGCTTGGCTCTATTGAAGTGAATTTAGCCACATTGTAATACCACACACAACATGAAAACAATAAGCAGTAATGTTTTTCTAATCCTGCAGAATATCCTGTGGGAGCCTTGTGCATTTTTTCTCTCCAGAAAATTCACAGTATTTGGATATTGT
Source organism: Dendropsophus ebraccatus (assembly GCF_027789765.1). Lineage (NCBI taxonomy): Eukaryota > Metazoa > Chordata > Amphibia > Anura > Hylidae > Dendropsophus > Dendropsophus ebraccatus. The sequence goes on along the minus strand of NC_091454.1, from coordinate 174,614,579 downwards.
GTACTTACCCTAAAAGTGCACCTGGCAGATAGATCTAAAGGATATATTTACTAAAGTCGAGACGGTGGAGTTACCTACACTCACCAGCCAAAATATTCTCAGTGCTGAATTCAAATAATGGCAAGAGACCTCCTGACTCTATAAATGTTTTCTTGGAGTCTGTGTGTCAAGATCAGGGGGCTATCTGACAAATGTAGGTGCATCCTCTTTTCCCTTTAACAGCAAGATAGGTGTCCTTTACCACGGTAAATTGTAATTTTTGGTTCACAACTATAACCATGTATGTGACCGTACTTCATGCACTCATTTACCTGTGTCCAACAGAAGCAGGAATCATTTCTAAGGTCCATCTTCTCAGGCGGGCAGGTGCTTCCAAGTGCTGACAAAAGCAGTAGGTATAAGCGAGTAAGGCACCGTTGTGATGCTATTCCAAGAGTCGGAGATTGGATCGTAGCAGTCTAATGTTTTACACCTTTGGGTGCCAAAATAGCCCCCAACCACATAGAGTTTATTGCCTGATGCTAGAGCATGACAAGACATACGTTTGGCTGTCATGTCTCCCATTCTTGTCCACTGGTTAGTTTCGCTGTCAAAGCGATAGGCAGAGGCTGCTGTGAATTCCGTGTCTCCACCCATGATGAAGATCTGGCTGCCCAGCACCGCTGCAGCAGTATAGCGCCAAGGTTGGGGGCATTCAGCTTTTATACTCCACCTGTTTTCAAAGGGGTCATAACACTGTACCTTAGAGACCCGATCTCTGTGTATACTTGTCCCTCCAAAAACAAAAAGCTTTAGCTTGGCACTGACTACAGCAGCATTGCTTACACCATCCCGCAGTGGTGCCACCATGGTCCATTTATTAGAGAGGGGATCATAACGCTCCACTTGCTTTAAAGAAACTGACGGAGATGCAGGAAAAATTCCAGCAACCGCTGTATGTCCACCCACTACGTAAAGGCAGTTTTGCAACTCCGCTGAGCCGTGCCCAAACCTTGCGATGAGCATTGGTGCAGCTTTCGACCACTCCTCATGGACCGTATCGTAGACCCACACGTCTTTAGACACTCCATTCTCGGAGCCCCGGCCACCAGTCACATAGACCTTGCATCCAATGGCACAAGCACTGAACTCTTTCCTTGGACTTGGCAAGTCAGCTTTAGGAATGATCTCTTTAGCCTTGTGATCTACTTGGTAAATTTTGTCACACATAAATGTTTGTCCCCCTAGAATAAGTAAAGTATGTCCTGCTTTTCGAGGCTTGGCACATAAACTGGTCACCACGCCATCATTCTGCAGTATTTTTCTCTTGCACTGCATAGCATCCTCCATGATTACTTTGCTCCTCTCGTCGGCCATAACCAAGTCTTCACAAGCAATGGTTTCCTTCAGGGACTCAGAGGTAAGCAATGCCAGCCTGATGTTCTTTAATAATTCTGGAAAATAATCTTTTCTTTTGTCCAAGTCATACTTTACCCATTGCAGAACAGCATTGAACACCACCTGCTCATCTTCAATCTCAAGTTCATCACTGGAAACCAAGTCAAGCAAGATGTCTTTGGAGAGATTATTAAAGTCTTCAGTCTTATGCACCATTTCAAAGTTGACCAAGCACATTCGCAAAGACAACTCATACAATCTTCTGCATTGGTGGGCATCAGACAACAGTAACATTCCCAAGCAATTTGACGGGAAAAGGTTTTTCTCCAGGAACTCTGCGGCTGCATCCCGAACGTCGTGAAATTGAAGCATGTCTCCAGCTTCTAGCAGCGACTCTGCGTTTTCTTCATTGATGATTATTTTGGAAGAATAGGCAAAGTCGAGTAAGAGTTCCAAGACTTCAGGATGAAGACTGTCATGGAAATTTACAGTGCTATCAATGCTTTCTCTCAGCCCATGGCTAAACATGGCCTCAAAGTATTGGCTGCAAGCTGCGAGCACCACTCGATGGCACGGGAATGAGCGGTCTCCTGCCCATAGTGTGACATCTGTAAATAGTTGTTGCTTTCGCATAGTATTAAGATGGGTCAGGACACAATCTGGGTGACCAAGTTTATGGTATAATGAAATATTCATGGACCCTGTACTGGTCCGAGACTTGCGGTTTTCATGGACGCTGACTGACATGATGACAACATCTAAAGCTGCCAAGAAGAAAAAAAAACAAAAAAAGTTAGAGGGGAGGTCCAGTCAACAGAGAAAGTTAAACTTATACTCTAGGATGCAATCAGTTTTAGCATTCATTATTTTTATTTTGATGTACCTGGATATACACCTCTGCACCGATGTAAAATTAAGGAACTGTCTAAATAGTGCTGCTGTTGGTAAACATTGTCCCAGCTCTTCCCCTTCTAAAGTGAATGTTTTCTTGGCCGTCTTTTTGACATATAAACCCAGCATCTATCTCTGCCTGTCATGCACTTTATCTAAGGAAGTGAGGTATACTATTGAAACGTGTCATAGCTATGTGCTATATAGATAAATGTTTCTTATTTATACTCCACGTCTCTGGATGTTATTTTAGGACAGGGCTGGCCTCTGCAAGTACCACATTTTTCTTTATTCATTTTTGTCTAAATAGTGGACAGGTTGATAAGAAACCAAGGAGGGCAGCTCACCCAGGCTGAAGAAAGCAAGGTATAAGGCAGTCTGAAAGGGAGAATCCTATAGGCTTTATACAAATAAGAAAACTACAGCACAGTAGGGGTTTTTACAAGCAAAAAGTAAGCAAGCTTGTAAAATAAATTTTTCAAAAGACGTCCATAGTCTAAGGTTAGCAGGTCAGCACTGCTCCTCACCCAGGCATTGACGCCAGTAGCTAGTTATCCCTAAACCCTGATATCACCCAAAGCTTTTAACACAGAGGGGGACATGTATCAACGGGCGTTTTTTTTTTGTGTTTTTTTTCGGCGGAAAGTGCCGATTTGCGCATGATTTTATTCGCAAATGGCCGATTTGCTAATAAAATACGCCGAGGGGTGGGGGTGTGTGAAGGGAGCGGAACGGAGGGCACGGACAGTCCGCGAGATTCACCATTCGTTCCCCCAAAAGATACACCGAAAACCTACTCCAGTCCTCAGCTGGCGTAGGTTTTCGGACGTGCAGGATGTATGTAGAGGCACTCCGCCTCTACATAAATCCCCGTAGCGCCGGAGATGTGGGGACATTTTTAAGCCTGGCATAAAAAACGTCAGACTTAATAAATGTCCCCCAGAGTGTATATCAACTATAACAAATACATCTGTAAACCCTGAGAGTTTGTGACTTTTGGCTGGTTTAGCTTCAAGATTCCACAATTCACAGAAGTATTAGAAAAGATTATGTGTTTTTTAGGGAGGGTTCTGGTGGTTACTGTGGTTTAGGAAACACTGCTCCAAGGCGTTCTCTCACTTTCTTTCTTGACACTTCAATATCTCGGGTGGCAATAAAACCTATACAGACATTACTGGTGGGGGATTAAGAGAGATCATTGCGTGTGTGGTCTTTCCAGACAATATGTGTTAAGCTATACCATTCCCAGATGCATGCTGGCTCCAATATGCCTTCTTCTGGAGTTAAATCACGTTGCATATCATAACCGTAAATGACCACTCTCCTCTTACACATTTGCAAATAATATAAGTAACAGATATAGGTTTTAGCATTTCCCAGCGGCCTCCATCCAAATGATTAGCGAGACGTCTCCTCGGTCTGACATGACATCATCTGTCAAGCGGTTGCTCTGGGAAACATTTTCTATCGCAGCGAGGGACTCTCATTACCACAATACTATTTGTTTAGTGAAGTCATTGCACATATAAATTAAAAGACCTCAGAAATTGTGCTTACCCTGCGCAAAATACAATGGTGTGAGTCACCGCAATTCATGGACGGATCAATGTGGTGCCATATCCCCAGTGTAATGATACAGGACGGAGCCCGTGCTTGCGATCCATTACAATATATACGGCTCATGTCTAATAAATGCACAATCCCCTGCAATTAAATAGGTGAGCTGTGACCGCTTATAATATCTATATACTTGATATACTTGGAGGGAAAACAAAGAAAAAAGTGACACCTTAAAGGGGTTATCCAGTATTGCAAAACACGGCCACTTTCTTCTAGAGACAACACAACTCTTGTCTCCAGTTCGGGTGTGGTTTGCAATTAAAGGGGTTGTTCATAAAAAAAAAAAAAAAAAAAATTCTTTCGAATCAACTGGTGACAGAAAGTGCTTGAGACATGTAATTTATTTCTATTAAAAATTCTTCCAGTACTTATCAGCTGCTGTGAGTCCTGCAGGAAGTGTATTCTTTCCAGTCTGGAGAGCAGGAAAGGTTCTGTGGGGATTTGCTACCTTTACGATGGAAATATCAGAGATTTTATTCAATAAATAAGTTATACTGAATGTTAGATATATATCAGTCCACTCAGCTCCTTCTGCTCTAGAACATGATGCCAATAGCTCAGGTAGCTATTTCATGGTGACGGCTTCCCTTTAAGTATTAGAATTAAGCAAACATACAGAGCTGGATGCTGTATACATTGTCTACTAGTAATAAAACCATTGCACATTCCAGTACAAGCACATTGTGCACTGAAGTCTATGGGAGATACAGAACTATCCAGGCACGCTCACTCAGCTGTTTCTATATCCACTCTAGTGTAAAATGAAGAGCCTGGAAACACAGAGCCAACTCTACACTCCTTTCAATTTAGTGGAAACCCTATTATCCCAGTATCCTGATCCAGGAAAGCTGAAGCCCCAATTGATCAAACATTTATAGCACATCCCATCAATACTCGGCCAATGTTAATGGGGGAAAATGTAATTGAGGCTTGATTTTCCAGTGTATGCATTAGGCATCATAGACATGAACCTCTGTATGCAGAAACGACTATTTAATTCATGCAGTTCTTTCCTTCTACCACAGATGGCAGTGTGCTCGATCTCTGTGATCAGCTGAAAGACAAGTGTCTGCTTGTTTTTCTGCTGTTCATTGGGTCCTTTACATGGGCCAATAATGACTGTGTGTAAAGATATCTACAGTATGACCTTATGCACAGTATGACCGATAGATGTGAGCCCTGTATGCAACTGGTAGTTTGTATGGAGACATAACAGCTGATCAGACTACATGGATGGCCGTGTCTTATAGTGCACCTGACATTGTGCAGCTTTTCCAGATCAACATGCAGTCGCTCCTGCAGCCGCAAGATGGGGTAACCGTGAATACATCCATGCGGGGTGAGCTCTGTGCACGAGCTTTATGGAATCAGAACAGGACAGGTACGGTTATCCAGGATTAAAAAAGGTATGGCTACAATCTTGCAAAAACAGCGCCACCCCTGACTCCAGGGTGTGTGTTTGTGGTATTACTATTCAGCTGCATTCCTTTTAATGGAGCCAAGCTGCAAAACCACACCCAAACTGAGGACAGGAGAGGTGCTGTTTCTAGAAGGAAGTGGCCGTGTTTTTCTAAGCTCGGACAACCCCTTTAAATGGACTGAGCTGTACTCACACACGCTCTCATGAGTATCTGTGTGGTGTCACATACTGAATAGTAATGCTGTATATAGAGCATAGTTTGCTTCTATATGTGCCGCCTCACCTCGCATTTCCCCGATACAATCTGGTGAAACATCATTTGTCTCTCGTCTTGCTATTACACCAAATAATTAGCTCTTCGGGCAGCACGCCAAAGCACATGTTACAACAAAGGCCTCATTCAGACTGTAGCTGTCAGAGTCATCCAATCCTCCACACTACAGGATAAGGGAATGCTGCACACAGCGCTCTCGCACCTCGCGGGGGTCTCAGCTCATGGGCACTACAGGCTACAAGAGGATCTAATGGCAATTATTGCAGAACCAATCCCAGCATATTCTATTTTATTTTTTTTTCCTGCAAAGTATGAACAGGGCCAATAAAAATTCCAATGAAGTGTCGAGACATGAAATTCTCGATTCATGGTAAAAATCTCTATGGATAGAAATTGTGAAATTCTTCAAGAACAGAACACCACTGATGATGGAAACCCGAATCACCAAGAGGGTTAATTTCCAAGTTACTGCAAGAATCAAAGGAAAAATGGAAATCACGGGCGGATCCAATGTCTTTACGGCCATTCTTGTGACTCCGTGGCGGTGTGTACGGCCCAGTGTGCAGTCACAACGTAAAATGGGCATTCTCCAGATGAGAAGCCTATGGGGGATCCCCTCCCAAATCCTGATCAGGGTATCTGTGAGATCTTGGATACTATGTGGTGCTATCTGGTGCACTGATGCCAAAACACAACATTTTAATGTTCTCAATTGGATTCAGGTTGGGGAACCATAGAAAGGGAGCAGAAAGGTACCACCTGTTCCTCTGACCAGTGCGTCATTCCTTCCACTAGGAAGTATATATTCTGAGCTGAGTGGGGGTGGGTGCATATGGTGAGGAGGTAGGGTAGGACATTTTCCATTAACTGAATAACCCTTTAGTGTTCCCGCTTGGTAAATCTCTCTGAGACAGACCCATCACACTCCCTGACCATATAACTATACAAGCCTGCCATCCGGAAGTGTGGCTGTTAATAACTCCTGGGGGTGCAGCGGTTGTATATGGTCGTACATGGTGGTTGTACAGAACTGATAAAAAAAAATTAAAACTGGTTATTCACAACTTCTGTAATAACGCTGTACTAGAAACTGGAGCAGTGCCTGGAGACATAAGGAGGCCTGGAGACATTCTGGAGATCTGGCAGAGTTTCCCACAGCCTGGGGAGACTATTGTGTTACAACAGAACATCAGCAGTTTACTGTGTCTACAACCTGTATACATAGACATGTTCCCATTAGTCACAGGACGGCTCCTCAGCAGCACGGCGGCCCTTGGCCTCTGGCACAGAGTATGCTCACCATGAACTTTACACCATCGCTCTGTCCCCACAGTCCACTGCCCTCTAAGCTGTCCTTAGGGAGTCTCACAAACAGAAGCTAGGAGGAAGCATCTTCTAGACAAGTGAATAAATACATTCCTGCTCTATTGGATAAGAATACCCCATCAATAACTTATGGGGGCACTCTGCTGGCATTGACTATATCACTTATGGAGGTACTCTATTGGCACTGATGACATCACTCATGGGGGCGCTCTACTGGCACTGATGACATCACTCATGGAGGCACTCTGGCACTGACAACATCACTCATGGGGGCGCTCTACTGGCACTGATGACATCACTCATGGGGGCACTCTACTGGTACTAACAACATTACTTATGGAGGCACTCTACTAGCACTGACATCACTAATGGAGGCACTCTACTGGCACTGACAACATCACTCATGGGAGCTCTCTACTGGCACTGATGACTTCACTCATGGAGGCACTCTACTGGCACTGACAACATCACTCATGGGGGCGCTCTACTGGCACTGATGACATCACTCATGGGGGCACTCTACTGGTACTAACAACATTACTTATGGAGGCACTCTACTGGCACTGACATCACTAATGGAGGCACTCTACTGGCACTGACAACATCACTCATGGGAGCTCTCTACTGGCACTGATGACATCACTAATGGAGGCACTCTACTGGCACTGATGACATCACTTATAGGGGCACTCTACTGGAATAAAAACAAAAGTATAGCAGCAAAGGGATAGAAGAGAAAACCTATGAATGCCATGGTGCATGCCTCTCCAGTCTTCAGACTAGTCTACAGTCCACAGTAAATACAATAAGAGAGGATGACAGCACTCTGTCTCCATTTATTACACCAATTCTACGTGAGCCAGTGGTCTAATAAAAACCTCCCTGTATGTGCATTTTCCTTTTTCTATCTGGGATAAAGAATAAATGTATGATCGCAGGAAGCCAACCACTGAGACCCCCCCCAAAAAAACAAAACAACATCAGATACAGGGGGATCCTGAAGCTCCTATTTTAGTGAACAGTAGTGCATCTAGTCAGGCATTGCTCCATTCATTGCCTACAGAGCAACGACAGCAGAGCAATGACTAGGACTGGTGCCATAGGAGTTCTGTTTTTCAGATTGCAGGGGGTTTGACCTGGTCGTTCCCATCTTATAAGCTGATGGCATATAACAAGGATTCCCCATCACTTTATATTCACTAAACATAAAGGTGGATGTAACACCTCCCAACCAGTAACGCTCCCAGCCAGTCCTGATCACATGAATAGTGTCTACCTGGAGCTGTAGGAGATATGTGACATCATCCACAGTGTGTAAGACGTTCATGATCTATGTGTAGAGAACTAGAGCCACTACTATATACACCAGATAACTGAGCACAGCCATCAATGGCTTATGACATATTGTATCATTAAGTCCCATTACATCCTTACAGCCATGTGATTTATCTGTAAGTGTTTGAGAAGGGCCCAGAAGCAAGAACATAATACACAAAAGGATGCGAGCTAACCCCCTGGGGCTGTGACATAAAGGACGTCTAGGAGGCGGCATAGGAAATGCAGGACATTCCCTCCCTCAGTCCCAAACAGCAGCACATTCCTGACGTTCCAGCCGGGACCATACACAATGTGCTGGTGTGCTACCAATCCTGCCTCCTGTAACCAGCCGGGCCGGGACCATACACAATGTGCTGGTGTGCTACCAATCCTGCCTCCTGTAACCAGCCGGGACCATACACAATGTGCTGGTGTGCTACCAATCCTGCCACCTGTAACCAGCAGGGACCATACACAATGTGCTGGTGTGCTACCAATCCTGCCACCTGTAACCAGCAGGGACCATACACAATGTGCTGGTGTGCTACCAATCCTGCCTCCTGTAACCAGCCGGGCCGGGACCATACACAATGTGCTGGTGTGCTACTAATCCTGCCTCCTGTAACCAGCCGGGCCGGGAACATACACAATGTGCTGGTGTGCTACCAATCCTGCCACCTGTAACCAGCAGGGACCATACACAATGTGCTGGTGTGCTACCAATCCTGCCTCCTGTAACCAGCCGGGACCATACACAATGTGCTGGTGTGCTACCAATCCTGCCTCCTGTAACCAGCCGGGCCGGGACCATACACAATGTGCTGGTGTGCTACCAATCCTGCCTCCTGTAACCAGCCGGGCCGGGACCATACACAATGTGCTGGTGTGCTACCAATCCTGCCTCCTGTAACCAGCCGGGCCGGGACCATATACAATGTGCTGTTGTGCTACCAATCCTGCCTCCTGTAACCAGCCGGGCCGGGACCATACACAATGTGCTGGTGTGCTACCAATCCTGCCTCCTGTAACCAGCCGGGCCGGGACCATACACAATGTGCTGGTGTGCTACTAATCCTGCCTCCTGTAACCAGCCGGGCCGGGAACATACACAATGTGCTGGTGTGCTACCAATCCTGCCTCCTGTAACCAGCCGGGCCGGGACCATACACAATGTGCTGGTGTGCTACCAATCCTGCCTCCTGTAACCAGCCGGGACCATATACAATGTGCTGGTGTGCTACCAATCCTGCCTCCTGTAACCAGCCGGGACCATACACAATGTGCTGGTGTGCTACCAATCCTGCCTCCTGTAACCAGCCGGGCCGGGACCATACACAATGAGCTGGTGTGCTACCAATCCTGCCTCCTGTAACCAGCCGGGACCATACACAATGTGCTGGTGTGCTACCAATCCTGCCTCCTGTAACCAGCCGGGACCATACACAATGTGCTGGTGTGCTACCAATCCTGCCTCCTGTAACCAGCCGGGCCGGGAACATATACAATGTGCTGGTGTGCTACCAATCCTGCCTCCTGTAACCAGCCGGGACCATATACAATGTGCTGGTGTGCTACCAATCCTGCCTCCTGTAACCAGCCGGGACCATACACAATGTGCTGGTGTGCTACCAATCCTGCCTCCTGTAACCAGCCGGGACCATACACAATGTGCTGGTGTGCTACCAATCCTGCCTCCTGTAACCAGCCGGGACCATATACAATGTGCTGGTGTGCTACCAATCCTGCCTCCTGTAACCAGCCGGGACCATACACAATGTGCTGGTGTGCTACCAATCCTGCCTCCTGTAACCAGCCGGGCCGGGACCATACACAATGTGCTGGTGTGCTACCAATCCTGCCTCCTGTAACCAGCCGGGACCATACACAATGTGCTGGTGTGCTACCAATCCTGCCTCCTGTAACCAGCCGGGACCATACACAATGTGCTGGTGTGCTACCAATCCTGCCTCCTGTAACCAGCCGGGCCGGGAACATATACAATGTGCTGGTGTGCTACCAATCCTGCCTCCTGTAACCAGCCGGGACCATACACAATGTGCTGGTGTGCTACCAATCCTGCCTCCTGTAACCAGCCGGGCCGGGAACATATACAATGTGCTGGTGTGCTACCAATCCTGCCTCCTGTAACCAGCCGGGACCATATACAATGTGCTGGTGTGCTACCAATCCTGCCTCCTGTAACCAGCCGGGACCATACACAATGTGCTGGTGTGCTACCAATCCTGCCTCCTGTAACCAGCCGGGCCGGGACCATACACAATGTGCTGGTGTGCTACTAATCCTGCCTCCTGTAACCAGCCGGGCCGGGAACATACACAATGTGCTGGTGTGCTACCAATCCTGCCTCCTGTAACCAGCCGGGACCATATACAATGTGCTGGTGTGCTACCAATCCTGCCTCCTGTAACCAGCCGGGACCATACACAATGTGCTGGTGTGCTACCAATCCTGCCTCCTGTAACCAGCCGGGCCGGGACCATACACAATGTGCTGGTGTGCTACCAATCCTGCCTCCTGTAACCAGCCGGGACCATACACAATGTGCTGGTGTGCTACCAATCCTGCCTCCTGTAACCAGCCGGGACCATACACAATGTGCTGGTGTGCTACCAATCCTGCCTCCTGTAACCAGCCGGGCCGGGACCATACACAATGTGCTGGTGTGCTACTAATCCTGCCTCCTGTAACCAGCCGGGCCGGGAACATATACAATGTGCTGGTGTGCTACCAATCCTGCCTCCTGTAACCAGCCGGGACCATACACAATGTGCTGGTGTGCTACCAATCCTGCCTCCTGTAACCAGCCGGGACCATACACAATGTGCTGGTGTGCTACCAATCCTGCCTCCTGTAACCAGCCGGGACCATACACAATGTGCTGGTGTGCTACCAATCCTGCCTCCTGTAACCAGCCGGGCCGGGACCATATACAATGTGCTGGTGTGCTACCAATCCTGCCTCCTGTAACCAGCCGGGACCATATACAATGTGCTGGTGTGCTACCAATCCTGCCTCCTGTAACCAGCCGGGACCATATACAATGTGCTGGTGTGCTACCAATCCTGCCTCCTGTAACCAGCCGGGCCGGGACCATACACAATGTGCTGGTGTGCTACCAATCCTGCCTCCTGTAACCAGCCGGGGGACGGCCCGGATCTGGCTGCTGATACATAGTTACATAGTTAATACGGTTGAAAAAAGACACATGTCCATCAAGTTCAACCAAGGAGGGGATGGATACAGGGAAGGGGGAGGGGTGATAGGTTCTATACATATGCATTTATATTATTTTGCTCTAAGAACTTGTCTAGCCCGGTTTTGAAGCCCTCTACTGTTTTTGCTGTGACCAGATCCTGTGGTAGACTGTTCCACAGATTCACAGTTCTCATGGTAAAGAAGGCTTGTCGCCTCCGGAGACTGAACCTTTTTTTCTCCAGGCGGAGGCAGTGCCCTCTTGTCCTTTGAGGGGGTTTTACCTGGAACATCTTTTCACCATATTTCTTGTAGGGGCCATTTATATATTTAAATAAGTTAATCATATCTCCCCTTAAACGTCTCTTCTCCAGACTAAACAAATGTAATTCTTTTAATCTCTCCTCATAACTAAGATGCTCCATTCCCCTTATTAGTTTAGTTGCCCGTCTTTGTACCCTCTCCAGCTCTAGAACATCCTTTTTATGAATCGGGTTCCAAAACTGGACGGCATACTCCAGATGAGGCCGCACCAAAGCTTTATAAAGCGGTAATATTATATCCCTGTCCCGAGAGTCCATGCCTGTTTTAATGCATGACAATATCCTACTGGCCTTAGAAGCAGCTGACTGACATTGTGTACTGTTCTGTAGTCTATTATCTACAAGTACACCCAGATCCTTCTCCATCAGCGACTCTCCCAGAGTAACTCCCCCCAGGACATATGATGCATGTGGGTTATTAGTACCCAGGTGCATAACTTTACATTTATCCACATTGAACCTCATTTGCCAAGTGGACGCCCAAACACTCAGAGTGTCTAAGTCATCCTGTAACATCTGCACATCCTCCATAGACTGTACTGTACTACAAAGCTTGGTGTCATCTGCAAAGATAGAAACATTGCTGTTAATTCCATTCTCAATATCATTAATAAACAAGTTAAACAGAAGAGGGCCCAGTACTGACCCTTGGGGTACACCACTTATTACCGGGGACCATTCGGAGTAGGAATCATTGACCACCACTCTCTGGGTACGATTATTAAGCCAGTTTTCAATCCAGTTACACATTAAATTTTCCAAACCAATAGACTTTAACTTACCCATCAGACGTCCATGAGGAACTGTGTCAAACGCTTTTGCAAAATCCAGGTACACTATATCTACAGCCGCGCCGCAATCCAGGCTTCTACTTACCACTTCATAGAAACATATTAGGTTGGTTTGACAGCTTCTGTCCTTAGTAAAACCATGCTGGTTATCACTTATAATACTATTAGCCACTACATATTCCTGGATGTAGTCCCTTATAAGCCCCTCAAATAGTTTCCCCACAATGGACGTTAAGCTTACGGGTCTATAGTTACCTGGGGAAGTTCGAGAGCCCTTTTTGAAGATCGGCATTACATTTGCCTTACGCCAGTCCCTCGGCACAATACCAGTAAGCAAAGAATCACGGAATATTTCATACAAGGGTAGTGAAATTACAGAACTGAGTTCCCTAAGAACTCTGGGGTGCAATCCATCAGGCCCTGGAGCTTTGGTTACATTGAGTTTGTTTAATTTATCTTGGACCATATCTATAGTAAACCAGTTCAGTACATTACATGTGTTAGCAGCACTGGCCCCACCCACCTCAGTACTGGCCCCACCCACCACAGCTCCATCCTCTTTTGTATATACAGAACTGAAGAACCCATTAAGTAACTCGGCTTTCTCCTGATCCCCAGTTATTAATTCCCCGTCGCCATTATTTAGGGGTCCTACATGCTCTGACCTTGGTTTTTTTGCATTAATATATTTGAAGAATTTTTTGGGGTTTCTTTTGCTGTCTATGGCTACCTGCCTTTCATTGTGAATTTTTGCTGCTTTTATTACATTTTTACAGGTTTTGTTGACTTCTTTGTAATGTTTAAATGCTACAGCTGACCCCTCTGATTTATATTTTTTGAATGCCCCTTTTTTCTCATTTATAGCCCTTCTAACCTCGGTTGTAAGCCATGTGGGATTGGATTTTAACCGTTTATATTTGTTACCCATAGGAATATATTTGGCAGTACAGTTATTTAATGTGGATTTGAAGATTTCCCATTTATTAGCTGTATCCGTATGTGACAGCAGCCGCTCCCAGTCTATGCCCTGAAGTTCTGCCCTTAACCCAGGAAAATTGGCCCTTTTAAAATTAAGAGTTTTTGCCCTCCCAACATGTTTTTCTTTTCTACACTTTAAGCTAAAAGTCACTATATTGTGGTCACTATTCCCCAGGTGTTCATGGACAGTGACATCCCCAACCAGCTCAGCGTTGTTAGAAATAACCAGATCCAACAAGGCATCACTTCTAGTTGGCTCCTCCACAAACTGGCCCAGAAAATTATCCTGCAGGAGGTTAAGAAATTCCCTCCCCTTTGTGGTTTTAGCTGAACCGTGACCCCAATCTATATCTGGGTAGTTGAGGTCCCCCATTATCACTATTGTTCCCTCCCGGGCAGCCCGCTCTATTTGTCTATTCAACTGGCCATCTACCTCCTCAGTAATGTTGGGGGGTCTATAGATTACACCAAGAATAATTTTTTCACTCTTTACCTCCTTCTGTAGTTCTACCCATAATGCTTCCACATCATCACAGTCATCTCCCACTATTGCATCTTTTACACTCACTTTAATATCATTTCTGACATACAGACATACTCCTCCTCCCCTTCTGCCCACCCGGTCCCTTCTGAACAACGCAAATCCCTGAATATTGACAGCCCAGTCATGTGAGGAGTCCAGCCATGTCTCAGTCACACCAACCACATCAATGGACTCCTCCAGAACCAAGGCCTCCAGCTCCCCCATCTTACTGGCTAGACTTCTGGCATTAGTAACCATACACTTTATATTACCATCGAGTTTAACCGCTTCATTATAAGAAATGGGATTTATTACTGTGCTGTGGCTACAATCATCCTCACTGTTCATCCGCAACATATGGATCTCCCTATGCACTGCTCTTATCCTCCCCCCACAGGACCCTTCTCCTCCCTCCTCATTGTTCTGTCCCCTCTCTAACCTATCTGCCACTACATTACACACTACATTGTCCTCCCTCCACATCCCTAGTTTAAAAACCCCTCCACCCCTTCTAGGATTCTCTCCCCCAGCACAGCGGACCCCCTTCCATTAAGGTGCAAATTATCTGCGGAAAACAGATTGTACCCCAATGAAAAGTCAGCCCAGTGCTCTAAAAACCCAAACCCTTCTCCTCTACACCATGACTTATACAGAATATACAATTATAGTAGATGCTGCATGGAAATCATATATACAGGAGGGATGTATCAGAGACTCTCTATGGGTCAGGCCCAGTGGATTCACATGTCCTTCATAAACTCCATAAAATAACCCATTTCAGGGGTTGGTTTATTTCAGTAACAGAATTGGTAGGCTTCCTTCAGACATACTTTTTGCATGCTGTTTTTTGTTTTTTTTTTGGACTAACTCATACATAATGCAGTTTTTGTGGTGTTTTTTCTGGTATTTTTTTTCTCATTAAAAGTCATCTTTCATCATGTGATTTTAAGATTCCTATTGAAAAATACATAAGGGGGCATTCCCTGGCGGACCTCTGATGGATACCAATGAAAAGAAAAAAACACCAGAGGTAAGCGCAACTGGAGCATGCTCGGGTCCGATCGTTCAGCATTTGATTACGGGTGGTGGAAGAAGTTGGATGAAGCCCAAGGAAATCCGGGATGACATGGAAACAGCCTATAGCGAAGGTTCAGATTGTTGCTTTAGCCAGGTGGCAGTATATAGAGGCTTCTGTATCATGATGGGACATACTGTCCTGCATTCTACCTATTCTCTTCTCTGATAGTTATCCATGTTCGGCAGACATAATGGCATGTCTATAATCTGATTATTAGATCCTAATGGAGATGGAATTTCATAAATGCTGGCAGGGGCCAAGACAGTGATGAAGGCCAGTCCCAAAAGTGGGACAGAGGGACACGCAGGTCACATGCTAGGGGTTTTGGTTTTTGGGCCAAAAGTAAAGTAAATATATACTTAGCAGATAGTGAATATTAAAGGGGTTATCCAGTGCTGCAAAAACATGGCCACTTTCATCTAGAGACAGCTCCTCTCTTGTCTCCAGTTTGGTTGGAGTTCCGTAAGGGTCCATTTACACAGAAAGATTACCTGACAGATTATCTGCCAAAGGTTTGAAGCCAAAGCCAGAAACAGACTATAAACAGAGATCAGGTCATAAAGGAAAGCCTGAGATCTCTCCTCTTTTCAAATCCACTCCCGGCTTTGGCTTCAAATCTTTGGCAGATAATCTTTCTGTGTAAATGGACCCTAAAGGCCGTATTACACGGTCCAACTCAGAGGAGCAAGCGAGCGCTGTCAGCTCGTTAGCTCCTCGTTCTCCGCTCGCTTCCCTGCTATTCCGCACGTCAGCAGGGGGCGGGTGAGTCCGGGGTAAGCTGCCGGGGGGGGGGAGCCCATAGGATATAGTGGCGGTCTGCTGCCGACACTCCTATTCAACGGAGCGACGGCAGCAGATCGCTGCTATATAAGTCGTTTGTATTTCAACATGTTGAAAGACAACTTCAACGATCCGCCAACATGAACGATGAACTGATCGTTGCCTTCTATTCCACGGGGCGATTGTCAGCCGTAACAGCCAATATCGGCCGAAAACGCCCGATAATCGTTCCGTGGAATAGGGCCTTAGGTCAGTTCCATTGAAGTAAATGGAGCTTAATTGCAAACCACACCTGAACTGGAGACAAGAGCGGTGCTGTCTCTGGAAGGAAGTTGCCATATTTTTGTAGCATTCGATAACCCCTTTAAGAAAGATAGTAGGCAATAACATGCCATCATGTATATGAGAGAGATCCTTTCTGCTCACACTATGCTCAGAAGAAATGCTGATATTACATCTACACACAATGATAATGGTAACAATATAAAACTAACAGTATTCTTTAGGTCATACACAGTTTTCATATAGGCAGCTTACAGTCTAATTTTCTTAAAGGAGTTAAAGGACCTGGCCTGCACATTTATTACATGGACATACACCATGTAGTACTACATTTCGCCTGCAGGGGTCACTATAGTGGGAAAGAGTACAGAGGGCTGTAACTCCAATATTAGCCTACTGGTCCAGCAGCAGATCCCATAGCGAGTACAGATCAGAGCACAGCTTTACATCACCACCTCTATAATAATAGCAGAAATAGAAACACAATATAAAGCCATTCAGGGAGCTCCCCAAGGAACCTGCCGATACACAAATATTAAATCTCGCTCTTCATTTGTTCCCATCTAGATCAGGTTCAGATTTAGAATCTTCGGTGGAAGAAATCAATGAGTCTGTCTGCAAGGAGAACACAAGACAAACAGGAATGTGACAATCGCCTTCTCTCAGCAAGACTCGCCTTCACTCACAAGCCAACACAATTCCTCCCTGACGCCATTACTACAACCTTACCCTTACACTTTAAATTGGACGAACGTGCAAGTGGCCATCGCAACAGACATGTCCGAATGAGAACGGCAGCTGCCAGGCTACCACCAAACCTGTCCATCTCCCGAAAACAAAAGAATGCTGAAATCCAACCACCCAATCCTTCTCTTACCCGACATTGGAGGCCAGCGGATGCTTCAGAAATCGGCAAGTCTGTATAAGATTAATCTCATGTGTATAGCCAGCTTAAAGGGGTTATCCCAAGACTAAAGGCCCTTTTACACGGAACAATTATAGGCTGTTACAGCTGATAATCGCTTCATGTAATGCTGCGTTTACAAAGCGTTAATTTGCCTAATCGATCGTTTAATGATTTTGAAGCAACGATTTGGTTTTTATAACAATCAGAGTTTAGACAAATAAATCGTTAGAAAAATCGTTAGGAAATTCTAAGAAAAATCGTTATTGTAATCGTTTTAAAGATCCCATCTTTTACATAGGGTAAATCTTTAAAAGACTGTTTACACAAAGCGATCTGCCAATTTTTAGAGAACGACAATTTGAGAACATGTTGAAAGATCAAAATGAACGATTTCTCGCTCGTTGCTTGATCGTTTGCTGTGTTTACACGGAACGATTATTGCTGAAATGCAATCTTTATTGCGAAAATTCGAACGATAATCGTTCCGTGTAAACGCAGCATAATAGAAGGCAACAATCAGCCGACATGAACGATGTTGGCTGACTGTTGCAGTCGTTTGTTGTTTAACACGTTGAAAGACAAACAACCAAGATAGCAGCGATCTGCTGTCGTAGCTCCATGGAATAGGAGCAGCGCAGCAGACCGAAGCTATCCTCTATGCTATGGGCTGCCCGCTTGTAATAACAGTGGGAGAGAGCAGGGAACGAGGAGCAAACAAGCGCCAACAGTGCTCATTTGCTCCTCAAGTCGCCCTGTGTAATAGGAGCTTAAAGAGGATGTACCACCAGGTACATCCTCTTATCTGAACCCACGGATGGAACGGCCGATGCTAAAGCACTGGAGGTAGGCCGGCCCGCCCCCAGTGGGAGGGAATTCCCTCCCCTGTATGACGCGGCTCCATTCATTCTAATGGAGCCGCGTCATACAGGGGAGGGAATTCCCTCCCACTGGGGGTGGCCCGGGTGGGAAAAACGGACCACGGCACTGGCTTCCCCGTGACTGCGCCGTTCGATCCGTGGGTTCAAATTAAAGAGGATGTACCTGGTGGTACATCCTCTTTAAGCGTTATCACCCATACACAGAATAGGCAATAAATAGCTAATTGTAGACTCTCTAATTGCTGGAAACCTCACTGATTTTGAGCCCCCCATTCTCATGGCTAGTGGGAGGGGACTGATCTCAAACTTATTCCCTGTCTTGTGGATAAGTAATAACCTTAAGTCTTGGAACAGCCCCTTTAACCTTTGGCAGCCACCTTCCTATGGCTTCTATATCCACATATATCCACTGATCTCCTCACATGGCCACAGGGTGGGTCACAGTGGTTTGCTGAGGAAGAAGAGCCTGTAGATTCTTGCAGGGGAGAAATCTTCACAGCATATCAAGTATAAAAGGGGCTCGCAAACTGGAAGTGAAAACTAAAATCAATTAACATCTGTATCTATTGGGTTATTTTTTGCCTATGATCCAAAGGCTCTATATTTACATGTAACCACTACGTAATAGGAAGCAGTAAAAGACGGAAGCCGACTACTATAGGACCATGAACCCCAGTATTGGTTACTGTCATTAGGTTCACCCCCTCAGAGTAGATGTAGAAAGCTAGGGCTACATGGTGACATGTGATGCTTGACAAAAAACTTCAACTAAGTTACACAACAAAATATTAATGTGACTATAGTTGTGATTTATCTGTAATGTGAGACATCACATGCAGGTTGTAGCCGCTCTCCATTTGCATAAACGTCAATGGTAGAAAAGTCACTCGCAATCTGTGAATAAAAAAAGTCCAGCAAAGTCGGATTTGGGGTGACGTTGTGTCAAACTACGTTGTGTCATGCAACCACGTAGCCTGAGTCTAACTCAAGGACTCTCTCTATTTTGATCTGGATTCGTATGGATTTCAAAGGATGGAATTCACAGCAAAATCTGAGACAAAACTGGGTAAACAAGAATGATGTATACTGTCATATACCTGTGACTGCCAAAAATGAGGTATACTGTCATATACCTGTGACTGCCAAAAAGCACAGGGTTACAATCTGCCAAGCCCATAGGGGTCTATGGATGAGTGCAGTACATGCAGAGTACATCACCTGGCTTATACACCAGACGTGGAGCTTTACTCTCTGTCTGGCTCCGGATACACTACGGGACACTAACCCCACCCATCACAAGAACAAGGCTCTTTGTGGAAAAAGCTCTACAAAGACAGTTTCACACGTACCAGGTTCCACAACATAATTTGGCACTGTTAAAAGTGATCAGAACCAAAATGGTGGACAGGTTCTCACAGCCACTATTGCAAGTCTGGACCCCTTCCCCACATATGCAGAGATACCCATTCACCTTGTGTCAGACTTGGAGTATGTTCACATATACACAGCAAAATACAAGCGTTCAAAAAATACATGGCGCAACTCAAAGTGTGATCTGCGGCCTACATCCCCAATAGAAACAATAGTAGGTGCTTTTCAGGGTGTATTTTGGTGTGTGATGGTCGCCACTATGAGCACTGGATAACAGTGAGAACCTGTACAGTAATTATAAGAGAACTTCATGGGGGATTTCTACAATTACTATCACTTCCTCATCAAAAATTAACAATAAGAGACATCATTTACTTTTATTACCTCAAGTGTTTTATTCACAAGAAAAGTTTCCCCTGAGTGCCAGGCCAAGTGCAGACTGGCAGGATTTGCTAATGGTCAGACCCTCCATTAGTCCCAAGTCTCTGGGGATAAGTCTGTGTATATGTGCATTGTATAATACACATGTTCTATGTCCTGACTGCCCAGCATGCGCAGTATCTGCTACCACAGCCTCTATGTACTCATCCATATTACTTGGGCATGGTCAGGTCTCCATTAGGTTTTCTATGTGCTTTTAGCAGCCATAACCTGGTGCGGATCATATAGAGGGAAGATATATAGTTCAAGATTATATATATATATATATATTACACACACTGGCTCAGTTGCCCCTAGCAACCAATCACATCCCACCTTTCATTTTCTGTGAGGAATGAGAGGTGGAATCTGATTGGTTGCTAGGGGCAACTGAGCCAGTTTCACTTTACACCATGTTTGATAAATCTCTCTCTCTCTCTCTATCTATAATTTTTTTTTGCAAAAACTGCGTAAACAAACCTAAATATAACCTAAAACATGTACTACCACCTTCAGGCTGTTATGTATGTGCCTAATACAGGGATGAGGAACCTTTGGCCCTAACTACAACTCTGTCCAGGCATGATGGGAACTGTAGTTCTACAACAGTGCCTAGTACGATTGCACTTTTGATTCCATATCGCAGCCACAAGTTCTGGCCCGACCACAATTTTATGACTAAGAAATCCCTGGTGTGAACCTAGCCTAGGAGGAGAGAGCAGCTGGAGGTAAGGGAGACTGTGCTGGACCCCCTCCTCTCTGAGCACAGAGCCCCCCGGGACCAGAACCTTATGCATATTACAGTCTTTGTGGGAGGAAGTTATTAGAAAGAAATGATCCCATAGTAAGAAAACCCTGTAACCTGCATGGAGAGAATTCCAGTTCCCAGAGACTGTTCTACACTACAATATAGTAACTATATTACAGCGCTCTGTATACAGGGGAGAGTGCCCGGGGGATACAATGGAGGAGACAACCCCCCCCCGGGTAATATTCCTCATTACACCCATCACATGTAGTGTGCTTCTCCCCGCAGTAATGCAGAAGCAGATCAAGTGAGGACAGACAGTATGTACAGCAGAGCGCTGCTCCGGAGCACACAGTGCTGAACCAGGCTTTACTACCAGCACATCACCCCTGGGTGCACCGGCCGGGCTGCAGATACACAATACTCTCAGCTTCTCTTCAGCTCTTCACAGGTTAATTCTCCAGACAGTGAAGAAGGAAAGTGGCACCCAAGAGGCCAGATGCAGAAGATCACACTACCTGCCAGGGAAGGCTACAAATAATGCAGGGGTGGCAGTGCCAGAAAGTGCCCCGACATGGGGTATGTGAGGGGTGCCACCAAGAGTATTACCCCCTCTCCTGCCACCAAGATTATTACCCCCTCTCCTGCCACCAAGATTATTACCCCCTCTCCTGACACCAAGATTATTACCCCTTCTCCTGCCACCAAGATTATTACCCCCTCTCCTGCCACCAAGATTATTACCCCCTCTCCTGCCACCAAGATTATTACCCCCTCTCCTGCCACCAAGATTATTACCCCCTCTCCTGACACCAAGATTATTACCCCTTCTCCTGCCACCAAGAGTATTACCCCCTCTCCTGCCACCAAGATTATTACCCCCTCTCCTGCCACCAAGATTATTACCCCCTCTCCTGCCACCAAGATTATTACCCCCTCTCCTGCCACCAAGATTATTACCCCCTCTCCTGCCACCAAGATTATTACCCCCTCTCCTGCCACCAAGATTATTACCCCCTCTCCTGACACCAAGATTATTACCCCCTCTCCTGCCACCAAGATTATTACCCCCTCTCCTGACACCAAGATTATTACCCCCTCTCCTGCCACCAAGATTATTACCCCCTCTCCTGACACCAAGATTATTACCCCCTCTCCTGCCACCAAGATTATTACCCTCTCTCCTGCCACTAAAATGCATCATTAATCCCTCTCCTACCACCAAGATTATTAACCCCTCTCCTGCCACCAAGATGCATCATTATTAACCCCTCTCCTGCCACCAAGATTATTAACCCCTCTCCTGCCACCAAGATGCATAATTTTTAACCCCTCTCCTGCCACCAAGATGCATCATTAATTCCTCTCCTGCCACCAAGATCCAACCCCGAAGCTCACAGACCTAGCCCACAGTTAACCCATCTCCTGCCAGACTTTTTAATCCTGCTTGTGCCACATTTGTCCAGAAATAGTAAACCCATTCTGCCCCAAAATAGAACCCCCCCCCCCGCCCCGCATAAGACTTGTGCTAATCCTCCATCCCTACATGTGACATCCTGCTTACAGTGAGGCTGCACCATGTCAGGAAGTTGTTACCCTGACACTACTATACTATGAGTAGTGAGCATGTCTCCTAGTGTGTGCCCCTGGGGCGACATTATAGCCCCCCTCCCTATAGTCCCTGATGTGCTCACCGGATGGCGCTCCAGCAGTGCGTGCCCCCTCACCAGCCAGGTAATGTACAAGACAATGCAGGCAGCCTGCAAACAAACTAGTTCCCACAGTAAGAGGAGAGTGACAGGACAAAGGAGCCAATCAGTGACAAGCACAGAGGCTCAGAGGGCGGAGCTACTCCTCTATCAGCCAATTACAACTGAGAGATGGGATCCCAAAGAGAGGATGAGGCTCACTATCTGAAGGGGGTATGTCATGGATATTACATTAACCCCTCTGCTGCCAGACCTGTCCCCAACACATTAACCCCTCTGCTGCCAGTGCTGTCCCCCCAACACATTAACCCCTCCGCTGCCAGTCCTGTCCCCCAACACATTAACCCCTCCACTGCCAGTCCTGTCCCCCAACACATTAACCCCTCCACTGCCAGTGCTGTCCCCCAACACATTAACCCCTCCGCTGCCAGTGCTGTCCCCTAACACATTAACCCCTCTGCTGCCAGACCTGTCCCACAACACATTAACCCCTCTGCTGCCAGTCCTGTCCCCCAACACATTAACCCCTCTGCTGCCAGACCTGTCCCCAACACATTAACCCCTCCGCTGTCAGTCCTGTCCCCCAACACATTAACCCCTCCGCTGCCAGTGCTGTCCCCCAACACATTAATCCCTCCGCTGCCAGTGCTGTCCCCCAACACATTAACCCCTCCGCTTCCAGACCTGTCCCCAACACATTAACCCCTACGCTGCCAGTCCTGTCCCCCAACACATTAACCCCTCTGCTGCCAGTCCTGTCCCCCAACACATTAACCCCTCTGCTGCCAATCCTGTCCCCCAACACATTAACCCCTCTGCTGCCATACCTGTCCCCCTAACACATTAACCCCTCTGCTGCCAGACCTGTCCCCCCAACACATTAACCCCTCTGCTGCCATACCTGTCCCCCTAACACATTAACCCCTCTGCTGCCAGACCTGTCCCACAACACATTAACCCCTCTGCTGCCAATCCTGTCCCCCAACACATTAACCCCTCTGCTGCCATACCTGTCCCCCTAACACATTAACCCCTCTGCTGCCAGACCTGTCCCCCCAACACATTAACCCCTCTGCTGCCATACCTGTCCCCCTAACACATTAACCCCTCTGCTGCCAGACCTGTCCCCCTAACACATTAACCCCTCTGCTGCCAGACCTCCCCCAACACATTAACCCCTCTGCTGCCATACCTGTCCCCCTAACACATTAACCCCTCTGCTGCCAGACCTGTCCCCAACACATTAACCCCTCTGCTGCCAGTGCTGTCCCCCCAACACCTTCTGTTGAGAAACCTGTCAAACCAAAGTTCCCTGTCGCCATCAGTCCCCCCTCCCCCACTTTCTGTCTGTGATACAACTATAAGTAGTCAGCACCGTCTCCCGGTGTGTGATGCCTCCTCCTGGGGCTCCATTATAACAAGTGACACATAAGCCCTCTCCCCCGCAGTCCCTGATGTGCTCACCGGATGGCGCTCCAGCAGTGTATGCCCGCTGTGCTGCCCCCTCACCATGTCCAGGCGGCTCCGCTCTGCACACAGGTAATATACAAGACAATGCAGGCAGCCTGCAAACAAACTAGTTCCCACAGCAGGAGGAGAGTGACAGGACAAAGGAGCCAATCACTGAAAAGCATCGCTGCCAGGGGGCGGGGCTACTGCTCTAATCTGCCAATCAGAGCAGGGAGGAGGGAGCGAGCACGAGGCTCACCATGGGAGGTGGTGCCGCCTCCTCAGAGTCCCGGTCCCAGGACACAGAATTCGGGAGGGATTACTGAAGAGAGGGAGAACCCCGGGGAACGCTGGGAAATAAACGCGGTGCTGTCACGGTAGAGCCTAGAATGTATCCTCTCCTTTGAGTTTCTCACTGTAGAGGATACATTCTAGCATCTTCAGTAGTGAAAATGCTAGAATGTATCCTCTCCTTTGAGTTTCTCACTGTAGAGGATACATTCTAGCATCTTCAGTAGTGAAAATGCTAGAATGTATCCTCTCCTTTGAGGCTCTCACTGTAGGGGATACATTCTAGCATCTTCAGTACTGAAATGGCTAGAATGTATCCTCTCCTCTGAGTGTATCCTCTCCTCTGAGTGTCTCACTGTAGGGGATACATTCTAGCATCTTCAGTACTGAAATGGCTAGAATGTATCCTCTCCTCTGAGTGTATCCTCTCCTCTGAGTGTCTCACTGTAGGGGATACATTCTAGCATCTTCAGTACTGAAATGGCTAGAATGTATCCTCTCCTCTGAGTGTATCCTCTCCTCTGAGTGTCTCACTGTAGGGGATACATTCTAGCATCTTCAGTACTGAAATGGCTAGAATGTATCCTCTCCTCTGAATATATCCTCTCCTTTGAGTTTCTGCAGGGGATACATTCTATCATGTTTAGTATTGAAATGTCTAAAATATATACCCTCTCAGAGGAGAGGATACATTCTAGGCACTATAATGAATCCCCTATAGTGAGACACTCAGAGAAGAGGATACATTCTAGCCATTTCAGTACTGAAGATGCTAGAATGTTTCCCCTACAGTGAGAACCTCAAAGGAGAGGATATACTCAGAGGAGAGGATACATTCTAGCCATTTTAGTACTGAACATGCTAGAATGTTTCCCCTACAGTGAGAAACTCAAAGGAGAGGATACATTCTAGCATGTTCAGTAGTGAAAATGCTAGAATGTATCCCCTACAGTGAGAAACTCAGAGGAGAGGATATACTCAGAGGAGAGGATACATTCTAGCCATTTCAGTACTGAAGATGCTAGAATGTATCCCCTGCAGTGAGAAACTCAAAGGAGAGGATATAGTCAGAGGAGAGGATACATTCTAGGCATTTCAGTACTGAACATGCTAAATGTATCCCCTGCAGTGAGAAACTCAGAAAAGAGGATACACTCAGAGGAGAGGATACATTCTAGCATGTTCAGTACTGAAGTGTCTAGAATGTATCCTCTCCTCTGAGTTTCTCACTGCAGGGTATGCATCCTAGCATGTTTAGGGCTATGTTCACACATAGTATTTTGGTCATTCCTTCTTCGACCAAAACCGAGTGCTGTGTTTTATGTGTGAACATAGCCTAGTAATGTAAAGTCCATCGAGTATCCTCTCCTCTGAGAGGGCATACATTCTAGAATGTTTAGTACTGAAATGTCTGGAGTGTATCCTCTCCTCTGAGAGGGCATCTCCACCAGGTGTACCCTCTCCTCTGAGAGGGCATCTCCACTAGGTGTATCCTCTCCTCTGAGAGGGCATACATTCTAGCAAGTGCAGTTTTGAAAGGTCTAGACCACAGGTGTCAGACTTCATCCCTCGGCTGTTACAGACTACATTTCCCATCATGCCTTACTTGTCCAGACATGGTGGGAATTGTAGTTCTGCAACTGCTGGAGGGCCTGAGTTTGACATCTCTGGTCTAGAATGTTCTCTTTTCTAACTGCAGGGTATACAGTCTAGTATGTATCCTCTCCTCTGAGCGTATCCTCTCTTCTGAGCTTCTCCCTGAGCGGGTTATATTACACAGCATGATTAAGAGGTGAAAGCGAGCGGCGATGTTTTAGGTCAGTGCTTTCTTCCCCTTTGTTCCCCGCTCGTTCTCTGTGTTATTACACACACAGACAGTGACTGGGGGAACTGCGGGCAGCTGCGGGAGGGGCAGCCCAAAAAAATCCTTAGATTGTTCAAGCTGCCCATTGTAGACAGCAGCACTATCGTGATCTGGATTACTCGACCAGTTTGAAGACCACAATCAGCTGATAACATGGATTATTACACCAAATGATTATCAGACGTAACAGCCAGGAAACCTTTGGTGTAATACACCATTGTCTGTACAAGGAACAGGACTGGTGTGTGGGGTCTGTATACAGGGGAGAGGACTGGTGTGTGTGGGGTCTGTATACAGGGGAGAGGACTGGTGTGTGTGGGGTCTGTATACAGGGGGAGAGGACTGGTGTGTGGGGTCTGTCTACAGGGGGAGAAGACTGGTGTGTGGGGTCTGTATACAGGGAGGAGAGGACCGGTGTGTGGGGTCTGTATACAGGACTGGTGTGGGGGGGGGGGGCTGTATACAGGGGGAGAGGACTGGTGTGTGTGGTCTGTATACAGGGGGAGAGGACTGGTGTGTGGGGTCTGTATACAGGGGGAGAGGACTGGTGTGTGGGGTCTGTATACAGGGGGAGAGGACTGGTGTGTGAGGTCTGTATACAGGGGGAGAGGACTGGTGTGTGAGGTCTGTATACAGGGGGGAGGACTGGTGTGTGTGGGGTCTGTATACAGGGGAGAGGACTGGTGTGTGTGGGGTCTGTATACAGGGGAAAGGACTGGTGTGTGTGGGGTCTGTATACAGGGGGAGAGGACTGGTGTGTGGGGTCTGTCTACAGGGGGAGAAGACTGGTGTGTGTGGTCTGTCTACAGGGGGAGAGGACTGGTGTGTGGGGTCTGTATACAGGGAGGAGAGGACCGGTGTGTGGGGTCTGTATACAGGACTGGTGTGGGGGGGGGGCTGTATACAGGGGGAGAGGACTGGTGTGTGTGGTCTGTATACAGGGGGAGAGGACTGGTGTGTGGGGTCTTTATACAGGGGGAGAGGACTGGTGTGTGGGGTCTGTATACAGGGGGAGAGGACTGGTGTGTGTGTGTTCTGTATACAGGGGGAGAGGACTGGTGTGTGGGGTCTGTATACAGGGGGAGAGGACTGGTGTGTGTGGGGTCTGCATACAGGGGGAGAGGACTGGTGTGTGGGGTCTGCATACAGGGGGAGAGGACTGGTGTGTGGTCTGTATACAGGGGAGAGGACTGGTGTGTGGGGTCTGCATACAGGGGGAGAGGACTGGTGTGTGGTCTGTATACAGGGGAGAGGACTGGTGTGTGGGGTCTGTATACAGGGGAGAGGACTGGTGTGTGGGGTCTGTATACAGGGGAGAGGACTGGTGTGTGTGGTCTGTATACAGGGGAGAGGACTGGTGTGTGGGGTCTGTATACAGGGGAGAGGACTGGTGTGTGTGGTCTGTATACAGGGGAGAGGACTGGTGTGTGGGGTCTGTATACAGGGGAGAGGACTGGTGTGTGGGGTCTGTATACAGGGGAGAGGACTGGTGTGTGTGGTCTGTATACAGGGGAGAGGACTGGTGTGTGGGGTCTGTATACAGGGGGAGAGGACTGGTGTGTGGGGGTCTGTATACAGGGGAGAGGACTGGTGTGTGGGGTCTGTATACAGGGGAGAGGACTGGTGTGTGTAGTCTGTATACAGGGGGAGAGGACTGGTGTGTGGGGTCTGTATATAAGGGGAGAGGACTGGTGTGTGTGGGGTCTGTATACAGGGGAGAGGACTGGTGTGTGTGTGGGGTCTGTATACAGGGGAGAGGACTGGTGTGTGTGGGGTCTGTATACAGGGGGAAAGGACTGGTGTGTGGGGTCTGTATACAGGGAGAGGACTGGTGTGTAGGGTCTGTATACAGGGGGAGAGGACTGCTGTGTGTGGGGGGTGTATACAGGGGGAGAGGACTGGTGTGTGTGTGGGGTCTGTATACAGGGGGAGAGGACTGGTGTGTGTGGGGTCTTTATAGAGGGGGAGAGGACTGGTGTGTGTGGGGTCTTTATACAGGGAAGAGGACTGGTGTGTGTGGGGTCTGTATACAGGGGAGAGGACTGGTGTGTGGGGTCTGTACACAGGGGGAGAGGACTGGTGTGTAGGGTCTGTATACAGGGGGAGAGGACTGGAGTGGGGGGAGGGCTGTATACAGGGAAGAGGACTGGTGTGTAGGGTCTGTATACAGGGGGAGAGGACTGGTGTGTGTGGTCTGTATACAGGGGAGAGGACTGGTGTGTGGGGTCTGTCTACAGGGGGAGAAGACTGGTGTGTGTGGTCTGTCTACAGGGGGAGAGGACTGGTGTGTGGGGTCTGTATACAGGGGGAGAGGACTGGTGTGTGTGTGTTCTGTATACAGGGGGAGAGGACTGGTGTGTGGGGTCTGTATACAGGGGGAGAGGACTGGTGTGTGTGGGGTCTGCATACAGGGGGAGAGGACTGGTGTGTGGGGTCTGCATACAGGGGGAGAGGACTGGTGTGTGGTCTGTATACAGGGGAGAGGACTGGTGTGGGGGGGGGTGTATACAGGGTGAGAGGACTGGTGTGGGGGGGTCTGTATACAGGGGAGAGGACTGGTGTGTGGGGTCTGTATACAGGGGGAGAGGACTGGTGTGTGTGGGGTCTGTATACAGGGGAGAGGACTGGTGTGTGTGGGGTCTGTATACAGGAAAGAGGACTGGTGTGTGTGGGGGGGGGTCTGTATACGGGGGAGAGGACTGGTGTGAGTCTGTATACAGGGGGAGAGGACTGGTGTGTGTGTGGGGGGGTCTGTATACAGGGGGAGAGGACTAGTGTGTGGGGTCTGTATACAGGGGGAGAGGGGACCAGTGTGGGGTGTCTGTGTACAGGGGTTCTCTCCCCCTGTATACAGACCCCACATACCAGTCCTCTCCCCTGTATACAAACCCCACATACCAGTCCTCTCCCCCTGTTTACAGACCCCCCCACACACAAGTCCTCTCCCCCTGTATACAGACCCCACACACACGCCTGTACTCTCCCCTATATACAGACCCCACACACCAGTCCTCTCCCACTGTATACAGACCCCACACACCAGTCCTCTCCCCCTGTATACAGACCCCACGTACCAGTCCTCTCCCCTGTATACAGACCCCACACACCAGTCCTCTCCCCCTGTATACAGACCCCACATACCAGTCCTCTCCCCCTGTATACAGACTCCACACACCGGTCCTCTCCCCTGTATACAGACTCCACACACTAGTCCTCTCCCCCTGTATACAGACCCCCCCCACACCAGTCCTCTCCCCCTGTATACAGACCCCCCACACCAGTCCTCTCCCCCTGTATACAGACCCCACACACCAGTCCTCTCCCTGTATGCAGACCCCACACACCAGTCCTCTCCCCCTGTATACAGACCCCCCACACCAGTCCTCTCCCCCTGTATACAGACCCCCCACACACCAGTCCTCTCCCCCTGTATACAGACCCCACACACCAGTCCTCTCCCTGTATACAGGCCCCACACACCAGTCCTCTCCCTGTATACAGACCCCACACACCAGTCCTCTCCCCCTGTATACAGACCCCCCACACCAGTCCTCTCCCCCTGTATACAGACCCCCCACACCAGTGCTCCCCCCCTGTATACAGACCCCCCCACACACCAGTCCTCTCCTCCTGTATACAGACCCCACACACACCAGTCCTCTCCCCCTGTATATAGACCCCCCACACACCAGTCCTCTCCCCTGTATATAGAACCCACACACCAGTCCTCTCCCCCTGTATACAAACCCCACACACCAGTCCTCTCCCCCTGTATACAGACCCCCCCACACACCAGTCCTTTCCCCCTATATACAGACCATACACCAGTCCTCTCCCCCTGTATACAGACCCCCCCCACACACTAGTCCTCTCCCCTGTATAGACCCCACACCAGTCCTCTCCCCTGTATACAGACCCCACACACCAGTCCTCTCCCCTGTATACAGACTACACACACCAGTCCTTTCCCCCTGTATATAGACCCCCCACACACCAGTCCTCTCCCCCTGTATATAGATCCCCCACACACCAGTCCTCTCCCCCTGTATATAGATCCCCCACACACCAGTCTTCTCCCCTGTATACAGACCCCACACACCAGTCCTCTCCCCCTGTATACAGACCCCACACACCAGTCCTCTCCCCTGTATACAGACCCCACACACCAGTCCTCTCCCCTGTATACAGACCCCACACACCAGTCCTCTCCCCCTGTATACAGACCCCCCCCCACACCAGTCCTCCCCCCTGTATACAGACCCCCCCCCCCCACACCAGTCCTCCCCCCCTGTATACAGACCCTACACTCCAGTCCTCTCCCCCTGTATACAGACCCCCCCCACACCAGTCCTCCCCCCTGTATACAGACCCCACACACCAGTCCTCTCCCCTGTATATAGACCCCACACACCAGTCCTCTCCCCTGTATACAGACCCCCCCACACACCAGTCCTCTCCCCTGTATACAGACCCCACACACCAGTCCTCTCCCCCTGTATACAAACCCCACACACCAGTCCTCTCCCCTGTATACAGACCCCACACACCAGTCCTCTCCCCTGTATACAGACCCCACACACCAGTCCTCTCCCCCTGTATACAGACCCCACACACCAGTCCTCTCCCCCTGTATACAGACCCTACACACACCAGTCCTCTCCCCCTGTATACAGACCACACACACACCAGTCCTCTCCCCCTGTATACAGACCCCACACACACCAGTCCTCTCCCCTGTATACAGCCCCCCACACCAGTCCTCTCCCCCTGTATACAGACCCCACACACACCAGTCCTCTCCCCTGTATACAGCCCCCCACACCAGTCCTCTCCCCTGTATACAGACCCCACACACCAGTCCTCTCCCCTGTATACAGCCCCACACACCAGTCCTCTCCCCTGTATACAGACCCCACACACACCAGTCCTCTCCCTGTATACAGACCCCACACACACCAGTCCTCTCCCCCTGTATACAGACCACACACACACCAGTCCTCTCCCCCTGTATACAGACCCCACACACACCAGTCCTCTCCCCTGTATACAGCCCCCCACACCAGTCCTCTCCCCCTGTATACAGACCCCACACACACCAGTCCTCTCCCCTGTATACAGCCCCCCACACCAGTCCTCTCCCCTGTATACAGCCCCACACACCAGTCCTCTCCCCTGTATACAGACCCCACACACCAGTCCTCTCCCCCTGTATACCCCTCCATGACATTGCAGCTTCCTTCACTCTGTTTCTGCAAAGTGAATGGTGCAGCAGCTCACTACTTCCTACTTCCGGTCGAGGCCCCGCCCCTCCTGGTGACATCACACCTCAAAGGAGAGGATACACTCTAGCATCTACCGTGCTGTCACTGAATAGCAGCGGCTCGTCACATGTGAGCTGCAACCCTCGGGTGGTTACTGGTGTATAATGTAGCGGCTGCGGCTGTAACCCCTGGCAGAGGTGATGGCGTCCCTGGGCTATGGTCACACAACAGGGTAACCCCTGACCATCACAGAGGTTGTCTCTTTGTTTCTCCGCTTTTTAAACGTATTTATCAGGACCATGGTGGACGAGGTAGGAGGCGCCTAAGCAGTGTCAGGAGTCGGGACGGTGACCTCGGGGCAGAGGGATCATTTACTTTCTCTTTTAAAGTGACCCTGTACTCACAATCTGACCCCCCCAAACCGCTTGTACCTTCGGATAGCTGCTTCTACTCCAAGATCTGTCCTGGGTTCTGTTCGGCAGGTGATGCAGTTATTGTCCTAAAAAACAACTTGCAGCCCTGTGTCAAATGGCTGGGGCATAGAGTATCTGTGCCCTAACCTTGCACCACCCCTCCCTCCCTCCTCCCCACCCTTTTCATCATTAGGAATGCCACTGGCAGGATTTTTCCTATTATTCTGCACTGAACGCTGCACAGGTGCCTTAACAATCCAGCCCATGTGCAGTATTCACACAGCTGATGAATAGGAGAATACCTGCCTGGAGCATTCCAAATGATGAGGAGGGAACGGAGAGGTTGTGCCAGCCTAATGCATACACAACCTAGTGCTGGGTTTACACGTAACGATAATTTGCCCGATTGTACGATTAACGATTTCGAAGTAACGTTTTGTTTTTTTTATAACGATGAGTGCTTAGACGGAACGATATATCGTACGGAAAGTTTTTTTGTGATCGCTTAAGCCTATCTCACACATAGGTAAAATCGGTGAACGACTGTTTACACGTAACGATCTGCGGTTTTTTTGCGAACGACGAACAACAATTTAAGAACATGTTCACAGATCAAAATGAACAATTTCTCGCTCGTCGTTCGATCGTTTGCTGCGTTTACACATATGATTATCGTTCGAATTCGATCGTTTTCGTGCAAGTTTGCATGATAATCATTCCGTGTAAACACAGCATTGGCCATGGCCGTTTGGCACAGGGCTGCAAGTTTAAAAGTAGTTTTTTAGGACAATAACTGCGTCACCTGTAGAACGGACCCCAGGACAGATCTTGGATTAAAAGCAGCTATCCGAAGGTACAAGTGGTTTAGGGGGGTCAGATTGTGGGTATAAAGTCATTTTAAATATTAAAGGGAACCTGTCACCCCCCGTGCCGGGGTGACAGGCTCCCGACCCCATTAGAGCCCCTATACTCACCTAATCCCGCCGGGTCCCGCTTCTGGAGATGGTTGGGTGATGAAGATCTCAGCCGCTGCAGCCCGGTGCGCGCGCTGAGAGATGAGTCCAACACCCATAGAGAATGACGGAGCGCTGGACTCTCCTGTCATTCTCTATGGGTGTTGGACTCATCTCTCAGCGCGCACACCGGGCTGCAGCGGCTGAGATCTTCATCACCCGACCGGATCCAGAAGCGGGACCCGGCGGGATTAGGTGAGTATAGGGGGCTCTAACGGGGGGTCGGGAGCCTGTCACCCCGGCACGGGGGGTGACAGGTTCCCTTTAATGCCCTGAACAAGTAACCCTAAGAGGGAGAAGTGGTCCAGAAAGTCTCCTGGTAACCTCAAATCCTGCTGTCCACACTAGTGACTAGGAGTGTAAGCTTCCTGGCTGGTGATGACCAGACGGGTCACATGATATTGGAGTGAAGCGTCGCTGCCATCTGCAATACAATGGGCCGTAACTATGGAGCAGGGCCCTCGGGGGATAGATCTCTGTGATGATGGTGGCAATTTGTGCTGGTTGTACGGGATGTGGTGGGGGGGGGGTACACGGCTGAAGCTGTAGCATTTAGCGGGTAACATGCTCAGCGCCTAATGTGCATGGCCAGTCCCTCTGGTGGTAAGGGGGGTCCGCTAAGCGGGTGTGGGCATTTGGTGCTAGTGGTGTGTGTGTGTGTGTGGCGGGGGGGGGGGGGGGGGGGGGTATTTGGTGGCTGACAGCTATCTCTTGTAATGCTCTGATACACATGAATGCTCAGCTTAGCTGAGTGAGCATATGTTTTCAGTGGGGAAGGGAAGAAGTTTTCCTGTATACTCCTCTCGGGGCAAATTATATCTCTACAGGATGTGTATATACAGGCACACAGCTATGTACACACTACAGGACGTGTATATACAGGTATACAGCTATGTACACACTAGAGAATGTGCAGGTATACAGCTAAGTAGTACTTAGCTGTATAACTGTATATACACGTTCTGTAGTGTGCCCATAGCTGTATACCTGTGTATACATGTCCTGTAGTGTTTACATAGCTGTATACCTGTGTATACACGTCTTATAGTGTGTATATAACTGTATACCTGTGTATACACATGCTGTAGTGGTTGTATACCTGTATATACACGTCCTGTAGTGTGCCCATAGCTGTATATGACAGTCCACTGCCTAATGTTGCAGGGAGACTAGCCAAAGTCTAGCCAAAGGCTGCTAGTAAAAGAACACCAGGGGTATCAACCTGGGGGTCGTCTACCGCAGCAACCCCATCCTGCATTGCAGTGGGCTCTGGTAAAGACTAGCTCCTGGTGCAGCTTCTTCTATGGCTAGACAGTCCTCTACAGTGGTCCTCTCTGGCCCTCTGCCAGGTCCCCTACTCTCAGAGTTCAGTCTTAGTCAGATCCCTGTATGGGTAGGAAGCAAGACAAGACACAGCTAACGCTAACGGTTTCTTCTCAGCTTACTTCACACAACACTATGCAGTGTTAAGCCGTTACAGTAGAGGACAAGTCAGAGATCATCTCGCTGTGGACTAGGAGAGTCACAGTGCAGGACAGTTTCCACAGACAGCAGTAAGCTAGGAAAATAGCGTCAGCAGGAAATCCTCAGCATTCCGCTCATCCCAGGTAACAAGTTCTGGGGCTTGTGTCACCCATTAGGACAGGTCCGTTGGCACTGGTGGGCAGAGGGTGGTGCGAAGACCCAAAGGTCAAAACACAGGCACAAGTATTCTCCTTTTCTTCTAAGTATTCTACCTCATCCTCCAACATCCCGGCAGAGCACAGTACTACTTGGGTTGGGACATCCTCACGACATCCTCCTCTCTGCTCTTCTGATTCGTTCTATCTCTCAACATGCAACTCAGTCAGCATGACTGTACTCTTCACTGTATTCCTATCACTGATCTGGTTGCTGTATTATCAAGTGTACAACCGAGTGTATTGTCAAGTGTATTATCAAGGGATTCATCAAGTGTATCGTACCCTGTCAAGGGAAAGCTGTATAACTTGCTGCACACAAGTACTTTCCAAGCCAAAACGAGATTATTTGTGGCAAAGAGACTCTGTGATTCTTCACCCCACACCGACACAGTGTACACTACAGCCTTGGGACATTTCCCCTTTCTTTGGGTGGCAGTTCCGATAGTCTGGGAGGGTCACTACACCACTCCGGCCCACCGTGATATGAACCCAAGGGACCCCGTAGCAGCCCAGCAGGACACTGTCTGAAGGGGAACAAGGTAAAACCGGCCCTTAAACTAAAAGCAGGTGTGCCACCATATCTGTGTGCCCAACCGGCACTGGCGTCAGGACATAACATCACTGGGCTCGGCTGTATCTTAGCCAACCACCATAGAACTGGCGTCACACCTTAACATCTAGCAAGTGACCGGCCTTGCCTTCACACAGGGGGTCACCACATAAGCAAGTCCCTGAATGGCTGTATCTGCAATTTGTAGCTTCTTTGTAATGCTGGGCTGTATTAGGAAACAGACATAAGAGAAAAAGCTAAATAAAACCATTTCTGTGGTGGCGCTGAACATCACTGCTATCCACATGCGGCCCTAGTGCAACAGTGTCTTCTGAAGCTACTCCAATGGTAATTCCCTGCAGACCACAGACATCTAAGAGGGAATGTAATGACAGTAAGTCCTAATTTAAAAAGAACGTACGGTTAGAGAAAACTCAGAAGGATAGACACAAAGTCCCTGCTGGAACCCCTCCCCCCTCTGCAGTGATGCAAGTACAATACATATATCATATATATCATAGAAGAGGAACACTCTATGTGCCAGCCTGGAGAGCAGTTGCAAAGAGATTGTCTCTGAAGGGCTTAGCATGACTATATTCTCACTGATATTCTTTTTAAGCACTATATAAAACTATACTAACACCAGATAAGTAGCCTGCGTTCTAAGGAACATTATACAGAGATATATCGTGTTCCCCCAAAAATAAGTGCCTTATATTTTTTTTGAAAACAGGCCCTATGTTTTAT
Organism: Dendropsophus ebraccatus; assembly: GCF_027789765.1. Taxonomy (NCBI): domain Eukaryota; kingdom Metazoa; phylum Chordata; class Amphibia; order Anura; family Hylidae; genus Dendropsophus; species Dendropsophus ebraccatus. The sequence continues at coordinate 174,579,083 of NC_091454.1, read as the reverse complement.
TTTCAGGGGATGTCTTATTTGTCAGTGAACTCCCCCCCCCCCCCCCCCCCTCAGCCAGGGGGAGAGAAATAAGACACTCTCCCCGTAATACTCACCCCGAGACCTAAAGCTCATCAGCACCAGGATGTGTCGGCAGACGCCAGACATGCGTCAAGCGTGCGGCGGCGTGATTTATGGAGGACGTGGAGCTAATGGACCAATATGCCTGCAGCGCCGGCTTCAGAGGTCCACAACGAGTCCTGAGAAACTTTACTTTGGGGGGGGGGGGGTTGCCTTATTTTCAGGGGGATGCCTTACTTTAGGCTAGAGGGTAGGGTAGTTGGAGTGTCTTATTTTAGAAGTGTTTTATTTTCAGTGCTATAGCATACCCATACTTATCCATACTTGTAAATGGACCAAACATAGTCACTAGTAGGCTACATTCAGTCTATTGAAATCAATGGACACAGCACATGTATGCAGGAGTATATGTCAGCATACGATTATGCTGGTGGGCCAGCATATACCCCCAACCTAGGCTACATACGTTACTAGGCTGGGTTCACACACTGTATACTTCAGGCAGTATTTGGTCCTCAAGTCAGGTCCTCATGGCAACCAAAACCAGGAGTGGATTGAAAACACAGAAAGGCTCTGTTCACACAATGTTGAAATTGAGTGGATGGCCGTCATATAACAGTAAATAACGGCCATTATTTCAATATAACAGCCGTTGTTTTAAAATAACAGCAAAAATTTGCCATTAAATGACGGCCATCCACTCAATTACAACATTATGTGAACATAGCCTTTCTGTGTTTTCAATCCACTCCTGGTTTTGGTTGCTATACAGCCTCACAAATACAGCCTCAAATATACATAGTGTGAACCCAGCCGGGCCCGAGTGTAACCCTTAGCTGAAACACCAGCATGAAAAATAAGCAAATGTTCAACTCAATAGCATAGCCACAATCTTGCAGTGCAATGTTATGGTGTGTCCTGCTCGGGTAAGACTGGCGACATTCAGGTTCTAATGACTGATGCACATGTCACAGCCACCTCTGTCTTATGCTATTAGGGAAATGAAAAGGGCTGGTTAGGAAGCCTGGGATAAGTACCTGGCTGATGGCATATCAATATGTTCTGTTATAAGTGAAAGGAAATCTATGACTGGTTTTTAATGGAAATGCAAATAATTTAGCTGCCTTATTGTCTTCTGGATTGGTGCATGTCATATTGATTGAGGTTATACTGAATGCTGTGTGTTCACAGTGTAATGCTCATATACCATTATAAATGAATCTTCCATAGAAACCAGTCAGATATCACCATGCATACATTTCCTGGTAATGGTATTACTGGGGAACGTGTCATCAGAAATTGACCTATTGTTTAAATTACACTTTTACTTAAAGCGAATCAGATACATCGCTTTAGGTTTTATACCTTAATGGATCAGCGCCGGCGTGGGGATGCCGATGGTGCAGTCCTTTTTTTAAACCAGGCACGGCACTAGTCTCTTTGTGAGCACAGAGGGGAGGAGGTTGCGTCACACTTGGGGCCAGCGGGCCTGCCCCCAGGGCTCCAGAAAAGACTGGCGCCTTATGTGGGAACAGGGCAATGGTTCAAAAAAAGGACAGCTCCACCGGCAATCCCCGTGCCAATCCATTAGGGTATAAAACCCTAAAGCGATGTACCTAATGGTATTTTTGGTAATGTTTTTCCGGCTTTTACCATCTTTATTTTGAAACAATCCTGAAATCGTGTAGATGCTATGACTCTGAAGCTTAAAGGGAACCAATCAGCCCAATTGGGCGGATATGGTTCCCAGGAGCGCTGTATAAAGCTCCTGCAGCAGCCGCGGCACATACTGAAAAACATGTTTTATTCCCCGGGCGCGTGACAGGCAGAGGCAAGGAGGTAGTCATCTGGACGGCTCCCCGCCCATGTCTAGTCACCACTCTCTGCCTGTCAATGCTCTGCAAGGGGATGATTGACAGCCAGAGAGGCCAGTAACAGACTAGACACAGGCAGGGAGCCGCCCAGATGACTACCCCCCGCCTTGCCTGTCACACACCCGAGCAATAAAACTTGTTTTTCTCCGGTATAAAGCTTTTGCAGCAGCCAAGCTTTATTATTCAGCACTCCTGGGAACCTCTTTAACCTCTTTAAAGCGACTGTACCATCACACCATGTACATTGCTTTTTTTTTTTTTTTGCATCACCCAATTGGTGCTGGCACAGGGATCCTGGTGGTGTGGTCCTTTTTTTGAAATGTCACCCAGTACCTTCACTTGGCAACACTCTTTTGCAGCGGGTGAAGAGGTTCCTGGGAACCTCTTTAAAGCGACTGTACCATCACACCATGTACATTGCTTTTTTTTTTTTTTTTTTTTTTTGCATCACCCAATTGGTGCTGGCACAGGGATCCTGGTGGTGTGGTCCTTTTTTTGAAATGTCACCCAGTACCTTCACTTGGCAACACTCTTTTGCACCGGGTGAAGATCGCCCCCCCCCGTTTCACCATATCCCCTCCCCTCTGGACACTGGATATCATCACACTGAGGGCAGCGGGGTCCCCATGCCAGCGCTGATCATGTTATATATGTGGGTACACCCACACCAGCACATTAGAGTAATGTGAAATCAAATGCACCAATCTGTTGGGGGTAAAGGACCATCTTAACTAGAATAATACACCTAGAATGTTTTTTAGTCCAGCTAACTCCATTGATCGTGTTCAAAGGTTGCACACATCTCCTCCTCCAATTTACATATATAGGATAATTTAGTATCAGGGTATACATTAGTAAGTAAATTATTAGCTGCCCTTAAGCATTTAGTATGGTCTTTCCATCTAAAGAATCATTTATGAAAGTCTGTAATTTAGGTTTGTGGTGGGGCAGGATATTGAATTTAGAAAATGTTTACTTGGAGGTATTGGAAAAAGTTAGTATGTAGTAACTGAGAATTGGGTAGTAAGTCAGAGCACTGACCACTGGCCGGCCAGTCCCCAGTGGGAGGAAACCCTCTCCCCTCTATGACTATGAATCAATGGAGCCTCCAGTGCGTCACCCCCCCGCCCAGTACCAGTTAATAGAACGGCGCCTTACATGGGAACCGGGCCTCGGTTCAAAAAAGGACCGCGGCACCAGCTCCCCCGCACCGGCTCCGTTCTATACATGGACAGCACTTAAAGCGAATGTACATTGTGGTACATTCACTTTAAACTAGGTTTATATAATCTTCTATGGCTTTTCATTATGTGCCTTTCAACCAGTTCTCCAATATTCTATATTGTACAGCTTCTGGCTATGTTCACACAATGTATAAACAACGGCCGTTGTTTGTCACTCAAAGACAACAGCCGTTGTTGGACTGAAAATTGCATTGATTTCAATGCACAGCATCCGGAAACAATTGACATGTCAATTATTTCCTCGGCCGTCCCAAACAACAGCCGTTGTTCAATACAATGGTCAACACGTTTTTCTATGACAAGAAAGGTTGTTGTTTTAATTGTAAACAACTGCCGTTCTTGTAATTAAATAATACATTGTGTGAACATAGCCCCTGGTTGTATTTTATATAAAAAATAAGTAAGAATTAGATCTTTGCTAGATTTTACCTATAATACACATTTGCTTCCAGTTGTATATCTCTTTACCACGGAAGGAATCATTTCACACTGAGTTAGCTGTATCCGTTGGATGTCTATATTGTATGTGTCTGTGGATATGTCTGCTGAATGCGTATACATATATGCCTGATGTATACTTAGGCTATGTTCACACTGCGTATGAATCCATCCGTAGTTCGTACGCCGCCGTACATGTGCGGCTGAAACTACGGGCGTGGAAAAAATCGACATGCGTCCGGATGCGTACACACCGCGAACATACGCCCGTAGTACAGTTATGCTTTCCTAGCTTGTTTCAAAGCGATCTGAGGCAGGTCATTTACTTGGAAATCTTCGCCCAGCCCCATAAACCACACAGAACCTTTTGGATCGAAAAATCAAGTTCAATTTGGCTGAAATAAGTACTTTGTACGGGACCGCATGGAAATCCACGGCCGTGAGTTTCAACATTTCCGTCCTCAAACAATGGTCTTGTTCATTTTTCACGGCGCCGTATATGATCTGGCCGTAAGCTCATACGTAGTGTGCACTGTGCGGGCGTATATCGTATACTTTAAAGCGAACGCATCAACCTCAAAACTACGTGCGTATATTCACGGTTCGCACTACGGACGGATTCATACGCAGTGTGAACATAGCCTAATGATGGATGCTATTTAGTGACATGTATCATACATAGGGTTCCATTGTATACTGCGTAGTATGCATTTTCTTATGCAATCCAGCTAAACAGAATAGTATGGAAGTCTGCACTATTCCATCCAGTAATCTCCCACGGATTTGACTAAAACTACTCACTATGGTCTATGGATTCATTTGGTGCTTGCGCCAGGACATTTGTCTTTACAATTATCTAACAAAATATCTATGAAAAAACATGAACGTTTTGTTAAAATTAGACAAATCCCAAATCTGTCATTAAAAATAAAAACCAGCTGAATTGGTCCACGCTTTTAGGAATATTGGCAATTAGAACGGCATCACTCGAAAACAGGCTTTGTAATATAAACTAGCGCTAGTGTCTAGTTCATTACATGATATAAGATAGAAAATAATAACGCTCGCAAGTGGTGTTGGACTCAGATCAGAAAGATCATGCCAAGGGATGCCAGCTGTCACTTTGGCTACATGGCAGCTGAAGGTTTGGAGATCTGTTTTATTAATCTAAAGTGCACTGTTAAAAAATTTAACAGCACAGAAGTATAATATGTCCATACTCTGATGCACTATCCCATTTGTTATAGCGTATATATATTTTATTACCTGCCCCTGGTGGTAACAGTCAGTAATTTATTTGTGGACTCACACTATAGATAACATGCACTTAGTCATTAATGTATAGTGGTGAGGGTCATATCCATGGACCCCCAATCTTTAGCCAAATGAAAGGACAACATTGTCCCTTCAATTCAGTACTTATCAAAGTGACATCCACACTAGTGTGGCAGTGTCTGGTACTGCATGCAGTCTATTCAGTAGGCTAAGCATGGCTGATCTGTGACAGTGGCAAATATGACAGTGAAGAGGCCCCAGCTCTCCAACCAGCATCACTGCCCTTTCCTTCTGCTGATCAGTGGAGTTTTCATGGCCTTCCTTAAAGCTGGACCATTCCCCCCCCCCCCCCCCCCCACAAAAAAAATAAAAAATAAAATAAATAAAATATATATATATTCTCCAAACAGTGCTACAGGGGAAATCTATATCATAAAAATGAAAGTCTGTCTGTCTGTCTTTCTGTCTGTCTGTCCCATATAGACTTCCAAACGCCTGAACCATTTGACCCCAAATTTGGCACACAGATACATTGGGTGCCCGGGAAGTTATTGCGAAGGTCCTGTCCCCGCCAGATGTACAGGAGAGGAGGGGGAGGGGTAAGAGCGGCGCCCCATAGAGATGAATGGGAAAATCTCCTCACTGCAAACACAGGTGATCTAATTAGCTGCATGTCTCCAGCAGTAAACGGCAGTTGGAGCCTTAGCAACCAATAGGATTACTGCTTTCATTTTCACAGGGAGCTGTGGTTGCTAGGGAAGCTGCCTCACAACATCCACAGTAATAACTGGTAGACACCCTACTCCATCTATACAGTACATGTATACAGGACCCCATACTCCATCTATACTGTACATGTATACAGGACCCCCTACTCCATCTATACAGTACATGTATACAGGGCCCCCTACTCCATCTATACAGGACATGTATACAGGACCCCCTACTCCATCTATACAGGACATGTATACAGGACCCCCTACTCCATCTATACAGTACATGTATACAGGGCCGCCTACTCTATCTATACAGTACAGGTATACAGTGCCCCCTACTCCATCTATACAGTACATGTATACAGGGCCCCCTACTCTATCTATACAGTACATGTATATTCAGGTCACTACAGGTATACCAAACTGTGACTGGGTAACACTGCCACACCAGACCTGACCAATACCGCCATACTGTGACTGGATAACACCGCAACACCAGACCTGACCAATACCACCATACTGTGACTGGATAACACTGTCATACCAGACCTGACCAATACCACCATACTGTGACTGGATAACACTGTCATACCAGACCTGACCAATACCGCCATACTGTGACTGGATAACACTGCCAGACCTGACCAATACCGCCAAACTGTGACTGGGTAACACCGCCAGACCTGACCAATACCGCCGTACTGTGACTGGATAACACCGCTATACCAGACCTTACCAATACCACCATACCGTGACTGGATAACTCCGCCACACCAGACCTGACCAATACTACCATACTGTGACTGGGTAACACTGTCATAACACACCTGACCAATGCCACCATACTATGACTGGAAAAAACTGCTATACCAGAACTGACCAATACCGCCATACTGTAACTGGATAACACTGTCATACCACACCTGACCAATACCGCCATACTGTGACTGGATAACACTGCCATACCAGATCTGACCAATACCGCCATACTGTGACTGGATAACACTGCCATACCACACCTGACCAATACCGCCATACTATGACTGGATAACACCACTATACCAGACCTGACCAATGCCTCCACACTGTGACTGGAGAACACCGCCACACCAGACCTGACCAATACTACCATACTGTGACTGGGTAACACTGTCATAACACACCTGACCAATACCACCATACTATGACTGGAAAAAACTGCTATACCAGAACTGACCAATACCGCCATACTGTGACTGGATAACACTGCCATACCAGACCTGACCAATACCGCCAAACTGTGACTGGGTAACACCGCCAGACCTGACCAATACCGCCGTACTGTGACTCGATAACACCGCTATACCAGACCTTACCAATACCACCATACCGTGACTGGATAACTCCGCCACACCAGACCTGACCAATACTACCATACTGTGACTGGGTAACACTGTCATAACACACCTGACCAATACCACCATACTATGACTGGAAAAAACTGCTATACCAGAACTGACCAATACCGCCATACTGTAACTGGATAACACTGTCATACCACACCTGACCAATACCGCCATACTGTGACTGGATAACACCACTATACCAGACCTGACCAATGCCTCCACACTGTGACTGGAGAACACCGCCACACCAGACCTGACCAATACCGCCATACTGTGACTGGATAACACCGCCATACCAGACATGACCAATACCGACACACTGTGACTGAATAACACTGCCAGACCTGACCAATACCGCCATACCCCCCTCGCAAAGACACCAGATTTTCTGGCAAGTCTGAACGGGAGGGTACTGCCCCTCTGCAAGGTTCTACCCTATGCACCAGACCATGGGTGCCTAATGGTAAGTATGACCCTGCAGGTATACAGGACACTACAGGTATACAGGACCCCAAAACTATACACTACAGGTGCATGGGACCTCCACCAACTATATACTACAGGTATACAGGACCCCAAACTTTACACTACAGATATACAGGACCCCAAAACTATACACTACAGGTATACAGGACCTCCACCAACTATATACTACAGGTATACAGGACCCCAAACTATACACTACAGGTATACAAGACCCCAAAACTATACACTACAGGTATACAGGAACTCCACCAACTATATACTACAGGTATATAGGACCCCAAACTATACACTACAGGTATACAGGACCTCAAAACTATACACTACAGGTATAAAGGACCTACACCAACTCTATACTACAGGTATACAGCACCTTCATCAACTCTATACTACAGGTATACAGGACCCCAAAGCTATATACTACAGTTATATACATACAGGAACTCCACCAACTATATACTACAGGTATATAGGACCCCAAACTATACACTACAGGTATACAGGACCTCCACCAACTGTATACTACAGTTATACAGGACCCTCAAACTATGCACTACAGGTATACAGGACCCCTGAACTATATACTACAGGTATACAAGACCTCCACCAATTATACACTACAGGTATCCAGGATCCTCAAACTATAAACTACAGGTATACAAGACCTCCACCAACTATACATTACAGGTATACAGGACCTTCACCAACTGTACACTGTAGGTATACAGGACCTCCCTCAACTATACACTACAGGTATACAGCCCCCCCAACTACACACTATAGGTATACAGGACTTCCCCAACAATACACTATATAGGTATACAGCCCCCCCAATTATGCACTACAGATATGTGAGACCCCTAAAAAGTATACATTGTGGGTATACAGAACCCCTCCAACTATGCACTACAGGTATACACTAATTCCACTGATTAACTCAGATGAAACAATACCTGTAGCTTGGCCTCCTGGGCACCTAAGAACAAATCTAATTAACACACTGACACTTTATACCCGGGCAGCGCCGGGTACATTTTCTAGTATAGTATAACATAAAATATCAGATATTCATATGAATGTCTGTCTGTATAATGAAGGGACTGTACCCAGCAAAATAAGTAGGGGCTTGTTAACAGCTCCAGTATCTGGCTTACAAAGGGGTGTCCTAAGAGGAAACCTCCATTTTACAACATCTGTAGTAAGGTATATGAGGGGGGTTGAGACTACCTTAATGTTTGTAAAGACACATCTATAAACTTACAAAACATCTGATCTACAGAAGGCAAAGACTGACAATCAGACAACCAAGTGCTTGCAGCAATCTTCTGTGTGCTTACACTGCCTCCCAGTGGTAATATAGCAGTGCCACAATCATGAAAAAGAGTGTTCTTGCAGAAGCTTTTCTAAACGAAACAAGTGACTTTCAGATTATTATCTGTTATCTGATAATCCAGAACATCTGATTACCTGGAAGTTTATCAGGTCTCACTGTGTTTAGATAAAAAAAAAAATTTTTTTTATTGTATTTAAAATCAGGGCTGTGGAGTCGGAGTCGGGGCTAGTTTTGGCTGGAGTCGAAGTTGGAGTCGGAGCTAGCTTTGGCTGGAGTCGGAGTCGAGTTGGAGTCAGAAAAAAATGTACCGACTCTGACTCAAGCATTAAAAAAATCTTTAAAAAATGTAAAATTGAATTTTTTAGTTTTTAAGTTTTCTTTTGAATATATATTATGAGCAGCATTCTAATAGGACACTGGCCCTATTACATAAGGGTGGTCGGGGAATATATCAGTTATAGGACACTGGCCCTATTACATAAGGGGGGTCATGGAAAAGTTGTCGGTCACTATTTGGTAGTTTTTTTCTGAGCTGGAAGAGTCCATTGTGTGGGGGGAGATCTGTGCTGTTCTCTTCCTGGATGCTGGATCACTGTATATGTGCAGCATAATATGGAGATATCCTGTGTAATATAGAGGAGGAGAAGACATAAGTAGTGTAGCCGTAACCTCTGTCCTCAGTTTGGGGTTTTCTCTCTGGGAAAAGATTGTGTGTTTTTCTCCAGTGTTCAATAGCTGCAGCTGTGTGTGTGTGTGTGTGTGCGCGCGCTATGGCTGCAGTAGGCTGTGTGTGTGCTATGACTACAGCAGGCTGTGTGTGTGTGCAATTGTCACGGCCGCGGCGGCTTCCCGCGTTCGGGGTCGCCGCCGCGACCGCCTCCTGTCCCATGCAGCCGCCCGGGTCCTTGTGTAGGGACCCGGCGCTGCTGCTAGTTCGGCCCCTGGGGCGCCTCACCTCTCCTCCGTTCCTGTCTCGGTCTGTGCCGGCCGGCGCGCGCGTCCCCGCCTCCTAGGGCGCGCGCGCGCCGGCTGTCTCAGATTTAAAGGGCCAGTCCGCCCTTAATTGGTTAATTGCACCTAGCACTCCCTATAAATCCCAGCATGCCCTGTCCCTTGTGTTGGAGCCTCTACATGCTTCCCATAGCGTTTGGCCCAGCTCCCTGTTGTTCCTGACCTTAGTCCTTGTCCCTGGTTCCTGTCCTTAGTCCTTGTCCCTATCCTTGCCCGCTGCCTTCCCATTGTTCCTGAGTCCTGTCCGCCACCTGCGAGCACGCCTTCTGTCCTCTGCCTGCACGATCTCCTGCCTACTGCTCCTGCCACGCCTCGCCTGCCGTCACCAGCAACCAAGCCAGGGGTAGCGACCTGGGGGTCGCCTGCCGCAGCAAGTCCATCCCGCTTTGCGGCGGGCTCTGGTGAAAACCAGCGGCCCCTTAGACTCCGCTCCCTGGTGAGGTTAGTGCCATCGCTGGTGACGGTCCAGTGGATCCACTACTCCAGGCGTTACAGCAATGACTACAGCAGGCTGTGTGTGTGTGTGTGTGTGTGCGCTATGGCTGCAGCAGGCTCTGTGTGTGCTATGACTACAGCAGGCTGTGTGTGTGTGTGTGTGTGTGCTATGGCTGCAGCAAGCTGTGTGTGTGTGCTATGGCTGCAGCAGGCTGTGTGTATGTGTGCTATGGCTGCAGCAGGCTGTGTGTATGTGTGCTATGGCTGCAGCAGGCTGTGTGTATGTGTGCTATGGCTGCAGCAGGCTGTGTGTGTGTGCTATGGCTGCAACAGGCTGTGTTTATGTGTGCTATGGCTGCAGCAGGCTGTGTGTATGTGTGCTATGGCTGCAGCAGGCTGTTTGTGTGTGCTATGGCTGCAGCAGGCTGTGTGTATGTGTGCTATGGCTGCAGCAGGCTGTTTGTGTGTGCTATGGCTGCAGCAGGCTGTGTGTATGTGTGCTATGGCTGCAGCAGGCTGTGTGTGTGTGCTATGGCTGCAGCAGGCTGTGTGTATGTGTGCTATGGCTGCAGCAGGCTGTGTGTGTGTGTGCTATGGCTGCAGCAGGCTGTGTGTGTGTGTGCTATGGCTGCAGCAGGCTGTGTGTATGTGTGCTATGGCTACAGCAAGCTGTGTGTGTGTGCGCACACTATGGCTGCAGCAGGCTGTGTGTGTGTGCTATGGCTGCAGCAGGCTGTGTGTGTGTGTGTGTGTGTGTGTGCGCTATGGCTGCAGCAGGCTGTGTGTATGTGTGGTATGGCTGCAGCAATCCGTGTGTGTGTTGTGTGCGCACACTATGGCTGCAGCAGGCTGTGTGGGTGAGGTGTGCGCTATGGCTGCAGCAAGCTGTGTGTGTGTGTGTTTGCTATGGCTACAGCAGGCTGTGTGTATGTGTGCTATAGCTGCAGCAGGCTGTGTGTGTGTGTGTGTGTGTGTTTGTGCGTGCTATTGCGTGCCCCCACAATGACCTTCTATATCACTGTCTGACCTCTATATCACTGTGTGACCTCTATATCACTATGTGTGACCCCTCTCTATATCACTATGTGTGACCCCTCTCTATATCACTATGTCTGACCTCTATATTACAGGGATCTGGCATTGTTAGCAGTGTTTCTTTGTTTATGGTGAATATTTAGAAGATTTAGAATACATAGAAGATTGTCAGCAGGAAAAGATCACCTGCTCCATATAGTCTAGTTCTGAGTTGTTCAGGACATGGAGGCTGGAGACTGGCTGCATCCACTGCACACACAGGAGAAGCTGCTTTATATGTTTCCTTATTCCCTCAATAGTTGCCCCAGGATTATGTAGGAGATTAGGGAGAAGCTGCTGAGCCAGTGTGATAAATAACTCCCCTGGTATATGACCGGCCATTTATGAAGGAGCAGGAGTCGGGAGTCGGAGTCGGTCCTGATAAAATTTAGGAGTCAGAGTCGGAGCTGCAGCTTACCGACTCCACAGCCCTGTTTAAAATGTAACTCTAATAATTATTTTTGTATGTGCACTACATTAGCGGCAAATGATACACCAGCGGACATCTGACTACTGGGACCATGAATATGTATTCTCACCTATAATATACCCATCTATACCCTTACTGCAGGGTCAGGTTATGTCCATTACATATACATATACTCACCATTACATATACTAGCTTGTCACCTGTGGAAACTGTTGAGTCCCTGACTCATGTATCCTTATAACTCATTTTTACCTGTCCTGTTAAAGAGGTTTTCCAATCCCAATGGACATTTTAATAACCATTATGGGGGAGATTTATCAAACTTGGTGTAAAGTGAAACTGGTTTAGTTGCCCCTAGCAACCAATCAGATTCCACCTTTCATTTTCCAGAGTCTTTGAGGAATGAAAGGTGGAATCTGATTGGTTGCTAGGGGCAACTGAGACAGTTTCACTTTACACAATGTTTAATAAATCTCCCCCATTGTTTTTAAGCCATGCACCTAAAGGCTAGGCTCTCACTAATATATAGGGTGTAATTCCTATAGAGTGTCCAGCAGGGGGCGCACTATATATATATATATATATATATATATATATATATATATATATATAGAAGTACCATTGACTTCTATATATAGTGCGCCCCTGCTGGACACTCTATTGAATCAATGGATGTGTATGTAAAAATGTTATGTACAGTGCGTTTTGATTGAATATATTTATGGAATACTTTTGGAGGGCACCGAGCAGGGAGGGAGAGAGGTGCCTGTGCATCTACCTCCCGCCTCCCTCCCTGCTCGGTGCTGGGCACATATACACAGTACTACTCCTCCCATCCTCTGCTCATAGTATGAGCAGAGGATGGGGGAGTAGTACCTGTGCTATCCCCATTACGCCGCCGCGTAATGGGGATAGGTTATAGCTTTCTCATATTACTGTTTTTAGTTGTATTATTTATAGGTGACACCTATGTAAATGAGCTTGTTCTAGATTATTCAATAATTCTAAAGTGTTGTAGTTTGTATTGTAGAGTAAAAGCATATGGCCATTTCACACCATATAGTACAATTACGATTTCTCATGCACAAGCAATGTCATAGGCAAGAGTAAAGCTGTGATATAGAATATGTTGGCATTTTCATTTTTCTCTGCATTATTCCAGTACAGATCCTGCTTCCAAATATATTGATTGTCATATGGTTTGCAGAATCATTACACTGTCATTACCAATCTTATTACAGTATAAACACTGTTAATTTTAGACTTTGCTGCCATCTAGTGGTTACACTTGTAAGTGCATGCAAGAATACTCATACTAAAACACTGCTAGGTATATTGCACATGAATTTGTTACAGTGTGGGTGGATCCTTCCTAGCCAACCCTGACTCTTAGGACCCTATTACACCAACAGATTATCTCACAGATTTTTTTTTTTTTAACTAAAGCCAGGAATGGATTTGAAAAGAGGAGAAATCTCAGTATTTCTTTTGTTACATCTTCTCTGTTTATAGTCCATTCCTGGTTTTGGCTAAAAAAAAAAAAGTCAGATAATCTCTTAGTGTAATAGGGCACTTAGCCAGAGGGCAGGATGTGGTTTAGACCAGTAGGGCTCTGTCAGCTGCACCTCAAGGTCTCTGCCCTCACCTGCATCCTGTGATGTTTTATTCCTATACAATTCACCCACTTGGAGACAACCATTGAAGATCCTTTTACTGTAGAATTTCAGAACTGTTTTCCCTCACACTAGCTCAGCGGCTATAGGAATGAACTGTCTTCCTAACATCACCCACATACATCATCTAGCACTACACCCAGAAAGTACCTTCTCACACGCACTATTGCACTCAGGGCTGATTCTGGGGTCTCTGCCGCCTGAGGCAAACCTCAGGTGGCCGCCCCCTCACTAGCGCCCGAACCCGCAGCAAGCCTCAAACCCCGCGCCCACCCGCAGCAAGCCTCAAACCCCCGCACCCACCCGCAGCAAGCCTCAAACCCCAGCGCCCACCCGCAGCAAGCCCCGAACCCCCGCGCCCACCCGCAGCAAGCCTCAAACCCCCGCGCCCACCCGCAGCAAGCCTCAAACCCCCGCGCCCACCCGCAGCAAGCCTCGAACCCCCCACGGAGACGCGATCGCCGCAGCGCAAACACCAACGAATCCGGCCACTCACCACAGCCAAGTAACCCAGGAGTGCTGCTGAGTGACGTCGCAGGAGCCCATCAGGACGTGCGTACAGCAGTGAGCGCAGGCGGCGGGCCGGCTGTGGACAGGTGAGCAGCTGCACGGCTGCTGTCATTTTTGTTAAGTGAAACTTAACAAAAATGACAGCGGGGTAACATTATGCCGCCCCCTGCAGGACCACAAAATCTGCCGCCCGAGGCGGAATGCTCATTCCGCCTCATGGCAGAGGCGGGCCTGATTGCACTGCTGGACACAATAGACTGTTCTTGCAATAGCCTGTGAAGAATTTACAGTGCCAAGTTTATCTCAGTAAGCAATTGTTCAGTTTGTCTGCTAAACCTGTGGCCGGCTACATCATTGCACCTTGAATATCACTGCACTGTGCCCCAGGGAAGCAGAGACTATCATTGCCAGTGTGCACCCCTTGTTTGACTGTTATTTCAGCCAGGAGAGTATATGAAGGTCAGAGTTCCCACTTCTACCACAGTGATAATACAATGAGTCACCAAAAGTGCTACGACTTCCAGCTCACTGTCACATTGACCCCCAGAGTTGAACCAGTATTCAGATTGCACATTGCACTAAAAAATCATCAGGCACACCACAGTCAGAATGATCCAGAGCAAAAAGAAATTCAGGTTAGGCTAGCAGGAATGTAAGAGCAACCATTAAGATTTTAGGGGATTTTTTCTTCCTTTCAAATGAACTGGTGTCAAAAAGTTACATAGATTTGTTAATTACGATTTATGCTGTATGTCCTCCGTAAGGTGATGTATTCTTTCCACTCTGACACAGTGCTCTCTTCTGCCACCTCTGTTTGTGATAAAAACTGACTGGAGCAGTAGCAAATTCCCATAGAGGTAGCAGCGGAGAGCACTGTGTTAAATAGAGATGAGCGAACCGGGTTCGGGTTCGAGTCAATCCGAACCTGATCGTTCGGCATTTGATTAGCTGGGGCTGCTGAACTTGGATAAAGCTCTAAGGTTGTCTGGAAAACATGGATACAGCCAATGACTATATCCATGTTTTCCACATAGCCTTAGGGCTTTATCCAACTTCAGCAGCCCCCGCTAATCAAATGCCGAAAGTTCGGGTTCGGATCGACTCAAGCATGCTCCAGGTTCGCTCATTTCTAGTGTTAAACTAAAAAAAAATACAACACTTTCTGCAGGACATACAGTAGAGGAAAAGTACTGGAAGACTGGAGATTTTTAAAATAGAAGTAAATTACAAATCTATATAACTTTCTGACACCAGCTGATGTGAAAGATTTCTTTGCCCCCTTTAAGGGGGCAATGTAAATGGATAAATAAATACAGAGTTGCATTTAAATGCATATAACATACCAGTAAATAGCCGTATATATGTACTGTGGAGTATTAAATACAAATACCATGGAAATAGTTTAGTTTCCTTGGCAACACATACAGGGAATTTTAATGAACTATTTACGCCAGTTTTCTGGCATATAAGAGGTGCAAATATTTGCCCAAGCACTATTTTGTGCAAAACTGTTGTTAGTTAAATCTACTGTTAGGGTAGCTTCACACATAACGCATCTGCAGCGGATTTTACGCTGTGAATTCGCAGCAAAATCTATTGTGGATCCCTTGTCATTTATTTTGAATGAGAAGACATACTCGCAGTGGGATTGACATTCTGCTGTATGTAAATGCCGCCCGTTATCCCCCCGCCGGCTGAAGCATCCATTACCTGCTCTGTGCTTCAGCTTTCTTCAGGGGACGTCCCGCTCAGCCAATCAGTGGCTGCGGTGGGGCAGAGCACTGATTGGCTGAGCGGGACATCCAGCCGGGAGCCCCTGAAGCAAGCCGGAGTCTGAAGCAGGTACATTATGCTACGGCCAGCAGGGGGGTTAATGGGCGGCATTTACATACTCGCAGTGGGATGTCAATCCCGGTGCAAGTATGTTTTCTCATTCAAAAGGAATGACAAGGGATCTGCAGCAAATTTGCAACGTAAAATCCGCTGCGGATCCATTACATGTGAAGCTACCCTAACTACAACAAATTTAGCCATTGCCACAAGAGGATTAAAGGGAAACTATCAGCAGTTTAGAAGTAAACTAGTGCATGGATACAGTATACAGCCAATCACTGGCCACAGCCTTTCTGGGCCAGTGATTGGCCGAGCGACCTGTCTCGGTCACTGGCTGAAAGGCTGCGGCCTGTCAGTGCAGAGACCGGAAAAGAAGGCAGAGCTCCAGATACCAGAGAAGATCCGAGGACACCAGGGGATGTGGTAAGGTGAAGTAATACTTTATTATTTTGTGCTACAATCATCAGCCATGCATTACTATTACACATAGCAATGCACGTCCAATGCCTGATGATTTTAGGTCTGGACCTAAAGAAATGATCATTTCATCGGCTGATCGTGCTCCTATTACATGGAGCGATAATCGGCCATATCCCCTGCATGTTATAGGGCCCTTAGGAATACTTCCTTCTGCTGGGTCCATCCATGGCTTTGGCTCAAAAAACTGCATCAGAAACTGGAGTGGCGTGTCTCCAAAATGCTGTGTTTGAACCCGGCTTTGAACCGATTATTAGTCTGCCGCATGTAGGCCATCAAATAAAATCTGCTCTTTTATTAAACAATAAATGTAAAATAATGGCTCTCTCTTTCTTCAGTGGCTTTATGGAATACTGTTAGGATGAAAGATGTAAAACCTCTCTCTCATCTATGGTTCGTGCTGAGCAGACTAAAACAAATTGTAAGGCTATTTAAGGATGTGACTGGGATGATTTATCATGTCTGATCATCTATTACCCTAATGAACATAATATTCCAGCATTTTGCTAACATTTCTCTCTTCCAGGATATTGGATTACTCATTTGATCTCATTTAAATAAAACACACATCATCATCTTTTGAAGAGGTTGCTGACTCTGGATTTCTCGGGCTTATGTAATATATGGCTGTAAATAGAATAATGAGCTGTGACTTACAGAAGCCAGTTAAACACTTGTATTTATATAGAGTGCACTATACATATACAATAAGTACTAGAAAGCTACTGGTTGTTATATATGCTGGTCTTAAATTTATAGACATGGTGAGGCACAGACCTAATGATAGAGCATGTGTGACCCTGTACAGGAGAGTCTGATGTGGGAATAAACAGGATCGCCTGTAATGAATAAATGGAGAACCTGTGAGCAATATAAAAAGCACATTCATTTTGTAGCTTGAAGGGATGTAAATGGGTGGGAATATGAGACTGAGAAGTTGTTTTAAAGTGTCACTGTTGTTATAACTTTCAAAATCGAAATCAACAATAGATGTGATATAAGGCAAGTTTGCAATATACATTCATTATATTTTTGTGTTCTTATCATGCTGTAAAACAAAGCTAAACTTACCAGAAATCCAGGTCCAGTCTCCTGAAGGCAGATTTTCCGACTTCTGCTGGTTGTAAAAAAAACAGACTAAACACAGGAATTCCGGCCAGTACAGAGAGAACGGCTCAATGTGTTCATCAATCACATGACAGCCTTCTCTCTGTGAGCGCTCAGATGGCCTGGAGTACACAGGACTTCTGGTTTTCTGACTCTTCGAGAAAAAAAGAAGAGTCAGAAAACAGGAAGTGCCGTGTTTTCCATGATAACTAAAAAAAAAAAATATTGAATGTAAATTGCAAACTTGCTTTATATCACATCTACTGCTGATTTAGATTATGAAAGTTATAACGACAGTGACTTTAACCCCTTAAGGACAGAGCCAATTTCGATTTTTGTGTTTTGGTTTTTCCTCCTTGTGCTTAAAAGGCCATAGCACTTGCATTTTTCCACCTAGAAACCCACATGAGCCCTTTTTTTTTGCGTCACTAATTGTACTTTGCAATGACAGGCTGAATTTTTGCATAAAGTACACTGCGAAACCAGAAAAAAAATTCAAAGTGTGGTGAAATTGAAAAAAAAAAACGCATTTTGTTTATTTGGGGGAAATGTGTTTTTACGCCATTCGCCCTGGGGAAAACTGACTTGTTATATATGTTCCTCAAGTCATTACGATTAAAACGATATATAACATGTATAACTTATATTGTATCTGATGGCCTGTAAAAAACTTAAACCATTGTCAACAAATATACGTCACTTAAAATCGCTCCATTCCTAGGCTTATAACGCTTTTATCCTTTGGTCTATGGGGCTGTGTCAGGTGTCATTTTTTGCGCCATGATATGTTCTTTCTATCGGTACCTTGATTGCGCATATACGACTTTTTGATCGCTTTTTATTACAATTTTTCTGGATTTGATGCGACCAAAAATGCGCAATTTTGCACTTTGGGATTTTTTTTGCGCTTACGCAGTTTACCATGCGAGATCAGGAATGTGATTAATTAATAGTTTGGGCGATTACGCACGCGGCGATAGCAAACATGTTTATTTATTTATTTACTTTTATTTATAACCTGGGAAAAGGGGGGTGATTCAGACTTTTATTAGGGGAGGGGGCTTTTTACTAATAATGACACTTTTTTTTTTACTTTTACACTTATACTAGAAGCCCCCCTAGGGGACTTCTAGTATAAGTGCTTTGATCTCTCATTGAGATCTCTGCAGCATAGATATGCTGCAGAGATCCATGAGATCGGCACTCGTTTGCTTTCGGCTGCTGCAGCCGGAAACAAACGAGTGCCGAGCCAGGGACGGCGCCATCTTGGAGCGGTCCCCGGCCGGCTTCAGAAACGGAGATCGCTCCTCCGGGATAACATCCCGGAGGAGCGATCTCCCCACTAGACACCAGGGATGATGCTGCGTCCGGTAATCGGATGCAGCTGTCATGTTTGACAGCTGCATCTGATTACTGTATTAGCGGGCGCGGCGATCGGACCGTGCCCGCTAATACCTACGGTCCCGGGCTACAAGCGGCACCCGGGACCGCCGCGGTTCAGAGCGGGGTCGCCGCGCGGCCCTGCTCTGAACTCCCTTACCGGCATCAGGGCGTAAATTTACGCCCGATGTCGTTAAGGGGTTAAAAATGAAGTCCACACCCATGTGACTATTCAGAGAAAAAGTGCAGATAGTCAACCAAATAGTAAAATCCCTGTCAATAACAGAATTTAAACCTGCCTGGGATAAACATATATCTATCCTAAGATAATAAGAGTAAGTAATTACCAAAAGGGCAGACTAGATGTATTATGTGGTCCTTTTCTGCATGTTTCTATGTCTGCAACATGGAGACATAAAAA
The DNA here is from genome assembly GCF_027789765.1 of Dendropsophus ebraccatus. Lineage (NCBI taxonomy): Eukaryota > Metazoa > Chordata > Amphibia > Anura > Hylidae > Dendropsophus > Dendropsophus ebraccatus. The sequence continues at coordinate 174,559,924 of NC_091454.1, read as the reverse complement.
CAAAATCAAAACAGCATCGGAATCAACCTGAGGCTACAAAATCATATCAAGCGTAATTTTTTTTATAATGACCATCGGTCCTTTTTAAGTGGAAAATATATTCCAAAACATGCGAAGTATCAGATATATAAAGAATAGAGATGAGCGAACTGGGTTCGGGTTCGAGTCGATCCGAACCCGAACGTTCGGTATTTGATTAGCTGGGGCTGCTGAACTTGAATAAAGCTCTAAGGTTGTCTGGAAAACATGGATACAGCCAATGACTATACCCATGATTTCCACATAGCCTTAGGGCTTTATCCAACCTCAGCAGCCACCGCTAATCAAATGCCGAAAGTTCGGGTTCGGATCGACTCGAGCATGCTCGAGGTTCGCTCATCTCTAATAAAGAACCATAGAAGATATCAAGAGATTAAAGAGTATGGAAATATACAAAACTTACAACTCGCTTATTTTTCCTAACTGTTGAGTGCACAACCCACTGGGCATGTTGCCACAGGTATTAGATGGACTTTCTTCACCTATTGAACCAACATCCAGTGAATGAGCTCACTCAGATCTGGCTTGGAGCTCCTGTCAACATGCCAAGCATTACGCACAGTAGTTTTGGTGTGTGAAGCGGTTTCTCATTTCCAATAGCACATGACTAACATTTTAAGACCACCTACTTTAGTATATATTCTTAAACAAATAACAGTCTTATCTGCAGTTGTTGGGTGTTTGCATGCCTGCCAGAGCTGTTACTTTTAGGCCTTATGCCTGATACATCCTGACACTGGTAGCTGGTTTTAGAACCCCAGAATTTAAAGGGAATCTGTCAGCTGTAATTCACATTTCAAATTGCTGACACTGTTAGATTGCTGTTTGATAGACACCTCGTATCTTTCATACATCTGTCTTTGTTTCAAAAATGTAGAAAAAATGCTTTTATTATATAGAAAGAAGAGTCAAAGAAGCTTTCCTGAGCTTCTGAAGTGCAGCAAGCAGTAACACCTGACCCTGCTTGGGATTCAGCTTCCAGTTGTGAATTAAGTTGGGGGAGGGGAGGGGGGGCCCGGTGTTGCCGACTGACAGTACAGGCACAACAGATATAAGAGACAGGCACCGTCACGTGTAGGTATGAAAATCACCTCAGGACAGGAACACATGGATAGACAGGATCCAGGAAACCAACTGGAAACAGACGACAGTAATGCCGAGGTACGGGTACACCACAGCGGAAACACAGGAACCAGGGTGGACAGTGCGGGGGTACCACAGCAGGGAACACAGGAACCTGGATGGAGAATGCAGGAACATTGGGCAGGGTAATAATGGGTATGGTAGCTCAGGAATGCATGCTCAGCACAATAGCAGAGAGACCTTAGCGTGCGCTGTGGAGATAGGTCCGGCGTCCATAGAGAATGAATGGAGCCGTGTGCGCGCTGCAGAGATGAGTCCGGCTCCATTCATTCTTTATGGATGCCGGACCCATCTCCACAGCGCGCGCGCTGGCTTCTGACCAGGATATCTCCGTCCCAGGACTGGCTCCGGGAGCAGGATGAGGTCAGTATAAGTGGATCTAGCTGGGGGTCGGGAGCCTGTCACCCCGGCACGGGGGGTGACAGGTCATCTTTCACGCTCAAGCAGGGCATATGTGCAGGAAGCACCCTTATATAACTAAGTCACAGGTGGAGATAATTAAGGCATTGAGTCTTTAAATCTTCTAGTGGCCGAATATACACTGCATGCATATGCTCCTGCTCCATGCGGCTAAGCCTGAAGCACTAGCGACAGTGAGTGAATGGATGGTGGCCGGGATGCCCGACCTCTGTTACAAGTATCAGGTGTCTCCCTAACAGCTATCTAATGGGAGGTCTATGGAAAAGGGAAGGGGAGTAGTTAGCTGCAGATAGAGACAGAGGTAGATAGTGCCATAGAGATGGCTGAAAGATCTAGTAAGTACTATATCTTACACTGGTGCTTTATTCACAGCTAAAAAATGCTAAGTAACTTACTTGTGTCGCTTGATGCATTAGCGGGTGTGCTATAGAGTAGCGCTTCTTAAACTTTTTTTTTTACTGGAGCCTCACCCAGCAGAACCTAGTAATGCCTGGGCTTCACCGGCATGACCTAGCGGATACTGGGGCCTTACGTCTGCGGTTGAGGTCAATGCAAAAATAAAAACTATTGCTCAGTCTTCCCTTCATTTGGGTCCTAAACTCTGTATGGCATCAAAATTAGTACAAAATAAGTCAACAATGTTTTTTAAAAAGATTTGTGCTGCCTACAGTTCTTTTTGTGAATACTGCCTCCCCAGCTGTACATCACCAGCAACTAGAGGGCACCTCACTGGTTAGGCCCGTCTCACAGTTTGAGAAGTACTGCTATAGAGATGCCTTTTTCTGCCTGTGTTTAGTGGTTGGTCGACGTTATAGCAGCTATTCTTCATGGACCAGTTCAGGGGCAACTGAAAATTAGAAATGAAGACCAATGGTGAAAAACACTATACTAAAAAAGAAAGTACAGATACTCTTTAAGAAAACACACTGACAAAAATGAGGGCACAAAGGATGTGGTTGACTCTGTAACCTTAAAGGAGAAGTCCGGTGAAAATTTTTATTAAAGTATTGAATTGCCCCCCAAAAGTTATTCAGATCCCCAATATACACTTATTACTGGAAATGCACATAAAGTGTTTTTTTTCCCCTGCACTTACTACTGCATCAAGGCTTCACTTCCTGGATAAAATGGTGATGTCACGACCCGACTCCCAGAGCTGTGCGGGCTGTGGCTGCTGGAGAGGATGATGGCAGGGGGATGCTCAGTGTCCCTCCAGTACCCTGTGTCCCTCAGTGTCCCCCTGCACTAGATGCAATATCCCTTCAAAATGATTAGTCAATACTTTTAGGTCTGTGAAAACCTAAAACAAATGTAAAAATCCACCAGCAAGATTTCACTGGCACTACAGCTCCCAGCTGATATAGATATCAGGTCCTTAATCCACATATGATTAATTCAGTGGTGCTCAGCTTGGTTATGGGACAGTCCATGCGTGAATAAGTAAAGAAAATGTCCAGCGGCACTCACCATAAAGCTTGATCTTTATTCAATATCGAAAAGACGGACAAACAGGAACATGGAGACACCTCCGCTCACAGCCTCAGCCAACAGTTGTTTCACACTTCTTAGCGCTTCCTCAAGGCATGCTCAAGGATATTGAAAAAAGATCAAGTTTTATGGTAAGTGTCGCTGGACATTATCTTTCTTTACAGTGTTTAGTGCAGCCAATTTCCACATTGAAAATACTTCTCATTCTCACTTTACAGAAGAGATAGATTATTGGCCCCCTGATGACCCTAGCGTGCATATGTATGTGCATGTATGACGGGAAGCTAGATTGTGAATAACTACAATCTATAAACAGCACTGCAGAATGTGTTGGGAAACATACAGTGGTACTTTGGTTTAAGAGCGTTTTGGTTTAAGAGCTCACAGTTTTTCAAAATTGTGACTTGGTGTAAGAGCATTGCTTTGGTTTAAGAGCTCCCTGTACTGGGTGGGAGCGCGAGTGGAGGAGGGACATGGTCTGCATAGCGGAGTCTACAGCCCTGTACTCTGACTCAGGAAGTCTCCCTCACCTTCCAAATCATAGGAGATCCACTTGGGCTGGGGCTCACATCAGGGGACAGGACTGTGGATGTAATCTCTTCATAGCTGTAACCCTTCTCTCCCCGGACAAAGAGTGCTGCATGTATGTGCCCACATCTGTCCTGCTCATTCCTTCATGCTCCCTGCAGTCTCTGTCAGCCCTTGTGTTTCCCATCCTCTCCATTACTGTACAGTAACTTATAATATCACATATTCTGCTGTTTCTGAATGTTTGTTTCATTAGTTTGACATGTTATTCAGAATAATAAATTATTTTTGGGGTGTGGAACCAATTGTCTACATTTCAATGATTTCTTATGGGAAATATTTGCTTTGGTTTAAGAGTGGATTTCGATTACAAGCACCGTTCCGGAATAAATTATGCTCGTAATCCAAGGCACCACTGTATATATAAATGAAACAAATGTAAAAAAAAAAAACAACAAAACATACTGCTGTGAATGCAGACTGTAATATGTCTAGTAAAAGGGCTCACACTTCATGCAGCCAGTATCTATTGATGTGATGGTATTGTGTTCAATCACTTTACCTCTCGGAGTATGGTGCCTTTTTTTTATCTTTGCACACCAAGTGCGATTGTTGCAACAAGATCTTCATAGCTTTCATTTGACTTGCAAAGAGAAACTTTGCCTTCAGACTGAATTCTCCAAGGGAAGGGACATATAATCAGGTTATAAAGCTTCTTGTGAAGATAAAAGGAAGATTTCTGAGTATGATTCATGACATCTCAGAAAAAACACGCGGAGGGAATCACTGACAGGCTCGCTAGGTCATTGTTTTTGGATTAAACTTTCTAAATTAGTCAGTAATCAAACGCTACTTCTTAATCCCATCGTACATGGAGCTTTGCTGGCATAATGCTTAGGTTCAGCCGGGCAGAATGTTGAGCGTTCACTTGTCTTGTTGCAGTAGAAAAAAGATATACATACTCATATGGGCAATAGTTTCTGTAGCTGTAAATCAAGTACTATAATCTGACTAGTGTCAAACTTACAATGAGAAAAAAAATAGTACACCAAACAGATTGTTTGATCTATCCATATACCTACGCATATTGCATTACACATGTACTGAACAGCAAAGAGCAAGGTTAAAATTACATCCAATTACATGGATGAGTGTCTATGACCACAAGGACTATGGTAGAATTAGGTTCCCTAAGGGTTTTATAGCGATCGTACATGTAAGCCTATGTTTACTTCTGCCTCATTGCATCTAACCACAATGGAAACCACAATGCTCTGCCAGATTTGTTATATGGTTAATACTAACCAATAGTTTTGGTTTGTGAAACAAATATCGGCACATTAACACACAATGTGGTGTAAACCCAGCCTCATTCTCAGGTTTTCTGCACAGTCCATATCCTGTATATGGACGATGTGCTACGGAATGGACTTAAATCTTCATGTTACTGTACTGACACAGCTGTGATAATACAGTAGCACAGGGATTTAAACAGTTTTGGATCTCACAGCATTATAATGAATAATGATGCCAGGAGTCCCAAAATCTGGTCTGTAGCACATTGTCTGTATATATGGATCTTGCACAGAACATAAAAATGAGCCCTTAGGGTCAGCGCTGTGGAGTCGGAGTCGGAGCTAGCTTTGGCTGGAGTCGGAATTGGAGTCGGAAAAAAAATGTACTCCAGCTTTAAAAAAATGTAGAATTGAATTTTGATATGAATTTTACAAGTTTTGCTCATGAATATATATCATGAGCAACATTCTGATAGGACACTGGCCCTATTACATAAGGGTGGTCATGAAAGTTGTCGGTCACTATTTGGCAGTCTGGATGACTGTAAATGAGCAGCAGTTTAATATGAAGATATCCTGTGTAATATAGAGGAGGAGAAGACATAAGTAGTGTAGCAGTAACCTCTGTCCTCAGTGTGGTGTTTTCTCTCTGGGAGAAGATTGTGTTTTTCTTCAGTGTTCTATGGCTGCAGCTGTGTGTGTGTGTGTGTGTGTGTGTGTGTGTGCGTGCTATGGCTGCAGTAGGCTGTGTGTGTGCTATGACTACAGCAGGCTGTGTGTGTGTGCTATGGCTGCAACAGGCTATGTGTATGTGTGCTATGACTACAGCAGGCTGTGCGTGTGCTATGGCTGCAGCAGGCTGTGTGTATGTGTGCTATGGCTGCAGTAGGCTGTGTGTGTGCGCGCTATGGCTGCAGCAGGCTGTGTGTGTGCGTGCTATGGCTGCAGCAGGCTGTTTTTTTGTGTATGCTATGGCTGCAGCAGGGGGTGTGGGTGTATGCTATGGCTGCAGCCTCTCTATGACCCCCTCTCTATATCACTATGTGTGACCCCCTGTATATCACTACCACTGCACACACAGGAGAAGCTGCTTTCCCGCAGAAGTTGCCCCAGGATCATGTAGGACATTAGGGAGAAGCTTCTGAGCCAGCGTGATAAACTCCCCTACTATATGACTGCCCATTTATGAAGGAGTCGGAGTCGGTCCTGATAAAATTCAGGAGTCGGAGTTGGAGTCTGAGCTGCGGCTTACCGACTCCACAGCCCTGCTTAGGGTGGTATTACACAGGACAATTCGAAAAATTGTTAGATCCGTTGGATTTGAACGATAATCGCTTTGTGTAATAGCAGGCAACGATTAAACAACCAATGAGAAATCGTTGATTGTTTGTTAGAATCTGGACCTCTTTACATTATTGATCATTCACAAATTGTTTGAACATCGTTCGGTGTAATAAAGTGTTGTTTGCTCATTCCCTGGTCTATCAGCCAGGAAATGACGAGCACAAAAACAACCATAGGTAACGATCATTGCCCTGTGTAATAGGGTGAACGACTAAGATCAATCGTCACAGCGGACGTTTGAGATCGTTTATCGTTAATCGCCATAAATCGTCTGGTGTAATACCACCCTAAGTCTCATTCTCACAGTAAAACAGATCTTTCCTTGTTATACTGTATGTTCAGTCCTGGGAAAGGGTCAGTCTGTATTGTACTTTCATAGATTTAAAGGCAATCTTTCAACATAAGTTGTATATCAATTTAATAGTTATGCTGCCCATGGGTGGTAGTTATAAATATAGCGGGAACAGGGATCCAAGTCAGTAGGTGGTCCCCAGCAGCTTCTCCAAACCTGGCTGTGCTTAGTTCATAGACTTGTCCCTATACACTAATATGCAAAACGACACCAAAAGAGTGGTGCTAATCCTGGATATCCCCCTTAAAGTAGGCTGGGCAATTTTTCGTAAAAGTGTCGAGTTGGGGGAGGCTGAAAGAAATAACATGTTCTTACCTCCCTGGCGCCATCTTGGATATAGATTGGCTTTTTTAATAGCAGCAGCTAGAAAGACAGGAGACAGCTCAAAATACTCAAGGGGACTTGGTGAGTAAGAGCAGCTAGCATTTCATTTTTTAGCTCTTAGGTGGATAAGCCCTTTAAGCCAAACCTTAGTACTGGTGACAAAGCAAAGCAGTCATCTAATAATGTATAGGAATAGAACACACAATATTGATAAAGCTAAAGCATGGGGCCAGGTATGGAAGCCGATACATACCTGAATCAGGTACTGATCTGCACCTTTTAGGGTACCTTTAGGGTCCTATTCCACGGGCCGAGGAGGGCATGATCAACAATGTAAACGAGCGGCGTTCTGCTAGATCGCCCCTCGTTTACTGGGCCTATTGATCGTTGAGCGAGGGCTGCAAGGACATTGTTACCGATGTCCTTGCAGTACTTGCAGAATCATACATTACCTGTCTAGGCTTCTTCTCCGCGCTGTCTTCCTCCCCGGGTCCCGCGCGCTCTATCTTCAGAATGGCCGGTCAGGCTAGGTTCACACTGCGTTTTCAGCATCCGTTTAACGGATCCGTTTTTTTTAACGTCCAGAAAAATAGGGTCAGCAACGTTTTTTGGTCCGTTTTGGTCCGCCAAAAAAAACGGATCCGTTTTTTTTTTATAATGGAAGTTAATGGAAAAACGGATGCACACAAATGAATCCGTTTTTTGCAATTCGTTTTTCATGCGGTTTTTGCAAAAAACGGATGCGTTAAACGGATGCTGAAAACACAGTGTGAACCTAGCCTCAGCTGACAGGCCACACTCACAATCACAGGCTGCGACGATCCCGGCCTGTGATTGGCTGAGCGCTTCGTCAGCTGACAGGCCATTCTGAAGATAGAGCGCGCAGAGCCCGGGGATGAAGACAGCGCGGAGAAGAAGCCTGGTAATGTATGCTGCTTGTCAAATCGTTGTTTGCCCTCCGTTCACCGCTATTCAACCGTAGCGATGCGCGGTGGGGAAACAATGATTTTAGGTCTGGCCATAAATGAACGATCAGCCGATTACACGATCATCGGCTGATCGTTCTCTCTATTTCACCAAACGATAATCGGCCGAATCGGGCCAAATGGGGCCGATCCGGACGATTATCATTACTGTGGAATAGGGCCCTTACACAAAGATTTATCTGACAGATTTTTGAAGCCAAAGCCAGGAACAGACTATAAATGGGAGCAGGTCATAAAGGAAAGACTGAGATTTCTCCTGTTTTCAAATCTATTCCTGGCTTTGGCTTTCAAAATCTGTTCGATAAATCTCTCTGTGTAAACGCACCATTACTTGGATCAATCATTGTAAGAACAGGACTGTGTGAGCGATCGCTGGATCGTACATGCAGCCCTTCTTTTCATAATTGTTGGCCACACATCCCCCATTTATACAGGGTGATGTGCAGCTGACTACAGATGCAGTCAGCACATTGATGCACATTTTCTTGTTAATTGACTGATGAATACGCCTTTTTACAATTATCGGAAATGAATGTTCCTACGGATGTTCACTTGGCTAAAAATCATCTCTTTAGACTTTACAAGTGGATTCATAGTAGAATGGATCGGACCCTATAAAATATTGACCTTAAACAGGAGACGGACATCCTTTATTCCCGTCTCCAGCAGCGAACCTTCATTTACAGTAGAAACTATCATGTAAATGAGGACCAAAGGCTGGAATATAACGACACAATTTTTATAACTTGCACATTCTTTAAAGTGACTTGCAATAAGAGAAGGCATGAGATTGTGTACATTCTTATTATTCCGCTGACAAAGCTGAAGTCCGTCCAAGGCAAAAGCTCTAAATTAGACACTCTTAAAGTTTTTATTGCTTCTTCCAGGATTATTTGCAGTGCAGGACCATGGCTGTTTTACTGCACTTGGCTCTGAAAGGATTCCGGCAGCATTTAGAGAATACAAAACCTTGCATCATATCAAATTAGACCCAATTTAGCTCCCAGTATAACACAGCTAACTTCCCCCGGACAGACGCTGATAAACTTCACTCTCTCAGTAGATCAATAACACTAATCTAAATGTGCAGGGCTAATAAATATACAGTATACAGTCTTCTGGGTCACTGAAGATGGAGGAGTCACATAGCTGACTTATGTTTGCGTGCAACTTGTAGGACGGCTACCGTCGCGCTCTATAAATATGTCTGATTCATTCATGTCAATCTGCAGCCAAAAAGATGAAATGTCATCTCTCATTTCAAGAAAATCTTCTCTTTATGCAATAAAATATTCTCCCATGTCTGAGATCACATATAGACAGAGACAACCATGAAAAAAGACAGATGGAGCCCCACAGTATAATCTGTATAACCTAGAATGGTATCTGTATCAGGACCCAGGTGTGGCTGCTTCTTCTGCACCATGTATAACTATACTGCCAGGTAGAAAGGGGATCACTATGTAGGGAAAAGGTTTGTCGGGCAAATCTTGATTCAAATTAGAATTGTCTGCTTGTAAATAGTAATGTATTGATATATTACCAGTAAATGTTACCGTGATGTGTATCCAATGACGTTCAGGTTTATCTCTTTCTTCACAGTTTGCATTCTCTAGATACACTGACTTGCTAGAATTATAATCATAATCACACAATCATCAGTCCAGCCCTTCTTCCATTGCTCCATGGTCCAGTTATGATGCTTACATCTGCAGCTACACGGCTCTATACGCAACATTTTGCAATGCATTGTGTGTTCCAACACCTTTCTATATAACCAAGATATAACCAACTATTTCAGTAATCTGTGCTACCGCAGTTGTCCCGTGGGCAGACCAGAAGAGCTAGCTATTGCTTCTCCCATGTGTAATGTACTAGAAATAAAGTTTCAGGATGGTGCTAAATAATGGCCACAAAGAAACAGGGTGAGAAGCACCATGCTTTACATACAGATATCTCCACATTAATCCTGGGCAGCAGTCTTTTTGGGCCTGTGTGTCTGCTTAAGCATGTCCACCATGGTCCCCCATCCATGACATGCAACGCCCCTTAGCCAGGCCGAGCAAGTCTTATTACTGCCATGATGCTTGGCACCACAGCGGTCTCTCTCTGCCACACTCTGACCACTCTCTTCTAGCAGCACATGCTACTCTCTGTATATAGAGTTGGATGCAGCCCTAGGACGTCGGGAAAACATGGAAACAGTCATAGGAAATATATTCGAAATTTGCTTAATTTAATCTGAGTACACACACATACTACGTATATACTCTTAACCATGTATGTGGACCCAACAGGCCACCATAGTATCATGCTAGGCCCCCAGGATGCTCCCTGCCACGCTCATCCTTTCCAATTCCTGTTATATCATATTCTCCCAGTTCTGCTCCAGTGACATCTTGTGGCTGAACTATAACATTGCAGCACATTATACATATTACAGAGCTAGAGCCAAATTAGCTAGCAGGTAGATAAAAAAAAAGGTGTCCCTCCTCCTCGCAAACTTTGTCAAATGGACAACAGCATAGCCAGTGTGTTCAGATAAAGTGGCGACAATGCCGATTGATACTGGCTGCTACTATATATCCACATTAGTCCTAGGCATATACAGCAATAATAGTCCTGCCGCTATCCCATCAATCAGCTGTATGAAGAGGAACAATGCTGTAGCTCCTTACACCATCACCAGACTGTAAAATGTGAAGAAGCTGCATTCATGATCAGTGGGGGCGCCAGGACTGGGACTTCCACCAATCTAGTAGTGATGGCCTTTTTCATAATTTTCAAGATCTTGGTTTACCGTCAGTGAAAGAAAACATTTGTATTGACATCCAGAGGTTGAAAAAACTAGTTTAGAAGGAACATAACAAGTCAACTGACGTTAGACAGAGGATGTCAAGATATTACCATTCATTTCAATCGATATGCCATGATAATCCTCTACAATACCCTAAGGGTATAAACCCACACACCGTATATGCAGCAGATATGCAACAAATACGCAGCAGATTTGTTGGTACAGATTTGATGCTGTGTTCAGTTATTTAGATCTAATCTGCTGCGATTTTGCTGCGAGTTTTCTGCGAGTTTGCTGCGTATCGCAGCAGTAAATACGCTGCATATACGGTGTGTGGGTTTATACCCTAAAGGTAAATGAGCTGATAGAGTTATCGATTGCATTGGAGATATATATATATTTTTGGCTCGTAGTGCAATGGAAACTGATGCCCTAAGCACTAGAAATGCAGAATAAATAAGAATCAGTCCCGGCTATTTTCCATTGCATTCAGGAGATGGCAGTGTTGGTACATTTAGAAATAACAAAGGTTTTGGTTGCTGGAATAGTACTTGGTGTTCTTGGGAAAAATGGTTAAACAAATAGACAAAAGCAGGTTATTTTTGAGTGGAACTCGCAGAGACACAGTTCTGACCTCGGCTACCAGTGACAAACAAGAAACCCATTGTAGTGATTTATCCAGCAATGACACAAATAATGACATGCCTTATTAGGTACGCTCAGAACCCATTTCCTGATTCTAAAGTGACATTATTTCTCATGAGATGGAGTTAAGTACAATTTAACATAATCAAATTATTAGGCTTTTATACACAATAAGTACTATTATTCATTAACATCAGAGACTGCTAATATGAGGGTATACGGAGCATTAAACTGATAAAACATGGTGATCTGGACAGGGGACTGGGCAAGGCAAGGAAAGGGGGACCCGCCCAGGGTTCCATGGTCTAGGATGTGGATCCCCAGGGAAGAACCGCTTCAAACTGTGTCTGTGTTTTGAGGACTAAGACACAAACTATCATAGATCAGAAAGCCATCAGCCCTCTGGCCTGTGACTTGCACTTGTAAGCTGCAGGCTGCATTAAGCACCTGATGATGTCTGCTTGGCACAGGCTGCACAGTGAGATCCCTTCATTGCACAGAATGCATCAGGCAGCATCCAGCAGAGCAGATAATCACATGGGGGTGGGGAGAGGGGAGTTATTTTTTCTTCTTATTTCTGAGGAGGGGGCAAATTATTATGCAGGAGCACAGAAGAGAACTTAAAATGTGTGGGGGCAAAAAGGTTAGTATAAAGGGGGCCTAAAATTTTGAGGTCAATAAAGTCTGTGGCCACAGAAGAGGACCTAGGGATACAGAAGCCGACAGAGGGGTATTTTGGTTCCTTGAAGTGTTATTGGTAATAGCGGTTTTGGTATTCTGGATTTTGTTCAGTAACAATACTGTATGTTAGTGATTTGATGATATATACATGTTTCTCTTATAGCACTGTTTTTTGGTGACTGTGTGAGGCATGCAGTGCTATCAAAGACTTATTGTTACTTTTGGCTTTATTCACACAAAGACACACAAACACACAGCCTTCTACACACTATAAAAGCTGTCGCTAGATAGAGGGCGGGGGACAGAATTCCAAACTCTTCCTTTCATATGATGTCACTGTATGATAAATCATGGTACACTGTATGATAAATCAAACTGAACATAGATCACAAAGTGAAGACCAGGCAGCATCTTTCTTAAAAGGGTTATCCGTAGTGCAGAAAAGGTCCTACCTCTTTTGCTCCCCGTCTCTCTACTTCCTCCGTCTTCCTGTCTGTGCTGATAACCACTGCAAAGAGAGGAGGTGGTGGGCAATGACCCATAGTTGCCTGATGTTACCAATGTCACTGTGATATCTGGCAGTTATTTGACATTGTTAGCGGGCATAGTTTCACCTGCACACAATGCCCACAGCGCCTGCAGCTTTTTCCCATTCACTCTCCTCTGCGGAAGTTATCAGATGGGCAGTGCCGGAGAGTAGAAAGGTAGGACCTTTTCTGCTCTCCGGATAACCCCTTTAATGCAGTCATAGTAGGGATCAGCGCTGTCTTGTTGGGAGTCACGCTAAAAAATAACCTGCTTTTGTCTATTTTATCAGTTTTTCATTGGGTCTCTTTTCCCCTAGCAGTATTATACGATACCACCATACTTCATCATCACTTATAGGGGTTCTCCATAAGAGGTATTGATGTAAAAATAGTAAGCTATATTAAAAGACATATCCCCTTAAGCATCGGGCTAATTTTCGTTTTTGCGTTTGTTTTTTCCTCCTTGTGCTTAAAAGGCCATAGCACTTGCATTTTTACACCTATGGACCCACATAAGCCCTTCTTTTTTGCGCCACTAATTGTACTTTGCAATGACAGGCTGAATTTTTGCATAAAATATGCAGCGAAACCAGAAAAAAATTATATGCGTGGTGAAATTGAAAAAAAAAACACAATTCTTTTTCTTTGGGAGGACTTAGTTTTTACGCCGTGTGTCCTGTGGAATAACTGACATGTCTTATATGTTCCTCAAGTCGGTACAATTAAAACGATATGTAACATGTATAACTTTTATTTTAATTGATGGCTCGTAAAAAATTAAAACCTTTTACAGAAAATAAACGTTCCTTAAAATTGCTCCATTCCCAGGCTTTTAGCACTTTTATCCTTTGGTCTATGGGGCTGTGTGAAGTGTCATTTTTTGCACCATGATCTGTACTTTCTATTGGTACCTTGATTGCGCATATATGACTTTGTTACAATTTTTCTGGATTTGATGCGACCAAAAATGCGCAATTTTGCACTTTGGAATTTTTTTGCGCTTACGCCTTTTACCGTGAGGGATCATAAATTAAATAAATTAATATTTCGGGCGATTACACAGGCAGCGATACCAAACATGTTTATTTATTTATTTATTTTTATTTATAAAATGGGAAAAGGGGGGTGATTTGGACTTTTATTAGGGGAGGGGGTTATTTATTAATAAAAACACTTTATTCTTTTTTCACCAACAGTAATTAACAGCCCCCAGGGGGACTTCTATATACACAGCACTGATCTCCCATTGAGATCAATGCTGTGTATATAACAGAGCACCGATCCATCAGATTGGTGCTCTATTATAATGGTCTGCTGCAGACCACCTACATAGATTGCCGAGTCGGGATCAGCGTCATTCCGACTCTGAGCCCCGGCCGGCTCATTACAACAGATCTCCCTTCCACGATCGCATCGCGGGGGGAGATCCCCCACTAGACACCAGGGACAGGGGGCACATATACTATTTAAATGCATCTGTCAGCTTTGACAGCTGCATTTGAATAGTTAACTAGATTTGCATTTCCAGGGAAATACATAGTGCTTGAAAAGAGCGCCCCTTTACCAGTGACTTCCATTTAACTTTAATCCTGGGTGCCGTCCCTTTAAGAGCGACTTGGCTCCCGTCCCTTTAAGAGCGACATGGGTCCCTTTAGGAGCGACCAGGGTCGCTTTAAGAGCAACGTGGGTCCCTTCGCTCTTAAAGGGACCCAGGTCACTCTTAACGGAACCCAGGTCGCTCTTAAAGGGACCCAGGTCGCTCTTAAAGGTACCTAGGTCGCCCTTAAAGGTACCTAGGTCGCTCTTAAAGGTACCTAGGTCGCTCTTAAAGGTACCCAGGTCGCTCTTAAAGGTACCCAGGTCGCTCTTAAAGGGATCCAGGTCGCTCTTAATGAGACCCATTTCACTCTAAAAGGGACCCAGGTCGCTCTTAAAGGGCCCCCGTTGCACTTAAAGGGACCCAAGTGGCTCTTAAAGGGAACCAGGTGGCTCTTAAAGGGACCCAGGTTTCACTTAAAGGGACCCATTTTGCTCTTAAAGGTACATATTTCGCTCTTAAAGAGCCCCAGGTCGCTCTAAGAGGACCCAGGTCACTCTTAAAGGGACATATTTCGCTCTTAAAGGGCCCCAGGTCGCTCTTAGAGGGACCCAGGTCACTCTTAAAGGGCCCCAGGTCGCTCTTAAAGGGACTTATTTCGCTCTTAAAGGGACTTATTTCGCTCTTAAAGGGACCTATTTCGCTCTTAAAGGGACCCAGGTCGCTCTTAAAGGGACCCTGGACGCTCTTAAAGGGACCCTGGACGCTCTTAAAGGGACCCTGGACGCTCTTAAAGGGACCCATTTCGCTCTTAAAGGGACCAAGGTTGCTCTTAAAGGGACCCATTTTGCTCTTAAAGGGACATATTTCGATCTTAAAGGGACCTAGGTCGCTCTTACAGGGACCAATTTCAATCTTAAAAGGACCAATTTCACGCTTAAAGGGACCCATTTCGCTCTTAAAGGGACCCATTTCGCTCTTAAAGGGACCAATTTCACTCTTGAAAGGACCAATTTCACGTTTAAAGGGACCCATTTCACTCTTAAAGGGACCCAGGTCGCTCTTAAAAGGACCCATTTTGCTCTTAAAGGGACATATTTTGCTCTTAAAGGGACATATTTTGCTCTTAAAGGGACATATTTCACTCTTAAAGGGACATATTTTGCTCTTAAAAGGGACCCAGGTCGCTCTTAAAGGGACCAATTTCGCTCTTAAAGGGACCCAAGTCGCTCTTAAAGGGACCCAGGTCGCTCTTAAAGGGACATATTTCGCTCTTGAAGGGACATATTTCGCTCTTAAAGGGACCCAGGTCGCTCTTAAAGGGACCCAGGTCGCTCTTAAAGGGACCAATTTCGCTCTTAAAGGGACCCATTTCGCTCTTAAAGGGACCCAGGTCGTTTTTAAAAGGACCCATTTTGCTCTTAAAGGGACATATTTCGCTCTTAAAGGGACCCAGGTCGCTTTTAAAGGGACCCATTTTGCTCTTAAAGGGACCCAGGTCGCTCTTAAAGGGACCAATTTCGCTCTTAAAGGGACCCATTTCGCTCTTAAAGGGACCCAGGTCGCTCTTAAAAGGACCCATTTTGCTCTTAAAGGGACATATTTCGCTCTTAAAGGGACCCAGGTCGCTTTTAAAGGGACCCATTTTGCTCTTAAAGGGACATATTTCGCTCTTAACCCTTAGACGACCCAGGGCGTATAGTTACGCCATGGAAGTCTGTCCCCAGACGACCTAGGGCGTAACTGTACGCCCTGGGTGTTTCTCACGCTATGAAGCGTGCTCCGGAGCGGAGCGCGCTTCATAGCAGGTGGGGGCCGGCTGCAGTGAGCAGCCGGGACCTCACCGGTAATGACACGCTGCAGCGATCGCGCTGCCGCGTGTCATTAACTCCTTAAACGCCGCGATCGTGGCGCGACCGCGGCGCTTAAGTGTAAGTGACAGGGGGAGTCCCCTGTCACTTACCGATCGGGACCCCCGCAGTGTGACTGCGGGGGTCTCGATCGGTAAAACGGGCCGCCGGAGCTCTCTCACCTGCCTCCGTGCGGTCCGATCGGCGCTCTGGTCACTGAGCCTGCACAGGCAGGCTCAATGAGCAGAGCGCCGATAACACTGATCAATGCTATGCCTATGGTCATTTTGGGCCTGGTCCTCAAAGGGTTAAAGGGACATATTTTGCTCTTAAAGGGACCCAGGTCGCTCTTAAAGGGACATATTTCGCTATTGAAGGGACATATTTCGCTCTTAAAGGGACCCAGGTCGCTCTTAAAGGGACCCATTTTGCTCTTAAAGGGACCCAGGTCGCTCTTAAAGGGACCAATTTCACGCTTAAAGGGAACCATTTTGCTCTTAAAGGGACCAAGGTCTCTCTTAAAGGGACCAAGGTCGCTCTTAAAGGGACCCATTTTGCTCTTAAAGGGACCCATTTCGCTCTTAAAGGGACCCAGGTCGCTCTTAAAGGGACCAATTTCACTCTTAAAGGGACCCAGATCGCTCTTAAAGGGACCCATTTTGCTCTTAAAGGGACATATTTTGCTCTTAAAAGGGACCCAGGTCGCTCTTGAAGGGACTAATTTAACTCTTAAAGGGACCAATTTCACGCTTAAAGAGACCCATTTTGCTCTTAAAGGGACCCAGGTCGCTCTTAAAGGGACCCATTTTGCTCTTAAAGGGACATATTTTGCTCTTAAAGGGACATATTTTGCTCTTAAAGAGACCCAGGTCGCTCTTAAAGGGACAAATTTCACGCTTAAAGGGACCCAATTCGCTCTTAAAGGGACTTGTTTCGCTCTTAAACGGACATATTTTGCTCTTAAAGGGACATAGTTCGCTCTTAAAGGGACCCATTTCGCTCTTAAAGGGACCCATTTCGCTCTTAAAGGGACCCATTTTGCTCTTAAAGGGACCCAAATCGCTCTTAAAGGGACCCAGTACACTCTTAAAGGGACCCATTTTGCTCTTAAAGGGACCCATTTTGCTCTTAAAGGGACCCATTTCGCTCTTAAAGGGACCCAGGTCGCTCTTAAAGGGACCAATTTCACTCTTAAAGGGACCCAGATCGCTCTTAAAGGGACCCATTTTGCTCTTAAAGGGACATATTTAGCTCTTAAAAGGGACCCAGGTCGCTCTTGAAGGGACTAATTTAACTCTTAAAGGGACCAATTTCACGCTTAAAGAGACCCATTTTGCTCTTAAAGGGACCCAGGTCGCTCTTAAAGGGATGCATTTTGCTCTTAAAGGGATATATTTCGCTCTTAAAGGGACATATTTTGCTCTTAAAGAGACCCAGGTCGCTCTAAAAGGGACCCATTTCGCTCTTAAAGGGACCCATTTCGCTCTTAAAGGGACCCAGGTCGCTCTTAAAGGGACCCAGGTCGCTCTTAAAGGGACCCAGGTCGCTCTTAAAGGGACCCAGGTCGCTCTTAAAGGGACCCATTTCGCTCTTAAAGGGACCCATTTCGCTCTTAAAGGGACCCAGGTTGCTCTTAAAGGGACCCAGGTTGCTCTTAATAGGACCCTTTTGCTCTTAAAGGGACATATTTCGCTCTTAAAGGGACCAAGGTCGCTCTTAAAGGGACATATTTCGCTGTAAGGGACATATTTCGCTCTTAAAGGGACCCAGGTCGCTCTTAAAGGGACCAATCTCGCTCTTAAAGGGACCCAGGTCGCTCTTAAAGGGACCAATTTCACTCTTAAAGGGACCAATTTCGCTCTTAAAGGGACCAATTTTGCTCTTAAAGGGACATATTTCGCTCTTAAAGGGACCCAGGTCGCTCTTAAAGGGACATATTTTGCTCTTGAAGGGACTTATTTCGCTCTTAAAAGGGACCCAGGTCGCTCTTAAAGGGACCCGGGCCGCTCTTAAAGGGACCCAGATCGCCCTAGCAACATGGGTCCCTTTTAAGAGCAACATGCGTCCTGTCTGTTTAAGAGCAACTTGGGTCCCATTTCTTTAAGAGCGACTTGGATCCCTTTAAGAGCTACATATGACTTTTTAAGAGCGACTTGGGTCCCGCCACTTTAAGAGCGACTTGGGTACCTTTAAGAATGACTTGGGTCCCTTTAAGAGCGACATGGCTCCCGTCCCTTTAAGAGAGACTTGGGTCCCTTTTAAGAGCGACTTGCGTTCCTTTAAGGGCGACCTGGGTCCCTTTAAGAGCGATCTGAGTACTTATAATGGTAAAGATCATTGCTCGGTTACCATGACAATCTTACTCATGTCAGTGAGACAAAATCGTTAAGGACCTTCCATATATTACATCTTCTATTGGCCAATAGTGGACATGTGACTGTGGATGGTGTGATACAATGCATGACGAGACCTTAGAGTTCCTATTGGCTGCTATATTTCAGCTATTTGCATATGTGCTGTGATTGGCTGTTAGCGGTTAGAGTGTGGCCATTATTTGCAATGGGCCATTATTTTCTATGGGAAATTTGGGGTCGTTTAACGTAAATTTCTTAAAAACGACAAATCCGATCGAAACGAAAAATAGATAGCACACCACACACCGCCGAGGGCTTCGAAACGCAGTTTGAACGGAGTGTGTGCACAAAGCGGTTCGGGCTGTATTACGCGCAGAAAAATGGCTGGAAGAAGAAGAAGAAACGGAAGAAGAATACAGATTACAAAATAGTGCTTTTCAAGTACTATAATTAGCCCGCCGTGGTGGCTAAGACCTGCGGTCCCTGGCTGCACATAGCAACCGGGGACCGCAGGCTGCAGAGAGGGCTCACGCCGAGAGCCCTCTCTGTTTACCTTTAAGGGGTTAATGACCTGCAGAGAGGGCCCATATAATAATAATGACTTACGCCACATTTTCAATGTTTTCACATACCTTTTTTTTTATACCTTTTTACCTTCGTGATGAAGGGGTACAAGTACAAGAACAGCAGGCAAAAATAGATGTAAGAAGGCAAAGAGGTCAGAATACTGATCCAGGGAGTGACTGGACCAACCCTCTTACATCCAGACCACACAGAATACAGGCTAGCAGGGAAGGGGGATAATTGGAGAAGGCAACTGTCCATCACTGCTCAGTCTAAGCCCTCTGCAGCCCGGCTAGGACTAGCAGAAGAAACTAGACTGGTATGTTGAAAACCTGTCAATCATCACACAGCAAGTGCTGGAATAAGACAGTTTAGTCTGGCAGGAAACATGTATACTGAATCATGGGAAAAAATTACGCTAAATGAGAGCCTGTTCCTGTAGCGGAAACATAGCCTAAAGTTGAAAACTTTTGTTGCAGTCTGTCTGACTCATCTGAATGGAGATTGCAGAAAATCATATGTTTGGTGCAGAAACAATCCCATTCATATGTTTTCAATTGAAGACATTTCCGCATAAAATATGCTGTGTGTGAATTCACCCCAAAGGAATATGTAATTGTCTCCATGTTCTTAGTAAATTAGCATCAATCAGTTCTCTCTGATGCCTTGTGGAAAGCTAGATTCATGTAAAATAGATTGCTAAAAAGGATTTTTACCTATTTTTAAATATGTCATCCTCTATAACAGCCATTTTAATTCTAATTAAGTTATTAAAGCTACATAATAAATTCTAGTCATACATTTATTCTTTTGGGAGTAAAATCTTTATCACACATTACCAAATAAAATTTTGACTCGTCTTTTAAGATGTATGTTCTCATTGACATGACTGTGATTTTATAATTGCGAATAATTAACTTCAAGATGTTATTTAAGTTTAAATAACTTATAATTACATCTCATCTTAATTCCTTTAAATGCTGCGTTGGGTAAAGCACAGATGGTTTTTGTACTTGCTGGATCTGGTTTTAGGAAGATTTTTAAAATATTGTGCTTTTAGTTGATTTTTTCCCCCCAGTTTATGTCCTTGTTATGCTGTGGGGGTCAGGGTAGTGGGCGGAGATGTAACAACCCATAGTTTTTTTTTTTGTTTTTTTTTTACTACAAACATATTAAATTCTTCAAAGAAATAGAACTCTGATTCAACAGGTCAGATCTGTCAAAACATCACAACTTCTGTTACGAAAATGGAAGCCATGATTACTATAGTGGACATAGCTCTAGAATGAATTTTATTGTATTCTTTAAACCTAAATTAGTCTAAAACTCAGAGTTATGCTTGGCTGTTTATGTCAGTGCCATGGACTATTAATGGTGTAGCAGGGCTTTTGCTTGACCCCCGATCTATTTAAAATCTTCCTAGGTTATTGCTGGGGGGAACAAGCGACTGTGGTCCCCCATTAGGGCAAATAGTGGTAGTCCTGGTATGTAGACCAACATTATCTAGCAATACAGCAGATAAATGATAAATGCTTTGAGTGGTTACTATTGTTTCAAACAATTTCCCTCCTTCTGTGATCCCGCAGCTGCTTGTCATTAACCCCTTAAATGTTGCGATCTATATCGCGTTTAAAGTACTCAGTGACAGGACAAGCTCCTATATTGCTGATTTTTTTTTCCAATTATATATCAGGAAAGAAAATAATATAAAGCTATCAAAAATTTTCGGTCTCACCAATATGATATTAATAAAGACTAGAGATCATGACACCTCAACCAGCCCTGTAAGTACAAAAGGCAGGGAGGAACATTGCATTAATTTGACCCGGACATCTGTGTATCAATGTGCTCGGTCTTGAAGGGGGTTAATATATACTCTGTACATGGGACTAGGAGCCTAAGGGCCATATTCCACCGGACGACTATCGTTCAGATTATCGTTAAACCGTTCAAATCTAAACGATAATCGTTCGTTTGAATAGCAGTTAACGATTAACGACCGAACGAGAAATCGTTGATCGCTTTATAAGACCTAGGCCTATTTTTATCGTTGCACGTTCGCAAAATGTTCGCAAATCGTTCGCATTGAATAAGACGTTGTTCGGTCGTTCGCAGTAGATACAAACGCAATAACGAAGAGATAGCGAAGAAAAAAACGATCGCAAATACGATTATAAGTAACGATTATCTTTCCATGGAAATGAGTGAACATTTTCAGGTCTTTCGCAATAGCGGTCGTTTGAGATCGTTAATCGTTAACGATTATGGAATAATCGGTGGAATAGGGCCCTAAGAATGCTTGGGTTGTGTGCCTACAAGTTGAGCCAGGCTGCCTGCTTTAGATAATCTACACTGTTCCTGAAAGGTAAATCAATGCTTCCCATTCATCTCTCATCACCCATAAAGTTCTGGGCAGCTTTCCTTTGTGTAAATACCAATGTCTTTCTGTCTCTTTACCTGTCTTTGTAACCTAAATGAAAAAGAAAGACTTCTGAGAGTTAATATACCTGAGTGACCTGATATTTTCTCTAACCATAGTATACACCCAATACGCATTATTAAAAACCCAGGCACAGCAGTCTCAGTAACCTATTTCCAATTATCTTTTTTAATTTGGTTACATCAGGAGTTGGGATTTTGTAAAATTAACAGGGTCCTTCATAGTTCATTTTCTCGCTCTAACATAGACATTTTCCTGCTATAACACCGGAAAATTCTATCATCTATGTTTTTACATACAATTACAGAAAGGACAATTCAAACCCTACCAAGAGGAATAGCTGGCAGTGATATAGAAATAGAAATTCTCACCTTTTACCCTCTAGTCCTTTATGAACAGTAATTAAACAAAGCAGCGCAGCTGTATCAGAAACAAGCAAAGATGTATGTCAGAAGTGTTCTGCTGAATATACAGCAGCGTAATTGAAAGTGGATAAAGGTAGCCTAATTGGTATTCTAAAGTTTGTTTTTCTATTCAGTTTGCTGTGGAAAAAAAGGGCACAGGTAGATGTGTCATGTTCCTTATGAAGATACGACTAACATGAAAGTCAACCAGAAGAAAATATCATTCTGGCTTCACCTTTTGCTAACTTGACTTCTCTATGGAAAAGAATCTACAAAAATGTATTCATTTAATATGGGAAAAGGGCTCCTTGTTTCTTCTTACTGCTAAGATCTCTACTTTCAAGATGCACATTCATACATTGATAAGAAGTTCTTTTAAGTCTCTTTTATACCTGGCTGCCCCTTTCTAAAAGGGGGGAGGTGGGGGCCAAGAGAGCCCCTGTACAATAGAACGGGTCATTTCTAGTGGATTAATCTTTGATACAATAAAAAAAAAGCAGTGACAAATAGCGGCTTCTGTATTATCTTCCAGAATCCGTCTCTCCGTTTCTATAGTTGAGATGTTGTGTGCGTGGAACTGGCAACGTTTAAGGTAGAATTATGCTGATCCCATTCTTGTATTATATCAATTGACAGGTGAAATTGAAGGAGCATGATATTATGTATGCGGAATATGTTGGAGTGTGATGATGCATATGAATATGTGATACCAGTGCAGCCGCCCCCCCCTCAATAATGCAGTGGGATAAACAAAAGAAAATATAAAAATACATGTGCTTCTAAAGCGGTGAATGACAAAGCACCTACAAATGGAAAGGCATTTAAGGAAGAATAGAAGGAGAGAGGAAAAAATGAAAATGCTGGAAAATGAAACAACTGCGTCTAAATAGGACACCAAAATAAATGACAAGGGAGAGAAAAAGAAGAAAGCGGGCACCGGAGCCTCGTGTGATACCTCAATACACCAAGGATAAGGATTATGTGAGAAGGTGCTCACCTGGATGCCACTTGGGCTTTGTGCATATCACCCCTCAACAGGGTACAAATCCGAATCCAGGGTCTTGTTTGGTGACAGTCCACTGTATAGGGGCCTACTACCTCTAGGGACTGCTAAGCTGACTGTACCAAAAACACAGGATACACGGCCAACACGGCCATCACGGTCAATAATTGTTCCTTGTAATAGAAGGCAATGATCAGCTGATGTTGAAAGACAGTCGCTCCATGGAAGAGTAGCTGCGGCAGCCCTATGGGACAATCTAGCAATCACCTGGGCAGCCCCCACCGGCTCCTCCCCGCGGCCCGCAACTTGGGGCAGGACACTGAACGTGACGAGTGTGCATTGATGCCATTAGGCCCAGAGAATCTCTTTTCCCTATACTGACATTAGGTGATTGGACAAACAAGGAAAATAAACTTAGGGGCCCAAAAACCAATGAGCACTCAGTGCGCTCTGCTGCCTCCTCTGTGACAGGAACTGTCCAGAGAGGTTGCAAGTAGAGATGAGCAGACTTTCGGATTTCGGATTTCGGATTACAAAGTTATACAACTTTGTAATGTATGTTATGTCTGTGAATCGCCCCATTCCCGTGTCCCACCACCCCCACCCGTGTACCCGGAAGTGTGTGGTGCATTATACATTACCTGATCCGTGTCGCGCCTGTCCGCCATCTTGTGCCAAGACGTCATCTTCGGGAGGCCGGCCGAACTGCTCCGACCGTCTCTAGTGCCTGCCCCCCCTCTGCCGCGTCATAACTGTGCGCTATCGGCTGAGCACAGTTATGCTCAACCAATCGCGGCTGAGCAGCTGATGACACAGCATCCTCATCAGCCGCTCAGCCGCGATTGGCTGAGCACAGTTATGCATCAGGTAATGTCAGGTAATGTATAATGCACCACACTTCCGGGTACACGTGCGGGGGTGGTGGGACACGGAAAGGGGGCAATTCACAGACATAACATACATTACAAAGTTGTATAACAAACAACAAAACATGGACACTAGAGGCATGAAAACATGTAATATGGCCTGATGAATCTAGTTTTACAGCCTTTCCTTCTACCAATCCTGTCTGTAATATTAATATTTAGTTGTAGAGCAATAACAGTCTCCTGTAAGTAGGCAGGCTGTATAGATGTTTTTCATAGAGCTGCATTCATCTTCTCCACCAACCGGGAGTCAAAAGCCAAGAATTTGGGGTTTCACGAACCTGAACCTACTATCAGTTCTCTCATCTCTAATAGCTAAAATGAGTTGTGGTTGGTAAAAATCTGAGGCCAGATGCACACCCACTAATAAATCTGGACCATAGTGTGCATATTATATTTCATATTATATCATATATTATAATACAATAAAAACCTATTTTAGAATGCAAACATGAACAAGCGACCCCTTTCTAAACCATGTAATGTCACACTGAGGTTGCAGGCGTAAACAATTAGCTCATTGAAGATACTTTAAATAGCATGAAGGGGGGTTATTCTAATACACATGGGACATATGTGCTCTTGTTTTGAAAACATGATCTGATATATGAGTGTGCAATCACTGAGAAATACATTTATTACTTGACCTTTGATGCCTAATGCCTATGCAGAGAGCTAATATTTCATGTGTTTCAGGAGCTTTTTTTCAAATGTTTGTGTATTATGGTGTGCATATACAGGCATATTATAACAATCATAAATGTCAGGACTAGTGATGGGCACATTTAAAATACTCTCGGGTTCACCCAAACTGAAACATCTGACATTTGATTACTGGTGACTGCAGAAGTTGGATGCAGGGAGTCCCTAAAATTCCAAGCAGCCTCAGGTCTGCAGTCAACCTCAGCAGCCAAAGGGAATCAAATGCCGCATGCTTGGGTTAAGTGTTGAACTAGGGTATCTGGACCTACCCGGAGAAACAACATGTCAGTCAGGGCTGTGGGGTCGGTAAGCCGCAGCTCCGACTCCAACTCCGACTCCTGAATTTTATCAGGACCGACTCCAACTCTGACTCCGACTCCTGAATTTTTTCAGGACCGACTCCGACTCCGACTCCTGCTCCTTCATAAATGGCCGGTCATATATCAGGGGAGTTATTTATCACACTGGCTCAGCAGCTTTTCTCTAATGTCCTACATGATCCTGCGGCGATTCTGAGGGAATAAAAGAATACTGTATATAAAGCAGATTCTCCTGTGTGTGCAGTGGATGCAGCCAGTCTCCAGCCTCCATGTCCTGAACTACTCACAACTAGACTAGATGGAGCAGGTGGTCTTTTCCGGCTGACAGTCTTCTGTTTCTAGCTAAATATTCACCATACTTAAAGAAACACTGCTAACAATGCCAGATCCCTGTGATATAGAGGTCAGCCATAGTGATATACAGGGGGTCACACATAGTGATATAGAGAGGGGTCACACATAGTGATATAGAGGTCACACAGTGATATAGAAGGTCACTGTGGGGGCACACAATAGCACACGCACACACACATAGCCTGCTGCAGCCATAGTATATACACACAGCTTGCTGCAGCCATAGCGCACACAACACACACACTCGGCTTGCTGCGGCCATAGCACACATACACACAGCCTGCTGCAGCCATATTGTGCACACACACACACAGCTTGCTGCAGCCATAGCACACATACACACAGCCTGCTGCAGCCATAGCACACACAGACACAGCCTGCTGCAGCCATAGCTGTAATATGAGAAAGCTATAACCTATCCCCATTACGCGGCGGCGTAATGTGGATAGCACAGGTACTACTCCCCCATCCTCTGTTCATACTATGAGCAAAGGGAGGAGTAGTACTGTGTATATGTGCCCAGCACCGAGCAGGGAGGGAGGCGGGAGGTAGATGCACAGGCACCTCTCTCCCTCCCTGCTCGTTGCCCTCCAAAAGTATTCTATAATATATTCAATCAAAACGCACTGTACATAACATTTTTACATACACGTCCATTGATTCAATAGAGTGTCCAGCAGGGGCGCACTATATATAGAAGTCAATGAGTACCATTGACTTCTATATATAGTGCGCCCCCTGCTGGACACTCTATAGGAATTACACCCTATATATTAGTGTGAGCCTAGCCTTTAGGTGCATGGCTTAAAAACAATGGGGGAGATTTATTAAACATTGTGTAAAGTGAAACTGGCTCAGTTGCCCATAGCAACCAATCAGATTCCACCTTTCATTCCTCACAGACTCTGGAAAATGAAAGGTGGAATCTGATTGGTTGCTAGGGGCAACTAAACCAGTTTCACTTTACACCAAGTTTGATAAATCTCCCCCATAATGGTTATTAAAATGTCCATTGGGATTGGAAAACCTCTTTAACAGGACAGGTAAAAATGAGTTATAAGGATTCATGAGTCAGGGACACAACAGTTTCCACAGGTGACAAGCTAGTATATGTAATGGTGAGTATATGTATATGTAATGGACATAACCTGACCCTGCAGTAAGGGGTATATTATAGGTGAGAATACATATTCATGGTCCCAGTAGTCAGATGTCCGCTGGTGTATCATTTGCCGCTAATGTAGTGCACATACAAAAATAATTATTAGAGTTACATTTTAAACAGGGTTGTGGAGTCGGTAAGCTGCAGCTCCGACTCTGACTCCTGAATTTTATAAGGACCGACTCCGACTCCCGACTCCTGCTCCTTCATAAATAGCCGGTCATATACCAGGGGAGTTATTTATCACACTGGCTCAGCAGCTTCTCCCTAATCTCCTACATGATCCTGGGGCAACTTCTGAGGGAATAAGGAAACATATAAAGCAGCTTCTCCTGTGTGTGCAGTAGATGCAGCCAGTCTCCAGCCTCCATGTCCTGAACAACTCAGAAGTAGACTAGATGGAGCAGGTGATCTTTTCCTGCTGACAATCTTCTATGTATTCTAAATCTTCTAAATATTCACCATAAACAAAGAAACACTGCTAACAATGCCAGATCCCTGTAATATAGAGGTCAGACATAGTGATATAGAGAGGGGTCACACATAGTGATATAGAGAGGGGTCACACAGTGATATAGAGGTCACACAGTGATATAGAAGGTCACTGTGGGGGCACGCAATAGCACGCACACACATACACACAGCCTGCTGCAGCCATAGAAAACACACACACAGCTTGCTGCAGCCATAGCGCACACCTCACCCACACAGCCTGCTGCAGCCATAGTGTGCGCACACACACACACACGGATTGCTGCAGCCATACCACACATACACACAGCCTGCTGCAGCCATAGCACACACACACACACACACACACACACACAGCCTGCTGCAGCTATAGCACACACACACAGCCTGCTGCAGCCATAGTGTGCACACACACACAGCTTGCTGCAGCCATAGCACACATACACACAGCCTGCTGCAGCCATAGCACACACACACACAGCCTGCTGCAGCCATAGCACACATACACACAGCCTGCTGCAGCCATAGCACACACACACAGCCTGCTGCAGCCATAGCACACATACACACAGCCTGCTGCAGCCAAAGCACACACACACACACAGCCTGCTGCAGCCATAGCACACATACACACAGCCTGCTGCAGCCATAGCACACATACACACAGCCTGCTGCAGCCATAGCACACACACACAGCTTGCTGCAGCCATAGCACACACACACAGCCTGCTGTAGTCATTGCACACACACAGCCTGCTGCAGTGATAGCACACACACACAGCCTACTGCAGCCATAGCACGCGCGCACACACACACACACACACACACAGCTGCAGCCATAGAACACTGAAGAAAAACACACAATCTTCTCCCAGAGAGAAAACCCCACACTGAGGACAGAGGTTACTGCTACACTACTTATGTCTTTTCCTCCTCCTCTATATTACACAGGATATCTTCATATTACACTGCTGCTCATATACCGTCATCCAGCATCCAGGAAGAGAACAGCACAGATCTCCCCCCACACAATGGACTCTTCCAGCTCAGAAACAAACTGCCAAATAGTGACCGACAACTTTTCCATGACCACCCTTATGTAATAGGGCCAGTGTCCTATTACTGATATATTCCCTGACCACCCTTATGTAATAGGGCCAGTGTCCTATTAGAATGTTGCTCATAATATATATTCAAGAGCAAAACTTGTAAAATTCATATCAAAATTCAATTCTACATTTTTTAAAGATTTTTTTAATGCTTGAGTCAGAGTCGGTACATTTTTTTCCGACTCCAACTCGACTCCGACTCCAGCCAAAGCTAGCTCCGACTCCAACTTCGACTCCAGCCAAAACTAGCCCCGACTCCGACTCCACGACTCCACCGCCCTGATTTTAAATACAATAATTTTTTTTTTTTTATTATCTAAACACAGTGAGACCTGATAAACTTCCAGGTAATCAGATGTTCTGGATTATCAGATAACAGATAATAATCTGAAAGTCACTTGTTTGGTTTAGAAAAGCTTCTGCAAGAACACTCTTTTTCATGATTGTGGCACTGCTATATTACCACTGGGAGGCAGTGTAAGCTGGAGTCGGAGTTGGTACATTTTTTTCTGACTCCGACTCCGACTACCTCTGACTCCGACTCCGACTCCACAGCCCTGATGTCAGTCAGTGTTTGTGCAGCTTCTAAAGCTAGGGGCCCGGTCCTCTGGTGGGGCAGTCTGACCCTGCTCGGGTTTGAAAGCGATTCACTCATTCACTCATCTCTAGTTAGGACCTGACCACTGGAATCCCCTTAAATGTCGAGAACAAGCATGTTATAAAACTGATTCTTATAGTGAAGAGCGCTAGCAGAATTCGAGAATCAGGTTGCTCCAGCAGAACAATTCTTGTTCATGTTCCCAACTAGTTTATATAGACGCCAAGCTTCTTTCTTACCTAATCTTACACTTGCTCTCAGTGACAGGCATGACCTTGTAAAGGGCTTGCAGAGTATAATTTCAACATTTTCAGATAACACTGTAAAGTAATCTCTGTAATGTAATGAACACAGAGGAGGATAATATAATATTACATTTTGAGAAGCTGAAGGGTTGGGCAGAGGAATAACAAATGAAGCCTAATGTAGATATGTGTAATTTAATCACTTAGGTAAAGAAAACACATTCTACAATTAAGTAGTTAATTATGGTGGGCAAAACTGCCCCTTAAGAGACGTGGATATTGGGGGATGGTAAACTCAAATTTAGTGATCAGGGCCATGCAGCTGCTTATGGATGTGAAATCATGGAAGGCA
Source organism: Dendropsophus ebraccatus (assembly GCF_027789765.1). NCBI lineage: Eukaryota > Metazoa > Chordata > Amphibia > Anura > Hylidae > Dendropsophus > Dendropsophus ebraccatus. Next base: position 174,530,964 of record NC_091454.1, on the reverse strand, counting down.
TGAAAAGCGACATAGATGCCCATGACAAGAACATTGTTTTGAGCCAATCAAATCCCGAGCCAGATCTCACATAAGAGGTTTTATACAATTCTAAGTAACTGGGCTAAATAAACCCAAAGCAGGTGCAGAGGGGGTGGCCTATGTAAGTGTTTGTCTGGGGATTTGAAGATGGCTAAGGACTTTTTCTACCTAGCGCTCACTGTGAATCCACATCTTGAAAGTTAGACTTTCCGAGACGTGGAGCATTGCACCGCTATTGGACTTCACTTGGAAAAAAGATGACAATTGTAACAAACAGCACAGGTCGACTCTAGGTTTTCAACCTTTACCTCACTCCAAAATGTAAAAGCTGGATGTAGCTGCTAAAGAGTACTGGATTTCATGGTGCCTGAATTTTGACTTTGATATCGATACCTACTTTATTATCACCATTCCTGATACCAAAACAATACTTTTTTATACTGTATATATAACAAAAACTCAATAATATTAAGTGTGACCATTTTCTTTCTCCTTCCTGTGTAGATATTAAGCCATTGTAGGGCACTGGACCAGGTCTTCCTTGTCTTTAAAGCTAATCTGTCCGCTAGAATTCACATTCCAAACTGCAGAACTTCTTAAATAACTGTCAAACATCAAATAAGGTCCCTACACACTGAGCATATAATGGTCACATATAGACTTATACACTGAGCTTAGCACTCAAATGTTCAGTCTAGGGGACGTATACTATACTAAGCACTATAGTATACTATACTGTACTATTCTATACTAAGCACTTATACTATACTATACTACACTATACAAAGCACTTATACTGTACTAAGCGCCACTTAACTCTTTCAAAGGCAGACACTAAGAAGCGATCTGTATAGATCACTGCTTACTACAGCCAGCAAGGAAGGAGTTAAGTGGATATGCAAAGCTGTAAAGATTGCTGCTCACTGTAGGCTCCAAGGGTTAGGTGGCAATGGCCACTTAACTCTTTTCTGGCAGGCTGAGCAGTAGTTAATCCTCCTATTAGTTTCCCACAGTAATTAATCCCTTCAACAGTGTCAGGAGAAGTCCGGGCCAAAAAAATATTTTTACCCTGCTGACAGATGCGCCACTAAGCCAGTCAGAGACTGGGGCGGGACACCACTGCCATCTCTGATTGGCTGAGCGGGCTAAATACCACCTGCTTTTGACATACACTGAACCCGCAAGATGATGACATCCGGCATGGTATGGGAGCCCGGTCATGCGGCACAACACGGCCACGGGGACAGATAAGCTTAGTGTCTTTTTCAATTTTCCCCCACCCCCTGCCCATAATAATTTTTGCCCCCCTGCCAGACTTTTCTTTTAATCCGCAGGCCTAAAGCTGCCTGTAGCCTAGAAGGACACTAACCTGGGAATATGGAGGGAGTAGCCCTGTATTCCCAGCGAATATGAGGGTTTGGGCATCCATGGACCCAGGGGCGTAGCTAATGTCTCTTGGGCCCTGGTGCAAGAGGTCAACATGGGCCCCCCCCATACCACATACTGACTAACACAACCGCTGCTACTGAATAAAATCCTCTGTACATAGACCAATATCACCTCATCCAGTCATATAGAGGTGGCCCCAGCTCTACACAGGCTCTATACACCATATACATTACAGTGCAAATATATCAGGTGACTCACAGGGGACGTCTTCTCTGATCGGAGTTCTTCCCTTTTCATCTTCTCCATCTGCCCAGGGCCATTATGAGAACTTTTTGGAGCCACGAATCCACAGAATCTGCCAGACAAACATATTAGGCTCCTCACACTGACACCATCCTCATCTCTCTACAAACTGCACATCTGTATTGGCCCCTTTACACCCTCATTTAGTGGGTAGCCTGACTCTATGTGACTCCCTTATAGTACATATCCCCCTATTGTATACACCCCCTGTGTAGTCCACCTTATAGATGGCCCCCCAATGTTTCCCCCTTATAGATGGCCCCCTGTGTTGTCCCTATTATAGATGCCCCCCATGTTATCCCCCATATAGATTGCCCCCATGTTATCAACCATATAGATGCCCCCCATTTTATCCCCCTTACAGATGCCCCCCATGTTGTCCCCTCCTCCTGCCCCTCCATCATCATACTACTACCCCTTTCATCCTCCTGCCCTCCATCATCATACTACAACCACCTCCACCATAATACTACTACCCCTTCATCCTCCTGCCCTTTCATCATCATCATACCACTACATCCTCATCATCCTCTTGTTCCATCATCATCATACCACTACACCCCTCATCATCCTCTTGTTCCATCATCATCATACCACTACATCCTCATCATCCTCTTGTTCCTTCATCATCATACCACTACACCCCTCATCATCCTCTTGTTCCATCATCATACCACTACACCCCTCATCATCCTCTTGTTTCATCATCATACCACTACACCCCCCATCATCCTCTTGTTCCATCATCATCATACCACTACATCCTCATCATCCTCTTGTTCCTTCATCATCATACCACTACACCCCTCATCCTCCTCTTGTTCCATCATCATGCCACTACACCCCCCATCATCCTCTTGTTCCATCATCATCATCATCATCATCATACCACTACATCCTCATCATCTTCTTGTTCCATCATCATCATCATCATACCACTACATCCTCATCATCCTCTTGTTCCATCATCATACCACTACACCCCCATCATCCTCTTGTTCCATCATCATCATACCACTACATTCCCATCATCCTCTTGTTCCATCATCATCATACCACTACACCCCTCATCATCCTCTTGTTCCATCATCATACCACTACATCCCCATCATCCTCGTTCCATCATCATCATACCACTACACCCCACATCATCCTCTTGTTCCATCATCATACCACTACACCCCTCATCATCCTCTTGTTCCATCATCATCATCATACCACTACACCCCTCATCATCCTCTTGTTCCATCATCATCATCATACCACTACACCCCCATCATCCTCTTGTTCCATCATCATCATCATACTACTACACCCCCCATCATCCTCTTGTTCCATCATCATCATACCACTACACCCCCATCATCCTCTTGTTCCATCATCATCATCATCATACCACTACACCCCATCATCCTCTTGTTCCTTCATCATCATCATCATCATACCACTACACCCCTCATCATCCTCTTGTTCCATCATCATACCACTACACCCCTCATCATTCTCTTGTTCCATCATCATACCACTACACCCCCATCATCCTCTTGTTCCCTCATCATCATACCACTACACCCCTCATCATCCTCTTGTTCCATCATCATACCACTACACCCCATCATCCTCTTGTTCCATCATCATCATCATCATCATCATACCACTACACCCCGATCATCCTCTTGTTCCATCATCATCATCATCATACCACTACACCCCATCATCCTCTTGTTCCTTCATCATCATCATCATCATACCACTACACCCCTCATCATCCTCTTGTTCCATCATCATCATACCACTACACCCCCATCATCCTCTTGTTCCATCATCATACCACTACACCCCCCATCATCCTCTTGTTCCATCATCATACCACTACACCCCCCATCATCCTCTTGTTCCATCATCATACCACTACACCCCCATCATCCCCTTAAAAACAAAAAAATCTATACTCACCTGCATGATTTCTGTAGCCCCCAGGTCACACGCGCTGGCGGGCTTCCCCCGGCGGGAGGCGGGGCTTAGCACGGAGGGGGCGGAGCTTCGCGGGACCTGTTTTTTTTTCTTAACGCGATGCTCCCTGCGCTGGAAGTACTTCCCCCCCCCCCCCCGCCGCACACAGAGCTCCCTGGGGGCCGCAAGACAGCCGGGGGCCCCTGCCTCTTGTGATCGCAAGCAAAACATTGCTTGCGGTCACAAGAGGGAGTGGGAGGCGGGCAGTGCAGTGGTAAGGGGGGGCCTCGCGGGCCCCCCCTTGGTAGCGGCCCGGTCGCGGCGGCGACCCCTGCGACCGCGGTCGCTACGCCACTGCATGGACCCCCCTGGACCCATGAACCATGGAAGACTGTCCAAACTTCTCATATTATAATCTGCCACTGTTGTTAGTAGCCACACATAAGACTCAAAGAAATAAGGAAAGTAATTTATCTTGGAACTTTTTTCTTTGTAAATATATGCTGCAGCCTAGTGAAAGTGACTCTGTACCCACAATGTGCCCCCCCCAAAAAAAACCACTTGTACCTTCGGATAGCTGCTTTTAATTCAAGATCTGTCCTGGGGTCCGTTCGGCAGGTGTTGCAGTTATTGTCCTACAAAACAACTTTTAAACTTCCAGCCCTGTGTCAAATGGCCTTTGGTCTGACACTTTTTTTTTTACTTTTACACTTATACTAGAAGCCCCCCTGGGGGACTTCTAGTATAAGTAAACTGATCTTTAATTGAGATCTATGCTGTATAGTTATACAGCATAGATCAATGAGATAGGCACTGGATTGCTTCCGGCTGCTGCAGCCGGAAGCAATCAAGTGCCGAGCCGGGATCAGTGCCATTGCGGCGAATACACCTGGAGGTAACGGATGTGGGGATCGCTCCTCCGGGTCAACGTCCCGGGGGGGGGGGGGCGATCCACCCCACTAGACACCAGGGACATGGACAGCCTGCATTTTAAATGCAGCTATCAACTTCTGACAGCTGCATTTAAATTGCTGATTAGCGGGCACGGTGATCAGACCGTGTGCGCTAATAGCTGCGGTC